>NC_035109.1:401853255-402462825 GCF_002204515.2 Aedes aegypti | reverse complement strand
AAGAACTGCGTCAAGTGGAAGTTGACTTCTCCATGGGATCTGCTCACCCATTTCGCCAGATTTGGAATAAGGCGATAAGTCCACCTTCCCTTCTCAGCGGTATCCCACTCGCGTTGCCATTTCACCATCGTGTCGGCTCGGGCAATCTTCCGGGCTCCTCTAGTACTACTAGCTTCGTAGCACTCCTTATCCTCTTCCAAAACGTAGCCGATAGGGACCATTCCGGCAATCACGCATACTGCCTCCGAAGATATGGTTCGGTAGGCACTCGCTACCCGCATGGCCATCAGCCTATACGTGCTGCTAAGCTTGACTCGGTTCCTCTTCGTCTTCATTGCGGTTCCCCACGCCGGGCTAGCGTACCTCAGGATCGACGTAGCCACGCTAGACAATAGCCTCCGCTTACTGCTGCAAATCGCCGAGTTATTCGGCATGATCCTGGACAGCGCCGTGACTGCCCTTGCTGCTTTCTCGCACGCGTAATCGACATGGCAGTTGAAGTTCAGCCGATCGTCGATCATTACGCCGAGGTGTTTTAGCTCCCGCTTTGAGGCTATGGTGTGTTCTCCCACTGTAATCTCAGCCTTCTGCACCACTTTTCGATTGCTGATAAGCAACAGCTCCGTTTTTTGGTGGGCTATCACCAGTTTCTTCTCGTACATCCAGTTTTCGACTGCGTCCACTGCTTCTGTAGCGAGAACCTCCACCCTTTCCAGTGAGTCACCAATGACCACAAGCGTGATGTCGTCTGCAAATCCAACGATTTTGACGCCTGTTGGCAGCCTAAGCGTCAGCACTCCGTCGTACATAGCATTCCACAACGTTGGACCCAGGATAGAGCCCTGTGGAACTCCCGCATTTACCGACCTCGTCTTCTGTCCTTCGCTAGTGCTGTAGCTCAAGACCCGGTTTTCAAAGTAGCTTCCTAGTATCTTGCACAGATAATCCGGAACCTTCATTTTATGTAACGCCACAGCAATGGCTTCCCAGCTTGCACTGTTAAAGGCGTTTCTCACATCTATCGTCACGACAGCACAGTAACGGTTACCTCTACGTTTTTTTGTCCTTGCTTTGTCGGCTGTGTCAATCACTGTTTTGATGGCATCTACCGTTGACTTTCCTTTCCGGAATCCATACTGCCACTCCGACAGTCCACGCTCTCCCTCAGTGAACGCCATCAGTCTATTGAGGATGATCCTCTCCAACAGCTTTCCGAGTGTGTCAAGCAAACATATCGGCCGAAACGAGCCTGGTTCACCGGGGGGCTTACCCGGTTTCGGTAGCAGAACCAGTTTTTGCCTTTTCCACTGTGCTGGGAAATGTCCCTCATCTAAGCAGATCTGGAGTGATGTCCGGAACATATCTGGGTTGGCCGTGATAGCTGCTTTCAACGCTACGTTGGGGATACCATCAGGGCCAGGCGCTTTCTTCGGCTTCATTTTCTTGGCCGCCTCTATGAGCTCCTCATTGGTAATGATTGCTCTTTCTTCACCTTCCTGGCCATACGGTGTCGGTGGCCAGACCGTTGGCGCGTGTTGTGGGAACAACCCGTCGACGATAATCTGCAACTTCTCTGGGCATGTTTCAGCGGGTACGGCTGGACCACTGATCTTGGCCATCGCCACCCTGTATGCATCTCCCCACGGATTTGCATTGGCATCGCGACACAACTCCTTGAAGCACGTTCTCTTGCTCAGCGAAATTTCTCTTTTCAGATCGGCTTTCGCCGCCCTCAATGTTACTCTTCGCTCTTCCCTCTCACCATCGGTTTTGGCTCTTTGCATCCGTCTCCTGGCTTGGAGACATCTTTTGCGGAGGTTGCCAAGTGTCTCATTCCACCAGTATACCGGACGACGTCTGTATTTCGGCTCGACCTTCCGTGGCATGGCAATGTCGCATGCTTGTACCATCGCAGCCGTTAACTCCTCCGATCTCAAGTTCAGAACCTGCTCTTCTCTTCTGAGGGCTTCCACGAAAAGCTCTTCGTTAAAACGTTTCGTTTTCCACATCTGCTCATGAGATGTACTCGCTCTCTGTGAGCATTGTGTTCTTCCACCAATTCTATACCGGACCTCCTGATGATCGCTATGAGTGTACCCATCGCAGACTCTCCAGTTCAGGCCTCCCGTCAACACAGGACTACAGAAAGTGATGTCGATTATTGATTCCCGGCCATCTCTACGGTAGGTGCTGGTTGTTCCTTCGTTACCCAAGTCTACGTCCAGCCTTGCCAGCGCTTCTAGTAGACTACGCCCTCTTGGGTTGGTGAGACGGCTGCCCCACTCAACTGCCCAAGCATTGAAGTCGCCAGCGATGACGACTGGTCTCCGGTCGGCTAGCTTATCGGTTAGCTCGTCCAGCATCTCGTTGAACTGGTCCAATGTCCAGCGGGGGGGTGCGTAGCAGCTACACACGTACACATCGTTAAGCTTTGCAATAACGAAGCCTTCGTCCGCCTGGAACACTATTTCCTGGATAGGATACCTCCCCATCGTCCAGATTGCCGCTGTCTTCGCCTTATCAGCGATCCAGTTACCGTTTCCAGCTGGTACTCGATACGGCTCGGCAAGGATAGCTACGTCGCACTTCGATTCCGATACGGACTTCCACAGCAGCTGTTGCGCTGTGTCACAGTGGTTGAGGTTTAGCTGAGTTACCTCCACTGCGGTTAACCTATTGAGTGTGTGTGTGTGTGTGTGTGTGTGTGTGTGTGTGTGTGTGTGTGTGTGTGTGTGTGTGTGTGTGTGTGTGTATAAAGATGAAAAATGTGTCAAGGAGAAGAAAAAGAAGAAGTTTGGAGTCACATAGCCCTCTACCCATCACATAACTAAGTACTTCAGGGTAATAAGACTCATTGATGAAACTTCCTCTAAGTAAAAGGGATACTCGTGGATACTAATGACACTATCGACATTTACAACTACTAATGGTATATTTTTAACCCTACTAGGTTTCATCTGCCACCAGCTGCCACCCGAATAAATACACGGACCTTAAAAATGACTGGTTTTTGCACTTAAATGGTTATAACTGCTTTTCCTTGGTCTTTAGAAACCTGGTGTCTTCCAGAGAATGATTCATTTTGACTGTTTACACAATTTTGTAGAACATTGTTGCTACCGGAAACTTCACATTTTCAAAATATACGAGAAAAACTAGTTTTAGGGGGTCGTTCATAAAATACTCCCGTATTTTGGAAATGCGGCTGAATACACACTAGGTGTCTTTGGCAAAGTTGTTTGTATTTGAATTATCTACAACTTTGCCGAAGACATCATATTTAAAGATCGTCATTTAAAAAAAAATATTTTCACAGCGCCACCCGTGGCAAAGTTGCGAACTAACATTTACCGTCAATATATGCGCTATATTTTTAGAGAATTTTCGTCCGAAGACACCATTCCGAAAAAATCACGTTGAAAGGTGCTACAGAATTAAGTTAACGATTTCGGCCGATCGAAATATTGTGCGTTGGTCCCGAGATGAACTAGCCCAGGGCTAAAAATCTCGTTAATAAAAATAGAAAAAAAAAATCTCTGGAGATTCTGGATTGGTTTCGAAATTTGGTAGGCCACATTTTGTTGAGCCTGTTCAGGCATTAAAGTATTATGAACTTTGTTGATAGGTATTGTTCAACACATGAATTTGAATTCTGTGGTAAATTAAAGCGAAGTATGCACTTCAACAGAAAAGTAATCGCCTATCTGGATGCGTGGAATATTTCTTGCAAGAAATGCTCAAGAAAAGCATTTTTCTTTGATCGCAGTACGCAGTTGAAAAGAAATGTCAATTCAAATGGAGCTCACTGTAGAAAATTTCTTGAGCATTTTTTGGGCAGAAAGAATTTTTACTTTTCTTGAGCGGAACAACATACTTAGCTTAAGTAAATAAATTGTCATGCAAGCTGACAAGCTTGCATGAAAGTTGTCCAAAATGGTAAAATTTTGGATGTTTAGCAGTCAATATCTCAAAAACTAGACGTGTTATGATATATTTGAAAACGGCAATGGATTTAACAAACCTTAATTAAATAAATAGCTGTATTTTGATGCTCAAGTCAAAACCGTGTTCCGCAGTGTAAAGTGTGCCAGACATTTCATTTAAAAAATAGGTCGAATTGAATGGTTCTTCTGAACATAACGTCATAGCCTTCTTATCAGCTTAGTGTATTTACTTCCATAGTTCTTAGCTGAGAGCATTATTTGCTAAAATTACTATTTACCAGGGAAGCCAAGAAAATTTCCTTTACGAAAATTTTCTGGACCGACCGGGAAACTAACCCTTCAGCTTGGTTTTGATTTGTACCCGTGGATTCTAACTACTCGGCTAACGAAGGCCCCTAAGGCAGCGTCCATAAATGACGAAGCATTTTTTGGACAATTTTTGACACCCCCCTCCCCCATCGTAGCCTATTTTCCTATACCTAATACATGGCTCGTAGCAAAATCGTGGACTCCCCCCTCCCCCATAAAATGCTACGTCATTTATGGACGGTCCCTAAGCGGTCTTGTGTATTCTTATTAGAGTGGTGAATTATTGAAGAATTCATAGAAAATATCGTTTGATATGAGTTTTATAAGAGAATCAATGGTCATCCTTTTTCGTGAGCCTCATTATTGCTGTGTGCGTTTTAAATGCAAATATCAAAAGCGGGAACACCAAATGCGGTAAGATTTTCCACAAGTTATGCGATGTCAAAGATGGATTTTTCTTGCTAGGGTGGCGGTGATTTATGTAATCGTTGCTAGGTGTCCTTTGATTGTTTTGTGTTACCGCATTTGGAGGACGTTTAGACAAGATTTGCATCTCAAATGCAAACATCAATATTATGGATAATGATTTTTTCAATATGAAAATTAAATTAGAGTCCTTTAATTCTGAGAGAATTTTTAACTACTCAGGAAGAAGTTATTTCGAGTTAAATGATCATGCAATAAGTAGAACTTTTTAAATTGTTTTAGATTCTAGTACTATTGTTAAGATAAAATAATAAATAATAAATATTTAAATCGTTACAATAAGCTGCTCTTACCTTTGGTTCTTCATGAACGAGAACTCCGCATCTTCAATTTCCTCGATTTGAATGGACGCTATGGCGTTTGCGGTTGATCGTGTGAGAGCGTGTTTGTGTTTTTGGTGCGTGGCATTGGCAGTTTTTGTTGTTGGATTATCGAAACGAACAGGACAGCACGAACACGCGTACAGGAAACAAACATTGATCGAGTTTTTGTTGGATCGATTTTTGAAGTTTAACATATGAGTGGTTAAATGTGGCGAAAACGAAACGAACAACATAAATTATTTGAACGTTGAATTTAAATTTTTGTTAAACATAGTTTAGATAGTGAGGATGGAATAGAAAAACGAGAGAAAAAGCGAAATGAGTAACTTTGAATCGTTTATGGCAGTGAGAGGTTAAAGTTATCAGAGCTAATGAGACTACTGTTGGTAGTGATTGTGGAATGGAGATGAAGCGTGCATTAGAAAAGTATCTACAATGAGTAAAGTCAAACCATGGAATTTTTGACTGCTATTATTGTAAACCTTAGAATATTGATAATAAATCTTCGAGCTGTAAGTAGATGAAAAACCCGAATTTAGTACTATACCATTTAATTCCACTAGAGTTTGTATTCTTTGACAGATACGCGTATTTCGACCTCAACTGTAAGGCCGTCTTCAGTGTCGTGTACTAGACACGACGTACACGACACTGAAGACGGCCTTACAGTTGAGGTCGAAATACGCGTATCTGTCAAAGGATACAAACTCTAGTGGAATTAAATGGTATAGTACTAAATTCAGTTTTTTCATCTACCTAAGAATATTCCTTATTACAGTCGCCTCTCCACATCTCGATATCGAAGGGACCATCGAGATAGGGAGAGATCGAAACAAAGAACACATTTTTGATGAATACTAGATTGAAAAACACTCCGTTGCCAAGAAAGTAATACACAAACAGACGTCATTTTGGGCTCGTAATTTGTTTAGAATCCCAAAACTTTGGTCTAGCAACCTTCGATATAGGTCATATCGACATACGGAGAGAAAATTGAAAACGAAAATTCAACAGAAACACATCGAGATATGGAGATATCGAGATAAGGAGGATATCGAGATATGGAGAGTGAAAATGTATGCAGACTGAAGGGACTTATGAAATCATCGACATAGGGAGAGATATCGAGATGTAGAACATCGAGATGTGGAGAGTCGACTGTATTTGAATTATAAAAAAGGCAATTGACATCACTTTAAGGCGGCGAAATCTGAATGTCACTAGCATTTAGACACTGGCTAAGAATTTTTTCCCATGAAAATTACTTGAAATTGTTGCAAAATAGAATTAACACTTTGCAAGATAAGCAGTCAAAATGTATTCCCATGGCAGAACTAACGGAGGAACTTTTGAAAAATGTTAAAATAGACTTAGCATCATCACTAATGAAGATTTTGGCTGAAACCTGGTGAGTTAGCATACAAGCTTTCATCGGTGGAATACTATTTCACTATGATAACACGTCTAGAAATCACAACTAGATGTAAAAATAATCAAATCGCTAATCATACTACCTGTCGCTTGATTCTACAACAGTCCGTTTCAGACCGGAGAAGGAATGATGATTCTATATACTAAAGAGACACAGACAGAGAGAGACAGAGTGCGGCATTGTCTGGGCGAAGAAATTGTGCATTTTTGTTCGGGTGTATGTTTCAAGCAGCAACCGATACTTACACTTATCCTGCCTTCTCTTTCGGCGACAAATGCAGATAATGATAACACAAATCAATATCACTGCAAGTAGCAGGGCAGCGACGGCCGCAATTAGGATGTATGGCGTCAGTATGTCTCCTTTGAGCCACCACGCTACGTAGCCTAAAATAAATGGGAGCAATTGAACGATTGTTTCTTCAACAATCTATTTACGCAAAAACTCACCGGCAACTTCAATTTCGCAGGGCTTTCCCATTCCGACGCTATTGGTGGCCACGCAAACGTAGGTTCGCATCGCCGAGACGTCATTTTCAAGCACCAAGATGCTTTCGTATGCATCGCCTCGCGTTTTGTGGTTCTGCAGTGTGTCGTTTTCGTACTTGAGACTCCAGTCAAACTCGGACTCTTTGGGACTGCCGATCGCGGTACAGATGAGAATGTCCTCATCGTTGACCTCCTTCCGGGTGATGGTACACGTTGGTTTGTCTGGAATTGATGATGTTTTTATAAGATTTTTCTAAATTTTGTTTTTATTTGCTGTGTCGTCCGATTTGGACACGGCTCGGACCTATGTAGATCCATCTTGCCGTTTTTCTAACTCTTATGTATCGTTGGTCCTAAAATTCGAGCTAATATTATTAGTTTTAATTTGTGTCACCTATGCACTTAACTTAATAGGTTGAAATATGAGATACTAGGAAGGTATGTCAGTTTAGCCACAGACTCCATGGAAAGCAGGTTTTCATATAGGAAAGAGTAACGAGTAGAGTGATGCAAATTTTGAAATTTTGGCTCCTTTATGCTTAAACGATTTTAATTATGGTAAATAGCATCCTCCCAAAGTTTGAAGTGATTTGGAAGAAATTTGACTGTGAACACGCTATTTGAAGTTTATATGGAGATTACTATGGAAAACGCCAATATTTTGTGCTCAGCCCTCTATCCCTTCGTCATAAAATTTTATGGAAAAGTGAAAAAAATCCTCTAATGTAAAATCCTCCCAGCTACAACTTTGTCGAAGACCACTTTTTGATTTGACGTCAGGATAAATTGGTATTCCACATCATAAAGTTGGTTTGCATGTAGCATGCTTCACCAACTATTCGGCAGGCAACAGTGGTGCTCCTGGCGGGAAGAATAGATCAAAGTAATCCAGGCTACTATGTTCTACAGCAAAAAAGCAGTGTTGATCATCTCACCATGATTTAGACTTTGTGATCAAAAATAACAAATTATCTTTACGTCCCATCAAATTATGGTCTTCGGCAAAGTCATAGCTGGGATGTTTTCACATGAGATGAGTGTGTTCACTTTTCCATAGATTATTGTGACGAGCAGTTAGAGGACTGAAAACAAAATGTTTGCCTTTTCCAAATAAACTTCAAATAGCGTGTGCACAATCAAATTTCTTCCGAATCACTTCAAATTTTGTGAGGATCATTTTCAACATAATTGACATCGTTTAAGCATAGGGAAGCAAAAAGTTCAAAATTTGCATCAGTTTAGTAACCAGTGATCTCTCGTTGGTTATTGGGCGTAATGTACAAGGGATCATGAAAATACATTTTAGCAAGTCTCAACCTCAATGATCATTTAATGTTTTACAACAACTACTGGTGGCTTGATCAGGTGCAACAAGATCTGGAGAACGTGGGCCAAAATCGAAGTTGGAGAGACACAGCCATGGACCGAGTAAATTGGCGTAACATCGTTAACGAGGTTTTATCAAATTAAATGATGTAATACCATCTAAATAAAATAAATAAATAAAACAATTACTTTTAGTATAGGCCATCAGATCTTTGAGCGTAATGAGTGTTCTTTAGCTAAGAAGCAGGTTGTGTTCCAGTTGGGACGTAACCCCCGAGAAAAGAATTTTCTTCAGAGCCCTGCGAACTAGGTTGAAACCCATGCAGAGTCATTTTATTAAGTTCTTGCAAGTTTTGAGTCATCGGCCATTCAAATCTGTGAATTGAAAACTTCAGATCTACACGGGTATCTAGTGATCACTAGAAGGTATAGGACCAGCATGTGTGTGTGTGTGTGTGTGTGTGTGTACAATCCACCTCCCACTGACCGGCAGTGCTTTTATGGAAGAAAATTGTATGCATGTATTTATTGATACCCTTCGATATCTTTATATCTGCAGACAATTTTAGCCCAGGAGATGAAAGGTGATAGCTCTACTGAAATTCCAACGACCCATTTCAAGAATGGCAGTAAATACACACACATTCTGAGGTCATTTTCATATACAGTAAGCCCCGCATAAAAACACCCAGATATCAAATGGATATCTGAAATGTTTTTACACTTCCTGAATCGAAAATTAAATTTTCGACCCTGGCACGTATTTAGTTTCATAGGGTAATAGGTGAGTAAATAATAATAAAGAATGAATTTACCAGGATGTAACGCTGTTTCTCCCGTCGCCGCACTGTGCTTACCGCAAAATACTACACACTTTCACTACACTACACACGTAACATGATCGATTCTGACCGCATCACCTGCCCCGGCAGGAGCAAGCGTCACGGTCAAAGGATCACACACTACTTAATAAGCCCGCGAATTACGCCACTCTTCTCCCCCCCCCCAACTGCACTGCGCGCCTAACACGTTTAATCCTGCTTGACCGCTTCACCCGCTCCCGCAGGAGCAAGCGTCACGGTCAAAAGATCACACACTACTCTTGTTTGGGCTTTCCAAAACATTGCCCAGCAAAACCCACGAACCGAAAACCGAACTCCCGGCGTCCCGAAAACGAAGCGCCTTGTTTGAGCTTTCCAAAACACTCACTAGAAGGTATAGGACCAGCATGTACACAAATATTGGCTGAACCTTTCAGTCGTCACGCGGTTTGCCGCCGTCAGAACCATCACGTTGATGTTGTGTACGAATATTGAGGTTTTTTCATCACTGTTGTATAACCCTTTCGGGACGAACCAGCACAATTGTGCTGTTCGGCACCCATCACATTGAATGATTCTTTTAGCCAATAAATCATTGTTTTACTAAACTTTTTTGATTTCGATTATTGAATTATCATTGCTACTTGTGATTAAGCACAACAGATTTTGTTTACTTCGTAGATAGAAAACACCAGCTCAGGGTAAACACAATGTAAACAAACACCGTAAGAATTGAAAAAGTTTTATCCGTCGCAACTTTTCAACTATTCGTTTTTTCTAGGTATGCACAGATACGAATCGAGAGTGAAAGAGTCATTCTTTGAAATGGTGAAGACCAAATGAGAATTGATTCACACAGCAAATATTTCTGGGGGGACAAAGTGGGACCAGCACAATTGTGCTGGTGCCGGCACTTACCCGGTCGATGTTCGTTGTAGACTACCAATTTTTTTGACGCGATAATCCATTTTGGTGTTCTACAATGTATGCCGGTTCAATATCTGCCATCATATTTATGAAATTTGACAACTGAAGCTGAAAACTGTTACTTACTATTTGCTTCCGAACCACAGAGTCCTTCAAATGGCATATTATTGATGTATGCAGCCCATGCTGGTATTCTTCTTCTTCTTTTTCTTGGCATTACATTCTCACTGGGACAGAGCCTGCTTCTCAGCTTAGTGTTCAATGAGCACTTCCATAGTTATTACCTGAGAGCTTGCATTGCCAAAGTTGCCATTTTCACATTCGTATATTATGTGGCAAGTACGATGAAACTCTATTCCCAGGGAAGTCAAAGAAATTTCCATTACGAAAAGATCCTGGGCTGATCGGGAATCGATCCCAGACACCTTCAGCATGGCTTTGCTTTTTAGTCGTGGACTCTGACCACTCGGCTAAGGAAGGCCCTTGCTGGTATTACTCGCAAATATGTTGTTTCTTCTTCTTCTTTCTGGCGTTACGTCCTCACTGGGACAAAGCCTGCTTCTCAGCTTAGTGTTCTTATGAGCACTTCCACAGTTATTAACTGAGAGCTCTCTGTGCCAATGACCATTTTTGCATGCGTATATCGTGTGGCAGGTACGAAGATACTCTATGCCCTGGGAAGTCGAGAAAATTTCCAACCCGAAAAGATCCTCGACCGGTGGGATTCGAACCCACGACCCTCAGCTTGGTCTTGCTGAATAGCTGCGCGTTTACCGCTACGGCTATCTGGGCCCCTGTTGTTTATGATGTATGAAATGCGTTTGAAATATTCTACTTAACTATTAAACAATGTATGAAGTTCTGGAGTCTAGATTATCCGCTCATATAAAAAATATCGTTTCATTCCTTTTACGTATAAAAATATATTGTCCAAATCTTGAATTTTGAGACTTAGATAAGCTGATATATTAAAAATAAAATTCTGTACTTTATTGCCGTGCGTATAGTGCTGCAAAATAACTAGCAGTATCGATCAAAGAAGTTTAGGTTCAATTCCCGCTGCAGTATTTTTTTTCGTCAGATACGTATTACGATTGTGCCATTTGGCGTTGAATGCTAGTCCGTTGATTTGTGTGATGCTCCCTTTAAAGGCTATAATCGTACATAATGCTTTCTAGGAAACTTTCCACGGTAGGATTGACAGCCAAAAATGTACATGCAACCGAAACGAAAGGGAAAACAAAACTTACGAGTATGGTCGAGCTTTACATTTTCCTTAGTAATCTAACGGTCACACCGATTGCGAAACTTTAAAAGCTCATGGCAAACCAAAAAGTCTACTGTTTGCAGCTGTCTTCTTTATTGTCTTATTAGAAGCATTGTCAGTGTCTTTATTTTCAAATCTGGTAGTTTCCAAATATTTAAATACATTTAAAAAAAAGATTGTTCTATGTAATTTTTAAATTAGCTGGAATATATGTATGTAACATTTTCAAAAATCAAATTCATTTTTTAATATGGTTATTTACCTGATTTTGTCAATCCTTTCTAAATGGGTTTTTGAATTCCCTTTTAAATGTAAGCTATCCGTCATAGTTCTTTCAATCCTACACACTACTAAAAACTAATACAGTACTGACCCGATTTTGTCAGCCCCGATTCTGTCTGCCCCCGATTTTGTCAGCCTATCTTGAATATATCCAAAAATTGTCTTCGTCATGTAGTACCCGTTTACATTAATACTGATGGTGATGTTCGATGTCATGCACGCATGGGCGTAGCCAGAGAGGGCAATGGCAATCCTCCTTCCCTCTGTACAAAAGAACAATTTTACTATGAGAATTAATCTTGTGTTTGAATTCTTCAAAGATTGTCTCCAGCACTCGTATTTATACAGTAGTTACGTTATGGTAGATTGTAAAACTTAAAAAGTCTACCAAACATCAGACTTTTTGAAAACATCTTGCCAGAAATTGTTCGAAGGTTTTATCAACAGTCCGCAATGGAGATATGCACAGCTGAGTAGTCGACAAATGAATTACATACATTCTCGAGTATCAGTAAATCGTGTTTCGTTACTTGGCAACCTGGCAATTATTTGTTAAAAATGAAAAACCGAAAAACACAGCCGAGTTCACGAAAAAGAAATTTGGTATGTAGGTTCATTCATGAATTCCTTTAAGAATTTCTCTAAAGGTTAAGATGCATCAAAGCCAAAGCTCGAATTTTCAAAAGCACAAATCTAGAGAACCAGGCAACCATTTGTACTGGAAATTTAACTCATTGCTCACATTTTGTTACATTCTTTCAGGTTTTTTTTAAAGTAATATCTCGAAGATTTCCTTTAAAATTTGCTCCTAATGTTTTATTAGTTTTCTGCCTTGAATAACTCTATAAGCTCTTGAAAGTATTCCTTCAAAACTACATTTTGATGAAATTTGCTCACAGTATTCTTAATGTAGTTTGGCCTAGGACTCATCAATAGTTTTAAAAACTCCTCTTAAACCTATCTTAGAGATTTCTTCAGAAATTTCTCTAATTTCACTTCTATTTTTTTGCAAAATTGCTAAGATTATGAAGGATTCTTACTGGAATCGTCTCACGAGATTTTTTTATAATTTGACCAGGAATTTCACGAAGATCTTTTTCAAGGAAAGTCATTTATGAATACCTCTAAGAACCCAAAAAAAAATCGCAAACTAAAGAAAAATTCTAAAAATATTATTTTTTAATTTTCTTACTGGAAACAATTTTTTTACAACAATTCCAGGTCAAATTCTTGATGAAATTCCTGCGAAACTTTTAAAACAATTCTATAAAAATCTTAAAAACAGTAACTGTTCTGGATGAATTTAAAAATGTTTTTAAATTTACATAGAAATCTCCAGTTGAAATATTCTATGAATTGACTTAAAGGAATTGCAAGAAGAGCTTCGACGCAATTACTGATGTCATTTTAAAAGAAATTCTGGAAAAAAAAACTAAATAAATTTTCGTTTGATTTTTCTTAGGAATTCCGGTGTCCTCAGAAAAATCCTTAGATAATTCAACGGTTAGGTAGAACTAAGATTCAGATTGATGCCGGTTGTCTTACAGGCCAGAGCAAAATCGCCGATCAAAGAGATCCTTTGGCGCGAAATTTGAGAATGAAATTGTGAGGGCCGCTTTCCTCCCCCTGATAAACAAAAAAAAGCTGACTACGCCCATGTCCCTCGCCCCCTTTAAAGGCAATGTAGGTCGTAAACGTAGTTCATAAGCAAATATTAACACGTTAAAATTCGAAAAACAGAAACAAAAAATATGTCCCGATTATGTCAGGTTCCCCATTTTGTCAGCCTAAAATTCATCGGGGTGCTGACAAAATCGGGTCTCTACTGTACAACAATGACTTAAATTCCATTTTAAGCAAATAAACTCGATGTAAAACATAAAATAAAGTAAAAAAAGTAACTTCCACTCGGCTGGTTAGCCGTAAACCACGATTCATAATTAAAAACAAGTAAATTTGATATTGGGAGCCAGATAGACATAACGGTAAACGTGCAGATACTAAGCAAGATCATGCTGAGGATCGTAGGTTAGAGTCCAGCCGGTCGAGCATCTTTTCGTAAAGGGAATTTTCTCGACTTCCCTGAGCGTAGCGTATGATCGTACCTGTCACACGATATACACATGCAAAATCGGTCGATTGACAAAGAGAGCTGCTAGTTAATATCTATGGAAGTTCTCATTAGAAGTTGAGAAGCAGGCTTTTTAAGCGTCAGAAAGAAGAAGAAGAAATTTTATGGTAATTATTTGCACTTAAAAATGCGCCATTCTTGTTAATTAACGTCCAAGCTGTCGGGCACATATGACGTAAATTTACATTAATTTTTAGGGAAGCTGCTTACGCAGACTGAATATTTTGACGTTTCCATTTTAGCTCTAGGAGTATAATGAATGATTCCAGTTATTTAAAATAAATTAGTTCCATGTTACCAACCTTAACAAAAACATCGTTAAAGCATCATTTGAAGGAGGGCTATATGATTTCAAAAGTGATAGTGTATATGTTAGGTAAAGTGAGTGAAAGAGGTTGGAGGGAGGCTCTTAAAAAATAATTTAATTTTCGAGTCTAGTACACGACTCTGACAACGGCCTTATAGTGGAGGTCGAATAATGCGTAACTGTCAAAGGATACAAACTGTAGTGGAATAAAATGATATAGTTCTCAATTCGGTGTTAATTTATTTATAGGTATACCACTAAACAATTCAAAGGTTTATTATTATTTTCAATTTTTATTTTTATTGCATAATTATTTTGGGGGAAAAATCCCACATAATTTAGGAGGATATAAACAAACATAGCAAAACCAAGACGTTTTGATTGAGATAATTAGTTTTCAAGTTATTCACACATGTATAATTACCCATTTTTATATGACGTAGACTAGTTCTTGAATAATCTCGATAAACGTCATCGTCACGTGATGCTTTGAATCTTAGAGAGAATATAAAGTATTTTTATCTCTCGTACATTGTTTTCGTTCCATTTATAAAAAAATTATATAAATTATTTATTTTTACATTAAAAAAACATAATTATTTCTGAATTTTTGGGTCACCCTATCTCACGAAAGAGCACCCTAATGACGAAATAAAAAAATACGGGTCCAAATTTTTTTAAAAAGGCATGACTTAAACAGTTTTCCAAAAAAAAAAAAAAAAAATTTTTTTTTCGAACATCGACCGCCTTGGGGACGGACCAGCACAATTGTGCTGGTCTGAATTTGACCCTAAAAAGTTCATGGAGTGATAGAATAGCCAAAATAAAGAATGTTTTGTTCTACGAGATGATGAGTTTATAAGGTAAATTTTGAAATAATCACTCAAATATGGTCCGTCCCGAAAGGGATAAAATACACCAGTGCGACGACTAAAGTGTTAATTAAACATGTTTTTACTTCACCGCCTGTTTAACGGGTTTTCAAGACTCCTTTGAGCGTAGGCCTTTAGTGACTATACATGCTCGTTTGATCAAATTCTTTCAATTTATGTATACAACGTATTATGTTTGTTATCCACATACCTTTAAAATGAAGAGTAACTACTTGAAGACCTAAAGAACTTCATTCAATGGAGAAAATTGAAAACACATTATTGTATGAGCCTGTGTGAGTATAAACCTTATTCGTTCACCTTCAAGTGACAACTATTGACGTTTGTTAATCTAAAGTCTTGTACTCGACATAGTACTTGACTAACTCAAGCAAGCCGTTGGACTTGAGAGTTGATGGATATGTTTACTTGAGACTACCCCTATGAACCTTATGGATAAACCACAGAGACCAGTGCACCGTAGGCTGACCATTATTTTTCTGAAATGTGAAATGTTTTAGTTCGTCATTGTAAAGCGCTTGTTTTGATAAGAAATCAGGTAAAAATTTGAAGTCCGTACGTGGACGCTAAGTGGTCTCCCAACGGCCCTGAAGGTAGATGACATCGCTAAATCGAGCTCACTCGTCTAGTGCACGCAACATGAGTATGAAAAGACACTAGTAACAAATTCTCCTGCACGCGTTGATAGTCAGCACAGAAGATTATTTTCCGTTGAGAGAACACTTAGCGTCCACTTACGGACTTCAAATTTTTACCTGATATTTTTTTCTTATCAAAACGAGCACTTCACAATGATGAAATTGAAACATTTCACATTTTTGAAAAATAAAGGACGGCTTAGTGCATAGTACACATTGGTCCTAAAGCCATATCTAGGAAGATAAAAATGATTGCACCTAAACCGTCAGATTATACCGTTCTGACTCAAATTCCAAACAGACTCATATTCCGAACACTCGGTTTCTGTATGGCGATTGGGTTGAAATGTTTCACTGAAATATGTCATCAAATTACAAGGAAATGGCAGTCAATTGCAATTCAATTTAAACGTCTTCCAATTTGTTTTATACCTCTGGATAGTGATGATTCTTTAGTTTGAGACCAGAAAAAGTAGTTCAGATAAATGTTTGCGAAATTATTTATTTGAATACGATTTATTCGTGCTGTTCGGAATTTGAATCAAGGTGTTCGTAATATGAGACAGAATGAACACAGTGTTCGGCATTTGAATCAAAATGTTGTTCTACACTTTTACGTAAAAACAATACCAATCAGGTTAAAATTAATATTTTTTTCTGGCCCACCCAACAGCTAACAGTTAAACTTTGTGGAGAAATTCAAATTTTCAAAAATAGAAGCTAATATATGCCTTTCAGATGCGTTTGAAGTTACTGTTGGCCTTAAGTGTTCAGAATATGAGTCAAAACGGTATACATGGTGTCTTCGGGAAAGTTTCGCCATATTTTTTTCAGTGATGTAAAATTAGGAAAAATGTGAAATATTAAAATTTTTGAAAGTGTTCGATACAAAGTAATCATAAAAATCAACGCACTAAGATTCACCAACATCCGAAATTTATATAGTAAAAAAAAGTGAAAAGAGAAATATTTGCTGGAACAACCAAAATACCTGTATGTCAAACATTTAAAATTGAACATACATGTATTGATACTAGAACGCTCACAGTAAGCGGAATCGAAGAAACTGAAAGAAGGAAAATTATTTTCTGGAGCTGTTTTAAAGTGATCCAGAACCACCTTCTGGCCTTACCTTTGGGACTTATATCTGGATCTTGCACAAGATTCATGCATTCTTTAACAGGTGAATACTGCCGTGGCTACTTCGTTGTGGCAGATTTAATTAATTGAATTGAATTGAATGGGATAAGTTGGATGCCCAGATAAGATAATTGCTTCTAAGAGAGGATATCACGGATATCGTCAAAGCATTCGTTTATTATCGTTTAGGGTTAATAATTTACGAGACGAGACTGGTATTGTACGCATGACCTTCTGCATGAGCCAAAGCGGTATCAATTTATCATCGACATTGTCATAAGGTTAGTTGAACAAACTGCGCGTGATATAATATGACTCCGTTTATGCACTAATGTTCCATGGATCACTGTTAAAACTGCTTCAGGTGATAATTTTCCTACTCCCAATTTCGTAGATTGTGCTTGCTGTGATTGATCTTATGTCAAAACATGTATATTGAATTTTAAATTACTTCACGTTCAGCTATTTCGGTTATTCTAGCAAATATATCTTTTTTCGCTTTCTCTACTATATAAATTTCGGTTTCTGTAGAATATATCCAAAAGCGTTGATTTTTTTTTAAATTTTGAAAAACTTTCAGAATTTTCAATTTTGCTTATTTTTGCTGAAGCCACCCAAGAGCTATATCGATTATTTTTTAAGTTATAGATGGTTTTCGTTTAACAACATATTATTTTCAAAATTTTGTTAATCTCTTCCAACAAAAAACGTCCTCACAGTTTTTTCACCATAAACAAAGAAAAAGATTATCTTTTCAACGGCGACAGAATATTGAGGATCAGTTTAAGCCTTTCACAGATATTGGCTTTTGAAAACAACCATTTTGTTCGAATAAAATCTCTGATAATTCTGCAACCATAAGAGATAGAGCAGTAGTTTCTTGACGAAATGTTACGCCAACAAAAGTTCTAAAAGTGCTCGGAATAACGTTCTAGCAAGAAGAAATCGTATAAAAAGTTATCAAGAAAAAACTGATTTTTTAGGACCACCCCCTAACCTATCTGTTTAAAAAAATAATTACTCGCCAACCATAAGAGATAGAAATTTGGGTTCCTCGGCAAAGTTGCTCCAAATCGGTTGTTTTAAACATTGTAGAACATTGTATACGTCTAAATGTGTCAACAAATTAGTTTATATTCTGATCTCGTAAACCCTGCGTGCCACCCTAATTTCACTTCACTGAAAATACGGAAAAAAATAAAAAAAAAATATACACACATACAGCCATTTCATGAAAAACCGATCTAGTAAGTCACCGATTTCCGTGAAAATTTGCTATTTTTTTCCTTATCCGAAATAAGGATACTCGTATTTTTGGATTTTTTGATTAGGGTGACCATTTCCAAAATAGGGTGACCAGAAAAATCGCGATTTTGCTAAATTTTTATTTTTAAAAAAATTATAACTTTTGAACCGTTGACCGATTTTCAAATCTTTTTGGACGAAATGAAGGCTAGAGATTTTGACTTTTCAGGAAAAATATAAAATTTCACAAAAATTGTGTTTTTTACATGGAAAAACTCAATAGTTACCGTTTTTTCGTGTTTTGAAGGCCTCGGGACCTATTGCTGTTCTTATATTGTTATATTGTTTGCCGGGCTATTGCTGTTCTCATTTTTTCTTGAAAGTTCAGAAAATTTTACGTTTACTGTCAAATTTTCAGTTTTTTAGTTTTTGAGATATATTTTTTTGAAAATAAAAAAACAGTCATTATTCATCGGCACACACTGTAGATCTCAGCGCATTAAATTTTTAATGTTCAAAAAAATCATAACTTTTGAACAGCTTAACCGATTTCCAATCTTTTTTTATGGAATAAAAGCTTAAGATTTCAACTTTTCAAAAATAGAAAACTTTGAAAAGTTATTCTTTTTTCCATTAAAATATATGAAATTAAAAAAAAAAACTAGAAATTTTTATATTTTTTCACGTTTAAACATATTTGTATCAGATTTTTCAATTTTGTCTGAAAAGTTGAAATTTTAAGCTGTCATTCCATAAAAAAAAGATTGGAAATCGGTTAAGCTGTTCAAAAGTTATGATTTTTTTAAAATAAAAAATCTTATGCGCTGAGACCTACAGTGTGTGCCGATGAAAAATGACTGATTTTTTATTTTCAAAAAAATATATCTCAAAAACTAAAAAAATATACATCGCTGAAAATTTGACAGTAGACGTAAAATTTTCTGAACTTTCAAGAAAAAATGAGAACAGCAATAGCCCCTTTGGTCCCGAGGCCTTCAAAACACAAAAAAACGGTAACTATTGAGTTTTTTTTTATGTAAAAAACACACTTTTTGTGAAATTTTATATTTTTCATGAAAAGTCAAAATCCTTAGCCTTCATTTTGTCCAAAAAGATTGAAAATCGGTCAAACGGTTCAAAAGTTATAATTTTTTTAGAAATAAAAATTTAGCAAAATCGCGATTTTTCTGGCCACCCTATTTCGGAAATGGTCACCCTAATCAAAAAATCCAAAAATACGTGTATCTTTATTTCCGATAAGGAACAAAATAGCAAATTTTCACGGAATTCGGAGACCCACTAGATCTGTTTTTCATGGAATGGCTGACTATGGAGAAACTTTCCCGGACACACCAAATATCTAAAATTTACGGTTTAGACGCAAACATTTTTGTCTCTCTAGATATGACTTTGGGACCAATGTGCAGTGGTCCATAAAGCAGTTTATGCAAAAAGATACAATTTGAACCTTATAATGCGACATTCGAAGGAAACGGTTTTCTACAAAGTTGTTTGTATAAGTTAGTCATTTTGTTTGTTGTTATAAATTATTACGGTGGTCAACATGTTCAAAGAAATAGTATAACTAGTCTACAAAAAGAATAAAAAAACAATCGAAACGTTGGGCGTAGAATAAATCTTTTAGCTCTGATTGCTGTTGCAATTGGAGGCCGTTAAGAAAATTCCCGGTGCAACTCATAGCAGTCGAAGACATTCAACAAAAGTTGCTCTGAAATTGACCGAATTAGATCTTATTCCTCCTGGTGACTCCAGCGTTTCAATTCTAATATCTTCTTAAAGTAGTCTTTTGAAAACTTTAACGCAATTCAGTCAGTAAAGGAACTCGCTATCTCCTTCCGTTAGAGCATGAAATTAAAATAAAGATACAGATGGTCTTCTACGAAATTGTTTCTAAAAATATAATCTTTTATTCAATATTATCCTAAACTAGGGTAGTCCACAATATCACTTAGAACACTTAGAAGACTTTTAGAGCATAACAAAACGCAAATTTTTATGCAAAAATATTTTTGATATTAATTTTGGTTATACGACTTTTTCTGATAAAAAATCAGAATCAGGCATTTTATTCGAGTTACAAAAACAATTCATCTGTATTTTTTTGAAATAAAATATACAATTTCATTTGTTCGTGAACGTTACGAAAGGAGAACTACCGCGCCATCTGTTTTTGTGCAGCTAGAAGGAATCGATGAATCACCCCCTGTTTGTCGATGAGATAAACGCCCAAAAGTGTGAGAAAGGGATCTACCAATGAAAGCGCCTTCCGCCTCATCTTGGGTATAAATAATGGACTGACACAAGGTGAAACCCTCTTTCTGTTACAACACCGTGTGACGTTATAGAAGTGGACTATCCAATACACCGTGCAAGTTTTTTGAATTAGAGTGTTAAGTTAAGTTTGTAAAGTTAAATAAGCATATATATTAAGTGAAAATTAAAAGAAATACAGTTTTGCATGAAGTAAATTGCATGTGTTGAAAAGAACTTTCTCGCTACTCTGAGAACCCCAGCTGTTAGTGTCCGACTCTACACCAGTTCAAGCCTCCTCTGTTACAAAGCGGTAGAACTAGTGATCCTTTAAAGAGAGATAAGCGGAAGTAATTGAATGATTTGGCAACTGAGCAGCAGTGCTGATTTTGCTTGTCAAGGAGAATAATATTGTAACACGGACATGACTTCCGCATTGCTAAAAAGTGTATTTTGTTTCGTTATAGATCTTTGAGCTACATATTCAAACTAATAAACAGCGTAAAAAAATCAGTAACTAAAAATCGCGTTGACAAAAATTTAAATATTTCATTTCTTGCTTCATGCAAAAATACTTTAACCGAAATAATTTCAAGCGGATTACATTACTCTTCAAGAAAAGTTCAAAACAAACATAACGCATGTTCGCTTGGCTCACACGTTGACAGCTCTCGCTGCTCGATTGGCTCACACTTTGACAGAAATGTCAGCTTCCGCGAATCTCTCTTATAAAGGATTAATAGGTAGAACCGCTGCTTTCCACTGATCTAACATCGTTTATTCTTTCGAATGACATCAAAGTATTTATTTTATGCTTACTCCTCTCAGAGATATTTGCATTCAAAGTAGGCGTGTTTTCACAGAAAAATAACAATAACTACTTAACGGAAAGACGCCAAAGGATATTCACAAAATTAAGTTGAAATGACTAATATCCTATGCTCTTGAAGGCGTATTGTTTTTGATGGAGAATTGCGAATACTAATGAAAATGGCCTTTTTTTGTTAAAAAATATTTTTTGCATTGAATTTGATATAATTAAAAAATGGCTACTTATAGAGAAAAGATCATGATAGTTATTATGGCTTAGAATAATTTCAAGATTTGTTTGTGTATAATCGGATCGTATTTATTTTGACAAAAAATTCGATAAATTTTGAAAATCGACCAAAAGTTGTTCTTAGAATAACTTTTTATTGGAATTTTCTCAATCATGAAACTTTTACACAATCATCTGTGTTCTATCAAGATTCTATGATAAAAATTTAAAAAAAATCTTCTTCATAGAATTTTTTTTTCTAAAATCAACTCTTAATGGTCAAGTTCTGTGACTGACCGATTAGACGTGGAATTCGTCGCGTTTACATGTAGATAGTTATAGATAGATAGTTGTGATACTTCTATAGCTATAATGGTGTAAAACCAACAGGTTTTCATTTTTTCAATATCTTAGATAAACTAGCGTCATTTACATCGCTGTATTTATTCGTTAAAGATCACACTTCCAGAAATCACTTAAAACAATTCCTTCAGAAATTCTTTTGTAATGTTCCTTAGAAATTACAAAAAAAAAAACTAAAGTGTGAAAAATTATAGATAAAACCAAGGAATAATCGTTGTAAAAACGGGTGCGAAATGTACCGATCAATTGAAACATATTGGAACTTCTATGAGAAGAGCATTTGAACAAATCCTGCAAAGAAATGAAAGCTTATTTCCCCAAAGAATAAAAAAAAATAGTTTTCCATGAATTCTCGGGCAAATTAAAAAAAAAATCACCGGAGAAGCTTCTGATGAAATCCTTATGGTGGGCATAGCAAATACGTAAGGAGTTCATGGAATAAGAACTGAGTATTTTGGTTGAAGAATAATTGGTGGATTTAGCTTAGCTTAGCTTAGACTGACTACACATATCAATGGTTGCTATTCCGTGATTGACCGGAGTAAGTGAAAATGCACAAAGAATCAACTAGAAGATCGGCTGGGATTGGCCATAATCTTCTTCAGTGTGCATGATTCAGTGCCTCTATTTATACATGGTCAATAACGGCGCCGGCCACGTCCTTGCAGTCAGGTGGGATTGGGGGAAGGAATGTTAGTGTGTAACCTTTGCTATTTGGAGACCGTGTTTGCCTCTGCATCTCCACAAAGGTTACTGGGAGGGATGTTTGCTAATGGGGAGGATCGTTGGGTCACAGGATTCACTTTGATAAGCGATTAGACCATGATAAATAATTATTGGTGAGATATAAACATGCTTATATGTAAATATTATTTTTTCATTTGATATGAACAATATCTATGTAGAGAAAAATTATGCCGACACTTGACGTGACGAACCTTTCAAAGTTTGTTGAATAAAGTGAACCTTTCGCAAGTCTACACTCGTAGTGTCGAACCATTCAAAGTTTTTTTTTTTTAGTTACAAAAATAAAGGTAAAAGGAAAAAGGTGTTTTGAAAAAAAAAAAAAATAGACATTAATAATTTATGAATCAGAGTTTATGTCGACACTCACAGTGACGAACCTTTCATAGTTTGTTGAAAAATCATATTTACGTCTCACCGTTGTAACGATTAAAGGTGCAGTCATACGTATTTTATAGATTAGAAATAGTAGCATGAAACGAGCTCACCAATTGATCCGTCATCCTTGAGCAGCAACAATCCACTTTCAGCTTCACTCATTTGATCGGCTATATAAAAGCACTCAGAGAAAATAGGCGCACGACCCGAGAGGGAAAACAACTGACGACTGCTCGGGCTTTCTTGCTGCACTGCCCAGGAGCAAGTGTCAACTTCGAAAGATCAAAAAGAACTAATCGAACGCGCCACTTTTTCACTTTACCCGACCGATCGCGCGACATGTTTGATCCTGCCCTCATCGCCGGCCCCCGTAGGAGCAAGCGTCAAGGTCGAAGGATCAAACACAACTAAACGATCACGCCACTTTTTCACTTTCACTCGACCGACGCGCGACATGTTTGATCCTGCCCTCATCGCCGGCCCCCGTAGGAGCAAGCGTCAAGGTCGAAGGATCAAACATAACTAAACGATCACGCCACTTTTTCACTTTCACTCGACCGACGCGCGACATGTTTGATCCTGCCCTCATCGCCGGCCCCCGTAGGAGCAAGCGTCAAGGTCGAAGGATCAAACACAACTAAACGATCACGCCACTTTTTCACTTTCACTCGACCGACGCGCGACATGTTTGATCCTGCCCTCATCGCCGGCCCCCGTAGGAGCAAGCGTCAAGGTCGAAGGATCAAACATAACTAAACGATCACGCCACTTTTTCACTTTCACTCGACCGACGCGCGACATGTTTGATCCTGCCCTCATCGCCGGCCCCCGTAGGAGCAAGCGTCAAGGTCGAAGGATCAAACACAACTAAACGATCATGCCACTTTTTCACTTTCACTCGACCGACGCGCGACATGTTTGATCCTGCCCTCTTCGCCGGCTCCCGCAGAAGCTAGCGTCGAGGTCGAAGGATCAAACACAACTCATTGAAGAATAATTGGTGGATTTATTTGAAAAACTCAGAAAAAATCTAGTGATATTCTTTTCCGAATTGAACTTACTGGTTAAAAAAAAGTATCGTGCAGTTTTTATCAGTGTCAGTAGTTATCGCAAGAGTTGTTGAGTAAGTTCCTAATAAAATCTTAAATTATTTATGGAAGAATCCTAGACGATGAATCAGGAGCTAGTTCTAAAGAAATTCAGTTGACTCTCCATATCTCGATGCTCTACATTTCGATATCTTTCCCTATGTCGATGATTTTATCGGTTCCTTCATCCTACATACATTTTCATTCTTCATATCTGGAGATCCTCCTTATCTCGATATCTCCCTAGCTCGATGTGATTTTCGTTCCCGTTTTCCTCCCCTTATGCCAATATGCCAATTTTCATAGGTTACTAGGTTGATCCCTCCGATATCGAGAGGTGGAGAGTCGACTGTACGTTGAGAATTCACAGAAGAGATCCTATGGAAACATGGATTCCCAATCAATTTTGTCAGAACAAGAGTTAGTAGAACGAATTTTAATGTGAGGTGTGGCAATTTTTTGCTTGAAATTGATGAATGAATCGTATAACCATTGTTTTTGAACAGATCTCATCAAAAAGGTAAATTTTATCCTAATTTACGAAAGATTCTAAACATTTATTCATTGCGTAAAATATTGGTCCATATTCAAACATCTCCTTTTTTTCTCTTTCCTCAACTTGGATGCGCTCCTACTAAGACAGAACCTACTTTTCAGCTTAGCGTTCAATGAGCACTTCAGGAGCTTTGATTGCCAAAATTGCCATATTCGCATTCGTATATCGTGTTACAAGTACAATTATATTCTATGCCTAAGAGAGTCAAGAAAATTTCCATTTAGAAAAGCTCTTAGATCAACCGAGAATCGAGCTCAGAAAACTTCAACCTAAATAAGCTCGGTAACCGCGGCTAGGCTTTTGGAGGCTCCAAATAATGAGGATTGTGGGCAGAGTCGTAGCGTGGTATCATGGCGCCCTTGGCGAACCCCCATTTTAGCGCCCCTAAATAAAAGCTCATCAAAAATTATTTTTGAAACACTTTGAACGATTTCTACAAGAATTTTTATGAAAATCATCAAAAGTTTCATAATTAGTTAAAATATTTTCTTAACTTCAAAACGCATTACACTATTGACTAAAATCCGCCAAGAAAATATGTTTTTCTTTTAATTGTCCAATGAAAATTTTCTGAAAATTTTGAATGTTATCTGAAAAATGCTCTGAAAATTTCCGAAAAAAATTATAGTTTATATGGTTAGATGTTTCAGGCAAAATTTTTAAATTATGGTGAAATACAATTTTTAAAGAAATCCTCCCAAACATTGTTTTAAGGCAGAGTTTTGAAATTTTTTGCCCTGAAGATCTAGAAAGAATTTAGAAGCTTATGCCCGAAATAGAATTCGAAAAAAAAATTCAAATATATTTCATTTTTTCAAGATATTCGTACAGAAACCGAAGATAATTGTTTAAGGTTTGAAAAGATCTTTTTTTATAAATTTTGCGTAGATTTAGTTAAGTTTTGCTCTAGAAGTGTTATTGCAAAACAGCAATGTGGAAATCACAAATTTTGTAACTAATCAATAGTAAATTACTTGAAATACATCAAAGGGTAGCCCCTCAATGATGTATGCAAATGATAATTGATATAACCATTGTCTTTGAAAGCTGTTTTCACAGTCAGTAACGAAATAAAAAGAAAGTATTTACAAAAATTTTCAAAGTTTTTTTAAAAACCTTTTATTTGAATTTCACGGTGGATGAGAAGGTTAATCGAGGATCTATCAGAAGAAAGTTAACCATGTATACTTTCAATGTAAAAAACCACCAATAAACAAGAAAAATCTCAATCACTGCCAGGTCAAATCTTAATAAAAAATATCGAAGAGGTGTAAAAAGTAACATTCAACCATTCTACTACAATCTTTTATGGAACACCAAACGAGTATAAGCTTGTATAGAACATTCTTTAGGTTATTAAAAAGGCTTCAGGACATTTCGTCGAGCGACATTTGGTCGAATGACGTTTGGTCGAAAGGACATTTAGTCGAAAGTACATTTGGTCGAAAGGACATTTAGTCGAATGGACATTTACGAATGTCTTCAGAACACTTATTTTCGTCGAATGATGTTTATTTGAACGGAAGTTTGGATGAAAGCTTATTTTGAAATGGTTTATTGGGAGATCATTTGGTAAAATTGATATTTGTTTTGCAAAGTTGATAAGATAACGTATTTTTTTTTTTTAAATATCTGAATCATTAACTTTTGTTGAATAAGAAATGGGTCATTTGCTGTAGTCTTATTTTCAAATTTGATACATATTTGATTTCTTTGCATTCCGGGTCTTGCAGCTCAATGGACGTGGGTAAGATTTTTGAATGCGAAAATCAGAATTAAAACGGCAGGAAAAACTTGCTTTGAAGAAAACCTTTATGGCGAAGTGAATTATAGGTGTCGGTAACTCTACCTATGGTCAATTAGCTTATTGTGACTTCCAGCTTAATAACATTCCTCAAGCAAATATATGGTTTTGCTGACAAAATTGATGACCTCGAGTGAATAACAGAGTTTGCAGTAGAAGATTTGAATTATTGAAAATGAAAAAAGTGCTGATTCTTTGTACCGGGTAAGGAAAGATCAGTTGACTGAGGTGACAAAAGTTGGCCTGTTTCCATTTAAGATCAGCTTATCTTGAATCTCAGAACATACATGAACAAGAAAGCAGCATGAAACATCAAACACGTAAGAGGTAGATTAATACGTTGGAAGAGCGTTCATCAAACTGAATATCAAAATTTTGCTAATCGCATATAGATCGTTGGTAAAATGGCTGATACTTTTTTAATTTCTTGTTTAAGCAAAAAAATGCTACTCTCGTCGGTAGTCAGACTAAACGTAAAACTTTGTATCCATAGTATTTAGATTCGAGCACATTTTTTTCCATGAAATGTCAGTTCGACCAAATATCATATGCTTTCTGTTGCAACTAAACCTTTTCGACCAAATGTCCATTCGACGAAATGTCCGTTCGACCAAATGTCTTTCGACCAAATGTCATAGATTCTATTAAAAATGTATTATAGATTCTAAAATTATGTCTGCTGTGGGAATTTTCGAGCGGTAAAAAATCAAATGAAGATTTAAAAATTACTCAACATTTTTTTTCAGAATGACACTTGAAATTATGTGTAAGACCGATCAAGACGAAGCGAGAGCTTTGCTTAGAATCCTGTCCTTGATTTTGAGAGAATCTTGACCAATTTTCTGTAGAAAAACTGCCCAGAGTTTCGTGGATACCGCTCAGGATTATGTTAGATTCATGCACATTAGGGTGCGGCTTATTTTTCGAAATTTCTCAAAACCAAAAATTCGTGTGCTCTTCTGGATTTGAATCACGTGAAAAGGGAAACCTCAAATATGATCCAAAAATATTAAGATTTAGAGGTAGCGCAAGCGACTAGAAGGTGAATTTTCAAGTTATAAAATATGACCTTCAGTGACTTCATGAAAGATGATTTTTACTAAAAAAGAGGAAAAATTTAGAGAAAACTACTTCTAACTAAAACTAATTTTGATATTAGACAAATTTGTACACTTTTCTACGAAAATTTCTCTTAGGATCCAGTCTGAGATTGAATGACACTGTTTTTTACGAATTTGGTCATGATTCTGCAACCTTTTTCAAGGCTTGGAATGTAGGCGGGAATGTGTTTCTTGTAATTAAAACCCCTCTACCAGCAGCTTCACTTTTTATTCAAATTATTTATATTCAAATCGTGATAACATTTTTGTTTCTCAATATTTGCACCATTGTTTTACAAGTTCACAAAAAAAACTCTTTTAGGTTATGAATCCATTTCCATACCAAACATTGGTGATCTACTTTTGAAGATATTCCAATGTTCCTTGGGGGACCGACGGCTGCATCAAATCGCTTCATTTTTTTTTCACAACCTACTGTCATTAATGTATTGTTCCGAAGAGTGAATATCCGAATACGACAAAAATTCTGTAGCCTGAGAAATTAACGTGAGTTATGGCTCGGCGTCGGTCCCCCAAGGAATTTCGGAAAATCTCCCGATCCAGATGACCAATGATCAATATAATAAATCAATATCATCAATATCATAGAAGAGTTTTTTAAGAATTTGTGAAAAAATGGTCCTAAAATATCAAGAAACAAAAAAGTTATCGCGAATTGATTTTTTCTTATTGCGGTAAACACTGGAGCTATTAGTAGAGGGGTTAATAAATAACTGTAGTGATCGAAACATATAGTCTAACTTCTACCATACATACAAATCTAAATAATAAAAATCTTTGTTTCTTCTCATTAACAAACTTAATTTAGGTGTAATTATCTGATTCAAGCTTTAAAATATAAACAAGGTATGAAAAATAAATACCAAGTGTTTCACGCATTTTGGCGCCCCCTGTAGGCTGGCGCCCTAGGCGGGTGCCAACTTGGCCAACCGCACGCTACGGCACTGATTGTGGGTTTGTTCTAAAGATAATAAAGAACAAGCATTGTAGGAATGCAGTATAGTATCCAGTGCTGGGAATGGTGAAAGCAGTAGGCTTGAATTTCGCGAAAATCACGCGGCTCTTCCCAGTACAGTTATTTAAAAACGTGAATCTTATCCAGTAGCCTATGTTAGGTACATAAATTTTCTAAATCTTTAGAGTCATTGAAGGCTCTAAATGCGGGAAATGCAGCCGGAAATAGAACATTTAAGGTGAAGATTAATCTCAAATTTTCAAGAGCACAAATCTGGAGAACCAAATATCCGCTTAAGCTGAAAACTTAATCGATTGGTCCCTAGCTTGTGATGACCAATCGATTAAGTTCTTCGCTGTCTGTAATTTGATTTGCTTTGCTACTGTAGAGTGAATATTAAGATTTTTCCCTACCGCTTTGATTCATATTACGAAAAACTTTTAATTCCGGACAGTCTTCTTTGTATGGGAAACATTTCACACGAAATGTTTCAGTTTTTGCCGTTCAAAAGTTCGCACTTTCGTGGCTTGTTTAAATAAGCATTTTTCATCAATTTCTATGAAAGTTTACAATGCTCAACTGCATTAGACGACCGTTTAGAAGTTCAGCAATTTCAATTGATGATTTGGTTTCTCGATTTATGGTTTTCATGAGCTGTCCGGAATTCAAGGCAAAAATAAGGAAGCGTCCGGAATAAGAATCATGGAAAGTCCACACATTTCTATTTATTTAAAATTATTCACATTTCGGAATCAAAATCTTCACCCACCATTCGGAAGCTGAGTGTTTTCAAGGCTTGCTTACGCGAAGGAATCATACGAACTGATTTATTTTATATGCTGTTTGATGGTTTTTACGTCACTGAGACCTTAAGTGTCCGTAATATGAATCAACACGGTATATTGATAGTATCAGTAATGTTTTTTTTGCGTAAATTCGATGATGGAATCGTCAAAGCATTTATTTTTTCATGAGTCGCACAAATCTAGTGCCCAACAACATCTGTATTCATTCGAAAGTTGATGATATGTACCAAACATCTATTGCTACTTCAAAAAACTAGCATATGGAATCACCACAACTTCAACGATTCAATTCGACATGCAATACCAAATTGTGGTCGTCGGTTTCTACTGAATCGTATTGAAAGATTAAGCCAAACCAGGTGTTATGGAAAAATCAAAACCAAGCCTTCCACTGTAACCGAAACGGACAACGCATGAACCAATTCCAGTAGGAGATTACCGCACGCCCTGTGCACACATTTCCCAGCCCCAGCATAAACTAATCAACTGTATCGAAAGCCACCAGCCAACCAAAGAGTCAGAACAGAATTCCAACCGCCCTCGACTCGCAATAGCATAGACATAGCATACGTACAGTGTATATCGATGACGGCGTCGGTCGAGTGGTTGCCATGTTTGTTGGATGCAACACACGTGTAAACGCCAGCATCGGACCTCTCCATCACGGTATTAACGATCAGCGAGCTCCCATTCACAATGTTGACCGCATTTCGCCACCAGCTAAACTCCGGTTCCGGATAGGCTCGGGAAGAGCACACAATTCGTGGGGGAATTTTGCCTTCCTCCACCGAAATGCTTGGACTCGAAAGGGATGTGTTCTCCGGCGGATCTACGAAACAGATAGAGATAAAGGAGCTCCTTAGTCCAGCTACACTATCCATCAAAGCATGCCGTGATTAATTACATTCCACGCCGAAATACGTCGTGCTGCGAACCCCAGGGCCTGCTGAGTTATTTGATGAGACGCATGAATAGTTGGAGCTATCACGAATACGATCCAGCATACCGTCAGGCCAGGCAGACATGTTGAAATGCTAAAATTAGACAACCATTGATTAACAGCTCTAATCAACAACAATCGGGGGAAAAAGGTGAATTCTTACCAGCACAGAGTAAGCACTCTCGAAATCTCCCGTGGCCGGTTCTGCAGGCAAATAAGTACTTGTGATATAATACCTCTCATCATAGTCCTCAATTCCTACGCCATCCTTGAACCAGGAAATGGCACACGACGGAACACATTCCACACGGCAAGCCAATGAGATATTTGAAGTGGAATAGAGAGCTCCGGTGTACGGATGCAGTTTTTGTACAAAAGCCGGAGGAGCATGCACTTCTAAATGCGCTACGGCAGCGTTACCCTCTCCACCTTCATTGTAGGCGAAACAGGTGAATGTCGTCCTCGAATCCAAACCCACCGGATCCACTGTCCACGATGGAGTCACCACGTCCTTTGCCGGCTTATCTCCCCTCAACCACCGGAAACGAGTAGCAGGTGGATTGCCTCGGTCTTCCACCGAGCAATTGAATGTAACGCTTCGCCTTTTGATTCCAATATAGGGGAAATGCGTTATTGTTGCATTGCCCGGCTCATAGTAGATATCAAGCGAATTCTCCTCGCTTATGTCGCCCCATCCTCCCAGATTGAAACCTTGGCAGGAATAGTTTCCGATGAATTCTCTTCCAACATTCTGCAGCAACATCTTGGTCGGGTCAACCTCGCACAGATTCTCGTCTCCCAAGCTGTTTCCGTCGCCATCGTCATCGCACTCGGGAAGCTCTTTCAGGAACTCACCATCCAAAAACCAACGCACTTTGGTCAGCAGCAGTGGATTGCCGTCGACTATGTTGCACAGCAGGGTGATGTTGGCTTGGTCGTTTTCGATCACCGGCGTTTCCGGATCCATGTTAAGCACCACCGTTGGTTTATCTGCGGAAAAGGGATTGGTCGTTAGCGCAAACTTTAATACGGTAATTGTTTTTGAATGTGTCATAAAACCATATTTGATAAAACATCAATAGAAGTGAATGGCAGAGTCGATTTTGTCTGTCCAAAAATTTATAGAAACCGTGACGGCTCGTTATGATACGCCTCCGCCCGCCAGGATGTATGACGAGGACATCTACATTTCGATACAATCAAACCGTGATTGCTTTGTGTGCTGTTCATGCATGGGAATTTGAACATAGAATTCGCCTGTTTGATTGATTGAATCTGATACGGTTGAATAAACTTGCCGGAGGGATTAGAGAACAATTCACAAACTAAAACAGTGCCGGAATGGTCAGCCTGGCGGCGATTTCGATCGTATATTTGGAAATATGAGATACAATCAATCACAAAATATATTCTCACGCTGCAGGACAATCAACGTACGTAACGAACTAGTTGAACGATATCGATTGCGTATTTTCCGGGAATCTGTGTGATTGATTCATAATTGCTGCAATAGATGAAATGTCTGGTTTCAACGCACATGAGTTAAATTAAAACAAACAATTTAAAGATATGAGCTCTGCATGATTCAGAGTGCGCATCGTACCAACGTGCTGTGCGTACAAACATACTTCGAAAGTTTTTAGAACTACATTGAGCAATAAAACAGTACTTCTCAGTGCTTAAAACAGTACTTTTTAATACATAATTTTCTACATATTGATATCTTTTCGATTCTTGTTCAGACCCGTGCCTTCGATTGTTCGTTGGACCCGTTAGCGAAACAATGTAGGACAGCGTCTTGGAAAAAAAAAAAACCTTTAAGAAGGTCATTCCTTATTTCGTATATTAGACAAATTTACCGAACATATAATTGAGACAGTCTCTAGCCCAGGCCATGGGCATACCCAGAATTTCCATCAGGAACTTAAAAGTTTATTCATGAGTTTTACGCTAATACGATCATTATACATAACCTATGTACGCTTTTTGTGTGAAACGTTCAAATATGAAGGACACACATGAGTAGCGATCAGTGGCGCGGGAAGCGGGTAGGACAGGTAGGACATGTACTACCCACGAAAATACCTGGGTAGGACAGTCAAAGCATTGTCCTACCCACGATTCAAAATTGATTTTGATTTTTATGATCCTTAAAACAGAACTGCTAGTAGGTTTCTTTTTAGAGGCTTGGTTATATTTTAATGCTAGTCTCTAAAAACTCTCTTTTCTTCATGGAGGGGTCTCTAAAGTATTTATGTCAACCAAAATGGTCTCTAAAGTATCTTTTTCCTTATTCTGCTTGCATTGAATTCTGATGCAAAATTGTACATGCTCAAGAAACCTCTACAACGGGTTCCACAAGAACTTCGTCTCAGATTCCACGAGGGGAAGCTTCAGGAATTATTACTGTAGTTTTATTTAGAATACTTTCAGAGTCTTTTACAGGGATCTCTCCAGAAATGCTTCTAGAAATTTTCTACACATTCTCCCAGAAATTCTTCCAGCTTTTTTTCAAAGGATGGTTCGAAGAATTTGCTCCAGGAAATCCTTGAGCGCTCTAAATTTACTACTTTCAAAGTCATTTCATCAGGTATTACACTGGTCCCACAGTTATGAATCATTTACGGCTCTGTTCAAAATTGAAAAATTATAGAGAGCAAAATAATCAATATTTTTTAATGAAATCAAGACCGAACGGTAAAGTGAGATATATACCTGCAGTTCATGTACAATGTTGCCATTAAAATTGTTGAAAACATTTGATATTTTCACTTATTTGAGCATTGTCTTAAACCACAATTTATGAATCGGCAAAAAAGTTGTCCACAAATATGAATCAATATGAACACGATTTATGAATCAGTTGTTTACTTTCAATTATTTTCCAATAAAATGCTATATAGTTCATATTTCTATTAGAACACTGTCTCAGACAACGATTATTATATACGGAGGTGTACCGGAACCAAGTATTTCAAGATTCTGCATGACGATACTTGATATTTAATTTTGCAACTGAACGGGCCTAGTGAACATTGAATGTGTGAATTTATATGCTTCTGGAGCATGTTTATTTGGAGGTTGATGGCAGTTATAGTAATTAGACAATCATTAGATCTAGATGGCAGACTCTTCGACTGCCTTTACTGAGAATACCAATATTATATGGCGATTATTTGGTGGCACATTACGCACGTGAAAAAATCGACTACATGAATGTAAACGATACTCCATGACCTCTGATTTTTTTATATTTTAAGAGTGTGAATACCCTTTACTTCTCCATTTGTCCAATAGAAGAGCCAACAGTTTAGCCTGGGAGTTAATAAAAAAACTTACTCGCAACAAAAGTGATCATAAAAATGACAAACAATTGGCATTAATATCAATCAGAGAGGTTACAAACCAGTTCTTTTCTTTCCCACTCGTTGCTTTCAGTCCTTCGGCAGAAGCAATACCCCTTTTTTAACACTTCAGTGTTAAGCTGTTGTATTTTGTACAACACTGTTGAAAAAACCTCGCTTTTCGTTCACACCAGTTGCGTGGTGGTTCTGATGATTGCAAACCGCGCGACGACTGGAAAGTAAATGCAAAAATAGGAACAACCTATCAGATGTAACTAAAAAATTCTTTACATTTTTACATCTATACTGTTCCTCACAAATTTAGATTTTTTTATTTATCCATAAATTATTCAACATTATAATCTTTGAGGCCTTACATAACCAACGTCCAGAATTTCCACAAAAAAAAAGAAATTTGCGGAGTTTGTGAACGGTCCCAAACCACTTTTGCTCTCCCGTAACAGAATTTCACATTGGAAATTATTTAAAACTAAGGATCATTTTTTTTTAAATACTGAGAACTAGTAGTTATAAAGCTGATTCATAAATTGTGACTGGTGAGTATATTTCCCACAATTTATTGATCAAGTGTTTCACTCAAAAATCTCAGCCAAATCCGTATTGATACGCATTTATCTCTCATAGCTATGTTTATTGAATCTGTAAATGTTGTCTGGAGCCCAATCTCTCACAAAAAATCTTTCAAACAAACTTTAAAACGTCGTTTCTAGCTAGGCGTCAATAGGCACACGGCTTACAAAGTTGGCCAAAAGTACAGCCCGGATAGCTACAAAAATAATTTAGTAATATTGTTGGTTCATACCGTGATCAAGAGCTATTTTACTGAGATAAAAAGCCTTGAAATGACTGAACACTATGTGTTGCTTATCAGTAAAATTGATTCTGTGATGTTTTGTGATAAGTTTGATAATAATTATGTCTTTTGAAATCAGCTGATTGATAAATTGTGGGTGATTCAATTGCGTGGGGTGACTGTACTTTGATTTTTTTTTCCCAAAACTATCCTAGAATTTCATTCAGATATTGAAAACTAATCTTTCAACCGAATTCTCCAGTTGTTACTCTAGTAGATCTTCCAATGATTTCTACAGTATTTCTTCCGAAGAATTCTACAAAAATTTCTTCCAGAGTGTTTGAAAAATAAAACTTAAGGATTTTTTTCAATAAACCCTGCAAGAATACCTCCACCTCTTCATGTCGTTTCTTTCAAAAATCCAGGAATCCAAAATTTCCTGATCATTCTGCATTTTTTCCAAGTATTACTCATGCAGTTTTACCAAAGATTTCTCAAAAAAAACCCGCGTAATTTTCAAAAGTTTATTAAAATTTTCACAACAGTTTGCACTACAACATTATTTACAATACTTCCTCCAATCATTCCTGTACAAATTTATATGAAAATTCTGTCCAGTCAGAGAAAACCCTGTGAAATACTATCCCGGGATTCAATTGTAAGTGATCATCAGTTTCTTCTTCTTTTAGGATCCAGGAGATATTTCTGCGATCCTTGTTCATTAATGGTGACTTTAAAACTTACACAATTTTTAACACAGGTTACTCTATGATTTTCGTTAGAAATAGATCTCAGATTTAATCTGCAGAAAAATATCCATGGCGTTTCCCTTGAGAGATTTCTGGAAGAATTCCAGATAAATAAATTTAAAACCTGCTTGAGAAAATCCCAAAAAATTACTGGAGGATTTGTTTTTGTAAAAATCGTAGATGGAATCTTTGCAGCAATTACTGAAGTTGCGTAAATCCTAAAACACAATATTAAAGGAAATCCCTAGAAATTTCTGGAGAAGTTATTAATTTAATTTTCTCAAAGAATTTTTGGAGCAATTCAAATGCTTTATGAAATAATATTTGGATAAATCCCATTTCTGTGATTCTCCTTGGGAAATCAAGGTGGCATTCTTGAGATATCCTAAACAAAATTCTTGGAGAAATGCCTCTAGACAAATTCGTGGAGAAATTCCTTGGGAAATAATCACTAAATGGACTCCTCTAAATGTTTTCGGAGTAATATCTGATCATTTTGGCATATACCTGAATATCTTTCTGATGAAATTCCTAGAGGAAATCATGATAAAACACATCCAGTAATGCTTGTTGTGATTTCACGAGGAATCCACAAATAAAGTCTTTGATCTTAGAGTAATATTTGTTTTCATGATATGAAGAACCAAACTCTCATCTCATGGATCCGTAGGTTTCGTTTTGTTTTTTAGTCTCAGGTTAGTCTTTTTTAGGCCTCTTTTTATTTATTTTTATGAGTTTAGGTCTATAGTTTCCTACTTAAAGGCACTCAGTCACTACCAGCCCTGTAAAGACGAAAAGCTTTCTTAGCATTGTGCTAACTACTAGCATGGGTGTTATTTTTTATTCTGTTGAGTGGAAAAATCAACTGAAAATATTGCTAGAACGCTTGAAAAGAGTAGAATTTCCTCAACTCAGAACCGACAAAACTTTCACTTACACCCCTTTGCGTTAGAGCCCCTCAAAAATAGTAGACTTCAATTTCAAGTCCAGGGTTGATTTTTTTCTTCGCTGTGCACAAAATATTTGCCAATGTTTGTCCTACCCATGATTTCAACCGTGGACGCGCCTCTGGTAGCGATTGATCCTTCGGTAGCGTCGCTTGCCCTTGCGGGGGTGGGCAGAAGAAGCAGGATCAATCGTGTTACGCGTCTTTCTTTGGAGAGACGAGCATCGCTGATTTTAGTGTTTTATGTCTTTTGTACTTATAACAAGTTCTCTTTCAGAAGTGATCAGGTAAATCCAAAATCGATACATATTATTATTTCCATTACCAAAAATGCACTAAATTGTCGAATTGAGCTGATCCTTATATACAACCTACCCTACTAACACAATCTCCCTATCCCGTGACGTCCATGAAGATAGTTAAGTAAACGTTAAACTAACATTTCTTCCCTTCCCCTAGCGATTGTGAGGACGTGGTCAGGTGCACAATCCCGAGGAGGAACAAATAACTCGCAATAACTTATACATATCATATGTTGGTATCATACCATAATTAGGTATTGTTCAGTTGTCAACACCTCATTATGGTATTATAATGGTATTGGAAAAATTGTTTGAAACAATTAAAAATACTTAATTTTGGTATTCGATAGCTATTGAGGACTGCTGGAGGTATTGAACTACTAGTGTAAAATTTTACTTTTATATGAAAATCCATCATGTATTATTTAGGTATTACAATACCTTATCTAATTATTAGCATTGTATTTGTGGAATGTGCAGAAGGTATTACTTGAGATATTTTGCCTCTTATGCAGGACTCATTTATACCTCATTCAGGTTGTAAGTATTAGATGTTATCTGGTGTGGAATACCTTAGTTTGGTATTCAGTAGGGATATCGTCTACCAGTACATGACTAGACATGTTTGAACAAAATTCTTCAGAAGGCCCGAATTGGACCATCCATGTTCCAAATCGGACCCCCCATGTTCTAATTTGGACCACCCTATGTTTCATTGTTTTTTGCTATAGTAGTAATAAAATCGGGGAACATGGTCCAATTCGGACCTAGTAACAGTTTTTTGGTCATATCTTTTCAGCACGATGGACGGCATGGAAAATTTATGTTTTCTTGAAAGCCTGTTTTAGCGCGCGCACTTTTCTCTCAGAGACTTTTGTGATATCTTATATCAGGACATGACTAGACATGTTTGAACAAAATTATTCAAAAGGTCCGAGTTGGACCAACCCTGTTCCAATTTGGACCCCCATATTCTAATTCGGACCACCCTTATTTTATCGTTTTTTGCTATGGTAGTTATAGAATATAACTCCGATTTGTTTGGCATCAAAGCTTGTTGAACTTCTTCCATAAGCGCAAGCATAAAAAATAAACTCAATGCGTGAAAAATTCAAATTTAGTTTGAGTTAGAACTAGCTCAGGTAGAATGTGTGATTCATTAAAAAACAAAACATGAGTGAAATCTGAAACTGGTTCAAAATTGAGTACAGTGAACTTTCCCTAACACGATTTTAAACTGATCATCGTGTATAGGAGATAAAGAAAATATATTTTTCAATATTGGAGCTTTTTGTTATATTGACAAAATACAGCATAGCATAGCATAGCATAGCATAGACTGACTGTACATGTCAATGGTTGCTACTCCGTGATTGATCGGAACTGGTAAGAATTGCACTACGATCCAAATGAATAAGGGATGGGAGTTTCCGCTCGAAGTGCAATTTTAGCAGATCTAATATTATTGATCAATAACGGCGCCGGCCAAGTCCTTACAGTCAGTTGGGATGGGGAAGGAATGTTACTGCTTGAATGATTGTTGCTTCTAGAGACCGAGAATACCTCTGCATCTCCACAATCACCACGGGAAGGGTGTTTATTAGTGAGGGAGGAAAAGATCTGGGAGTCACCTCTGGTCGGTGATGCGATCCATGGACAAGGGGGAAATATACGACTTATATTTAAAGCTAGTTTTGTATTTTTGTCTCGAGAAGTTTTTGGTAGAAGCTTTAAAAAATAGGTCAACATCTATAATGTCGAACAATTCAAAAGACGTTTTTATTAATGTCGAAAACTGAAAAATACATGTATATATTTTAAATTATATGAAACAGGAATAATGTCGACACTTGTAGTGACGAACCATACATAGTTTGTTTGAAAATGACATATGAGTATTACTGTGCATTTTGTCTCGATGAGGTAGAAGTTTTAAAAAATACGTCAACATTCACAATGTCGAACAATTCAAAAGGTAATTTTTAATAATGTCAAAAAGAGAAAAATATATGTATATTGAAATTGTATAAGAAAATAGCATAATGCCGACACTTATAGTGACGAACCATACAAAGTTTGTTTTAATATTACATAAAAGTTACGCTTTCAAGAAAAAATGTGTATCATAAGCATGAAACGAACTCACCAGTTGGTAATCCATTCTCGACTGAACACAAAACTGACACTGACAGCAAAACTTCTTGGCGTTCCGAAAACAAACCATCTTGCTTGGGCCTCCAGAACAGGGAAAAAAAATTCTCCGGCGACGAAAACACGCGCGAAACCGTGAGCAAAATCTAACGGACGGCGCAAAACCGAACTGTCCCCTGCTTGGGCCTCACGAAGCACTCCTTTTTGTTATATTGACAAAATACGTTGGAAAAAGTCAGTTTTGCCTAGAATATAGTAAAATTTCAACATATTGAATTATGGCATAAAAATATCGGGTTAAAAGGGTGAACTTGTACAGGAAACTGAAAAAGACAGCATCGAGTCTCGGGACATGACGTTGGAGAAGTATCGACATACACCTTAGGGTCAAAGTACGCTAGATTAAAATGATTACAAATTAAAACCAAACTCCAAATTTTCATGGCCAATAAACAATATATCGGGTAAGGGAAAGTTGATTGTATTGTTCTCAACACTCGTAACGTTTTGTTGTTTTGTATCGTATTATCAAAACAATTTGGAAATTTATATCTAAAACAGGCTGTGGTATTTATAGAGATGCTTTTCCAGTAGCTGGTTTATTGATTTCTTTTTTGTGGTTTACCGTTTTTCTTAGATTTTTTCGAAGACTTTTACTTGACCGCAACAAAAACAAAGGCACCATACATCAATATTACAACTTCTGTGATTTTCTGTCAATTTGAGAAGACTTTTACGGGGTGGAGCTTATGAAATAGACTGACTGTTCGATGAAAATCAAGAGGTCCGTATTGAACCATATCAAAAGGTCCAGATTGGACCAACACACTTTTTAAGATGTTCAAACTAGTTGAGCACAAACACTGCATAGACATATCAAAACCATATGATCAGATGGAAGCTAAGGCTTGGGGGATTCGATTGGAAAATAACACAGAAAGATTGTAGAATTATTGTCAATTACAGAAGCTTGGAAATAATGTTAACCGATAGCACACTAGTGCACTTCAAAACAACAAACTAATATAAAAATCAAACGAAATAACTGAAAGGAGTCAAATGTTTTGTGTTAGATCCTAGCCAGACGGTGAGTAGAAAAACGGTACACACGATCTTTACTGTAGTTCCAGTATTGAGAAATGCTTGATGGTCCGAATTAGAACAGGGTCCGAATTGGGCCAGCTTCCCCTATAACTCCGATTTATTTGGCATCAAAACTTATTGAACTTCTTCTGTAAGCGCAATCATAAAAAATAAACTCAATGCGTGAAAATTGTCAATTTAATTCGAGTCACAACTAGCTCAAGTAATTTGTGAATTTCATTTAAAAAAACATAAGTACAATCCGCTTGGAAAGCTGGTTGAAAATTAGGTATAGTCAACTCTCCCTAACTTGATTATGAACGGACTATGGTGTATGGGAAACATCGAGATAAAGATCACATTTTTTTAAAACTTTGGAGCTTTTTGTTATATCGACAAACTACTACTACTTTGCATGAAAATATCGGGTTAAACAGCTGAACTTGTATGGGGCCCTTAAATAGACAACAACGAGTCTCAGGACATCTGTTTGGAGAAGCATGAACTTAGATATAGGGGTCACAGTACACTATATTGAAGGGACTGCGCATTCTATAGAGCTGGTGAACAAAAACATAGCATATCGGGTAAGAGAAAGTTGACTGTATTGTTCTAAGCACTCGTAAATGTTTTTTTATATCGTATTGCCAAAATATTTTAGATACAGTCTGACTGTGATATTGATGGAGATGCTTTTCAAGTAGCTGATTTATTGATTCCTTTAGTTTTTGGTGATCTACCGTATTTCTTTTTTTTTCGAAGCATTTTTCTTGATTGAACCAGAAACAAAGGCACCATTGATCAATACTACAACTTCTGTGATTTTCTACCAAGTCGAAAAGACTTTCACGAGGCGGAGCTTATGAAATAGAATGAGTACATGTTGAAAATCAAGAGGTCCATATTGAACCATATCAAAAGGTCCGGATTGTACCAACACACATTTTGTGATTTTCGAACTAGTTGAGCACAGACAGTGCATAGACTTATCAAAATCATATAATCAGATGAATGCTTAGCCTCAGAGGATTCCATTACAAAAAAAAACACAAAAAGATTGGATAATATTTGTCGCTTAAAGAAGCTTGAAAATAATTCTAACAGACGGTACACTATAGCACTTCAAAACAACAAACTAATATAATAATCAAACGAAATTACTGCAAGGCGTAAGATTGGTAGGAAAACGGTACAAACGATTTTTACAGTAGCGCTAGTATTGATAAATGCTTGACGGTCCGAATTAGAACAGGGTCCGAATTGGACCAGGTTCCCCTAGTTATTTTCTTCTGCTCGGGCTGTGATGCTTGTTTTGTGTATTTCTATTATGTAGAAAAATACGTTGAGCATACAATAAAGCATAGAGGTGAGCAATGTATAGCCACCTACGATTTGTACAGTCGTTAATGCTATGCTATGCTATGCTAAACGTTAAAATATGAGCAAAGTGAGTTCAAATCACGCCTAGGTTCAATTTATTTTCTTTACGGTTTGAAAAATTTAACATTTAAAAAAAATCGAAAATTGATTGATGGATACCTATCCTGATGCTCAGAAATTTTACCCTGGCCAGTCATCGATACGGCATATAATAAGATAGGACTTCAACGATTCCTAAAATAATTATGTCAACCTTTAATCCAAGAGTAACTCCTGAATTGCTGCAGGCATTTCTAAAATATTTGTTCAGACTATTTCACAAAAGAATCGGCAATTTCAACAGAAAATTGTACGGAATTTCTGAACAGAGCTCTTTAAGATTTGTTTTAAGTTTATTTTTCTCTGGTTATGTATTCTAGCAAATGTAAATTTGAAAAATACAAGCGAGTGTTGTGCTAACATTTGTTGCAAAGATTTCTCCGTAAAACTAAAGATTGCTTCAGTAGTTTTTCATGGATTCCTCTTAGTAATTTTCTACACGATCCACTAATGAAACGTTTGAACGTTTTTTTTCACAACCGGTATCTTCGTATATTTTCTCTTGAATTCATGTAAGAATTACTCTAGAGATTGTTTCAGGGGTCAGTCAATGTTTATTCCAGGAGTCAATTAAAATTGTATCAAGGATTTCTTCTACATATTATCTATTCTTGTTTCTTAGGATATCTCAAAGTATTTCCATAGACATTACTAGTACTTTTTCTGTGACTCTGTTCCAGTATTCTATAAGGTACAATTTCTTTTGAGATTCTCGATAAAATATTAAGAATTTATTCAATATTCTTTTTTATGGATATCTTTAGGGAAAATTTTAATTTTTTTCAATGTATTTTAGAATTCATTTAAGGACTCTTTGAAGATTAACACCAATTACTACTGCAATAATTAAGAATTTCTTTTGGATTGCCGAAAGCTTTTGAGCATGCCGTTAAGCATAATTTAAGACTATTTTGAAAAGCCATCCGGAATATTTTTCAGGAATTTCTTATAAAAATACTTCAGAAACCCTTTCAGCAACACCTCCAAAGATTTATCCAGGATTTTTTTTCTTAAAATATCCTATGCAGAAATATATGAAATCCAAGAAACAAAACAGTACAGGCTAGAATAAAATACACAAAGGTGTATTTTGATACAAAATGGTCAAGTTGAAAGACCTGTATCTCTGCTCCTAACAAACCGTTTGATCTTATATTTGAACTAAATGTTGAAAATAATCACAAAATAAATAAATTCTATGCAAGAACTATAAAGTTATTAACAACTGCTTGTTTTGATAAAAAAGGGAAAAACTTTGATTGTTGAAAACGAACAATTTAGGATGAATATTATATTCTACAAAGTTTGAAGTTTCGTCGATATCAACAAAATCGCAGAAGCATACCTTCTTCTTAGTATACACATTTCAAAAGTATTTAAATTTGAAAACTTGAGCATATTTCCCAAAAAAAGATTTTTTTTTAAACTTCAAATCTTTTGAAAATAATTCAGTTAATTTCACAGAGATCAAAATGCAAGTTATTTTTGAAACGCAGTCCAAATTTAAGTTCAATCGGGATGCTTTTAACTGCTATACATGGAGACCTATAACTCCACTGTTCTGTATGAAAAGCGGCATTTGTGTGCTCTTTTCTCGCCAGTATTGTATCTTATGAAATTTTCTGATATTCTAAGTAATTATTTTTTGATAATGTCTTTAGAGATATTCATACATTCAAACACAAAAATGCATTCAATAAAGATCAGTAAAACTCTGAACTTTTTTCTAATATATCCTTGGAAGAATTTTTCATTTCAATATTATGAGATATTTTTATGTGATGCCTTAATCTTTGAATAATCCCAGAAGGGATGTTTGGAAAAATAGTCAGGAAACATTCATAAGCGAATTCCAATTATCTGAAGAATTCTGCAAACTTTTTTGAAGGAAAAATACTGGAGAAAACTTTGACAAAATTATTCTAGGGAATCTCTACTGAAGCAATGCTTGATGATGCTCTCAGTGGAATTCTTGGTTTGGTGTATATTCTGCATCAATTTTAGAAATGAAATGGAATTTCTGATAGAATGACTCAAAGAGTTTTTGAATAAGTTCTAAAAAGTTTCACTGAACAAACTTTTTTATAAGTCACAAGTCATACTTCATCGAGGATTTCTAAAGAAAATTTTAAGAAGATTGATTTGTGGAGGGACCGGTGAAGGATTTTAAAGAGTCATTTAAGGTTAAATCCGGAGAGAGTGATCAGAATCAATTTTGAAAAAAATGCTTGAGGGACATCTATAGGAAAAAAAAAACTTAACAAAAAATGTTTACAAGGAATTAAAGGAAAAAAATCTTGAAGTGATTCTTTAAAAAATATAATCTATGAAGAGTAGTTATGTTATTTCCGATCAAGTGAATTTATATTTAGATATTTGGATATTTGAAAGAAAGTAGCTTATCATTCTTAGTTGATATATTTAACAAATGTTTTCAATTGGCATATTTTCCTGACAAATGGAAAAATGCTAAGGTTGTTCCAATTTCAAAACCAGACAAAAATCCTACAGAAGCTACTAGCTATCGTCCTATCAGTTTGCTCTCCTCCATCATTAAACTTTTTGAAAAGGTCATTTTAAACAGAATGATGGCCCAGATCAACGAAAATTTAATTTTAGCCAATGAACAGTTCGGATTCCGCCATGCACATTCGATCACTCATCAATTTTTACGTGTAACAAATTTAATTCGTTCCAACAAATCTGAAAGCTATTCTTCTGGTCTTGCTCTTTTAGACATGAAAAGGCATTCGACAGTGTTTGACATGAAGGTTTTATTGTAAAATTTAAGAACTTTAATTTTCCAACATACATTGTTAGAATAATTCAAAGTTATCTGTCAAATCGTACACTTCAGGTTAATTTTCAGAACTCCAGGTCTAAAAACTTCCAGTAAGAGCTGGTGGTCCTCAAGGCAGCATTCTGGGACCAATATTATGCAATATTTTCACATCTGACTTACTTGTTTTACCTCAAGGATATCAAAAATCTTTGTTTGCGGATGACACAGGCCTCTCCGCCAAAGGACGAAATTTGCGTGTCATCTGTAGTCGATTGCACTTAAGTTTGGATGCTTTTTCTACGTATTTGCAAAAATGTACGATTTCTCCTAATGCTTCGAAAACTCAACTAATAGTATTCCCACATAAACCAAAATCACTTTATTTAAAACCTCCATGTTGACAGGCTGTCACGATGAGAGGAGTTCCAATAAATTGTTGAGATGAAGTTTAGTGTCTAGCGATCATAATAAATGCAAATTTAACTTTCAAAAATCACATTAAAGGCATTCAAGCCAAATGTAATAAGTATATAAAATTTATGTACCCCCTTATTAATGGAAAATCGAAACTTTGTCTTAAGAACTAGCTTTTGATCTTCAAACAAATTTTCAGGCTAGCTATGTTGTATGCTGTACCAGTATGGACTAGCTGTTGTAATACCAGGAAGAAAGCTCTGCAGAGGATTCAAAATAAAATTTTGAAAACGATCCTGAAGCTCCCTTCCTAGTATAGTGCTAATGAGATACATAGAACAACCAATGTTGAAACATTGGAACAAATGTCGAATAAAATTATTTATTATTGTAGACTAAAATCGACAACATCATAGTGAACGCATAGTACTATTTAAAATCAAGCTATCTGTTGCTTTTACCATTGAGATATAAATGTAGGTATCACACAATAACGCACAGAGCAAGAACGATACGGCTGCATTCAATAAATGCCAAAATAGCACTTCGTGCTTCACGCGCTCAGCACAGGCAATAAACCTGCCCGTTCGAAGTACGATTTATGAAATGTCGTCATAAATACGGTTGACATGCAGCGAAGCTCCCACCAAATACCTGCATAAATATTATCACGGGATGAAAATGGTACAAAGTACAGGTTATACATACACAACACATCAACATTGATTTCGTTGTCGGACAGGTCCTTCCCGATGGAGTTCGCCAGTTCGCATTTGTACGCTCCGATGTCACCCCGGGTCGAGTTCTTGATGATGAGTCCGATGTTCTCCGGATTACCCCCGTCGTGCCGCCTGCTGTCCAGTTTGATCTCCTGATCGTTTCGGAACCACTTGACACTTTCGAGCGAAGCCGGATTTGCCTCGTAGTCGCACTTGAGGAGAAAATCCTGCGTTTCGTTGACTGTGATATTCTCCGCTCCGACCCGGACCACCGGTGGATCTGTGCGAAGGGCCATTGAGCAGCATGACGAGCAGTCGGGGGTTCGATGTCCAGTTTAGCGCGAAAGACAAATGAGACAGATACGGCAATACAGAAAACAAGTAGATGGGAGTGTCGCGGTGCTTCTTTTATCGTTATTTTCAATCAAAAAATAATCGTCAAAATTTTTAACGCAGATTTTTTTATATAACTGTGTCAATCTCTGAATCGATTAATCCGTATAGGCCTGAGTGGAAAAAAACTTAAACTAAATTCCTGTGACCGTAGTTATTCTGTTGAGTCACTGGATCAGGTCTGGTAAAAATTGGCTATTTTTTGGGACATGCCAAGTTTTCTTTGTCCAGAGATTTAGTATAACTATATTAACAAATTGGCGTTAAAAGTTTAGACGGCTATTTTATATTTTTATTGCTTGATAATAACGGTAAATAAATCACCGTGCGTGCGAGAGGATGAGTAAAACAAATGTACACGCCGAATTTGGGTTAGCATTTTCATTGGGGCTCAGGGACCGCCATAATCCACCGCGGGCATAAATCATGTCATCGCGTGGGGCAATTTAATGCCAAGCCCGCAGGGTGGGCTATGTGCGGTGAGCATGAATGATGGGGACTTTGAGAAGGGATGCGCACGGTTTGGGGGTGTTCAAGATCTCAACAGTTGACATTTCAGTCAACTCCAAATTTTGAACACCCCCTTCGCTCGTACAAGTCGTCGGGAAAGTTTCCACCAATCTGAACTCTGGATACTCACACATGACCTCGAGGGTGAGAGTGTCGTGCAGTGGGCGGTCTCCATCCTGGCGCATCACAATGTTGTCCGCCTCGCAGCGTATCGATGCACCGTTTTCGAAGCGGGTTGCGGTGAAAATCATCTGACTGATGGTCTCGAATGTGCCGTCGTTCTGTAGATACTGCAAAAAAGCAAAAAAGAGCGAACGAGAAAAGCACCGAAGAAGAAATATTGCGGTTAGCTTATTTCCACGGCTTGTCGTTTTTTTCGGAAGGGTATGAGTCTGGGATATTCCACTGGGGCAGTCAGTCAGAGAGTCAGTCAGACGGTTCGGTCGATTTGTTGGGATTGTCCCAACAACGACCGAACTAGTCGCCTCAATGGGCGTAGCCAGGAGGGGAAGAGCGTTGCTCTCTGCCAACTTAAAAACATTCGAAGGTTTAATCAACAGTCCACAATGGATCCTGCGATAAATCTGCCTAAAATCTTTTGTAAAACTTAAGAGCATCTTTTCTCAAGTTCCAGCTCAAAATGCATTTTCAGATAAACTATTCATAATTAAAATGAAACTTTGCACATGTGCTAGTTGTTATCACGCTCAATGGTAAGAGTGATGTAGATGTGGTTGTGAAACTTAGAGAAAGACAACTCAAAACTTAACTCAAAAACACCCAGAATCTGGGATTTTTTTTTTCAAATTGGACAATATTTCCGATTGTGCTACTTTTACCCGAATGTCGTTTCCCCGAATGTCGGTTCCCCGAACGCCAGTTTCCCCAAATTGCATTTCTCAAAATCGTTGATTTCGCTTCATTGATACGAAAATTCAGAACCGAAGATATTTTTCATCAAAATTTTTCTATATTTCCTATAATACTTGCTGAAAAAGGTCTTATCAAAGTATTTTCATGATTTGTTAGTACAGTCTCCCTTACTTTTTTTCTTGTTATAGAGTTAGGGAACCATAGCAAAAGTTGGTTTTCATTGCTAGCTCAATGGTCCCTTGGATCACATTTGCACTTGTTTTGTAGTCTTTTTTATAACTGTAACTAAAAAACGGTGCATTTGATTGAAATAGTGTCTAAAAAGAAGATTTAACAACAAGTACCATAAAAAATAAAGAAAATAAATCATAGTGAATCTGCGTTGGATTACATAAAAAGCTGATTTTCTCAATGTTTGGCAGTATATCCCAGGATGGCCGAAATCTTAAAAATATATTTCACCTCTTTTTTAATTATTGGTGATTTCCAAAAACAGGTTGATATAGGACATTGGCGCGGTAAATGGTTGGGCATGGCGTACCATTGGTACCTCGCGTACCTGCAGGAATAAAATAGACCCCTTTGTGCGGTCCTTAGCCTCTTGCCCAGCAACTCCTATCCCTACCTCCTCGTGGTACTGGCCGGGGTACGAGTAACCTTGGGGAAGATCGGGTAACCAACCCCCGGTGGGAGCTTTGGTCGTATGCTGACAGGGAAGGGGGTTTTGCTTTTGCTTTTGCCTTTGCAAACCTGGAGCGTCTGTACTCCACGTTAGGAGCGGCTCACAACAGCGTCTGTTCCCCATGTCAGGGGCGGCTGATCATCGTCCGAGTGCCAGAGAAGGACTCTAAGCTAAACTGCGCACTATGGCCCTCCGAACATTTAGGGGGAATGGTCCTCCGGAAATCTAGGGGGTTGGTGTCAGGCCCTGCAATGACCCTGCAACCGTAAAAACACATCAGCACAGGAACGTCAACGAGAGAATACGGACCGGAACAATCGGCAAAGACCACAGCGACGAAAATGGACTAGCGATTGGAAACTCGGTACGTGGAACTGCAAATCTCTCAACTTCATTGGAAGTACTCGCATACTCTCCGATGTACTGGAGACCCGCGGTTTCGACATCGTAGCGCTGCAGGAGGTGTGCTGGACAGGAGCATTGGTGCGAACGTTTAGAGGTACCGTAAAACGGGGTAACTTTGATAGTTTTTTCGAAGAAAACTTCAATATTTTTGCATGCTGTTTCAAAGATTTACAATTTATATTTTTAAAACAAGTACTGACATCCCAGCTATCGATTACACTTGATAGATTGCCACAAGATTTATTCTGAATGGATAGATAATTTTTCATATAATTGAAAGTCGGTTTTCTGTTTTGGGGTAACTTTGATAATAGAGTATAAATCGAACAAGATTGAATGAATCACGGAACATTTATAGGGCATTGCATACCTCTAGGCGTTTAACGCTATATGGCAATTTCTGATTTAGATTACAAAAATGGTTCCAGTTTGTAAAAATGGTTTTCGCTAAGAGATTTGAGACCGAATTCATGTTCTACTATAACTAGGCTGTCATGGGTAAGTGACGAACTCATTATGACTTTATCAAATAGTGGTCGTAAAACAGATTGTTTGTAAGCGTTTCAAAAATGCTAAAATCTTGTAAATTTTTAATATTCGCATAAAAATCCTCAAATGCACTCGATTTCAACGAAAATAGCTTTGACATGAAGTGTCATACTAATAGTTTTTACTTTTGCATTCATTTTCCTTAACTGATTGACAGAAACTTCGATATTTCGTTTACTATGTTGGGGGTCTTGCACTATCAAAGTTACCCGCATTATCAAAGTTACCCCGTTTTACGGTAATCATACCATCTACCAGAGCTGCGGCAACACACGCGAGCTGGGAACAGCTTTCATAGTGATGGGTGATATGCAAAGGCGCGTGATCGGGTGGTGGCCGATCAATGAACGAATGTGCAATGTGAAGAATCAAAGGCCGATTCTTCAACTTCAGCATAATCAACGTGCATAGCCCACACTCCGGAAGCACTGATGATGACAAGGACGCATTTTACGCGCAGCTCGAACGCGAGTACGACCGCTGCCCAAGCCACGACGTCAAGATCATCATAGGAGATTTGAACGCTCAGGTTGGCCAGGAGGAGGAGTTCAGACCAACGATTGGAAAGTTCAGCGCCCACCGGCTGACGAACGAGAACGGCCAACGACTGATAGATTTTGCCGCCTCCAAGAACATGGCCATTCGTAGCACCTGTTTCCAGCACAGCCTCCCGTATCGGTACACCTGGAGATCACCTCAGCAGACAGAATCGCAAATCGACCACGTTTTGATCGATGGACGGCACTTCTCCGACATAACCGACGTCAGAACCTATCGTGGCGCCAACATTGACTCCGACCACTACCTGGTGATGGTGAAACTGCGCCCAAAACTATCCGTCATCAACAATGTACGGTACCGACGCCCGCCCCGGTACAATCTCGAGCGGCTGAAACAACCGGATGTCGCCAATGCGTACGCGCAGCATCTTGAGGCAGCGTTGCCGGATAAGGGCGAGCTCAATAGGGCCCCTCTTGAGGACTGCTGGAGGACAGTCAAAGCAGCCATTAACGACGCTGCCGAAAGCGTTGTCGGATATGTGGAACGGAGCTCAAGAAACGATTGGTTCGACGAGGAGTGCCAGGAGGTTTTAGAGGAGAAGAATGCAGCGCGGGCTGCAATGCTGCAGCATGGTACGCGGCAAAACGTGGAACGATACAGACTGAAGTGGAAACAGCAAACCCGCCTATTCCGGGACAAAAAGCGCCGCCTGGAAGAGGTGGAATGCCAAGAGATGGAGTTGCTGTACCGTTCTCAAGAAACGCGAAAGTTCTATCAGAAGCTCAACACATCCCGCAAAGGCTTCGTGCCGCGAGCTGAGATGTGCCGGGATAAGGATGGGAGCATCTTGACGGACGGACGCGAGGTGATCGAAAGGTGGAAGCAGCACTACGATGAACACCTGAATGGCGCAGAGAACACAGGCACAGAAGGTCAGGACAGCGAAAGCGATGGCTACGTCAGCACAGCAGACAGCGGAAACCAACCAGCTCCCACGATGGGGGAAGATAAGGATGCCATTCAACAGCACAAGAACAACAAAGCCGCTGGCAAGGATGGTATCGGAGCCGAACTCATCAAGATGGGCCCGGACAGGTTGGCCGCTTGTCTGCATCGGCTGATAGTCAGAATCTGGGAAACGGAACAGCTACCGGAGGAGTGGAAGCAAGGCGTTATATGCCCTATCTACAAAAAGGGCGACAAACTGGAGTGTGAAAATTATCGTGCAATCACCATCCTAAACGCCGCCTACAAAGTGCTATCCCAGATTCTCTTCTGTCGTCTATCACCTATAGCAAACGAGTTCGTGGGAAGTTATCAAGCAGGTTTCATCGACGGCCGCTCGACAACGGACCAGATCTTTTCCGTGCGGCAAATCCTCCAGAAATGCCGTGAGTACCAGGTCCCTACGCACCATTTGTTCATCGATTTCAAGGCGGCATACGATAGTATCGACCGCATAGAGCTATGGAAAATCATGGACGAGAACAGCTTTCCCGGGAAGCTCACAAGATTGATCAGAGCAACGATGGACGGTGTGCAAAACTGCGTGAAGATCTCGGGCAAACACTCCAGTTCGTTTGAGTCTCGGCGGGGACTACGACAGGGCGACGGACTTTCGTGCCTGTTGTTCAATATTGCGCTTGAAGGTGTCATGCGGAGAGCCGGACTTAACAGTCGAGGCACGATTTTCACGAGATCCGGACAATTTGTTTGCTTCGCGGACGACATGGATATTATTGGGAGAAAATTTGAAACGGTGTCAGATTTGTTCACCCGCCTGAAACGCGAAGCAACAAGAGTCGGGCTAATGGTGAATGCGTCGAAAACAAAGTACATGCTGGTTGGCGGAACTGAGCGCGACAGGACCCGCCTAGGAAGCAGTGTTACGATAGACGGAGATACCTTCGAGGTGGTGGACGAGTTCGTCTACCTCGGATCCTTGTTGACGGCAACAATGTTAATCGGGAAATACGAAGGCGCATCATGAGGCTCCAGAAGAAACTGCGGTCAAGAAAGATTTACCCCCGCACCAAATGCACGATGTACAAAACGCTCATAAGACCGGTAGTACTCTATGGGCATGAGGCGTGGACTATGCTCGAGGAGGACTTGCAAGCTCTTGGGGTTTTCGAACGCCGAGTGCTAAGGACAATCTTCGGCGGCGTGCAGGAGAACAGCGTGTGGCGGCGAAGGATGAACCACGAGCTCGCTCAACTCTACGGCGAACCCAGTATCGTGAAGGTAGCTAAAGCTGGAAGGATACGCTGGGCAGGGCATGTTGCAAGAATGCCGGACAACAACCCTGTAAAGATGGTGTTCGCCACGAGTCCGGTCGGAACAAGAAGGCGTGGGGCGCAGCGAGCTAGGTGGATTGACCAGGTACACCAGGACCTGGAGAGCGTGGGTCACAGTCGAGGATGGAGAGAAGCGGCCATGAACCGAGGGAATTGGCGAAATATTGTTGGCGAGGCTTTATCAAGATAATTGATGTAAAGCCAAATAAGTAAGTAAGATCACTGATAGACAGCGTGGTTCCAATCGTGACGTTGATAGTGAAGTGGTGCTAGGTGGTGAAAATTTTGAAGTAGTGGAGGAATTTGTGTATCTTGGTACTTTAGTGGCTTGCGATAATGATGTTACCCGCGAGGTGAAAAGGCGTCTTGCAGCTGCGAATAGGGCTTTTTACGGGCTCCGTAACCAGCTTAAGTCCCGTAGCCTGCAGACGAAAACAAAATTCGCGCTATATAAGACTCTTATCCTTCCGGTTGCTCTATACGGCCATGAATCCTGGACGTTGAAAAAGGTCGACCGGAAAGCGTTTGGAGTTTTTGAGCGTAAAGTACTGCGAACAATACTCGGCGGTAAACAAGAAAATGGAATCTGGCGGCGGCGCATGAATCATAAGTTGTACCACGTTGGCTTTTTGCAGTTGAAGAGGACTTAAGGGCACTTAACGTTCAGAGCAACTGGAAGCGATTGGCTCAGGACCGAACCCAGTGGAGAAGAATTATCCATTCGGCGTAGATTCAACGTAGCGGATTGTAGCCCATCAAGTATCAAGTAAGTAAGAGTAAGGCAACTATAGCAAAAGTTGGTTTTCATTGCTAGCTCAATGGTCCCTTGGATTTGCACTTGTTTTGTAGTCTTTTTCATAACTATAACTAAAAAACAGAGCATTTGATTGAAATAGTGTCTAAGAAGAAGATTTAACAACATTTACCATAAAAATTAAAGAAAATAAATCATAGTGAATCTGCTTTGGATTACATAAAAGCTGATTTTCTCAATGTTTGGCAGTGTATCCCAGGATGGCCGAAAGCTTAACAATATATATTACCACTTTTTTAATTTTTGGTGATTTGCAAAACAGGTTGATATAGGACATTATTGATATCTAAATATCAAATCTAGATTCTACGTAATTTTTTTTTCAATTTGGTTAAAATGATTTTTTTTCCAACGTGCTCAACTTATGCAAATTTTAATATTCGTGTTTGCTCCACACCACTTATTCGATCCTAGATCAAAAATATTCCAAAGTTTGAGCTCATTTGGATGAAAACTAAGACTGCACAAGCCCTTTGTGGTTTGTATGATAATTAGTATGGAAAAAGCAAGCAATTAAATCAATCGGTTGTTGTGTTTGCTCATGTGCTCTAGAGGGCCGAGCTACGCCGAAACTGTTAAAAAAATTCGTCAGCTACAGATTTGCGGAAGACCGTTTTTAAGTATTTAAGTCTCAATAATTAGGTATTGATTAATGTCCAATCGGATATTCTTCAACAGTGCTAATTTATCTTTTGAACAGGCAAAATTGCTACATTTTGCAACACCTCAGCTGACAATAGTAATAATAGTTGGCTTGAATTACGCGAAACTCTCGTGACACTCCTCACTTCAATAGTTAAAAACGCGTATCTCATCAATTAGCCTAATAAAGGTGTGTGCATTTTCTAAATCAGTAGTTTCATAACATGTTTGTAAGACAAGAAATGCAGCACGTCATTAACATTTTGGCCCATTTTAAATGCTACTCGAGGTGAACAAGTTTATATTGTGATTCTTTTATTTTTAGCCTCATTTCAACCATCCAGTATGATTAAGGATTTTAGATTTCTGCTGGAGAAAAATTATAAAACATTCGGAGCATATGGTATTGAAATATCTACTTTTAGTATTATCTAACATTATCTTATCGTCTTTTTTCCTTAGGTTTTGTTCTAGATCACTTATGTCATTTCTCACCAACTTGTGATCTCAAAATAATTCCAGACAAGTTTAGTTCTAAACTATTAATTTCAATTAGAGTTTTGGTATATGGTATGGTAAAGTACTAAATTCTGTTTTTCATACGGAACTGGTGGCGATGGGAATTGGTTCGACATCCAAGCTGACGGTTGCTGCAACTGTGGACGACCTATTTTGTCGGTCGAAGGAGACGTTTATCGGTAAGAATAGAACGGTTTGGAAGTGGAGGAAGCGCAAGAGCAGAAAAAGCACCAATTCGAGGAGTAAAACAGTTCTGCGCCTTCCGGCATGGCGTTGACCAAGAATCGCGATCGGAGCAAAGAAGTTTGCTATGATTCGTCCAAGGTCAGTCGGATCTGAACGTGCGCTCGTTGAATGCTAGCTTGCCGGGAACCTTAGAAAGAAACCAGCTCGACAAGCGGAGGCCAAACTAACGATTGGTGAGGATCAAAATGAAGCAAATGTTTTAGGATGTTAACGAAAGGGCTGGTAGCAGGTCTCTATTTTCAATGTAAGATCTATAAGGTATCTTTTTTAATCAAAATATGTTAAGTCTTTATTTTTGTTTTATTCTTGTATAGGCTGACCATAAGCCAACCAGATAAAAAAGGGACAAATAAAAAACAAAAACGGGACAATTTTAAAAGGCATAGATTATGCGATTGTGCTACTTTTCCCCGAATTCCAGTTCCCCGAATGACCCGTTCCCTTGTAAAGCAATGCAGCTCAAAAAAGTGCAATAACAGTCTTCACCCGAGCAGATGAAAAAAGCTAAATAATAGCAAATTTTGATATGGAGATATTAACCCGAAAGATATAAGAGATAAAAGATCCGTAAATAATATCTAAAATTTACTCCTGGAATACTATTAGCATATCATATTTAACTTTTATAAAATCAAACCAATATCAGCGAGCTATTCCTTAGATCTTCCAACGTCAAATTTAGCTACGACTCAGAAGTTCCAGGAATAAAATTTTGATATTATCTTCAGATCTTTATCTCTTATGTCAATCAGTTCAATATCTCAATTTAATGGTCAAAACTTTGCTTTTGCTCGGGTTGTAGGATAGTGTTGAATTATAAAGATCGATAAGCTACCAAAGAAGGAGATATTCGATCATTCTCGACTAAATACATATTGTTCACCACCTTGAAATGACAATTATGAGTGTTAGAACTTTTCGGAGAACTGAGCTATTTTAGAGGGTCCCGTAGCCTCGAGGTTACGCTTTCGCTTCGCAAGCGGAAGGTCATGGGTTCGATTCCCAATCCCCCCACACAAAAACTCCGTCCAGCCACCAGAAGACGCCGCACGAAGGACCGTGTATTGGGGAAGAACATATCCATCCTTCGTCAGTATCGGATGGTGACTGATAACGACATTCGGGAAACCGCCATTCGAGGGTAAGTAGCAGAACCAGATTATGCAATCCCAAGCTACATGTCTGTATGATTCAATAAAAATCACTTAAGAACCTTGAAGCTCATTCTTTGATTTTCGAGAAGCAGCGTTTTTTTTAAATTTCCTAACGTAACGATTGTAACGATTTTTACACTTTTCAATTTTTCAAATTCAAACGTAAAATTTTCTAATATTTCATTACTTCATTGAAATATCCACTTTTTATACAGTTAACCCAATTAATTGCGTATCAGAAGTAAACACATAGTTGTTCTTTTTTCATTTTAGGCATTATATGAATAATTATCTTATGAAGATCCGTATTTTGGAAATCCACCAAAATTTGGCATAAATATGAGTAAAGAAACGCAAAAAGTTAAGCAGAAGCATGCACAGATCAAGTTAAACTCTGTTTGAGAAACTAATAATTGCTTGGAAAATAGATGAGGAAGACAATATTTCTTTAAACTGTTTGTTATGTTGTTATTTTTATTTTTTTACTAGTGTTGAACATTATGTGCCAATTCTTCATTTCCTAAAATACGGGACAATTCAAGCATTTTCCATAAAACGACGTGACAGTTCGTCGAGGGGATGAAAACGGTACTGTCCCGTTAAATACGGTACGTATGGTCAGCCTATTCTTGTAGTAAATCCTGGTGCACAATTCTAGAAGTTCCAGAGAATCTTTAAGAGACTTACACAATTATTTTCCAGAAATGTATCTGCCTCCTTCAGAGGTTTCTTCGGGACATTCTTTAAGGAGGTCCTACAGGTATCTCTCTAGAATTTTCTATAGAGATTTCCTACGAAATCTTATAGAATTCAATCCTAAAATTTCTTCAGACGTTTAGTTAAGGAATAATAAGAGGAATAAGTCCAAAATTTATTCCAGGAATTGTTTTGAAAACTTTTCCAGATACTATTTCAGAATTTCCTCTAGATATTTTCCATCAATTCTTCCTCCAATTTCTACGGGAGTTTCTCTAACAGATTTTCTAGAGCTTTCCATAGTTCTTATAAGAAAATCCTGTGAGTTTCGTTCTACATCTTTTGAAGAAAATCATTAAATTTTCCCTGGAAATCCTATAAGAATTCATCAAGTTTCTGCGATGATTTTCCTATTTCTTCTTTCAGTCAAATCCTATTTATGGTTTCACACCAGCATTTCGATAATCATACAAAATAGCTTTCGATGTTTTTTTTTCTGAGAAATTCTTTCAGAAAATCCTACAGAATTTTATAAAGGGATTCATTTTTTTTTCAAAAAAATATTTTTTCGATAAATATCTTAGCAATTTATCTAGAAAATCAACCATGACTCCTTCAGGCATAAGGAAGTTCTACCAAGAGTTCATCAGGATTTTATACAGAAATTTCATCAGAGATTACAGTGAGATCACTGAAAAAAACAGTTGAATTCATAAAGATGTCTTGAACGAAAATCTTAGACAAAATACTGACGAAATTTATAGAAAACCACTTCATGAACTCCTGGAAGACTTCTTGAAAAATTTTGGAAAAAAGATGTTGCTCCATTGCTTTCCTTCAAAACTATCTCATGTATATATTCCTCGAGAGATTAATTTATTGCTTGCGTCAGAAATAGTAAAATAGAACATTAAGAAAAATTACAAACAATACTTCTAAACATTTCTTCAGAAATTCGTCGAAAGTTTTTTATAATATTCTGTTCCAAAAATTTTATATAGATCCCATCAAAGATATGTTCAATCATTTGTCAAGGGATTTTTCTCGGGATAGCACTATTGATCTTTACGGGATTCTTTCTGTATCTTAATTAAAAACTCTTTAAGTAAGAGTTTTTTCTAGAAATTATTCCAAAGTTTTCTTCATAAGCTTCTCTATGTTTTTATCTAACAATTTGCGTTCAGGAAAACATTTTTTTCTACAATTTTGAAAAATTCCACCTTGGATTTCCATATGAATAATGGTCGATTAGGCCATTTTTTCATTTAGAAAACGTTTGGATTCTTTGTGTCTGGAAAAGTTTTCTAAAGTTCGAAGCTATTTCTGAAAAAGTGTCTAACTATAACTTGTTAAATAATTCTGAGATGTCCCAATAAAAATTGTACTCTGCAAAGATAGGATACATAATCATTACCATTTTTTTTAAATTTCTTGTGAAATTAAATTGTTTGAATTGATTAAGTAGAATTTCTATAAATTTGCTGAAGAAGAAATTCAGGAGCACCTGAATCTATGGTAGAATTTTTGAAGTGTTTGGATGGAATTTCTTAAGTCTATTGTCATACAAATTTCTTGAGAGACGTTGTAAGGGTATATATGACTAAGTTCTGCCAGATTTTATGGTGAAGCAGTTTTTTTTGTTGCTATTAGGAATTTCTTAAGAATACTCACTTTAAAACTTGTACTTTTAAACTATCGAAAATATTTGTAGCGAATTCTCGAAGTATTCCATCAAGTATTCTTTAATGGATAATATTTATATACCTATTATGCTGCAATTACATGATTCCTAACGCATGACACAAAATAATAATGTAAACTCAACTACCCGCATGAAATTTGTATATTGTTACTTATTGTTAATCACAATATTTTTTCAAACAAATAAATATTTTTTAAATTTTTGGATTTTTCATAGGGACATTTTAAATGCTGCCTGTAATAATTGTGTTTGATAAAATAACTTTTAAAAATTAAAGTCTTAATTTAAAAAAATCATTTCTTGGGCAGCATAGACCCTACTTTTGTGTTTTGTTGGAACTTAACTAGTAATATATGTTTTCATCGATATCTTTGATGTGGTGAGTTGAAGTACATTGCATGTGGAATATGAATTTTTGCTTGAAATTTGATTCGGCTTCGCTAGATAATATTTGACAAAATGTAAAATTTCTAAAAAAACGCTTGTTGTTATTTCCACATAAAATTATTTTATTAAATCATAGCTTTTTGGGTATTTTCAATTTAAATAAAAGTATATCATATCAAGTTTTATTATGTCAATTATCTATACTGTTGGATTGACAACATCAATTTCAAGTTTTTACATGTTTTAACGGATTGACAAAAAATTGGTTTTAATCCTTTTAAAAATCGACCACAGCTGAAATTGGATTTTTTGTTTATTTTCAAATTTCATAAACCTAAGTTAATAGGTTTATAATTATTTTTATAATTGGAAATTCTAAAGGACTGCAAATATAATTTTGAAGGGATTTCCAGAGCAGTTTTCGAAGGAAATTTCGAAGGAAATTCCGAAAAAAATCGAAGGAAATTTAAAGAAATTCAGTTAGAAAATCTAAAAGAAATCCCCAAATGAAATTCCGAATGAAATTTAAGTAAACGAAAAGCCTATGTTAATTTCAAAGGAAATTTCGAATGAAATTCCAGACAAAATTCAAAAGAAAATTCAGAAGTAAATTTCAATGGAAGTTCTGATGGAAATTCCTAAAGGAATTCTGAAAAAAACTGAAGAGAATTCCAACGGAAATTCCTATGTTATTTTCAAAGGAAACTCCTAAAGAAAAATACGAAGGAGATTCCGAACGAAATTCCAAACAAAATTAAAGTTCCTTATGAAATTCCTAAGGAAAATTGGAAATTCCCAAGAAAATTTCAATAGGAATTTTAAAGGAAATTCTGAAGAAAATTCCAGGGGAAACCCCAAAGAAAATTCCAGGAGCATTTCCGTAGGAAATTCAGCAGGAATCTAAAAAAAATCCGAAAAATTATTTAAAGCCATTTTGAAGAAAATTCCTAAGGTAATTTCAATGGAAATTCTAAAGAAAATTCCGAAGAAATTACACAAAGAATTTTGAAGGGAATTCCAAAGAAAATTCCGAAGAAAATACCAAAGCAATTTTCGAAGGAAATTTCGAAGGTGATTCCAAGAAATTCAGATGGAAATTCTGAGGATTTCCAAACATAATTCCGAAGAAACATTCGTAGAAAATTCCGAACGAAATTACAAAGGAATTTCCGAACGAACTTTCAAAATAAATTCCTTTGTTGATTTCAAAGGAAATTTCGAATGAAATTCCAGAGGAAATTTCAAAGGAAATTCAGAAGCAAAATTCAAGGGAAATTCCGAAAGAAATTCCAAAGAAAATTTCACTTGAAAAACCAAAAGAAAATTTAAATGGAAATTCTAAAGGAATTTCAAGAAGAAATTCCGAAGAAAATTACAGAGGAAATTGTGAAGTAAATTCCAGGAGAAACTGCAGGAGGAAATTCAAAAGGAAGTTCAGAAGGTTTTCAAAGGAAATTCCGAATGAAATCTCAAACAAAATTCCGAAAACAAATTTAAAGGCAATTCCGAAGAAATTTCAAAAGGAATTTCGAAGGAAATTCTGCAAGGAATACCAAAGAAAATTCTAAATGTAATACCGAAATTTCAATGAAAATTCTAAAGGAAATTCCAAAGAAAATTCCTAAGGAAATTCGATTGGAAAATCCAAAAGAAAATTTCAATGGGAATTCCAAAGGGAATTCCAAAAGGATTTCCAGGGGAAAATCCGAAGTAAATTGCAGGGGAAACTGCAGAAGGAAATTGAAAAGGAAGTTTAGTAGGTAATTTCAAAAGAAATTCCGAAAAATAATTTAAAGGCAAGAAAATTTCAATGGAAATTCCTAAGAAATCACAAAAAGAATTCTGAAGGGAATTCCAAAGAAAATTCCGAAAGAAATACAAAAGCAAATTTCGAAGGAATTTCCTAAGAAATTTTCAAAAGTAATTCCCAGAATTACCGATGGAAATTTTTAAAGAAATCCACAATCGAAATTCCGAAGAAAATTTAGAATTTAGAAACTAGTTTCTGAACAAAATCATGAAATAATTCCTAGATTAATTATTTGAAGTAGTCTGAGAAGTTATATCTGGCGTACTTCCTAAAGTTAACTTCAACAATTTTTTTGGCTGAAATTCTAAAGAGATCGCAAAACATATGAAATAAACTCTCAACAAATATCTCAAAGATAATTTTGAACAAAAATAAATTAAATGGAGAAAATACTGAATGAATTCTTGAAAAACTTGGCACTCCCTTGAGAAATATCTGACATATTTTGGTAGATTTGCTGAAGAAATAATCGATGCAATCTTTTAAGTTAATTATGACATGTTCCTCGAAAAAAAATCTGAATTTATTTTTTGTAGGTAACGAGACTGTATGATCAAGTCCAGCAAAAATCGCTATATGAACTCCTGAAGAAAATGTTCGGAGTAATATCAGAAGGAATTTTGGAAGAATACCTATATTTATATCTAATGGAATACCTAAAGAAAATCATGAAAAATTCTTGTCGTGATTCACGAGAAATTTCCAAAAATTGTTAGAAATATCATTAGAGAAATGTCTAATCGGATTGCTTAAAAAACAACCTTTAGAAAACTCTTCATCTCGTACTTAACTTTAATTTCTAGATTTTTGTTTAACCTGTTTTTAATTCCTGTTGTTTTTTCAGTCTCTTCTAGGGTCCTGTCCGGTCTTTGTTTGATATTTTTTTCAGAAACAGGATCTCTAAAGATTCTATTTTTAAGACACTCAGTCGCTACCAGCGCTGGATTTTCCAATTCTTCAACAGGAGGAACGTGACAAGTTGGCCGGTGTCGTGAGCACCAACTCCGAACGAAGGGTTCATCAACGACACTGGATCCGGCAACGACAAGCGGTAGAAGTGCAGAAACAGCAACAAAATGCTGCGCTTCAGAAGGGAATGTTGACTTCTGCGATGAACGCTAATGGAAGATCAAGCTGCGGAACTGCAGAAACTGCCTTCGTCTGCCCGGGTTGGATCCGCGGCCAGCATGCTCTCGCATATGAGTCAAATTAATGGAAGCAGAACTCCCGGCCACCAGGAGAACACCAACTTCAGTTCAATCAAAATCAACATCGGGCCGGGCGATTCCAAATGGTTTTTCACACCTGATACCTGAGGGACCACTGGGAGAAAATCAAGCGCTGTGCGAAACGACATCAACCACTTGCAAGGTGGTCAACGCTGGAGGATCTTCATGCGGAGAATATTCCTGGCCGGGTGAGCTTGTGTAGGTGCTGTTTGACCAATTATAGCATTCAATAATATAATCATTATTAATAAATAAAGTTGTTTTTGGGTAAATTTAGTATTGCTCTAATTTGTAATAAATGAAAAAACTCAATTTTAGAGCACGGGCGAAGTTAATCTCATTAATCTAGACACTGATGAATGCAAGCTAATCTTCGCGTCGATTTCATCAAAGTTATACTAGACCCGTTTTGTAGGGAGGTAAACGAGGCCTAGACCCAACCAGGTGGATAGTGAATTAGAATGGTATTTAAACTATTTAGTTTTGATTTTTCTCAGAGTGTATCGTAATCCGGGGTAACATTGATCAGCGGGGCAACATTGATCGCAATGACCCTCCTTGTAAAAAAATCAGTTCTACATTTATCGATGGACTATTTACAATGCATGTGAAGTTTGTAAGGATTCTTCCAAAATTCTCCCAATAAAAAAAAATTATGCATTCCCCCTCGAACTTGATAGGAAATTACATTCAAAATTAATTATATTAATTATGTTATTATATTAATTGATATTAAGTCAATAATACAATAAAAATACAATCGAATGTGTTTACAACGTGAATTTTGAACTTTTATATAGCAAGCTGTGTTACTTGGGGAGTTACAAATCCTCAAAGTTGAAGAATGTGGAAATATTGTCAAAAGAAGCCCCGTTTTAAGGTAATAATAAAGTTAATCTCAAATATCTAGCATTGATTTATTCAGGAATTATATTTTGATATCCCTAATTTTTTTTTTTTCAGAATTCCTCCAAATATTGCAGCAGAAATTCTTCCAAAGATGTACTAAAAATAACAGTATATTGAGAATTTAACACAATATTTCTTTAGGGCTTATGAATAATGAGAGACAACCCAGCCAAGGGCTGAAAGTCTTTTTTATTAAAGGCATTGATAAATAATAATGAAGGAATTATAATTTACATATGCATATCTCTAGGAGCACTGTTAAAAAAAAATCTGCCGAATTACAGAGAAGTTTTTCAAAAATAAAGATAAAAAATTGAATATCATTCTTGATATCATGAATTTATGCAAGGAATGTGTATTGAACAAATCTTGCCCTTATAGAGATACATGGTGCCCCGACAGATCGTTATTATGCAAAAAAATTGTCCATCAAATCTGAGCACAGGGCTCGATTCCTAGGGTCATTCTGCACCTCTGGACCAATTTTTAAAAAAATCCCTAGGAGGAATTTCGAGAAATATTGATTTGAAATTTTTGACTGAAAATTTCAATATTATCCATATTAAAATTTTGCAAAAGCAGTGAAAAAACCTACAAAAACGCTTAAAAAGTTGGCCAAACTGTTCTCAACTAGTATAACATTATTACAGTTGTTATAATTAGAAATATTTACAGCTTTCCCGGCATTCGCAATAGATGACCAGCTCACTGAAGTTTGTCTATTTTATTCGCTCAATAGTTTTCGCTCCTGTTCTCAAATGAATGTGCTAAGAGAGCCAAGAATAAGCGTTGTATACAGGGCAAATTAACAATGATGTTTCATTTAGGCAAGCTTGCACTAATCTTTGCTCTCTTTGCATTATTATTAAAAACTGCTTCAATTTTCGAAACAACATACTTTCAAGTTTTTTTTTTATTAACATACGTCTTAAATGTTTTATCGCTCTTCAACAACTTTAATTACTGCTCCATCAAGAACTGCCTCAGCACAAACACATCTGAACCTGTTTTTTTTCTCTATATGCGATCATATATGTTCAGATAGAGTAAATGGCATTACAAGCTTGGCTTAGTTGTACATCTTTAAAAAAGTAAAAACCTGCTTTACTGCACTGCGATCGATTCCAATAAAGTCATCGTCTGCAAAATTAAAGAGTATAATCAGGGCAGACAAGCGTCAGATTCGTCACCGACGAAATAGAAAAATAGTCATCCAGTATAATAACTCTGCACGGCAACGCAGGTCTACTCAAATCTGAGTTGTTTCAACGCAAAACCGTAGTTGCGCCCAATAACCCAAATTTGGCTAAATTTCCTAGGCCTGCATTAGGTACTTTGCCTTTGAAGCCATAAGAAGAATTTACTTCAATTTGGTTTGATTTAACGCAAAATTGATTTCATGCAACCCAAGCTTGAGAATAATGCATTTACCCAAATTTGGCTTATTAGGCCAAACTACCCCCATTGTTTTTGACAACATTGGTGGGGAAGAGAGAGAATACCGAGAGATTTTGGGTTGAGAGAATAATCGATATACTGAATTTTGGGTAAAGTCAACTCAAAAATTAGGTAATCTGTTTTTTTCCGTGTGGCAGGTCGTCATCTCGTCATCGACGAAAGAATGCACGACAACTTCAACCCAAAATCATCAACTAGCAAATCGAGAGGGATTCGCGATAAGGGCCTATCTGACAAATCAATAACAATGAGAAAATAACCAATGAAATTCTCATTTTTAATCCCAATGGGAGAATATATACTCAAACTTTAACTTTAACTCTCCACTTTAATACACATTTCATAAACCATCGCCCAATGTTATGAGCCTGTAATCGATATTATTTTCAGTGTCGCCTATTACTTTTGCGCCGTGTTTACATTCTGGTTTCAATTAAGCCCGCCATGTTGTGTTTTGTTTTTGTTTTATTTTTGCAAAACATACTCATAAACTGTCGAAGACACGATTCATATTTGTAGTCGGTTCGTATTTGTTCGTCATGACGCCGAGCCTGGATCTCTGCGGCAAATCGTCATCCGACGCTGGTTGAGTGACGATGACAACGCTTCTTTTAGTTTCGTTGCCGACTTTTTCCATTTGACGGCGACGATTGTCTACCCTGAATATAATCGACAAAACGCAATATTGAACAGTAAATTTGGAAACTCGGAAACTCATCTCTTTTCATTCCATGTATTTTACAAAAAAAAGCTTCTCGTCTTCAATCCTTACACTTGATTGTATTTGTCAGCTTAAACAGCTTTAAGTCTCATTTTGAAGTCTTTGAAATTACCTGCAACAACTAGATTCTAGACGACCTAGAAATCAATAAACAGATTGACGATGAAACCCGAAAAAAATAAACGAAGTAAATGGTTGCAGGTATAAGAGTGGTGATTTGTTTGAGGTTGTTAATGACTTTGTTAATCTTCGAACACTTGTGACTTGTGACATATGACAATCATGTTTCCCGTGTAGTTATAATCCTGTTGAGGCTGAGAATGTTAAACAGGATATTTTTAGGTAAAGTGCTGAGGGCAATACTCGGTGGAAAACTAGGTGTAAACATCAAGAGTAGTACCAGATGAACAAAGCAAATTAAATAAAAAATAAATACGGCAGACGTTGGTGGGCTGGTCACTTAGTGTGAAAGTTGTAAAATAAGCTGTTAATTAATAATATTCAGCATAGAATGTTTCACGTTTGTCGATAGTAATTTGAAATTTATTTCTTTGATTTCATTCTATTAAACGAAGCTTACTGGTTTACGCCATGTAAAAATATACTTAAGCCACTCTGGTAAGTTAAGCCAGTAGTAAATATTTGTAATTATAACAACGGTAAAAGTTATATAGTAGTTGCGAACAGTTTACCTAACTTTTTGAGCGTTTTTGTAGGTTTTTTCAATGCTATTGAAATTTTTAATATGGATTATATTGAATTTTTAAGTCAAAAACTTCAAATCGAGATTTTTTTAAAAATTGGCCCAGAGTTCAAGAATGACCTCAGGAATCGAGCCCTATGCTCAGATTTGATGCACAATTTTTTGGCATAATAACGGTCTGTCGGGGCACCGTGAGATAATAATAATAAGAATAACAAATCCTAAATATGTCCTTCATGAAATCTTTTCTAACTATTTTTAAAAGAAATTGCTGAAGAAACTCCTAAGGAACTCTTGAAAATAAAAGAATCTTTTAAATTAAACTCAAAGGAATGCTAAGAAGAGCTTCTTATAAAATTATCACTCTTAATGATCTTCAAAAGATTTCGGCAGAAAACTCATGAAGGAGTTTCTGTGATCTTTGAGTAATTCTTGATTCTTGAAGCAGTTGTTGGTGTTAATTCTGAAGGGTAGCATGAGGGGCCTTCCTTAGCCGAGTGGTTAGAGTCCGCGGCTACAAAGCAAAGCCATGCTGAAGGTGTAAGGCGGCATCCACAAATTACGTAACGCTTTAGGGGGAGGGGGGGAGTAGGCTCAAGCGTTACGGGTCATACAAAAATTTGAAAATTTTAAAACAAAAAGCGTTACGGAGGAGGGGGGGGGAGGTCAAAAATTTCCAATTTAGCGTTACGTAATAAATTGACGCTGCCCAATGGAAATTTCCTTGACTTCCCTGGGCATAGAGTATCATCGTACCTGTCACACGAGATACGAATGCGAAAATGGCAATTTTGGCAAAGAAAGCTCTCAGTTAATAACTGTGGAAGAGTTCATAAGAACACTAAGCTGAGAAACACGCTCTGTCCCAATGAGGACGTAATGCCAAGAAGAAGATGCATGAGTAGATCACCCTCCCCCTGACAAAAATCCTGGCTCTGCCCATGGTCGCCCCGTTACGGATTTCTGTTCAGCAGCGTGGTATCAATCAAAGTCAAATCAATTCCGAATTTAGCGGGTGTTACGGTGTGTAGCTAGATGTGCTCGGAACGGGATTCCCTTCAACAAACCGATGCGCGAAACAGGATCAATGTCGGGGATGTTGTCGAAAAAAAAAACGTCGGACAGACATTTGAAAAACGAACGAGCATGTTCAGCTTCGGTAGTTGGTTAGGGCCATCAGATATGATTAATTGATACTGGATCGGTTTATTTGCGCAAAGTAGCAAATTGGTGGATGGCAACCTTCAATTGATCGTCGGTTATATTTTAATTAGGTGATGAAGTTTGACAATTATCTTTCAATAAATTATGATGTCGATGAGGAAATCCATGAAGAAAAATAACATGAAATGCAATTAATTATTGGTAACCTTTCATGATTTTACTTAAGTTTTTAAGCAGTAAGTGTGTGAAATGTCAATGAAGTTAGTGTTCTTTATAGCACTTGCACAGTTCAAGAACCATAATCGATCACTACCATTCTATTTTCTAATGAATTAAGCAAATCAAATCAAATTCTTAGAGTCTGTAAACAACTTTAAGAAACCAAAAACTGAGGGTAACACTTCAAGAAGTCATCTTCTGGAAAACTCACAATGATACACTCACAATCGACAAATCTCAATTATAACACCGTTCCAGCCAATTCCGGCCCATAATCATTCGAAATAATGAGAACTCCTGCCATTCTGCTCAGAATCCCACGCAACCGCAACTACTGGAAACAATGAAATTTCATTAAATGTGCTTCGCCACCTCGACCACATTGCAACAATAAAAAGCCCAACTTTAAGCACCTGTTAAAGTCGTTTATGGCGATAATACCCTTCCGCCCAAAAAGCCCCAGCTGAAAAGTGAATGGTTCGTCTGTCATTATCATTGTACCATCGTCGAAGTTCTCGTCCTCATCGTCACTGTGAGAGTCGTTCTGTCGAGCCCCATCATATTTTCACGGTGTTTCTGAAACCGTTGTCAGTGATAAAAAAAAGAACTGCATCCACCACTCGAAAGAAGTGTGATACGAGGATTCTTTCTGTGGAACATCTTCAAATTCACGGAGAGTTTCCTTGGATACCATATCTCTCGAGTGATGGGTGCAGATTTTATTATCATTTTTTCCGTTGATGACGGTTTCAGACACACCGTGATTGGCACTTATGACTACCAGGCTACTTACCGTTTGTGTGCTGACGGAGGTGATTTCGTTCGTTTCGTCCGGTATCAGCCTGGTCGAGTTGTACCATGTCATGTTGGCCGCCGGCCTAGCGCCGCTCACCTACGGAACCGGAAGCAGGCCAAACGGCGGTAGACAGGAAACGGGAAGCGTCAAGTTGATGACGTTGAGTACACATGCAAACGCACACACCCACACAAACACACACGTACGGGGAAAGGTGTAAAAGTAAATTTAATTATTCAAATTTATTCAATTTACTTGCCCTTCGGCACGCAATCGTTAAAGGATGAAATGAGCGAAAAAGTGTCCAAGAAGACCCCCCTCCCCATCCCAAAAAGAGGATGGGGCAGAGGAAAAAGGACGTTTTACGGCTGAACGGTTTCCGCTTACCTGGCACTGTAGTAAAACTTTGGTACCCTGCACCGTGTGATGTTCGACACCCGATAAATTGATCTTTGTAGGTCTCACTGTGGAGTTGAAACAAGAGGAGAGTAAGCGGTTAGAAGAACAAACGTGAGAAGAGCTGTGCTGAAACAATTCTATAGCAAATACCAGAAAACTATTTACCCGAATGGCTTTAACACGAAAACTATTTATCCGATTGCGACAAAAATTCGGATATTCTTTATACTGTATGTTACGTCGCAACGTTTAAAAATGTGCAGATCCTATAAATCATGTTTACAATCATTGAAGTTTGATTGCTTACAATTACAGTTAATTTGTTGCTATGTTCGAATCAATATTTTTGTATTGGAGTTTTCATCAGAGATTTAACCTCATCTTCCGAAACAGAATTTTGTCACTTAACTAGATATCTTTCGGATAAATAGTTTTCGGGTATATGCAACATAGAATCGCTGAAACAGCAGCATCGCCTCGTTGTGGGCAGATTTTTCCACCCATCGAACATGGCGCCGGGGGCTGTTTTCACTATAACTGACACCGGTGCGTTTACCTTGTAAATCGATATGAAAATGATTATCAACAACCAGCGACAACTCTTTCATCTCGACGCGGCAGATGTAGGTGGCGCCCAATTCCTGTCGCGAGAGGGTGAGCGATAATGTTGACTTTACTGTAAACAGCCCATTATGATCCTCCACAATCTGTGAATCTGTGTAACGAAGGGGGAGAGCGAGAGGGGAAAACAAACATTTAATAGGATGATATTGTTGTGCGTTTAGTGGATAGAACCACTTTAATTTTTGTCGATGAGCCTTACCTCTAACAACACTTCCCGACCGATGCCAACTTATCACAGGTACTGGACGGGCGCCGTATACTTCGCAAACGACTTGCAGGTCCTGACCCTCCCGCATTGGTCCGATGTGAGACCCGTTCTTAATACTATTCCTACTGCCATCCTGAAGTGCTATTACAGAAGGAATGGCTGGAACGAGAAACGGGAGAAGATGAACAATGATTAATGAATTGATTTATGAATTAATGGATTAACGAGCGGTAATGATTTATCTTCAATGCCGGATGCAGCAAGGCAGTCTTGTTGAGAATTTTGATGAGCGTTTCAGACAAACTTCCTGGGGGGTGGTATTATGGGCAGTTTAGAGTTCAACTTCATCTTTTCATAGTATTTTTATGAAATCTTAATATGTGGTAAAGTTAAATATAATAAGTTAAAATATAATGAGCCTGGATTGACACAATGAGGCGAAACGTTAAAGATAGAGCAGTTTCAACAATAAAGAATTTTAAAGTCATATCTTCTACTGGTGGTGTTTGAGAGCGCCATTTTTCTTGCGTTAACTTGAGTTAATTTGAGTAGTCGTTTTAAACTTCTAGGAAGTAGATACCAATTGTAGACTTTTTGCATATCATGGATGCCCTATAGAAAAAGAGTGGTGTTCGATCCTTCGACCTTGTCGCCTGCTCCTGTAGGGGTGGGTGACGAGGGCAGGATCAAACGAGCTATGAACACTTGATCAGCGTACAATGCGAATCCAGTGAGACGTGATTATATCATGGATCGCATCACCAAACATTGGTGACTGCCAGATCTCTTTATTATCCCATTTACCAAATATCCTTTCCATGACAACTGTGGAGATGCAGAGGTGTACTCAGTCTCTAGTAACAACGGTTGTCTAACTAACATTTCTTCTCTTCACTGATGACCATAAGGACGTCGCCGGCGCCGTTATTGAATTTTAAAATGTAAACTCTCGATTTGTGCACATTGAGAATGGTAAGCTAATCCCAAGCCCCATTCATTAATTCCCTGTGCAACTTCGATTGTTCTAGTCAATCACGGAGTAGCAACTACTAATTGTACAGTCATCTATGCTCATGATCATGCTCATCATGGATGCTCTACAGAAAAAAAAAACTAAAATTAACACTCAAAGCAACCATATTCCTATAAAAATCCATCGAGGGAGTTTCATGCAAAATGTATGGTCAGGTGCATAATGTATAGATATTTGTACAGTTTTGTAAGCGAAATCACACAACAAGATTCATAATTCCAGGTGGGTCCATAGTAGGCACGTCGACAGCGAGCTGGATAACATGTAAATCAGATTGAGGGTCTATAATTGGAAATTTCAAATTTTTAAACATTCCTATTATGAACACAGGTGTGTGTACATAATGTGTACTATGAAGCTAAGACATGTAGCTTGTCGATAGGCTGCACAGAACGTATATCCGTCTGAGATGCCATTGCGAAAAATTGTCGAGAATTAATTACTAGCAATAAAACTCTTAAACCGTTTGAGGAAACTACAGGAACAGTAAACTGTGAAAACTGTTTCTGAAATTATTTAATACTTTGGAATAGACTTATTTTGTTATGAAACTGATGAAATAGTTATCGCAATATCGACCAAACTGAAGATCCACATATGAAAAGAAGGGAACACTTGGTAGACTTCAACATATAAGTGAGAATTCACAAACGTCATAAAACCCACCTAGTGGTGTACCTTTCAACCACTACTGTGATTGAAAGGCTGTTCTCCACTGGAAGGCTTATGGGCAAATCTTGATTGAGGAATGGTTAATTTCGGTAATGCACATTTAAATACCTGTAATCAGTGTCTGCATATTTCAATATACAGTCAACAACGCCGATCCTCAGTAGGCTCCGTCATCGTTGAATTCTTCTTTGTGTGAATGTTTGTTTGATAATACATGCACGAATCTGGTAGAACGTGCATTCAGTTTTTCAATTACTTTTGCTACACTAATTCTCATCCACTACTGACATTCAAATTCAATTTCACTAGTGAAAAAAATCATTTCCGTCAGAATACCCCCCAAAACATCCGCAAATTGCAAAAGTTGTATTTTTTTATTAAAAGACAATTATGATTCATCAACTGGAGGCATCACATTGCCGTTTTCTTACACCAGTAATATAAAATTCATTTGTAATTTTTTATATTCAATTTTCAATTTCAGTGCCTCTAGGTGAAACTGAATTTTGAAATGACACCAACAGTGGGTGAAACTGAATGTGTGCGTGTGCTGCACCCACTCTCTTTCTCGTCGCATTCGCACTCGAAGTCAGATTGGCTTCTTGCTAGCGGAGTTTGTTTTTGTTCGTTTTCGCACTGATCGGGTATCATTCGGCTGAATTTTTACGACACTGCCTGTAATCAATATGATATATAAATAACGGAAAGTTCATTTATGTACAATAATATTGATTCTATTCAAATACATTTTTTTTATAATTTATACTCCATTGACGATTTATTTTGTCGTTATTTGGTCACTATTCGACCATGGTCACCATGGGGTTTCCAATTCCTTGTAGGATATGCTTCCTTCATCCGTCCAGATAGTAAAATAGTAGCACAAACACTTAACACTTAACTACATTTATTGACTATCACATATTAAAATTTATTTAAAAGAACAATTTACACATATTTACAAGTAATTTACATTTAACATTTAAGCACAACTGTTTGGTTTGAAGGTTTGTTGAACACTGAATGTGGTACAATCTTAAGATCTAAAATATGCTGTCCAGCATCCTATCATCGTAAATGATGACGTAATCGATCACCATCTCTCTCTCCCCATCCAAATGAACGACTCTCTCATTCTGCTCCGGGCTGTCTTGAGTGGAAGAAGGGGGTTGTCGTGTTGATTTGGAGATGTACCGATTTCATTCGTTTAGGGTTGTAATGCAGGGTGAATGTTAGAGCATTAATCCCAAACACTTATCCTATTGGTAACGACTACGACTTCAAAGCAAAGTCTTGCTGATGGTGTCTGGGTTGGTTTCCCGATCGTTTCAAGATCTTTTCGTTATGGATTTTTTTCAGATTTTCCTAGAAATAGAGTGATTTTTTCCTGCCACACGATATACGAATGATAAAATGACAACTTTGGCAAAGCTCTTAGTTAAAATTATGTTAGTTCCTGTTAGCAGTAATGCCATAATTGATGAAATATCGGCAACACAGTCTTTTCTGTTAAAAACGAGTTTTATTATTTAACCTGACGTTTCGACGCTGGTATGGCGTCTTCTTCAGGGGAAAAATGATACGTTCGTTTTGTGTCTAGGGTTATGGCTAACTTTAACTGTCAAGTGTAATAATTTTTGGTACATGACTCAATTGAAATGAACTTTAGGACATTTCAAGCTATTTTTCGAAATAAACGGTTTTCGAAAACCATACGCCATACCAGCGTCGAAACGTCGGGTTAAATAATAAAACTCGTTTTTAACAGAAAAGACTGCGTTGCCGATATTTCATCAATCATTGAAAAAGCAGTCGAACTCTCTGCAGAAAAAAAGTATTGCCAAGGGAAATTCATAATAACTTAAGGAATACAATTTGTTTTCCAAAAAGTTACAGCAATCCTTATGAGACAAAGAGACCTTCAGAACCGAGAATTATACATAAATAAGTGTGTGGGCTTCGTGGTCGTGCGATTAGCGGCGTCAGTCGTTCAAGCGTATTGCGCCACGAAGTGTGGGTTCGATTCCCGCTCCAGTCGGTGGAAACTTTTCGTCAAACGAAAAATTCATCTCTGGGCTACTGGGTGTTCCGTGTTGTCCGTTGCCTAATGTTCGTGATTGTTCAGTCTGTGCAGCCTTTGGCTGAAGACGGTGTAAATTGTCTTTTTTTTATAAGAGTATGCGATATTCCGAATAATTTCGTCAAAAAATCAAATATCGCGGTACTCCGTGTTTTTGTTCTGTTTCGTTAAAAAGCAAATTTATCACGAGAAAAGACAAGAAAAGTTATACAAGGTTAAACAACAGACAAACAGACGTAACAATCGACGGCTCATTCATGGCACTCGTATCCCTTTTGTTCGAGTTTGACGGTTGAGCACTATTTCCTAACGATTGGTTAGCTGGATGTACATTAAAATTCATATACTGAAGTTTGCACTGACGAGCTTATGAAACAAAACTATAGTTAACATATATGTGTAGAAATTCTTTTGGTGGTTTCCAATATTTCCAAGAAATTTTCCGAGGTTTCATTTCAAAGTTAGTTATCAAGGTCTGGGGTCTGCCACCCAATTGATATCCCACTTAAGCTGCACAAATGTTTTATTTGATCTATATCAACGTGTGTGTGAGCAGATTTTACAATGTCTCAGTTGTAACATGTGTGTTGCTTTGGCATGGAAATCCCTTGAGCACGCATTGAAAATCTTTGGGTTGCTTTGAGTACTCCTTGGATATTAATGAAAAAACCCTTTGGAAATTCCTGGAATCTCTGAAACTATATTAAACCGAAACCATTTGAAAGTTCTAAAACATCTTGGGAACCCCTAAGAATCTCTCGAAAGCTCCTTAAAACTTTTGAAAAGTCCTTAAGAATATCTGTGAATATCTAGGAACCTTTTGAAAACCCCTGAGAACCTCTAGCCTACCAGATGAATGTTTTGAAAAGGAGGGCATTTTGGCTGATTGGCTTAGAAAAAGGAGGACATCTTCTCATACAAAGTAAAGAAAACACCGACCACGGCCGTGCGATAGCTAGCAATAGAATAGGTGTGATAAGATTTCGGGCTCATTTCAAAAGAGGCGTATACATCATCACTCTGAATTAATTGGAACTCCCAATAATCCATTACCTCGAATGTCATTACTACACGGTTATGCTATTTAGTGTGCTGCTCATTTGGAACATAGGTGTAGAATCGCCATCAGAATATTTCTTATATTTAAACACAACCGTTTTATTCAAATAAAGGCTACATAAAAATGTAATCATATAACTTTGAAAAAAAAAATGTTTTGAAAATACAAGAAAGAAAAGCAATACAATATTGACTTTGAAAGCTTTAAAGATAACTAACTCAAAATAATTTTGCATTAAACTCTTCTCATTGAAGTTTATTTGAGACAGACATGTTAAAACATTCAAACAAAAATGTTATGAGAGAGAAATGTATATCATATAGAACATAAGCTCATTTTTTAAAATTTCAAAGGAAGCTAGGAGGACATATGATCTAAAAGGAGGACTTGTCCTTCCCGAGGATAAGTACTATCTGGTGGGCTTACTTCAGTGAATCTTTCTGGAACTTTTGGAAATCCATTGAGAACCTCTGGTAATCTTTTGGAAGGCCCTGATAATGTTTTGGTGACCCTTCAGAAACTTCTGAAACCTTACACTGCAGAACATTTTTTTTCTGCCCCAAGGACCAAATACCGCTATTTACTTAATTAAGAGTTGCTGCATCCATTGCCGAAAATATCAAGTTTTTAAGATATTGGCGGTTGGAAATGCAATGTTTGTCCATTTCAGCCAACTTGCGTGCAAGTTTACCTGCTTGAGTAGCGATTTTTATGCATAATCTACCACAGAACTCAAGTTGCATGTGTTGACCCGTTAACCCATGTACAGTTAATTTTTTATACAAAATGGATGGATGGTATCTTCCACAAAATTGCGAAAGGGTTCAAAGGCAGTCCACATTGGTCCCAAAGCCATATCTAGGAAGACAAAAATGATTGCGCCTAAACCAGTAATTTTAGGTATATAGTATCTTCAGCAAAGTTTCTCCATATTTTTCGGACATTTTTTTCAGTGATATGAAATTATGGTGGCCCGCATGGTTTACGAGATTAAAATACTTTTTTGATAACGCAATTATGCCTTTCAATTTTGCACATTTTTGCTGAAGACGAATTCCATACAGTCGAAAAAAATAAAAATCGTGCTCGACAGTCTTCGATTTGGTTTAAATTTTTAACATGTTTTTGGTTTGGTAGAATAGGTGTTTTCCGCAGAAAAATTGATCAATTTGCCTCAAGTTTTACTTTTGAAAATAGCCTATATTTTTTGCATGCAACTTATTTGAAAAAATCTAACTTCGAAACTGTTGATTTAAGAGAAAAATGTTCTATGAAGAAGTTGTAGTGAACCGTTTGGACTATAAGAAAAAAATATACACTGAAAAAAAATTATTTATTTTCATAGAAAAATCAAAAATAAACTTGAATTTTAATTTATACAAAAACCCCATTTTTATTTTTTTAAATTTTCACCATAGAATCTTGATAGTTAAAAGATGTTTGTGACAAAGTTTCATGATGGAGAAATTTTTAATAAAAAGTTTTTCTAAGAACAACTTTTGGTCGATTTTCAAAAAATTTTTTATCATTTATTCATCTTTTTTATGACACATAGGTTTAGAAAAAGTATGCTGACTGATGAACTTTCCAGGAGGTAAATGTACAACAGCTCCAGTTGCGCTCAAAATATGCGTTTCTCTGCATTTTCACCTGATATATACACTGCCATAAGCTATTGAACGCGTCGCATTAAACATTTTATTTTGAATCATGAATGCACATCACAACTTTGAAAAGCTTTCCGATTGTTTACGTACCGAAGCAATGTAGGACACACTTTCAAAGATGGCTGACAGCTGCCGTGGAGCTCGCACCGGTGCATCGTCGTCACACGCAAATCGTTTAAAATTAAGATAATTCTTGCTAAAATTTCGAACGGCATCATAGAGGTTTAAGTAAACTCAAAAGAAATGCTGTAATTTTGAATTATATATAAAGAGATAAGCGTGTGCATGACAGATATCGCATTTTTACGCTCGATGTATGGTTACGATAAGCAATTCTCAACGATTTTCTGAATTCCGCTTTGGTTAACATTCAGATTTTTTTTCTGTGTATCATCAAAACGTATATATTTTGGCAACAAATCAAAATTTTGAAAATCGAACGAAAGTTGTTCTTAGAAAAACTTTTTTATTAATAATTTCTCCATCATGATACTTTGTCCCAAATATTTCTTCACTATCAAGATTCAATGATGAAAATTTAAAAAAAAAGCTAAAAATGGGGTTTTTGTGTAAATTAAAATTCAAGTTTTATTTTTGATTTTTCTATGAAAATAAATATTTTTTTTTTCAGTGTATATTTTTTTTCTTATAGTCCAGACGGTTCACTACAACTTCTTCATAGAACATTTTTCTCTAAAATCAACAGTTTCGGAGATAGAATTTTTCAAATAAGCTGCATGTAAAACATTAAAGGCCATTTTGAAAGGTTAAGCTTAAGTCAAAATGATCAATTTTTCTGTGGAAAACACTTATTCGACCAAACCAAAAACATGTGCAAAATTTAATCCAAATCGAAGATGGTCGAATTCCAGTGACTGACCGATTAGACATGGAATCGGTCTGAAGCTACCAAAGAGCTATCTTGATTATTTTTCAAGTTATGAACGATTTTCGTTTAAAACCATATTATTTCAAAAATGTTGTTAATCTCTACAAAAAAAAACGTCCTCACAGTTTTTGCACCATGAACAAGAAAAGGGTTATCCTACTAATGGCGACAAAGATTGAGAATCCATTTGCGCCGTTAGGAGATATTGGCTTTTGAAACAACCGAAGAAACTCAGCAACCATAAAAGGTAGAGCAGTAGTCTATTTGGCAAAGAGTTGCACTGTCAAAAGTTTTTAAAAGTGCTCGAACACAGTTTTTTTTTGCGATAAATTATCGTATAAAAAGTTGTCAAGAAAAAACTAATTTTTCAGGGCCACTCTAACTTATTTGTTTAAAAAAAACATTACTTTCGAACAGTGTCAGCATAATTCAATAAACAGTCAACAACGCCGACGCTCAGTAGAATCCGTCATCGTTGAATTCTTCTTTGTGTGAATGTTGTTTTGGCAATACATGCACGAATCTGGTAGCACGTGCATTCAGTTTTTCAATTACTTTTTCTTCACTTATTCTCATCCACCTACTGACACTCGGTGGCAGCAAATTCAATTACGCTTGTGAAAAAATATTTCCATCAGAATACCATACATATACATCCGCAGTTTTTTTTTATTAAAAGACAATCATTTTAAATCAACTGGAGGCATCACATTGCCGTTTTCTTACATCAGTAATATAAAATTCATTTGAAATTTTATATTTAATTTTCAATTTAAGTGCCTCTAGGTGAAATTGAATTTTGTGAGGACACCAACAGTGGGTGAAACTAAATGTGCGTTTGTGTTGCACCCACTCTCTTTCTCGTCGCATTGGCTCTCATAGTCAGATTGGATTCGTGCTAGCGGAGTTTGTTTTTGTTCGTTTTCGCACTGATTGGGTATCATTCGGCTGAATTTTAACGACACTGCTTGCGAACCATAAGAGACAGAAATTAAAGTTCTTCAGCAAAGTTTCTTTAAATTGGTTGTTCTACTAAGGCATTAAAGAATATTAATTGCGTCAACAAAAAAGTTTTTATTCTGATCTCGTAAACCATGCGGGCCACCTCAATTTAACATCACTGAAAAAAATGTCTTGAAAATATGGAAAAAATTGTGCCGAAGACACCATTTACCCAAAATTGATGCCTTAGGTGCAATCTTTTTTGTCTTCCTGGCTTTGGGACCAATGTGCAGTCTAATAAAAGATTGTAGAATGGAGCCTGGATGCCAGTGTGGATTCCAGTATAAACTCTGAGATTTCAGAATGGATTCTGACATTCCGGTGCAAATCTTGGTATGGATTCTGGGATTCCAGTGTGGATGCTAGTACTTCAATGTAGGCATTTTGATTCCAGTGTTGATCATAAGATTGTAATGTGAGTCTTGGTATTTAGGTGTGAATCCTGGTATTTCAGTGTAGGTCATTTGATTACAACGGGATCCTGAGATTGAAGTAAGTATCCTATAATATCAGTGAAGCTCTTGGTATTGTATTGTAGATCTTGGGATACCAGTGTAGATTCCAAAACTCCAGTGTGGATTCTGGTATTTCAGTGTGGATTCCTTTATTCCAGTGCGAATCTCAGGATTGTTGTGTAGATCGTAGGATAGAGTGGATTCTGGGACTGTGATGAGGATCGTTGGTTGGCAGTGTGGATCCTTGGATTCTAGTGTGAATATTGGGATTCCAGTGGGGCTCTTAGGATTAAAGTGTTGATCTAGGGATTTTAATGTGGATTTTGGGATAACAGTGTGGATCCTGAGATTCCAGCCGGGATGATATTTCAATTTGGATCCTTTGATAACAGTGTATACCTTGGGATTTAAGTATGGATCTTGGGACTTGAGTGTGAATTATGCGATTCAAGTGTATATTTTGGGATTCAAGTTTTGGGCCAGGAACCTATTGAAATGTTTTGAAAACCTCTTAGTACGCTTTGAAAGCCTCTTTGTTTTCTTTGATTAATGTTAACCTTTGGGGAACGGACCTGGTGTAGTGGTTAGAACACACGCCTCTCACGCCGAGGACCTGGGATCGAATCCCATCCCCGAGATAGTCACTAAAAAATTCAGTGACAACTTCCTTCGGAAGGGAAGTAAAGCCGTTGGTCCCGAGATGAACTAGCCCATGGCTAAAAATCTCGTTAATAAAGAGAGAGAGAAAAATAATGTCAACCTCTTAGGTACACATTGTTCAAAACATCGTTCTACAAACTGAACCATGTCAAATTTGATGTATGGTGCTAATTTTAACTATTTTGATTACTTATTTGCTATGTACTAGCACTATACACCCGATTCTGTTTTTGTTTGGATTTTATTTTTACACGGTCATGCATAAAAGTTTCTATACATTATTTTGCCAAAACCTTATTTCTGCAACGTGCAATTGATGTTACTTTTTTGCACGATTTTTGAAAGTTTGAACTGAAAACTTTTTTTGCACGGTACGCATCCCCCGTGCAAAAACAGAATCGGGTGTATCACCTATTTTGTACGTAAAGTGCTTTTGGTTACTTGGGTAGACCGGAAACTCAATTCGTTTTGTTTAATGACTATACTTAGAGCAATGCTTCGGCAAGAAAGGAAAAGAAGCATTGATGATATCTCAGATTAGGCAGTGGATGTATGTACCAGTACATTTGTTTTGGTAACGAAGGTAACTCAAAATAATTAATCTAATTCCTTCAGTATTAAAAATTGGAATTTGTTTCGAGTTTAATGAACCATTCCAAGCAACTATCAATACAACATATGAATGCAAGTAAACATTGGTATTTGTACGAGTACTCACCATAAACATTTAGTGCTATACTATATGCTCCCGAGTTTTCACACGCCTCGGAGGGCTCTAAAAATGTGGTTTCACACAGATATGTATCTTCGTCGGAGATTTCCACGTTCTTGAAGATGAGCCGACTGCGCTTGTTCTCGTGGGCCAGGTAGACCCGGTCGTTGTAGCTGCCCTCGACCTTGGCCACCTCGCCGTCACCGGAAACGACCGCGATGCGATCGGTGCCCTTGAACCATTTCAGCGAGTGCAGCTCGCCGCAGGTATCGACGTCGATGGGGCATGTCAGTTCCACCTTTTCGCTCCGTAACACTTTTACCGTTTCATCTGGAACTGAAAGGAGAAATTTCGTTAGAAAGGACGTTAGAATAATTTCAAAAAGTTTGCAGTTCACAAGAATTCATCGAGATATGCATTCACATCCAAGTGGCCTGATTGGAAAATTCTTCGCCTACCGGGTTGCGAGTTGCAGTTCCGAGTTTGTTCTCGATGACGTTAATGTAAATACCTTTGGCAAACAATCACGCTAATTGAAATACAAACAACATGGGCAAACTTGTTCAGTCTCACTACTCTGACACTGCACTCTGTAGGCACTGAACGTGATTCGGTCCTATTAAGGCGTCTCGGCATCGTGTCATCGAGCGTTGGATCGGAATGTTTGCTTCCCGAGCAGGAACGAATAGCTTGTAACTATCTAGGCATACTATATTTTAATAATTGATTATAATTAAGTAATTTTCATCAATCCAGACATTGTCCAAAACTCAATTTGGTATTATTATGGTATTGAAAAGCTTTTGAGCAGTGCTTGAGATGTTGATCTACTATTGAAAAAATTCACTTATATATGAAAATTAATCATTGATTATTTAGATATTGCAATACCTGACCAGCTGTCTGGTCTTTGTAGAATATGCAATGTAATTATTTAATACCACCTGGTATGGAACACTTCAGTTTGGTATCACGTAGCAATTTTCTTCTGCTCGGGATATCCTGCGCTCACATCAGATAAATCTGTGATGGAACGAATGTGAACGTGTTGTCAAGAAACAAATAGTCATATATATTGTTGGGAATGCAGTTGGATTTCCGAAGGATCTTAATTTTGCAATCATTGCTGCCGGCGATGGCATGTGGAGTTTGCTCTTGGAGATTAATGACAAAATATTTTTTGCAATTTCTCATCGTAATAAGCTTTCTTGACGTTAGTAAGAACTATAAGTGTTATGTCTTGTCTCGCGTCGCGTTTCGTGAATGTAATAGGCTGTTTTTCATCACGCCAATCTGTCATGGAATGGCCTACTTTTCTGCATTGAAGTATGCAGTGCGGGAATAATCATTACGCAGCTGAAACTAGTGATGTAATGACTCGTTACGCAACGTTTTCTCATTACGCAATTGTTTTGAGTTGCGTAATGAATCATTACACAACATTTTTCAGAAATTGTGAAATGATAGTGAATACATTCCGATATAATTTCCGATACCCTCAAGTGCTCTTCTACAAAATTGATAAAAATGTTGTACGTAACTCGTTGCAGAACTCGATTTTTACAGCACTCGTCGTAATTATCCTATTTGGCAAGCCTCGTACGACTCCTGCTGTAAAAATCATCATTCTGCAATTTGTTTCGTAAACTGCTATTTCATGAGTTGCGAGGCTTAAGTAAAAGAATTATGAAACTACTTCATTAAAAATGAAAAAAGATCTTTTCGTGACTACATTTATATAATAAAAGCTTAGTTCAACGAATTGTTCGATAAATGAATATCAATGACATTTTATTTTCGATCCCGATGTGGATCGAATTTGTACTAGTTTTATGTTCGATAATTCGATACCTCCCTAACTCGATAGTCCCTTCAATATCGAGAGTTATGGAGAATTGATTAGGTAAGTTTAGTTTCAGTTTATGAAAAAAAAAGTTTTTTTTTAATTTTATGAACAAGAAGAATTCAATGCACCCTCAAAGTTGTGAACTGATCCGCCAAATGAAAAAAAAAAAGAATAATCTAGTTTTACTAAATAATGATAATAGGGTTGCTTAGCCCAGAACCTGAATATAACAATGAACTCGAAAGATGAGTAACATTGATATCTATTGAAACACTCTGTTATTAAAAATATAAAATAATATAATAAGATAATGGTATATTCAAATGTGGAATATTAAAAATTGTCGTTATTACCAGTTATCCTTTTCAACCCGTGTTGTCCACCATAAATCGCATCCGTTAACAATTCTATACGTGCAACTGCAACACACATCGCTCGCCACACAACTGCCGGTGAAGTTTCAAAAACTTCGACAATGTAACACGTGTCATATGTTTGACAGTACGACACGAGCAGAGCAGCAGCAGCATCATCACTGGAAACCAAGAGTGCCAACAGAAAGCGGAACCCACATGCAAGCACATAGCATGCTTCTTGCTTGCACGCTGACTGCCGTCCTACATAGAATCGGTAGTGGGGGTGGTTGGAAGCGTCAAAGCAACCTTCGAGAAAACGGTTTACTTTGATCAAGTTCAGTAACCGAACGACAATCTGTCGGTCTGCGTCTTCGGTTCTCGATGTCTGAAGAGAAGCAATGGGATGAGATGTCTGTTTCACGTGAAGACGTCGGATGAAACCTTTCAGTATTTTTTTTTTGTCGCTATTCGTGTCTTATTTTTCTACTGTCGCTTCTTGACAACTAGGATGGACGCTAGGGTGGTTCAAATTATAGTTTTTGTTCAACACCGCTCTACATCAAAAATTTGAGCTGATTGAGATGAAAACTGGGACTGTCCAAGCCCCTCATAGTTTGTATGAGAATTCTTAAGTATCCACCAATCACTTAACGTTTCAAATTGGTGATTTATCGTGTTGATTGCTCGGACGCTCCGTATTCCAGACGCCGGCCTTAAATATTAATATTCCGCTATTTTTTATGCAACTGTATGGAACAAATCTCCCAATTGCTGATTCTAACGCGGGGTTATAGGTTATAGACAAATGCGTTATTTTAATACTGGTGTCCAAAAAATACACAGGAAGGGCAACATCGGATTAGACTGCCGAGAATACGTAAATTCCTTCACGTTGCAAAGTTCCAAGGTTTTGTTGTCTGAATACCATAAAAAATGTATGCATTGTTGTGATCGATAATCTAATTAGCTGATTAATAGGTTAATTTTGACTTAAAAACTAGGTGAGTTTTAGAGTGTAGAGTTAAAAGAACGTAAAGTTCATATTTCCTATCGAGGATTAAAGAGCACTTGCCTATGGTAGAATGAGTAGAAATCATAGAATAATTTTCGTCAAAACTATCTCAAAGTAAACACATACTAAGATTTGTACGCAGTCATAGTTGCAGATGGAACTAGTATCGACCGCTCAATTCATCGATAGACACCCATCCATAGATTTTTAGTAGCATTTATAATGTATGTTGTACTGAAAATTATTAAAATTATTATTACCCCTTCTGAAGGTACATAGTTGAAGTCGATGGGTACAACAGAACGGTCGTCTGCTCGTACCATCTAATAAACGATTGAATTGAGTCGTTCGTTTATTCAATGCAGTGTCCGAAAACTTATGAGAAGTCTTGGCTAATTTGGTCTTACTTACCGAAGAACAACATATACTGCTTTTAATTGATCCCTTGGTTTGTAACTTGACAAACGAACTATTGAAGGCTCGCTACTTTCCTGCACTGAATTATGCATTGTGGTAATAGTCATTACGCAACTGAAACCAATGCTGTAATGATTCATTACGTAACACTTTCTCATTACGCAACTGTTTTCAGTTGCGTAATAAATCATTACACAACATTTTTTTCATTGTAAAATAATGTTGAATGCATTCTTATATGGTCTCTTATACTCTCAAGTGGTCTTCCACCTAATTGCAAAAAAATGTTGTACTCAACTCGTTGCAGAACTCGATTTTTACAGCACTCGTTGTAATTATCCAACTCGGCAAGCCCCGTTGGATAAATGCACGACTCGTGCTGTAAAAATCATCATTCTTCAACTTGTTCCGTAATAGTAGTTTACGATAATTACGACGAGTGCTGTGAAAATCGAGTTCTGCAACGTGTCACGTACAACATTTTATGTAATTTCGTAGAAGACCACTCGAGGGTATCAGAAATATCGAAATGCATTCTCCATTATTTTAATATTTCCGAAAACTCTAAACAGTTGCGTAATGAAAAAGCGTTGCGTAATGAATCATTACAGCACTGATTTCAGTTAGGTAATGACGATTCCTGCACTGCATATTTCAGAGCAGGAAAGTAGGCCGTTCCATGACAGATTTGCGCGATGAAAAACATCCTATTACGATGAGAAATTGCAAAAACTACTATCACCCAACTGAAATCAGTTGCGTGATGACTGTTACGCAATGCTTTTTGATAACGCAACAGCTTCGAGTTCAGTGAAGAATAATGTTCAGAAATCGCAAAATAATGGTGAATGTATCTCGATATGGTCTCTGATACTTTCAAGTGGTCTGTTACGATATTGCAAAAAAATATTGCACGCAACTCGTTCAAGAACATAATTCGAGTTCTGCACTTTCCGTAACTATCCAAATCGGCATGGATAAATATATGACTCGTGCTGAAAAAATCATCATTCTGTAACTTGTTGCGTAAACTACTATTTTGTGGTGATGGAATTGTGAACGATTTGTATCAATCTGATTAAGTTTTTTTATCTAAATTGTAACGACTATGTTAAGTACTAAGATGCCAATGATTCTGGCGTAGCTAGGCATTTTCATAGAGGGGGCCTAAAGGGATCAAGCAAATTCTGGTTTCGCTCAAGTAATGTTGATCGCAATCATCACGATTTTCTATTTTCAGGATTTCAAAAATTTACGAATTTCGTACTTTGCATTGATTTTATTTGTTTCTGAATATTCATTCTAAGTCTAAAACAGTAAAAACCCTTGAAAAATTCTTTCAAAAACTCATTTGTGATTCTTCTACGAACTTTTCAAGTATTTAACCATATTGCGATGTTTTTCTGTACATTTTCATCGCTTTCTCCAAGTAATTGCTTTCACTAATTTTTTCAAGAAATATCCTGAAGAATTTCGCCAGGGTTTTTTGAAAAAAAAAATGTACTTGAAATGCCAAGAGTGTCACCAAAATTGTCTCTAAAATCAACAAGCGTGTATTGAGAAACGTAAAAGTAGATGGAGTACCGTGTACCTTTTAATGCCGCTCCTAAATGCTTATCTTTGACAGATACGCGTATTTCAACTACCACTTGAAGTCTTCTTCAATGCCAGTTACTCGTATCCACTGTGGATACGAGTAACTGAAACTAAGTTTAACCAGAATCATTCGTAGGATCAACTATGATCATATTAAGGTACCGTCAGACGGGGCTCCATTTGATTCTGGAGGCTGCTTTGAACATTCACGTTTTAGATTTATTTGCAGCATAGATATAACTCCGATAAATTGTTTTATATTTTAAATTGTTGTTATATAAAAATGATTGTTCCCGAGTCTAGTATTTAACGTTGTCTATCTCTATCTTCTAAATAATTAAAAATGGAGTGGTGTTTGTATGTCACGAAATGACTTGAGAACGGGCTAACGGATTGATGCAAGTTTTTCACTGTTGCACTCCACAAGAGATGCGACATATTCATGTAAGCAAAAAGTTCGGTAAAGTCTCCGGAATAATCAAGAAGATGGAGAGAAGACTAAGGTGTGATTTTGTATGGGGGATTTCTTGACGTTTTCCGACAGCCTACTTGATGGCAAGACGAAGCTGGACGGAACCACTAGTTTATTATAAAGTGTTCGTTTGTATATTTCATAACCGATAGACAAATAATAAAGTATAAAAAACCAAATAAAAAATATTCTTCCATACTTACAATGACATCAGGTTACAAATCAGGACAAATATTTTTCGCTATCAAGGTATTTTGTTCTATTTCTTAATGGATTCGCCTCATATTTGCCCGTTTGTTACGTACATATACAACGTAAATGTATGCAACAATCTTTGAAATATATACATAATTTGTAGATTCACAAAGATGTAATAATGGTTAAATAGTATAAAAAGAAACCCTGTGTGACGATTATGAAAATTTGCAATTTTGTAAAAATATTATTCCTTCTAAGCCGAAATTATTGTTTTTGATGAAATATTTATGTTTTAATATCGAAAGTCGATCTTAATACGTTTGCCTTAATTATTTTTCAAATAATTTATAACATTGAGTTTTTGACTTTTTCAATTTTTAGTTTTAAACGTCCTAATACATTTCTGTTTTTTCTTGAAACCTCTTAAAGTAAATTAAATACAACCAGGCTCTACCTCTTTGATTGTGAAAAGTGTAAAATGTACGAATTTTTAAATAACACATTAAATAAGAACCAAGCAATTGAATGTTATAAAAATCATTTTTTCTAAAATACTAAAATGTTTCATTGACTACAGGATCGTAGCAAGCCATGCGCGCGGATGGCAGCTCTTTGATTGTCCTGTCACGGTTTTTTCTCGGTACCGCGGTATTTTCCATTTGGCTGATGGTGCTATGCCACCCGGCAGTAATTGTTATGTGTAGTGAAAATAGTGGAACATAGTTGATAGCAGAACATGTGTTTTTTTCTTTTCACCCGGGACATTAGCAGTACTCCAGGTGCTATAATTCAGTGAACATAGAAACGTTTGGGCCCAGATAGCCGTAGCGATAAACGCGCAGCTATTCAGCATGACCATGCTGAGGGTCGTGGGTGCGAATCCCACTGGTCGAGGATCTTTTCGTAAAGGAAATTTTCTCGACTCCCAGGGCATAGATTATCTTCGTACCTGCCACACGATATACACATGCAAAAATGGTCAATCGGCAAAGAAAGCTCTCAGATAATAACTGTGAAAGTGCTCATAAGAACACTAATCTGAGAAGCAGGCTTTGGCCCAGTTGGGATGTAACGCTAGAAAGAAGAAGAAGAAACGTTTAGAAGTCAAGTAATAGATTGATTGGCGAAGACGTGTTTGTCTTCTTTTCCGAACATTCCGTCGTGCTCGGAGTAGCGTTTGATCCTTCGACCTTGACGCTTGCCCCAGCGGGGGCGGGCGATGAGGGCCGGATCAAACATGTCGCGCATCGGACGAGTAAAGTGAAAAAGTGCCGCGATCGGTTAGTTCTTTTTGATCTTTCGACCTTGACGCTTGCTAGCCGAGCAAACGAGTAAAGCTGAAAGTGGATTGTTGCTGCTCAGTCAAGGATGACGGATCAATTGGTGAGCTCGTTTCATGCTACTATTCCTAATCTGTAAAATATGTATGACTGGACAATTAATCCTTACAACGGTGGGATGTAAATATGATTTTTCAACAAACTATGAATGGTTCGTCACTGTGAGTGTCGACATGAACTCTGATTCATGAATTATTTATGTTTAACATTTTTTTTTCAAAACACCCGTTTCTTTTTACCTTCATTTTTGTAATCAAAAAAACTTTGATAGTTTGACACTACAAGCAGATCCGCCCCACTCAGGCTCAGATTAGGTACCACTTCTAGTACTGCATTTGGTCCCTCGGTAGTGCAAAAGGTACCCAAGTTTGACAGATCGCAGTACACTTTTCACGGCTTTCGAGATTACCTTATGAGCCATAAAATTTTGGGCAACTGCATGGGACATGGAGGTCTTTAATGTGACTTTGATACAAGTGTAGACTTGCGAAAAGTTCACTTTATTCAACAAACTTTGGTTGGTTCGCCACTGTAAGGGTCGGCATAAGAATAAGTGTTCTATGATGTTCAAGCGAATCGAGTTTTTTGTTTCTTTGCAAATGAGTAAAATATAATAACACATACTTTCGTCCTGACAGTTGTAGAAATGTTAAATTTAGGTATTTGCTCAACAAACTTTGTATGGGGACGGACCTGGTGTAGGGGTTAGAACACACGCCTTTCACGCCGAGGACCTGGGATCGAATCCCATCCCCGAGATAGTCACTTATGACATAAGAGTTATAGTGACGACTTCCTTCGGAAGGGAAGTAAAGCCGTTGGTCCCGAGATGAACTAGCCCAGGGCTAAAAATCTCGTTAATAAAGACAGAAAAAAAAAAAAAAAAAAAACAAACTTTGAATGGTTCGTCACCTCAAGTGTCGGCATAATTTTCCAGCTCGAAGATTTATTATAATTTTCCTCTTCATATAAATTGTTCATATCAAATGAAAATATTATATTTACATATAAACATATTTATTTATCACAAATAATTATTTATCATGGTCTAATCGCTTATCAAAATTAATCCTGTGACCCAACGATCCTCCCCATTAACAAACATCCCTCTCAGTAACCTTTGTGGAGATGCAGAGGCAAACATGGTCTCCAAATAACAAAGGTTACACACTAACATTCCTTCCCACACGTGGCCGGCGCCGTTATTGGCCCTGTATAAATAGAGGCACTGAATTATACACACTGAAGAAGATTATGGTCAATTCCAGCCAAACTTCTAGTTGATTCTTTGTGCATTTTCACTGACTTCGGTCAATCACGGAATAGCAACCATTGATAGGGTGCAGAGCTACTTGGGCACTTCCATGATTCACTTTGGCATGAGGGGTTTTTCTCGCCCGAATCGTTTGAAACTTTTCAATAAGAAGCGTTTCAATATGACGCATATTGTGGACAAATATGAGATTAGTAGCCTTGAAAAAAACCTCACTGCCAAAGTGATTCAAAAGTGCCAAAAATAGGATCCGGTTCCCTATGTGTAGTCAGTCTAAGCTAAGCTAAGCTAAATACAAAAATGTTCCATTGACTAAAAAAAATCTTTCCTGATATAAAAGCGTTCAGATTTTAGAGCCCTTGAAAAAAAATCAAACGCCTCCTCGTTTAAAAGTCTAAACTATTCGTGTTGGTATTATTAAACACAATACTCGAACCTTTCAAAAAGCCTTATCATTTCAATCTTTTTGAATCCTAGAAATTTCTGCAATTTCGATGAGATCAGTTTTCGTTTTGATAAAGCTTAGTGATTGAATTTCAGGGAAAACAAACACTACAAAGTTGACGTACCAGTGTTCGCCATAGTATCAGTATTTGCCACCCCGCATGATATACCATTTCATGACATTTTAGCATGAATCATTGAGTGTTCATTAAATCACTTCAAAAAAAATGTGATAACACTTTCAGAATTTACAACATATTCTCAAAAAATACAGGCAAAAGTAATTTGTCTTAAAGCTTGTGTTCCAAAGCACTCTGTTTCTCTATGGTATTCATATATTTGCCTCATCCTATAAAAAAAACAATATATGTGCATGTGGTGAATTCAGGAACAGAAATTGAAAACATGACGATAACTGGTGCAAGAGATCCCGTTACTGCAACCCCAATTTTCAATACAAAAACATAATTTGTGACCGGTTTCAATATTGTTCGTACTAAACATGAATTAAAAACTTTCGTATGACGTATTGAAAGTGTTCAGAAGTCTATTGACTGATATGTATATAATAGACTGGCCCAGCGTAGTATGGGAGAAAAATAAAGTTGTATAATTCCACGGGGCACCCCCTAGGATAATTTCTTAGGGTTAGAGGAAGACTTCCTGAAAATTTCAGGAATTGAAGTTAATATGGGATTTTCAGCTCACACATATGGGAAACAGCACATCATCTCCTGTTTGGCTCAGGAAAATTGTTGATCGCGTTCAATTGAACCCAGAATGTCAAAAACACTACTTGATACCATAGCGAACAATATTGTAGAAGGTTGTAAGATGATTAAAATTGAGAAAGTTGGTGTTTTAACTATCTGAAGTAGATTTGCAATAATGCTGGGTATTTCTTCAACATAGCTGGGTGGTAGCCACTAAGCGCATCATAGCCACCTATGACGCTGGGCGAGTTGCGGTACAAGGTGCATGCATATATGTGGCTGTACGAGAGTGCTGATCTAAGCCTAACTTTCAACTACTGAAAGGTTAATTAAAATGAGCTTAAAACCAGATACAACCTTCTGCAACTATGTTCATTAGGGTATCAACTAGTGAATTTGTCATTCTGGGATCAATTGAATGCGATTTACTAGTCTACGACACGAAACAGTGACAAAGGGTCAATGCTCAATATATTTGAAACAAATATTCCATACAAACTTCGAATTGAATGCGCCAGCTGGGGGAGCAACCAAATGAGTTGAAATTTTGAGAGAGCTTTTTTCTTACCCTAAGGCACATATCTAAGGGGTGCCCCGTTGAGTTTTTCAACTTTTTTGTTTAAGGGCCAGTCTAGTATATAATACTAGTTTATGGAACAAATTGCAGAATGATGATTTTTACAGCACGAGTCGTAATACACCTAGGGGTGTCTTCGAATGGGCTCAATGATTTTAGCCAAAGATTTTCAATTTATCCAAAAATCAAAAACTACCTAATTATAATAGGATCCTCCCATTTGTTGCTAAACGAATCAACACAAAATTAACGCATGGGCAAACACTACGTTCGATTGAATCGGTTACTAAGTTTATCCTTATTAATTCTCAAACAAATGTTAAGGGCTTGTGCAATATTCGTTTATATTCAAATGAACTCAAATTTTGGAAGGACACTCCAAATTTGAGTTCGGGTCGAATGAGCGATGAGGAACAAAAACCGATATTTTGATCCACCCTAATAGACGCGTGTAGTTTGTAGCCAGGGAGATGGAAGATTTTGGTTCGGAAGATTAGGTTTCTGTGCTCGCAACGGTGCCGATCAGAGGGATGAATAGATGAATGGTTGCTACGGTATCAAATATGGATGATGTAGAGCATTGGTGGATGTGATATACAAAATGTTTTCCAAATCTTTTCCATTGAATCCATTTACTTATCTAATCCGATGATTTTTCGAGCAAATTGAATCGTCAGGTGAAATAGTAAACATTTTTGTTTCTTTGCGCTCTTCTAAAATGTAAGCCTGTTCGATTTGATGTAATCATCATAAAAGCATTATGCATTTATAACATGCTCACTCGTTCCTGCTGGATGCATTCGAGGAAACAATGCTTACGTTAATGTAATTTAAAACAAAGGCTCCAATGAAACCACATTATAACATTGTTGCAAGCGTAAAAACCAGTTGCAATTATAAATGATTCTTCTCAACTTCAGAGCATTCGTCAGTCAGCATTGCTGCTGCTGGCTAATGAAAGTCAGTCCCGTTCTACTCACGGCCACAAAAAATATCAAGCTTTATGATGGTTGTAAATCTACTCCGAATTAGCGCTATGAGGGATGAATGAATTTAAACGCCCACCCCCTCCACTGCGAGAAAAACCAACCATCCTAATTCTAACTGTAAGCAAGGTGGGTAGATAGAACCTTTTTTATCCCTTACAGTAGTAAAGCTCCCGCCCGAAGCACTCGTCGTTCTCATTAGCTGAAATTTATGCAAGTCTAATTTTCTGCCAGCGCAATTCATCCACTTCATTGGACAGCTTCCGCCCACCACCATCCCCATTCATCCATCCGCACTTCTGGGCGGCTTGCATGTGTCGGTCGGTACAAGGGGAGATATGTATGTTTTATGGCCCTGAGTGAGCTCCTTCTTGTTCGCTCTTGTGTAAGCCCACACGCTCACCTGCCGGCACCACTTATCATTTACAACTGGTAGGTATACATTCGAACATATACAGAACAACGGTCTGTGACGTTTGTAGTGACGGGATTTTTTCAGGGAGATTACAGGGGATAAGAAGCGTACCAGGAATCCGAAATCAAGAATCTTTGGTGTGGTCAAAGCTCATTAGGTGGGATGTGCTTAGCCTAGCTTAACAGATTTTCTTGATGTCACATTTTGTGTTTTTTGCGGTGGTTGATTTAACCACAGAGATTATGGAAAGGCTTGGAGCAAATGTATACCTATTTCCTAATATCCAGGCTTGATAGAAACTCCTCTGCGATGCAAAGAGGAGGCGATTTTTCCGTTTTTTCTAAGGAGAAAAAAATAAACTCAAAATTTTTAACACAGCCCAAGTAACCAATAGCCCGCTAATTCGCCTTCTGTGCCAATATAGTGCTATTATACAGCTGACATGCTCTATATTAGTTGTATAATAGCCCTATAAGGCTAAAAAGGCGAATTAGCGGGCAGTGGTTACTTGGGAGATCCTCAAGCGATTCGAGTGAGAGGGCAAAAAAAATGCGAGGATTTTTTCAGGTACTCTCTCTCCCTCGTTGCGATGCTCACCATCACTCACGCACTCCAAACGAACTCTTGAGGCTGCCGCCCGAACAGACAGTCCTCGGGGAGTTGTGAGAGCACCTTTTTTTGATGGAATTTTACTCTGTTGTATTTTGTGCTGCATTTTCCTCGCTCATTTTTCGTTGCCTCTCTGCTTAGCTTTGTTTCGCTCCCTCGTAAAGAGGCAAAGGCAGCTTTAGGGTATGTTACCGAACTCTGATGATAATGAGGAGCATTATCAAGCCTGGTTATTGTTTTAAAAAAAATCGGGCTCGTTTTAATGAGCATTTTCAATCCTTGAAAGTTTATAATGATCAACCACTTTCGACGAGCCTTTTAAGCAGGGTTTCTCAACCGGTGGTCCGTGGACCCCTAAGGGGTCGTGAAGACTTCACGGGGGGTCCGCGAAGCCTTTTTTTAATTAGTTTTTTCATTGATAAATAAATGGGAAAAAATAGTTTTTTTTATTGATAAATAAATGGGAGGAATTTCTTACCCCGCTTGTATTGCAAGAGTTCATAGTTAGTTGAGTTTTATTGGCAATAGTTGAAAAACTGCTTTTTAATTTACACAATTACTAATCTAGCTTCTATAAAAATAAAAATGGAATGGTGTTTGTATGTCACGAAATGGCTTACGAACGGGTCAACGTATTTGAATGATTCTTTCTCCGTTTTGTTCGTCAAGTGTTCCGACGTGTTTGTGTGTATAAAAATCCCAGGATATTCACCGGAAAAGTTGGAAAAACGAGAGTGCACGGAACTGTCATTTTGTAGGGGTCGATCCATAGCGTTTTAGAACAGCCTACTTGATGGCAAGACGAAGTTTGCCGGGACCACTAGAAAAATAATAATAATGTAATTCTGTCCATATGAGGCTTTAGGCTTAACTTTTAGTACAAACCGGAAATTAAAATTAATATCTTTCCTAGTGATATACGTAAATTCTCGGATTTCGGCTATCTCAGTTTTAATTTATTTTACCCGACGCACAGTGCGTTGCTCCATAGACAAAAATCAAATTTCAAATTATTTTATTCTGCGATATTAAAGTATCCACAAGTATTTATAGGTAGCATCCGCTATTGAAACAAGTATTTATAAGACATACAAAGCACTTAAGGTGAAGATGAATCGAAGCCAAAGTTCAAATTTTCAAGAGCACGGATCTGGAAAACCAAACATCCGTTTGAGCTAAAAACCTAATCGATTGGTCACCACCAGCTAGTAACCAATCGATTAAGTTTTCAGCTTAAACGGTTGTTTGGTTTTCCAGATCCGTGCTCTTGGAAATTTGAATTTTGGCTTCGATTCATCTTCACCTTAAACTACTACAACAAGCTTCGAAAGCATCCATTGTCGGAGTAGCAGAAAAACTAAATTTTGTCGCATGTTTTCAGCATTCCTTTCAACTAGTACGGAGAGTTTTGAAACCAATGTATTTTATCAAAATCCAAAAGAGAACATGGCTGGAGGTTGGTAAAGTATATTTGATGGGATAATAACACCAATTTTAACTTTGAATATAAGAAATCGACACGTCGAGTTGGCTATGAAATCAAACTTATGAAATACTAACATGCAACTTTGATAATCGATTCAAAAAAAGTTCCACAGAGTTCCACCCTAAGTCACTCACAGACATGTTTTTTAGAGTGTCATGTAAAAGGTCTGAAAGATACAGCTGCAACTCTTCGAGATTTTTGACTAATTTTAGGGGTATTCCTTAACCAGCATAAGTATGAAAATGAGTTGTTTGTGATGGAAAATTCCAAAAATCTTGCAACACTATGTGGTCGCGGCTCAACCAGACATTACACCAGAGCAAGTTTATGCTTAAAATAATATATTTCAAATGTAGTATCCAAGATTTTAATCAAATTCCATATAAAAAACTGAAAAATTAAAAAATGCGATTTTTTGCATAAAGGCGTATAAGCCACTTTTGCAGCTACGAGTGATAAGAGACATATTTGCAAATAACTTCTTACATCATTATGAGCAATAAAAGTACAAATGGCATGTTTTTTCTTGGAAAAAATATGAATTGGCGCTTGGGACAGTTTTGCGATTCTGCGTATATTATATGTCATTTATGCAAATTGTAGCTCTGTTGACCAGAAACAACTTTCCCTTCCATACCAAGGTGCTCAAATGGCTTAATCTTCTAGTTTCGATTTTTGTCCCGCAGCTCCATACATTCAACGCACTGTGCGACGTTTCGACCATTTGTTGTGGCCTTTTTTCAAGCGAAAAATTTATTTTTATCCCTAACTGACCATTTTTCCCTTGGAAAAAGCCACAACATATGGCCGAAACGTCGGGAAAAATAAATTAAAACGTTTGAAGATTGAGACTGAGACAGCCGACAACCAAGAATTTTCGTTTCAACTTCCAGTCGCAGCCCCTAATAAATAGATATACGTAAAACAAATTCTGGCATATTTTAGGGCTAATCCTTGACATATTTCGCCAGTTTCTTGGTGAGATCCTCGAAAAGTTTCTGGAGAGTTTCATTGAGAATTACGCATGGAATTGAAAAAAAAAAAATGAAAGTATGCACTGTTTTCACTCAAACCATTGGCAAAATCATCTTGAATCCATGTGCGGGATTTTAATGAGAAAACGATGAAATTTAATCAAAATCTCAACAGCTGAAGGTTTGCTGAAAAATTAACGAACAATTTGTAAAATAATTGAACAAAAATATTAAGAAAAATAAAAAAAAGATTCGACCGGGAATCGAACTCCCAACCTACCATTCAGGAAGCAGGCTTGCTACCGCTGAGCTATCTGTTACTGCTTGCCAGTGGTGTGCGAAAACTGAAACCTGATGCCTGCCAAAGCGGATGCCACCGATTTCGTAGAAGTACGGTGAAAATATTGTTGTCACAGGACTGTTCGTCAGTATTTCACAGGGTTACAGTAAATTTGTTTGCTCTTACGATTTTTTCCGGTAAAATAGTAGATTTCACGAATTGCGTCGGTAAAATAGAAGATTTCACAGTAAAATCTGTCATTTTGTTGTTTACAATTAAAATTCATTGATTCATATCAAGTTATATTATGATTTATTCTAAGTGGGAAAGTATCCCTAAAAAAAACTCCAAAAACTCTAAACGAGAATGATTAAAGGTTATTGGTAATATTTTATGAGCTATTTTTTGGTTTCTGAAAAGCTCAAAGAAAAGTTATTTAGCATATTGAATGCAGAGGTCAAATCCTAACTTATTTTCGATAAATTTATTTACTAGAACTTTGCGAGTACAGTTGCAATTTTTGATATACCCGAAGAAATTTTTCAAATCTAGTGAAAAAAAATATGACATTTCTCGGATATATCTTCATTCTAGGTACCCCTGGACACATATTTGAAAATTTTCTGGAAGTGGTTTTTGTTGAAGTCTAACTGATTTATTGTAGGATTTTGCCAGAAGGTTTTTATCGGATTCTTGGAAAGATATTTGATAGACTTGCCAGCTTTTAGTGGACTCCAAATAATCTTGGAAGAATTCTTCCACTAGCTGTGGTGGATTACGGAGAAAATTATCGGGTGTGTCTGTCAAGGATATCTGTTGGTTCATGAATAATCTTTAAAAAGTATTCATGACCCTTTGTTTAGAGATCAACTTTAGGGGTCCGCGGGAAGTTTGTAAAACTTTGAAGGGGGTCGCAGCTTCAAAAAGCTTGAGAACCACTGCTTTAAAGGCTAGAGAATTTTGTTCAATGATTTTACAATTAAAGTTTTGCTTTATGTGAGCTGTCTGGAACTCTAATTCAAGTGCCCGTGATGCAGCTATTTCCGTTAGCAGAGCAGTGAATTTTTGCTTACATTTAGGACGTGCTCTTTCAGCACTGACTGTTTCCTAAACTGACACTAAGGAGCTTATTATTTGAATATAAAATATGTTTTTTCATCTTTATAAACGAGATTTTTAGTAGATGAAAAGCCGAATTTAGTACTATACCATTTAATTCCACTAGAGTTTGTATCCTTTGAAAGATACGCGTATTTCGACCTCAACTGTAAGGCCGTCTTCAGTGTCGTGTACTAGACTTGACATTTTTTTAGTCCTGGGCTAGTTCATCTCGGGACCAACGGCTTAACTTCCTTTACGAAGGATGTCATCACTACAACTTTTATGCCATAAGTGACTATCTCGGGGGTGGGATTCGATCTCAGGTCCTCAGCGTGAGAGGCGAGTGTTATAACCACTACACCAGGTCGGTCCCCATAATGATTTATCTTTCTTTACGAATAGTCAATTGAAGTCAAATGACATTCAGCAAAATGACCTGGAACCTGCTAAGTCTTATCACAGAGACAAAATACTACATATTTGTTCGCTAATCGTATATGTGTAACGGAGCTCAAGAAACAATTGGTTCGAAGAGGAGTTCCAGGGGGTAGGAGAAGAAGGCAGCGTGGGCTGAAATTCTACAGCATGGTACGCGGCAAAACGTGGAACAATACACACTGAAGCGAAAACAGCAAACCCACCTATTCCGGGATAAAAAGCGCCGCCTGAAAGAGGTGGAATGCCAAGAGACGGAGTTGCTGTACCGTTCTCAAGAAACGCAGAAGTTCTATCAGAAGCTCAACAGATCCCGCAAAGGCTTCATGCCGCAAGCTGAAATGTGCCGGGATAAGGATTGGAGGATCTTGACAAACGGACGCGAGCTGATTGAAAGATGGAAGCAGCACTACGATGAACACTTGAATGGCGCAGAGAACACAGGCACAGAAGGTCAGCACAGCGAAGGCGATAGCCGTCAGCACAGCGGACAGTGGAAACCAACCCGCTTCCACGATGGGAGAAGTTAAGGATGCCATTCAACAGCTCAAGAACAACAAGGCCGCTGTCAAGGATGGTATCGGCGCCGAACTCATTAAGATGAGCCCGGACAGGTTGTCCGGTTGTCTGCATCGGCTGAAAGTCAAAATCTGGAAAGCGCAACAGCTACCGGAGGAGTGGAAGCAAGGCGTTATATACCCTATCTACAAAAAGGGCGATAAACTGGAGTGTGAAAATTATCGTGCAATCACTATCCTAAACGTTGCCTACAGAGTGCTAAGTGTAAAATTCTCTTACGTCGTCTATCACCTATAGCAGAGTTTCGCACCCGGTGGTCTTCGGACCCTTTGGGGGCCGTGAAGACTTCTCAAGGGGGCCGCGAAGCCATTTCAGCTACTATCAAGAAATTTGAAACTTCTTTAGAGCACTGCTGCTAGATATAATTACTAAGATTGTGTTTAGAGGTATCTACAGGATGTTTCTGGCATACTTTCAACTCCATCCATATTATATGTCGTCAGAGATCTTCTAAAATGTTTTTGATTTTTAATTCTGAACTAATTTCATTCCACTTATTGCAATATCGGTATCTTATAAAGATTATCAGTTTACATCTTAGTACGGATTACTCGCGAATTTTTTTATCATCTGGGAAGCAATGGATGCATCTATAGGATATATTGATTTTTTGAGAGATACATGTCGAATTTCTGGCTAGGTCAATATTCTCAGGTCGCAGGTCTTCTAATGCAGCTTTATTTTTTCATGGCTTTTAGGTTTCCTATATTGAAGGACTCACGACAGCATTGAAGAGATTTCAAGAATTCAATTTATATGTTTTATGAAACTTGCAGAGTTGATTCTTGTGGATTTTAAAAATAACAATAAATAAAAACCTGTACTAACTTTTCAAATTTTTTGAAGTTTTTGTAAGATTTCCGAGAAAACCTTCCATTAAGTTTTGACTGGATTAATTGTTGAAATATTTACAAGGTCCCAAGGTTCATTACGACTCACTATCAAGCCCTACGAATATTTTTTTTCGAAATTGAAATTATTGTTTATCGTACATTCAAGTCAAAAAACCAAAACTTGTGTCTGTTGTGTAGATATATACTTATTTTAATAGAACTAAATATGGCTCCCTTTAATACGCCTTCGTGCGCCACCTATGTGCCCTACAATTGCGAAAAGCAATAGCTAGTGGTGCCCGAATACAAAAGCGCCCAGAGTTGAGTTTATCATGATTGCATAAACCGAGGCAGAACCACTTCAAACCAGCTGCACCGGCACCCGTTCTTCCAAAGGGCTCTGTGCATTGCCACCGCCGCCGCTATTCAGGGACCCCGCCGTGGAGAATAATCCGCATGGGAAGGGTGTTGTTGTTTCTGTGCTGCAAGTCTGATTCCTACCAAGCTCTACAGGCGTTCACAAGTACCTACCTTCCTACTGGTAGGTCTCAGGTCGAATGCAAGGTGCTCACTCAGCAATCGAGCTCCCGTTACGCCGGAATGTATGCAATCACTGAACCGGTATAAAATGCGCGCATAATGTAGTAAACATTTGAAGAGCCCAGGTCAACCAACCGCGCGCGGGAGAGCATCCGTGGAAGTGAAGAAAAAACCAACACTCAACAGAATAAACGCCAGTGGGCATGGGAAAACACCTCGATGCAACGGAGACGGAAAAAGAAGGCACTTATACTGCTAATTGACACAGTTTCCAGAAGGATCCTCTTGACGTCGGTCGCGCCACCATGTATGCAACATTATTTCTTCTTTTTCCACTGCTCTCTTAGTTTGATTGCGAGTAGCTGCTGTTATTCTGGGGAATGCAAGCGTAAAACATGACATTTTCCGCGAAAACTTGCTGATACAAGTCTATTAAGGTTGGCCAGACGATGATATGAATGTCATTTTTAAAGTTAGTTCCCATAAATTGGAGATGGCGTTGAATACTTATAGGCTTACTTTCCTAAAATTTTGTTAGCGGTATTTTGTTAGTCCATCTTGGATATTGCTTTGGGAAAAACATCTCAGGAGGTCACTTTTTGAAGAAACAATAATCGGGGAAAAGTAGCACAATCTTAAATGATACATAGTTATTGTAGCCTGAACGGTACAAAAAAGTAATTAAAGTTTGAAAAATCTCTTCCATTTCGCAGGTAATTCAAAACGATACAAGTGACATGGAACAGTTTGTCGAAAACCCTGAATAATCCTCCCAGTAGTAACGTCGCAGTAATTAAAACCAACAACTTCTACCGATGCGAACAAAATTCGTCAAGGCTCAAACAGAAATAAACCCCCATTCGTCAATCTGAACGAAAGCCGTAGGAAATATAACTCACAAACCTTTTTCGGATTAGTTCGAACAAAACCGTACCCTTTCATGACTGAACTAACTGGACAGTTCTGAACTAGAGACTGGAGTAAAAACAGAAGCAAAAAAATCCTCCACATCACACAGTCGAGCTTTAGTCGACGGAAATAAATTTCAATGTGATGGCACTGCTGACTGCATTGGTGGTGGGGAAAAGTGTAAAACAAACATAGTTTTTTTTGTTCAACATTCAATGCGGAAAGCTAATTGAAAAGTTCAAAAGTTTTTCCATACATCAAGCACATAAACGTGGAATGATGTGGGTGACACAATATAGAACCATTGGGTAAATTTGCAGTGCAGGTGGCTACACAATTTACTTGCGGGGACACCTAAAAGGCTAGTGCAGGTTTTTTTTGGGACTTGTTATGATGGGCATTTCGTAGTAATGGCTAATGTTTTTGATTGAAAGCACATACATTAGAGTACAGAGGGGCTAAAGTTCGAGCGGGCAAAAGTTTTTTTTAAAGAAAAAACTTGAAGATATATGTGTCATTGGATTGATGTCCTTTAGCAGGGTCCCGGAATTAGCTCCAGAACATCCTGGAGTATATTTAAATGATCCTTCAGTGTAAGAAATTACTCAATTTATGTTATATCATACTCCTAGCAAAAAATCTAGCAGATAGATATGTCGCATGATATGGTTTGGGCTGATCAAATTTTGGCCCCCAACTGATGCCACAGAAACCAGTTCCTGGTAATCCGATAAAATTTGGTTGTAAAATAGTTCGGAGACGCAGAGGTTAATCATAAGAAAACACCCATTAGGTGGAACATAAAAAACCATGTTTTCAGCTAGTTGATTTAAATGAAATTTTTGATTTCGGAAGATAAATTTCTTGTTTTTCTAAATTGCAGATATACTAAAAGAGCTCTTAAGTGAATCCTGGATAGATTCTAATGCGAATCCTGGAATAGAGCTGGTAATAATTCTGATGAGAGTCCTAGCAGGATTCTGTTGAGATTTCTGGTAGATTTATGTTGGGAATCCTTAAAGATTTCTGATGAAAGTTCGGGAAGGTTCTTGATGATTATCCTAGAAAAATTCTGTCGAGAATATTGGAGGTATTTTGATAAAAAATCTGCAAGAATCTCGATAAGAATCTTGGAAGGATTGTGATGAATATTCTGGTTTCTGATTAGATCCCTGCAAGGTGTCGGATGAGAATCAAGGAAGCTTCGATGAAGCTTCTGGAACGATTATAACCAGAATCCAGAAGGGGTTATGATGAAAATGAATAGTTTCTGATGAGAATTCTGGAAGGATTTCGATGAAAATGGTAGGGAGCATTCTAGAGTTCTTATCGAGAGTTGGGGACGGACCTGGTGTAGTGGTTAGAACACTCGCCTCTCACGCCGAGGACCTGGGATCGAATCCCATCCCCGACATAGTCACTTATGACGTAAAAAGTTATAGTGACGACTTCCTTCGGAAGGGAAGTAAAGCCGTTGGTCCCGAGATGAACTAGCCTAGGGCTAAAAATCTCGTTAATAAAGTCAAACCAACCATTCTAGAGTTCTAGGAGGATTTTGATGGAGGATTTCTGTGGGCAATCCTGGAAGGGTTTTGCAAGAAGCCCTGAAAGGATTCTGCTAGAAATGCTTTAAAGGTTCTACTTGAAATTCTGGAAGGATTGCGCTAACCATTTGAGAACGATTCGGCTAAGATTTCTGGTGGATTTTGTGAATTCTGCTGATAATCCTGGAAGAAGTCTAATGAGAATCCTGGAAGGAATCTGCTGGAGAATCCTGGCAAAATTTTATTTAGAATCCTGGACGGTTTCTGTGGGCAATCCTGGAAGGGTTTTTCAAGGAGCCCTGAAGGTATTCTGCAAGAAACCCTGGAATGATTCTGCTATCAATGCTTCAAGGGTTCAAATTCTGGAAGGACTCCGCATAAAATCCTGAAAAGATTCTGCTAGTGGTTCTGTTGGAAGGAATCTGTGAAGAATTCTGTAAGGATTCTGCTAACAATTCTGAAAGAATTCGGCTAAGATTTCTGGGAGGATTTCGCAGTGAATCCTGCTGACAATCCTGGAAGGGTTTTGCAGGGAGCCCTTGAAGGATTCTGTTGTCAACCCTTTTCAGATTTTATTGGAAATTCTGAAAGTATTCTGCTAGGACTTCTGGAAAGATTCTGCTTAGATTCCTGAAAAGAATCTGCTAGGGATTCTGCTAAGAATTCTGGAAGGATTCTATGATGAATTTTGAAAGGATTCTGCTTACAATTCGAGAACAATTCGGCCGAGATTTCTGGGTGGGTTCTGCTTTGAGAATTCTCGAAGGAATCTGTTGAAGAATCCTAAAAAAAAATATATTCCAAGATTTAAGTAGGCAATGCTGGGAGGGTTTTTCAAGGAGCCCTGAAAGTATTCTGCTGGAAACCCTGAAATGATTCTGCTGTCAATGCCTTAAGTGTTGTGCTAGAAATTCTGGAAGGATTCTGCTTAGAAACGCAGTTCCAATCGCAAGATTATCAATTTTTATATGTAAAGAATAGTTGAACTGAACAAATTTTGCTGAAATATCGGACTACAGAACAAATATAAAAATATTAAATTATTAACGCGGATATGTTGATGAGTCGATTTCCGGGAATCTAGGACCAGAATACGAATGTAGTAACTTAAGATAGCCATGTGTGACAGAACATGGGTATCGTGAGATTGAAAGAAGAAATTTAGTAGTAGAACCTTGCTCCCCAAAATATGGATTCGGGGCACTTATATCCATAAGTGAAACACACTGAAAACGTGTTGGTTGATGATCTATGTACCCATAGGTTGACACATACGAATCTGAGAGGGAAAGTTTCAGGAACTTATGTGGAAAATTTATGGAATCCTTGTTGTCAGTTGATGAATCAGTCCATAGAGCAAAACAAACAGGTTTTACCATAAAAAATATCAGGATAAATAACAAAATTTCGAAATAATTCCTTATTTAATATGTTCGCCATTAAATCTGTTAACCGTAAGTGGAAATAGGAGCACTAAGATACAGTAACAAATGCAATTAAATAATTTTCTATGACAGTTTTTAAAATTGTTTTTATATTGTCGATGATAACCTATACTTAAAGCTACATTGTGACACAAAAATAGACATGATCGACTCATATTATAAAATAAATATTTAAACACATAACTTTATTGAAATGAGCAGAATCTGTTGAATTAAAACTCTTCAACATCCAAACTGTCATTTCAAATGTTCAAAATTGTCGCGGAGCACCTGACAAGGCTTTGCAGAGCACCAAGTGCACGATTTGAAGCAGAGCACCAAGTGCACGATTTGAAAACTGCTTCCCTAGAGGATTCTGATGATAATTCAGAGATGAGTCAGATGATAATCCTGGATTAAATTTGATAAGAGTACTCATGAATCCGGAGAATTCTCATGAGATCCTCATGAGAGTCCTCATATTCTCACAAAAAATTCAAAGTATCCTGATAAAAAAAAACTGCAAATATGCTGATTAATGTCTCAAAAAGACGACAGCTTTGATAAGGTATATGAGAGCATTTCGATAAGAACTCAGAAAAGATATTAATGAGAATTCTTAGATTGTAAAACGATTCTGATGAGAAATCTGAGAGGCTTCTAATGAGAAGAAAGAAGATTATTTATAAGAATCTTGCAAGGATCCTGATGAGAAACCAGAGAAGATTCTGATGAGAATTCCGAGACGATTTAACAGAAGCTTTTTGGATTCTCATCAGATTCTCATAAGAATAGAAGTATAAAAAATTAAGCATTGATCTTACGAAATCAATAAGTGAAACTTTGTTACTAAAACAGAGTTCCAGCATAATTATTGAGCATGAGCATGAGCATAATTATACACCCTCAATTGCTACTTCGTTTTTTCAAGAACAGCTGTCCTTACACAGGAAACCAGCAGACGCTACTCGGGATCAGTAGCATTCTCAACGTGTACAGTTGTGTTCAGAATAATAGTAGTGAAAGCCGATTTTCATACAAAATGCTCAACTTTGGCATGCTGTAACTTTGTTTCCATATGAGCAATCGGCATGAAATTTTGGCAGTGAACTACAAATATGCTCAATTTCATTATCACAAAATTTGAAAATTTTCACACTACCGGCTAAAAATTTAAGCACCAGGTGAAATCGCTCAAAATAATAGTAGTTTTTCTTTTGTAAATTTTTGTTCAGCAACAATTTTGTAAAAAATTGTATTGTTTATACATTTGAAGCTTGGGTGGAAATGGTTGAAACAATGAGTAAAGAAAAATTCAAAAACTCAAAATACAGCAGATATTGAAATTATTAAAACTACTATTATTTTGAGCGATTTCACCTGGTGCTTAAATTTTTAGCCGCTAGTGTGAAAATTTTCAAATTTTGTGATAATGACATTTAGCATATTTGTAGTTCTCTGCCAAAATTTCATGCCGATTGCTCATATGGAAACAAAGTTACAGCAAGCCAAAGTTGAGCATTTTGTATGAAAATCGGCTTTCACTACTATTATTCTGAACACAACTGTAAGTACTGATGATCTCATTTTTAAAACAAACAATAACGGCGCCGACTGCGTCCGTTTGCAGGTCAATTTGGGGATGGGAGGGAAATAGTGACGTGTCACTCACTTCATGAAAGCCGAGGAGTCCTCTGCACTTCCACAAGAAAACACTGATAGCTGCTAGTTAAAAATGCTATGCCCAGAGAAGTCAATTTCTATTACGAAAAGATCCTATAACTGGAATTATACCCCAGACACTTTCAGTATGGCTTTTTTATAGCCGCTGACGTTACCACTTGGTTAAGGAAATTGTTTCTACAGTATGTACATTGGTCCAATATTTATTATTTACTGGTTGGACTTGTTTACATTTATTTTTTTCTCTTTTAATCCATCATTCACCTGAAGCTAGAAGTTATCTGTTTCCTGTCTGCAAATTACCATATTTTCAGGAAGAGTCGAATCGAATCCAAAACCAACAGAAAGCCACATACTTACAATAGTGGTTGTGTGACAGTGAATGCACATTGTCAAATACGTTAACTTCCAACCCTCTTATTATAGTTGACAACCAAAAGTAATCAGAGATAAAAAACACAATTGTTTTACTCAAATCCATTTTCTGCGCACGTCTTGCACATTTCGTAAGCTTAATTCATTGTCCTGCTTGATTTCACATTTAATGCAGCTTTTTATAAACTAAAGGTCCAATCACTCCTCATCCGGAATTGAAAACATTGGTTGTAACTTCCAAACAACGTTTTATACACATCATACTTGTGTTATAGTTTGCATTTTTTTGTGGACCATATTAAATCCTTCAACTGATATTACTAAAGTAGAGCACACTTTCAACGTTAAAAAGGCGCACATATTTTATATTTCAATATTCAAAATATGTTTACGCGTTAGTTGCAGATTTTGGTATTTACGTTGGCACTGATGGAAAACGACTTCAGCTTGAATTCAACTACTCGGATTACAATATTGATTTTCAAAGTAATATAGGACCTGATTGCTAATGTTATCAGACAAATTTTAAACATATATTCTATTTTAATTTAAAAAACATTAGAATTCATAATTCATAAGTATTGCCTGAGTTTTCGAATATTGGTCCCGTCCGTATTTCGATGCGTCACGGTAGTTGCTATATATTAGTTTTCCACAGATATTACTTGCTTGAAAGTATTCAATTAAAATATTGTTTTTTTTCATTTCAATTTTGAAATAGGCTAAACAAAATCTGAGTGCTTTACTTTAACCCAAAATTAAACACATGGAACTTAAAATCTCCCAAAGTTAAGGTCAACCTATCAACTGCTATGTGAAACAAATAATGCATCTCTTTCGGACGTTAAAAACAATTCTGAGCGAAAAGAATATGATTTAGAAAAAGATTGGAATTATCAAGTTGAAGCAATTTTCTTTCGTTTTAGCTTTTACATTATTTCGATCTGTATATTTCAACGAATTTCATAGGCATTGCATTGCCATGCTGAGTTCAAAGAAAACAACTCATCCTAGTAGGCGCGTGTATTTGATTATTTTTTTTAAATTTATTAATGTTAAGTGAAACACAAGGCAAAACCTAAAATTGGCTGTATCATACAGAAAAATAATTCAAACAACTCACCATTCAATCAGGCACATGTTTTTATTTGTTTCCGTATACAAGAAAACATTTTTAGGCATTACTCACAGTCGTCCAGTTCATCGGTTATTGTGTCTATCCGGGTAAGAGAAATTGATACCCCAATGTTGGTAATAGATCTCCGTATCAATTATTCACAATTAAACACTACAACCACTTTTTTCACTTTTCTTCGTACACCACCTTGTAAACCACTCACTTGTTTTGCCTTTTTTTTAACATTTCAACTTTCCAAACTTTCCAAACGCGCCAGCCAAATCTAGTGGAAAACTCCCGATTGCTCACCAATTAACGTTTCTAAAACATGCTACTTAATTGTTACAAAACCTTACAGGATTCGTCAAATGTGGAGTTTAGTATTGTGGCAAGCAAACGGGAGCTCCACTAAGAGCACGACTTTCTGCTTTGGAAGAGTGCCGCCTCTATGATTTGCCATGCCTACTAGATCGTTTGTTGTGCGATCTGATACTACGTTCTAGGAGTCCTGTTAATAGGCTTTTGGTTGTCAACTATAATAAGAGGGTTGGAAGCTAACGTATTTGACAATGTGCATTCACTGTCACACAGTGGTATTAATGTTTAAAGACCAATTTTTAACATACAACTGTAAAAAATTACTTCTATAGTGTGTTCATTTTAGTTTGCAAAGTTTCGATCATGCAAAGCGTTAAATGCACGAAAGTTCGTTAATTTACACCCAATTCAATTGATTACAGTTGAACCGAAAACAATACAACTTCACACCATTCAGCACTTTTTGATGAAATCTCAGTCGTCCCCTGGGGGAAGCCATGCCAGACAGCGAAACTCGAGTAACCCAATTTGAATTACATTTCATGAATTCAATGAAAGCAGTGGAACCACCTTTCTCGACACTGGATCATCCAAGCCACGTGGCACTGCCGCCCCGTTATATACTGCCAAATCGAGGCCATGTACGCTACTCAGAAGCACCTGAATCCTCGAGCTCGTTCCGTTCCCAGATACCCAGGACAGAGGCGGATTATGAATGCATTCGGCGCGAACATTTTCATATTATAATTTATAATTGTACGTGTTCCGAGACGTGAACATGACGGAATTTCTCCACCCGGGCGAATGTGTGGATTCTGAGCTCACTTTTTCCGGCAATTGCTAAGCAACTACGCTACGGTACAGGTAGGTGTACCGAAAATTCTCATTTCAACCTCTATGGAGGAACGTAGACTTCGGTGCTTGTGCCTTGCCAGGAGCTTCACGTTCACACGGCTATAGAAGTTGAAGCTACTCGCTTGTTATATGAGAGTGTTTTACTCCGATTTGGAAATTCTGAGCACTTTGCATTCGTTCTAGAGGATGTATACCAGGGTGATTCAAAAATTGATTCCATCCATCAAATCTTTTATATAGTTTCGAAGCTTTCATGGTATCTAAACGGAGAATCTTTTCACTCTCTAGTAGTTTCAATGAGCGAAGTAAAGATTGGATGAATTCTCGGAAAACATCAAGCAAAGTGAATAAAATAAATTGCACCAAATCGCCCTAAAATGCAGCGATCCCTTGGCCAAGGGTAGTTACAGCTGGTAGCCCTTCAGTGTGTTGTCGGCTGCGCTATAGTTGGAGATGACTGAGCATTTATGTAGATTAGTTTAATAAAGGATAATAAACATCAAACATGACATCTAAATGGAGCGCTTTTTCAAACACGACATTCATATGAAGCAGCTTGCATGAGTTCAGTGTTATCCAGTGTTTCCAATTCGATATGGGTTGCCTGCACAGTAAAACACATGAAGATTGCCAAGCTACTTACGTTTTGGGTTTTTCGCACATTAAAGTGTACCGAACGAATATTTGATAACTCGTTAATAATATCTTGCTTCAAGCTCCGGAGGGTCGAGTGTTATAAAGCATTTTTGTAGATATCTGTGCAGGCATAAAATATTGTGGGGATTGTCTATGGACTATGGATACAGCTATGGAGATTTCTATGAAGTGTTCTGCTAACGCCACTTTAAAGATTTTGTGAGTGACTCCTTCAGATACTATTGTGTACTCTTTGTAAATCCCTTTGAGAATTCTTGTTGAGATCTATATGTTATAAACCTTTGTATAGATATTCCTCTTTTCTATCCTCTGTGGAAATTCCATTTCCATTTCTGATTTACTAGTCTTTTCATAAATTTGACCGATGGAACTAACGCAATATTATGGGTTGTCTCGACAAAGGTTAATTATTTATTTATTTTTTTATTTTCTTATGATTATTTACGGACAACTCTTCAATAATTTTCATCCAACCTAAATGATAAAACCACTTCCTAATAGCACAATTTATCCCAAGAGTGGTAAATAAACCCAAGAAACAGTCCAAACTCAAAAGCAATCATTATCATAATCCGCACCGGGAATTACTGCTCCTAAAAGGTTTAATCTGCCATAAAATGATATGAACCCTTAGTCCTGCACCCCGCGAGTCAACAAAATAAAAGCACAGGAAAAATACGTGTACAACTCTCCACCGGGATGTAACATTGCTAAAAGGCCAATTAAGAATAATCCCTCTAATCGGATTGCATCCGCTTCTTTCACCGGGAGAACGTTCAACTCGGAAGACATCGGCTCTTTTGTGCAACGCTTTGGCCCATCCTTGGAAATGAACTTTCTTTTAAACCCATACTGAGCCTATTTGCCTCCCAGTCCGGGGCTCGTTTTCGTCTTCGTGAGCAAACACGGTTCAGTGAAAAAACAGCGCGTCACGTCAATGGACCCTCGGAAGCGGGATGCTATAGATATTCTGGCGCCGCCAGGTGAAGCACCGGTGAAGTCACTTAACTTGAGAAACGATCAATTTCAACAAGGGATTTGTTAGCTATCGGGTTTCTCCGACCTGAGTGGGCGGCGTGGGACGTGGACCATCATCCGTTGGCTAATCCCGGTCATCATCCGTGGGTATAGCACAATGTTCGCACTCTTAGGCGACGTGGTCAAAACTGAATTTTTCTAGCTGGGTAGACACAATAATTTTTGCCACAGTATCAGTACTCAACACATTGGACTATAAAACATTTTACGATCCAAATAGAAAATATTCGTTCATTGTTTTCATTGATAAAGTTCAAATGATGTAGTAGCATTCTAAACAATCACAGAATAAAGCGTTAGCGTTGTCACGGTATATTTCGTAGATTTGCCGAAGATTATCAACCTCGTCATCCACCACACGATCAGCTACGGATGGTCGCTCCGGCGGTTACAGTCGAGGAACGCCAACTACTGGCAACACGGTGTAGACCATGCCATCCGGGAAGGCATACCGTTCGAACGCATCCAAGTCGATACCTCTCTGCATCTCGTTGCTGCTCGCCTTCACGCGCCGAACCAGGCAACTGTTGTGTCGATATACGTTCCGCCGAGTTCAGCTCAGTGTCAGACCGCACTGGATGAATTGTTTGACCAGCTGGAAGGTCCGATTTTACCTTAACAGACACGCACGGTAGCGATCACTTCCCGATTGTAGTATCCATACTTGGGTGGTTGAATCAGCAAACAACGCGACAAAAATGGCTTTACGATCGGGCTGATTGGGAGCTATACGAACGGATTACAGCAGAAACCATCCGCCCAGAGGTCGAGTGGAATGTAGGAAACTTTACCGAAAAACTAATTGAAGCAGCGACTAAGTCCATCCCGCGGACTAGTGGCCGAATCGGTCCGAAAGCGGTACCATGATGGTGCCCCGAGGCAAAGGCGGCAACTCGTCGACGACGAAAGTGTCTTCGGTCACTCCGACGTTTACAGCTTCGTAGGGAAGATCTACCCGCACAGTACAACAACCGAACTATGGCGCACGGTTAACACCTTGCGTGGAAATCAGCAGAAATGCTCAGTTATCCTCAAACGGCCTAACGGTTTCACGGACAACCCCGAAGAAGTAGCGGAAGAACTGGCGACGTACTACGGCGAAAGATCGGCGACGTCCAGCTACCCTCCATTGTTTCAGATGGCGAAAATGGCAGCTGAGAGAGAGTCCATAGATGTTTCGTCTATTACCGGCGACGCGTACAACTTCTGTGGGCTCTCGACAAAGGACGAGGTGCCTCGACAGGTACCGATGGGATAGGGTACCCGCTGCTTCAACGTCTTCCCGTGTCCGTAAAATTTGTACTGCTGGAGCTGCTGAATAAAATCTGGCGCAACTGAGAGTTTCCCGCCAGCTGGCGGAATGCCCTCGTCGTTCCGATTCCAAAGCCGATTTGTCAAGATTCCGATCCTGCTGCCTTTCGACCTATTTCGCTGACCAGCTGCATGGCGAAGACACTCGAGCGAATTATCAACCGTCGTCTTTTCACGGAGCTAGAGTCGAACGGACGACTTGACAAGCGTCAGCACGCTTTTCATGTGGGACGCGGTACCGAAACGTACTTTGCCGAGATGGAGAGATCGATACCAAACGCCGACGAATACTGTTTGATACCGTCTCTGGATCTGTCGAAGGCATACGACACCACCTGGCGACACGGTATTCTTCGCACCCTGAAATTATGGCAGATACGTGGTCGGATGATGAACCTTCTGCAAAGCTTCCTCTCGGAGCGAACGTTTCAGGTGTCGTTGGGTGGTTACACGTCCAGTGAACACAAGCTGGAAAATGGTGTGCCGCAGGGATCAGTGTTATCCGTAACGCTGTTCCTGGTGGCGATGCAGCCCATCTTCCGAATACTGCTGAATGGAGTCGACATACTCTTGTACGCCGACGACATTCTCCTCGTCGTTAAAGGGGCAAAAAGTGAAAGACTACACACAAAGTTGCAGGCCGCCGTTAAGGCTGTATGTAAATCGGCGAAGAGTGTCGGTTTCGCAATTTCCGCTGCCAAGTCGCATATTTTCTACTGCAGCCCGAATGCACGTCGGGAGCCGGCGCGGAATATCATTGTTGACCAGGTCTCTGTCCCGAAAACCAACCGGCTGAGGGTTCTAGGTGTCACATTCGATCGCACCTTGACATTCAAACCGCATTGCAAAATGGTGAAGAAAGCACGTCTGCGAATACTCCAGATGATCGGAGCCAAGCTACCGCGAGGAAATCGAACAAGTTTGCTGCAAGTCAGATCGGCGTTAGTAACTGCAAAACTGACGTACAGTATCGGATTGGTGAGCCGAGGAGGTCCAGCAACATTGCAGACCTTCGCTCCGGCATATAACAAAATGCTCCGGTATGCTTCTGGAGCGTTTGTTACCAGCCCGATAATTTCGGTCATGGCCGAAACGGGCACCTTACCGTTTGAGCTGTTAGTGGTTCAGTGCATAGCGAGGACAGCCATCCGCATTCTAGGGAAAAACAGCCAAAATAACTCTCTTCCCTTGATCCGGCGCATTTCGGATCGTTTGGAGGAGCTCACAAGCACGACACTCCCTGCTGTTGGTCAACTTGTGAGGCAAGGCGACCGTACTTGGAACGAACGGAATCCCTCGATTCTGTGGGACGTGAAGAGGAGGATACGAGCCGGAGACCCACCGGAGTCCAGTCGTCCAGCAACTTTTGTCGACCCGCTTCCACAACTCGACGGTCATTTACACCGATGGTTCGAAATGTGAAGACACGGTAGGATCCGCTTTTTACAACAATGGCATCTCCGGAACTTTTAGTCTTGCGAAGGAGTGCAGCGTTTTCTCTGCAGAAGCGTATGCGATCAAAAAAGCGGTTTCGATCCCAAGCATTCGGAACGAGGTGGTGATCCTAACGGATTCGGCGAGTTGCCTGCAGGCCTTGGAGGCAGGATCTTCCAAACATACATGGATCCAAGAGATCGAGCACATTGTGCGGAACAAAAATGTTCGATTCTGCTGGATCAAAACTGAAAGAACCCATAATCGTTAGATTTTATACCGGAATTGCAGCTGATTTGGTTTTGAACACCTCTGGAGGCTTCCAAACTAAAAAAATATTTCATAGATTCTTTCAAAAAATTTGCAGAGTGACTTTTAATTGGAAAATTTCTCCACTACAAAAGCAAAATCGCCATCGATTATATATAATTGAACTACTTCCAAAATTTCATTATAATTATAATTACAATTATAATGAAAAGCGTCAAAAGGACTCTTTGGGGAAAATTTCTAAAAATAATAAATCCAAAATTTAAAATAATCGCTAGTGAAATTTCAGAAGCTTTGTTTGGAGGAACCCTTTAAAAAATATTGAAAAATTTTCCTAAATAAAATATCCTAGAAGAATGATAGACGCGACCCCTGAGTGAATCTCTGATACGAACAAACGTGTGTGCGTTCATGGAGTATTTTGTTTAGATCACTGTGATCTTTGTGCAGATTTCTATGCATTTATACTCAGAAAACCCCACAGAAGTTTGTTGAAACCAAACTGCCAAGTATCTATGCCGTAACAAATCCATCAATTGACCACTGTTTATGTGAGTAGACCTATAGGCCTATAGGCCTATATTGAATGGAGTCTTCGTAGGCCAAGATCATACGTTTAACTTAACTCTGTGAATGCATTTATTAAAACTGAATGATTAAGGATCAGTGCATTGTTTTTGAACCTTCAATGGATCACTTTTGCATTCTGACACCTATGATCACTTATAAACGAATGATGTTCTTGAAGGAACTTGGAAATCCGCAAAAAAAAAAGTATGTTAAGTGTTAGCCTACACAGACGTTTAAGGGGGGTTGTAGTAGGTGTTGATCTTATATGATAGAACATTTTCTCAAATTTTATTGATATTGAGTATCTTCGTATCTCGAAATGTATCTTTTTCTTGTTTTTGAGGTTACGTTTCCATTGGAACAGAGCCTGCTCAACAACAAAATGTAGCTAAAGTGTAGACGTTAAATAGACTTTGCAATTGGATTAAGACTCCCCCAAATCCCCCAATTATACGGCGACAGCTACAAACAATCGCCACAATTTCGCTGATGTTTCATTGCACGCACAGTTCGATGAGCGTGTCTTAGCCAGAGCGACGCTTTATCGCAGCGATTTTCGTCGCGTCAGTCTAGAGTTCCATATAAAAGTGCTTACAGCGACTCAACAACAAAACCGCGTCGATTTTTTGTCACTGTCACTGAAAAAATTCACGTGGATTTGGAAGAGCGTTTAAATCAGCAAATTGAAGAGAAATTAGCTTCAAAAGTCACGGTGAGTATCAAACTCACAACTCCCTATTCGATAGACAGGGCGCGTTACCGCTACGCCACGAGAGAATCCATGAACGCAGAAGGCAATCTGAATTCGATTTCTACTCAATCATGTGTTCCTCTTTCGCAAAGCGTAGGTGCATCTTTCGGAAGAATTAAATTGCAGAATCATAGATCCTCTTGTGGCGTAGTGGTAACGCGCCAAATCTAGTGAATTAGGAGTGGTGAGTTCGGCACTCATAGAGAAGACGTGTAACTTTTTCTCAATTTTCACTTCAATTTGGTCGTTTAATAAAATTGAGAAGTATATGAAATATAAAGGTAGGTTTATAGATTTCCAGTCGGCTGGTCAGCCGCAAATACGATAAATCATACTCGAAAGTACTTGAAAAAGTGAGCATAATGCACTTCCACAGACTTTGACTGAGAGCTTTGATTGTCATTTTTGCATTTGTATAGCATGATGAATGGGAGGATGATGCTTGATGCTCGAAAAACTAAAGGAAATTAGTTTTCTGGCAAATATCGCACAATCGAGAGAAAAATAGTTTTTGACCACCAACCTCACAATGTGCAACTACGATCGAAACCGTAACCGCATCTGGGTTAGTTGGTGTACTTTTTTAATTCATGCAAGGAAATCCCAATTTTCCCACGATTTTCCGCTTCTTCCATGATGTTGCCATCTGAAGGATTTTTTCTCTTGTGCACTTGTGCTCGTACGGTAGGTAAGGTAGGTACATGTCGCCTAATTGAATAAACTATCCTGAAAAAGGATATGTTTGCGCATGAAATGGAAAGTCCTATCCAAACAGCTTTTGCTTTGGGTGGTTCGTGTCATCGTTCTTGGTACCTACGTCGTCATCTCTCGTCGGACGTGGCCGTAGAAGAAAAGCCCAAAACCCCCCTCGGGGCTTTCGTTCTGCGCTCGTGCTGTCCGCTTGAGCGAGGCTTCAGAGCAATGTCATAAATATGAACATGTAAGATGATATGTGTTTTTTTATTCCTGGCCATAGTCACTCGTCGGAGTTGCACCCCGAGGGCAGTGGAGGCCGCATCTACATAGGTATGCTGCAGCATCACATCTTTCATCTAACTAGAACACACGGAGCTTAGATGGGACTTGAGGTACGATAGAAAAGGGGGTTTGTTGCAAGGAACCGAACCGAAGCGTTGTTGTCGTCGTCGAGTTGTCTTTCTCGGACGAATTCTGGCGATGAAACGTGCTTCAAGCACATTCACCTGCACTTCTTTCTTTTGCGACTTTTTTTTTATCTCTTCTTGATGCTCAATGCGCCCGAAGCGAAAGCTCTATCCATGCGGAATTATTGCCTGAGATGCTACAATTTATGAGCAAAAATAGATGACGATGGAGGCGGAGAAGGTGGCACTGTTAAAAAGTTCTGTCGATTCTCGTTATTAGTTTGAAGACTAGCTGAAACTAGGTGCATCGGATGATAAATTGATTACCGATTCGCTTTGTATTCGTTCAATTGGGCATTTTGTGTTCCATTTTCGACAATTCTCGCATTTTGTATCGTAACTGAAATCAGTGCTTTTCAGTTATTTCTGCCAAAAATCATCAAGAAAATTCCTCAAACATTCTATCTCTCTGCGGATTTTTCCAAAAACTTCTTAAAATTCTTCTCCAGAGACTAGTAGAGTTTCATTACTTCATCTTCTTCTGCCTGACATAACGTCACTACGGCGGAAAGCATGCCTCTCAGATTAGTGTTTTTTGAGCACTTTCACTGTTATTAACTGAGGGCATTATTTTCATTGATGGGACCCAGATGGTCATAGCTGGCGCGGTGGTCATGGCGTGGTAAATGGCTGGGCATGGCGTACCATTGGTACCTCGCGTACCTGCAGGAATAAAATAGACCCCTTTGTGCGGTCCTTAGCCTCTTGCCCAGCAACTCCTGTCCCTACTTCCTCGTGGTACTGGCCGGGGTACGAGTAACCTTGGGGAAGATCGGGTAACCAACCCCCGGTGGGAACTTTGGTCGTATGCTGACAGGGAAGGGGGGGTTTGCTTTTGCTTTTGCCTTTGCAAACCTTGAGCGTTTGTACCTTATGTTAGGAGCGGCTCACAACAGCGTCTGTTCCCCATGTCAGGGGCGGTTGATCATCATCCGAGTGCCAGAGAAGGACTCTAAGCTAAACTGCGCGCTATGGCCCTCCGAACATTTAGGGGGAATGGTCCTCCGAAAATCTAGGGGGTTGGTGTCAGGCCCTGCAAGCCAACCGTAAAAACACATCAGCACAGGAACGTCAACGAGAGAATACGGACCGGAACAATCGGCAAAGACCACAGCGACGAAAAAGGACTAGAAATTGGAAACTCGGTACGTGGAACTGCAAATCTCTAAACTTCATTGGAAGTACTCGCATACTCTCCGATGTACTGAAGACCCGCGGTTTCGACATCTTAGCGCTGCAGGAGGTGTGCTGGACAGGAGCATTGGTGCGAACGTTTAGAGGTAATCATACCATCTACCAGAGCTGCTTCAACACACGCGAGCTGGGAACAGCTTTCATAGTGATGGGTGATATGCAAAAGCGCGTGATCGGGTGGTGGCCGATCAATGAACGAATGTGCAAGTTAAGAATCAAAGGCCGATTCTTTAACTTCAGCATAATCAATGTGCATAGCCCACACTCCGGAAGCACTGATGATGACAAGGACGCATTTAACGCGCAGCTCGAACGCGAGTACGACCGCTGCCCAAGCCACGACGTCAAGATCATCATAGGAGATTTGAATGCTCAGGTTGGCCAGGAGGAGGAGTTCAGACCGACGATTGGAAAGTTCAGCGCCCACAGGCTAAACGGCCTACGACTGATAGATTTTGCTGCCTCCAAGAATATGGCCATTCGTAGCACCTATTTCCAGCACAGCCTCCCGTATCGGTACATCTGGAGATCACCTCAGCAGACAGAATCGCAAATCGACCACGTTTTGATCGATGGACGGCACTTCTCCGACATAACCGACGTCAGAACCTATCGTGGCGCTAACATTGACTCCTGGTGATGGTGAAACTGCGCTCAAAACTATCCGTCATCAATGATGTACGGTACCGACGCCCGCCCCGGTACAATCTCGAGCGACTGAAACAACCGGATGTCGCAAATGCGTACGCGCAGCATCTTGAGGCAGCGTTGCCGGATGAGGGCGAGCTCGATAGGGCCCCTCTTGAGGACTGCTGGAGGACAGTCAAAGCAGCCATTAACGGCGCTGCCGAAAGCATTGTCGCGATATGTGGCACGGAGCTCAAGAAACGATTGGTTCGACGAGGAGTGCCAGGAGGTTTTAGAGGAGAAGAATGCAGCGCGGGCTACAATGCTGCAGCATGGTACGCGGCAAAACGTGGAACGATACAGACTGAAGCGGAAACAGCAAACCCGCCTATTCCGGGACAAAAAGCGCCGCTTGGAAGAGGTGGAATGCCAAGAGATGGAGTTGCTGTACCGTTCTCAAGAAACGCGGAAGTTCTATCAGAAGCTCAACACATCCCGCAAAGGCTTCGTGCTGCGAGCCGAGATGTGCCGGGATAAAGATGGGAGCATCTTGACGGACGGACGCGAAGTGATCGAAAGGTGGAAGCAGCACTACGATGAACACCTGAATGGCGCAGAGAACACAGGCACAGAAGGTCAGGACAACGAAGGCGATGGCTACGTCAGCACAGCGGACAGCGGAGACCAACCAGCTCCCACGACGGGGGAAGCTAAGGATGCCATTCAACAGCTCAAGAACAACAAGGCCGCTGGCAAGGATGGTATCGGAGCCGAACTCATCAAGATGGGCCCGGACAGGTTGGCCGCTTGTCTGCATCGGCTGATAGTCAGAATCTGGGAAACGGAACAACTACCGGAGGAGTGGAAGCAAGGCGTTATATGCCCTATCTACGAAAAGGGCGACAAACTGGAGTGCAATCACCATCCTAAACGCCGCCTACAAAGTGCTATCCCAGATTCTCTTCCGTCGTCTATCACCTATAGCAAACGAGTTCATGGGAAGTTATCAAGCAGGTTTCATCGACGGCCGCTCGACAACGGACCAGATCTTTTCCGTGCGGCAAATCCTCCAGAAATGCCGCGAGTACCAGGTCCCTACGCACCATTTGTTCATCGATTTCAAGGCGGCATACGATAGTATCGACCGCGTAGAGCTATGGAAAATCATGGACGAGAACAGCTTTCCCGGGAAGCTCACAAGATTGATCAGAGCAACGATGGACGGTGTGCAAAACTGCGTGAAGATCTCGGGCGAACACTCCAGTTCGTTCGAGTCTCGGCGGGGACTACGACAGGGCGATGGACTTTCGTGCCAATACTGCGCTTGAAGGTGTTATGCGGAGAGCCGGACTTAACAGTCAAGGCACGATTTTCACGAGATCCGGACAATTCGTTTGCTTCGCGGACGACATGGATATTATTGGGAGAAAATTTGAAACGGTGGCAGATTTGTTCACCCGCCTGAAACGCGAAGCAACAAGAGTCGGGTTAATGGTGAATGCGTCGAAAACAAAGTACATGCTGGTTGGCGGAACTGAGCGCGACAGGGCCCGCCTAGGAAGCAGTGTTACGATAGACGGGGATACCTTCGAGGTGGTGGACGAGTTCGTTTACCTCGGATCCTTGTTGACGGCTGACAACAATGTTAGTCGGGAAATACGAAGGCGCATCATCAGCGGAAGTCGTGCCTACTATGGGCTCCAGAAGAAACTGCGGTCAAGAAAGATTCACCCCCGCACCAAATGTACGATGTACAAAACGCTCATAAGACCAGTAGTCCTCTATGGACATGAGGCGTGGACTATGCTCGAGGAGGACTTGCAAGCTCTTGGGGTTTTCGAACGCCGAGTGCTAAGGACGATCTTCGGCGGCGTACAGGAGAACGGCGTGTGGCGGCGAAGGATGAACCACGAGCTCGCTCAACTCTACGGCGAACCCAGGTAGCTAAAGCTGGAAGGATACGCTGGGCAGGGCATGTTGCAAGAATGCCGGACAACAACCCTGAAAAGATGGTGTTCGCTACGAATCCGGTCGGAACAAGAAGGCGTGGAGCGCAGCGAGCTAGGTGGATTGACCAGGTGCACCAGGACCTGGAGAGTGTGGATCACAGTCGAGGATGGAGAGAAGCGGCCATGAACCGAGTGAATTGGCGAATTATTGTTGGCGAGGCTTTATCAAGATAATTGATGTAAAGCCAAATAAGTAAGTAAGTATGGTCATAGCTATAAACGCTAGCATGACCAAGCTAAGGGTTATTGGTTCGAATCCCACCGGCCGAAGATTTTTCGTAATGGATTTTTTTTGACTAACCAGAGCATATTCTATCTTCAACCAGTACCACGATAAACGAATGCAAACATCGTTCGATTTTGAAGGTTATCATTATCAATGTTTATTAGAGACTGGCTTCGACAATCTGTTTTTTGCTTAAACTACCATTGCACCATTAGAGCAGTTACTCTATTTATGAGTAATCTGGATTCCATCATTTATATTAACATGCGGTTTTATTTTTCTTCTTTTAGACCTTACGTCCCACTGGAACACAGACTGGTTCTTTGCTAAGCGTTTTGAAAGCAATCGAAAACATTAAACGATTGTTTAACAATGTATATCTGCTTTATACACTCATGGGTTTCGAATTGTTAACAAACAATTGGTTAAAATGAATCATATTTTTCTAGTGATTGAAGCTTCATGAAGTCCAATTAAAACTAATCCTGTTAGAATAAAAGATTAATGTGCCCATTCGTTAAAACCAGCTGAAGCATCTCAATCCTTATCTGCACTTAAAATAAATTGCCGTTAGTGGCCCTTCATTACCGTTGATCAATTATTCATTATTTATGTTCAACATTTTAGCGGTGCTCGAAAGCACCTGTCAGTGGATTTTATTGTGGATGGAGGGATAAAAATTTCATCGAGCGTAAATTACGACCATTTTTCACGTGCTGCAGCAGCATCCAGTACCTACATCTAAAAGCTTAATGAATTGTTCATTTTTACCTGTGTCACTTCGGTCAGCGCTCTTCCCTCCAGCTAGCGGCCACATTTCACATGTCAAACTTTAAAATTGAGCTGCCTGTCCCAGCTTTACTTGGCTGGGCTGGTCCAGGTCAAGAGTTTTCTGGAGCAGCGGATGGATCCTTCGTTACAGAAGCCAAACCACAAGACATATGTACCACGTTTGCCATCGCCTTCTGGCAGCTTCACATGTCAACGTGAATTAGCCCTGAGGCCTGTCTGCTGCCACTGCTACTAGGTAGGTACTTCTGGAGAGGTTTGTTGGGCACACGTGCGGTAAGGAACCATCCACAAAACAGCGCAAACAAACCGGGATTGCACCGAGGACGGTGCACAGTGGCGGGCCGCCATACAAAAGTCGAACAAAACCTTAAAAATTGATCAAAATGGCTGGAGACTTGATCATTTCCAAATTTGGTATGGCATACATAAATATATAAATAAATAAATCTCCACAGTTTGAAAAATTCCTGACGACTCATTTTTATTAATGTATTTGAAACATAACAAATCTATTTCGATTTGAGGATTGGTCCGGCTATCCGCCACTGTGCGACCGGCGAGGACAACGACCAAGACCAGAGCAACATTAAGAGCTCGGCACTTTCCGTGACACGTCGCCTGGCCTGTCGTGCGCATAAAAGCAGGATATAATGAAAAGTCAACGGCATTATTGCGCGGAAATGATAACACAGCGCAAATTGGGAGCAAAATTGTGTAGAAAAGTGCTTTGGCTGGGGGATGCAGCGAAGGTAGGACACAAACACCATAACCATTTGGTACTGAAACAGCATTCGGACGCAGGGTCGGCTGGGAAATAGTGGATTAACATTAGGGATTTTTTTATTTTGAAGGGGCCTTCCTTAGTTTAGTGGTAACTTCTGTGGCTACAATGCAAAGCCATGCTGAAGGTGTCTGGGTTCAATTACTAGTCGTCCAGCATCTTTTTGTAATCGAAATTTCCTTGACTTTCCTGGGCTTAGAGAATCATAGTACCTGCCATACGTGATGATTTTAAAATACTTCTTGGACTCCACTAAAACATTGGTTTTCTGATCAGATATCATATTCCACCAGAAATCAAACAATTCTCATCTAAAGTCTGCAGCGGAACTTGAGAGAATTCTGCCAAAAACAATTATAAAACTCAAAAGGTCTCTGCCAAGATCCTTCTCAGCAAAACTACTGAAATAAGTACATCCGAATATGTTTTGAAGGATTCACCAAAGAATTCACTTCTATATCTTCCAGATATTTTTCCTGATATACTACTAAGAATTACCTAAAAAATATTCCAGAAAATGTCCCAGAGTATACTTATTCTTGTATGTTTCCTTTAGGTTATATGGATACATTCAGGTATTTTCTTAAAAAACCTTCAAAGTATTTCCTTCCTGAGGTAATCCATGAATTTGACCGAGAAATTTCATGAATAAAATAATTTGCATTTTTGCAAAAGCCACCTTTTTTAAAAGGATTTTTCCAAGTACTCTTTTATGGATTTTCAGCTATTCATTTTCAAACTCGTCCAGGGATTACATCCAAAAAGGCTTCAAGAATTGATAATGGATTTTTTAGGTATCATTTTACGAAATGTTGTCTCCAATTCTACGCAACAATCATTTTTCCTAATCAGATCTTCAACTGAAACTTACAAAAAAATTCTGAATGAACATAAGAAAAAAAATTCTTCAGTGATTATCCGTTCTCAAATTTTCTCATCTCAATTTCATGTTACCAATTTTCTTAAATTTTCTTTGAAAAATCCTCTGAAAATAATCCAAAAATTCGCTAAGAGTTGAAAACACTTTATTTTTTTATGGAGTTTGATTATCAATTCTTACAGGAATTTCTACAAAAAAAAAACTGTCTGAAACTATACAGTTTCACTGAACAATTCCATCAGCATGTCATTTAATGATTATCAAAGAATTTCTACACGAATCATACCAGAAATTTCCTAAGGATCCAACCAGCCATTCAAGTCCAAGCATTGCGTTAGGCAGGGGTTTCCCAGGAAATTCTTTCGAATGTTTTTAAAAATATTCACCCTTATTATTGTTTACAGCGTATCCAACTTTCGATCAAAACCTATTTGTAGACAGGAATGCAAAACAGTTTCCGATCGACAGAGCATTAGAACATAAACAAAAAAAATTGTTAATTATGTCAAAATATTCTGATGGACTTCCTGTGTTACAGCACTGACTTTTCTAAAATAGTTTTAATATAACTCTAGAAATTTCTACAGACACGATGGATTCTTCCAAGAAGTTAGCAAAATATCTTATATTATTGTATTAACTTGAAGAATTAATTCTGTATATTATATAACATTGCTCATATAAATTTATAGAGCGAATTTCAAACTCTTTCTCCTCACATATGGTAGATCATCTAACTCTCTCACTCTTGCTTTTCTTTTTCTTAAAATGAGTAAAATTGTTGTTGGAATCGCAATGAATCTCCTTAATGAATAAGTGATTTATTAACACCTATCTCTGCTTTTATATTTTATAAATTGGAAATATTGAAACCACGTTGTTCACCCTCCAAGTCCTCTTTTTCACCTAGTGTTTTTCTAAGGATTTGCAAGAGACTCCCATGGCTTAAAAAGGGACTTCTAACTACAAGTGTTCGGTAGTTCCCGGGGATTCCTAACGAGATTTTCTAGTTTCCAAGGATTTCCAAAGTAATTTCAGTGATTCCCAATATGCCTTCTCGAATTTTTGAAAAGTTTGTTAAGGGTTCCAGCGGTCCCGAAATGGCTTTAAACGATTTTACTGTGCAAAACAATTATAACTCGGGTGGATAATTCAAGAGTCCCTTTTCAATGTTGGTTTTCAAAGACTTCATAGAAGATGTTGATACATTCAGAACTTATAGGAATACAATGAGATTCCCTAGGAAACCTCTGTGAGTTCCTGCGTATCCTGTCGTTCCCACTTGAAATTTTCCAAAAATGCAATGAGAAGCCTGAGAAGCCATCGATAACTCTTAATAAGCATTTGGAAAGCCTTTTGGAACTCCAGAGTACATCTAAAAACATCTTAACTCTTGGAAACCTTTGTTGATCCCTTCGTCCGAAACTTTGGATACTATTTGAAATCTTTGGGAAGTCCCTGCAAACCAACAAGGAAATCTTAGGAAACATAAAAAAAAATTCAATATATTTCGGAAACCCTTCTTCTTCTTTCTGGCGTTTCGTCCCCACTGGGACCGAGCCTGCTTCTCAGCTTAGTGTTCTTATGAGCACTTCCACAGTTATCAAATGAGAGCTTTCTTTGCCGATTGACCATTTTTGCATATGTATATCGTGTGGCATGTACGAAGATACTCTATGCCCTGGGAAGTCGAGAAAATTTCCAACCCGAAAAGATCCTCGACCAGTGGGGTTCGAACCCACGACCCTTAGCTTGGTCTTGCTGAATAGCTGCGCGTTTGCCGCTACGGCTATCTGGGCCCCTTCGTAAACCCTAAATGAACCTATGAAAATGACTTGAGAATCCTTCAGAAATCCTGGAAATGCTTTAGAATTCTCGTTTCTTTTTTTTAGGCACGTTGAGTACATTATCCAAAACCTCGTTCTTATGCAACTCATGACTTAAATGACGTGACAAGCACCCAACACATATTTCTTTGTGAATAATCGTTTTAGTGAACAACATTTGAAAATTGCTATACTGTGCTTCATAATGATATGACCACCCATAATGTTTCGTTTACAAAAATATATCAGTAAGGTAGGGAAATTCTAATCCCTAGTTATGGTTATTTGCTACAAATGTAAATCAATGGATGAAACATAATTGCATAACAATTATTATTATGGATATGATGAACATATGTGACAAGTATGGCTTTCCAAAAAGATACGACCACTTGAAGAAACGAGTTATTTCATGGCCATATCAACCAATTAAATGTTGTATTTTACATTTAGTTCGATTGATAAAATTTTTTTGATATGGAATAAACTTTAATAGCATGGGAAAATTTACTCACTCACCCGAACGCTACCGATAAAATATCTGCAAAGTGTCTGCTGCCACCGAATGTTCAGTGACTTCCGAACGCTACTAGGGCGAGCGCAATCCCGACGAATCGCAAACGATTGAGATAAACCGAAAAACAAAAAAAATACGGAGCGAAGAGAGCACCAATCTGCTCCTAAATGGAAGACACGAAAGAACGCGTTCGCGGAATCACTGAATAAATTCACAGGGTGTATTCCCAGTCAGTGAACGCTTATCAGCGCTCAAACGCGAATGCCACTCGTGCGGAATCGGAATGTAAATAATCATTCGCTACTGCAATCGGACGCCTTCGGCACATGGAGTCGGTAGTGAATCATTCTGCCGTTTTTGTTTAACTTGTCGCTCAGCGAACAAGAAGAAAGCGCATTGCAAATTGAAACACTCAGCTTGGTTGGAGCAACGGCAACCTCGCTTTTGACTGCGTGTGAAAGCGAGCGAGAGAAACGCAATACTCGAGTGAATGTTTCCCATGCTTGGTTGCAAGCCAAATCAAATAATTAGAACCGTTGAAAAATATTAAAAAAAGAAACAAATATTCAAAAAACCACGAAAATGTGTGATATTAAACAAACTTTGAGACAAAACTCTTAGAATATAAGATAATGGCTGTATAAAAATTTCAATACAACATTTGATGAATTTCCTTGCTGCTATCAAATTAATAAATTGCTTGACATAATATTTGGTACCAAAGTATGAAAAATCTTTTTGTTTACACAAACGAATGAAACTGTGTGAAAAATTCAGCATATTCAATGCAATCTATTATTCTGCAGACGGCCCATGCAGTTATTATAGATCTGTAAATAAATTTATTGCTGAAATTGTTGCCCAGATGAAATATTTGTATGATTTTTGTACCTACCATAAAACTTTATATATACCACGGATATCCATCCAACATCAATTCTATCGATTCAAACAACGTGATTTAACTTATTTTTTAATGTCCTAACTTCGCTTAAAATGCAGTTGAATAGCATTTCAGTAGATATAAATATCGAAAACATTCTCATAATCATGTACTTTTCATATAAAAGTTACTGTTTAATATTTGTTAACACAATCCCAATGTGTTAATTACAGTATGGCTCATAAAAAATGCGATAATCGTCATATCATGTTTTATGGTAGTTTTTACATAGAAAATGTGAATGGAACATAAATATTATTCATTACTTGTATTGTTTAATCTATTTTGAATCTGTTTTTCGCTTTGGATATAATTTTTATCTATTACTTTCACCTTACCAGAGAGGAACTGGAAGCATACCTGCAAATTTTATCATGCGGACGTCGAGTTTATTATCTGTGTGATGAAATCTTCTAAAACATCAACGATGGCGTGAGATTCTTCACAGGCCTTGTCTCCAGCATACGCCCATATCAAATGATAGAATTGGTTCATACCTGGGTAATTGGAGACTTAAATATATTTTCGAAAAAACGGCTCATTTTGGAGAGCTTTGATTGAACCTTCATATAAGTGTGATTAGCGGCTCCGTTTTGCTCAAAACCTATGAGCTAGTATTGATATAAGTTGTCTCTAACCGAAGGAACAAATTTAATCCTCAAAAATCTGTTATAGGCCTCCGTATTTAGTTTTTATTCAACTTTAACAAAAAATAAAGGCATATCAAACCTTTTAGACGCAAACGCCCTCAAAACTATGACCCTGGCAAAATATTTTATTGTGATCATGAAAAACACGTTCTCTATGAACTCCTCCATCTTCTGATACCAAACAATTTAAGATTTTCAACAATAAAGTGTGATTTTTGAAGGTGAAAAGTTTATCACCAGAGTATACGACAATCAGGCGCTGTTTCCAGCTTTGGGCGGACAAAACCCTTAAACTTGTTTGCTTTATTACATTATTTAGGACAGTTAGAAAAATTTGAAAAAAAATTGTCTTAGATAGCGAAGTTGTGTCAGAACATACTACAAACATCAGAAATTACATTTACGATCGAAAACAATGAAAATAACGCCTGTGAATGGTATATTCACGTTCAAACAATTTTCGCATTTTTTATGGGCCATACTGTACAGAAATCAGTAACTCTCTAGTCCGAGCATGTTTTCCAACACGTTTCCCTACTGAAATAACGGATGTTGAATTTTAAAAATTTTGCTTATAAAATACAGCCAAGCCTCTTTTTACTGCAGTGATGGAAAGTTGTGATCAAGTCTAAAGATCCGGAACAAAAACAAAACAAAATACTCGCGAGTAAAGTGATTCGTTAACGTGTTCCGTGCTGTTCAGAGTCAATAGGGTCCAAAAATGTTTAATGTAATATAGCTTTTATTTAATAACACGAAAGAGCATGTTATTGCAATTACTTTTACAATTTTTCCCGCTCAAATAACGACTATTTCATATTCAAACTTTAATTTAAAAATTGGATCCATAAATGAACCTTGACACTTTTGATCATGTTTGACTTTTAGTTTTAACACTGGGGTTGTTCCTATCTGACACTTCGGAAGGGACACGGAAAACGAAATACACCCAACATTTGAGCAAACGGGTGTGACAAAATCTTAAAAAAATAAACAAAAAAAATGTTTTTGGACTTAAACAAACGAAAAACATTTAAAAAATTGAGTAAACACGTGTTTTTGGCCTTAACTTAAGCGTTCGGCACTAAAATGTTATTCCCACTCCGAGATTTCTGGTCTTCGAAGGGTTATTGACTACACACTGGTAGTTAACTTTCGATTTGATAGACATAAAATGATTTGTCTGTCAAAACCATAATGAATCACACATTCTTCGCGTTACTCGCGCGTCAATGTTCGCGAACATTTTGCTACTTCTTCTAGTTTGCTCTCCCGAGTAGGCGAGTGCGAAATTACTCACACCAAGACTGTTCGCGGGTCTGTCATGTTTGTTTTGTGTTGGTTTACGCTTGTGAAGTGCTTCGTGATGCGAAACTTTCCACCACTACCTAGCAGTGCTGCAAAACGGTGAACAAGGATCAAATCATGTGTCTCGAGTAGATTTGGGGTTGTTGAATCTGATGCCATTTTCAGAAATGTTCCAGCACGTCACAATTTTTAGCTAAAGGCCGCCAAAGTTGTATAAAACACTGGTTTTATCGATGTTTACATAAAATTTAAAGTATAATTTATCAAACTTTTTTTGTGATCTTATCCACCAAGCATACTATTTTGACCTTAAACTTTTATTTTTGACATAATTTGGTTGAAATCGCACGAATAAGTTTAGATTAAAAAGATTTTTTTAACATGCTTGCTGTCTCCATACAAAATTCTTCGTTTCTCTTATATGAGAAAATACATAACTTTTTTAAAACATCAAAAAATAACTTTTCCGCATCGAAAGTATTATAAACTTTGTTGATAAGTATTGTTATACGTATAAAGTCTAATTATGTGGCAATTTAAGCAAATAAACTGCCTTACAAGCTAGCAAACTTGCATGCAAGTTGGCTATAATAGTCATTTTTGCATTTTCAACAGCCCATATCTCCAAAACTGGACATGCTATGATATTTTTGAAAACGGCAATGGATTCAGCAACTCTTAATTGAGTGAATAGCGGCATTTTAGTGCTTGAGACAAAAACGTGTTCCGCAGTGAGATCGATGAGTAGATGATGGATATCGATGTCTGATGCCATTTTGGAATGCAAAATGGCGACTTCCGGTTTGTGAAAATTACTTGAAACCCATGTAATATGGGTGTTTTCGGAACGGGATCAAAGAGTAGATGCCAGATAATTTTCATAAACCGGATGTCGCCATCTTGGATTCCAAAATGGCATCAGACATCGATTTCGGACATCTACCTATCACTACATTCCAAAATAACCATGCTGCAATGGTGTATGGGTTCCCAGTGATTTCCATAAACCGGCCATAAAGTCACCATCTTTAATATCAAAATGGCGATCAAAATCTTCTCATCGGTCCCATTCCAAAAATACCCATATTGCGTGAGTTTAAAGTGATAACCACAAACCAGAATTCACCATCTTGAATTCCAAAATGGCGTCAGATTTCGATATCCGGCAGCTCTTTGTTGGTCCCGTTCCAGAAATACCCATAATACATTTATTCTCGCTGGTCACCATCAGACTTATGGATCGTAAGTTGAAATCTGGAGGATAAAACAAAGTGCTCAGATTGGTATTTATGGAGCGTTAAAAGAAGGAGCGAAACTTGGATTTCCGAGCGTAAAAAAAGGTTTGGCTGTATGATGATTTTAGACTTAACAATCTGTCAACACTGTATTGCTCTTGTACGAAAAAAAATATCAACGGATTCCAACAGGGTACTGTCAAGACTATTTATAGCTCTACTCTGAGCATTGGAAGTCATGAAAAGATTTGAGCTGATTTATTTATATTAAAATTTTGCTTAAGTGGTCATTGTTCGCGATCCAACTATCTATTTAAAATACCCCCATTTGCAGTATGAAATTGTATGTGTATAACAGTTCAATAACTCTCCTCTCATCACAACTTTTAACGATCTGGACTGGAGGCTTGAAATATAAATTAGTGTATCACGAAATCCGGTCGAATACAGGTCTTTTATATAACTACCGCAGAACGAGTGCTTTTCTATCCGGTTTCCGAAAAGGCAGTGACCAGGTCATTGACCTGGTGTTGAAGTGGCTCTGGACTTGCATATGTTTTAAATTACACAGTCCGCTAAGTGTGGCAGCCCAGAATAGTCATATAATTTTGAAAAGCCTTATTTGTCACACATACATTTTGTATTACACAGATACTACTGATTTGTTACGTTAATTTTTTCGTACTTCATTTAATTTATCATGCATACGAAAAAATATGACTGGTCAGATCATTAGGAAAAGTAGTATATGTGGTAGGGTCGGTGTACCAAGAGCTGCTGAAAAATAAAGCCAATGGCATTCATTTTTACGTCAGTTTTTTTTTCTAGGTTTAATAAAAAAATGAAAACTAAGAAATTTTTTTTTTGCATTTCACATCGATTGTGCCACTATAGAAACAGATGTGCCTATAGTAGCACATTTTCTAATTTCTGTTCCTATATTGCTACACGGCGTAGGCAAAATGCAAATCAAAATCGTATTTTTATATATTTTTTCTTCAAAGAATGAATAAATGAAGAAAACCAAAGAATGGATGATGTAAAGAACTTCTTAACTTTTTCTATATTTTGTTAAATAATAAAAAATACTCTTATTAGTTCTACTTTAGGAACAAAAGGTCTACTTCAGGTACAAGGGAGTCTCAACTTCAAGCAAAACTATTTATTTCGATAATACATCTTCGAGCTGTTTAGTAGAATACCTATAAGTAGATGAAAAAAACGAAATTAGTACTATACCATTAAATTCCACTAGAGTTTGTATCCTTTGACAGATACGCGTATTTCGACCTCAACTGCCTTACAGCTGTTGCGCTGTTGCACTTTGTACATATATGTGATATTTATGCTATCATTTTGCAACAAAGATATCTATCGACACCAAACCAAAATTTATTCCTCAAGAATCTTGTTAAGAACAATACTCGAAAGTTTTTATTTACATAATATATAATACGGTAAAATCAACAATTGTACATGGTAGTCGCACTTTATAATACGGTAAAATCAACAATTGTACATGGTAGTCGCATAATAATGAACGCACTATGTACGGCCCTTTATAATACGGTAAAATCAACAATTGTACATGGTAGTCGCACTTTATAATACGGTAAAATCAACAATTGTACATGGTAGTCGCATAATAATGAACGCACTATGTACGGTTCGAGGAAACCACAGTTTGAAATCGTTATGTCTTGAAATCCAGATAATATAGAAACTTGGGGTCTTTATTAAAGTTGTTCTGGAGGTGAAGCGTTGTTCTGGAGGTGACCGCTAGGTGGCACTAGTGGGCATGGAAGTTTTACTTTTGTTTTGCAGATATTTCAGGATCCTGACTATTTGAAAGGATGTCGTCTTCGGCAAAGTTATTTAGTAAGTTAAGGACTGTTATTTTTCGAGCTAGTTGATTCAAAATTTTGCCACTAGGCGGCGAACTACTTTGCCGTAGCTTTTGTAGCTCAAGGGCTATCATTATTTGAGCCAAGAAATAGGGTGTTTTGCCACCAGACGGTGCTTGCGAGCATGAAATTTTTGTTTGGCGGATACTGCACCTTTGGCAAAGTTGTTCAGAAGCTCAGGGACTATCATTATTTTGCAAAATCTTGAACTTTAAGGATTAAACAAAGAAAGAATTTGAGCTACTGAACAACTCTGCCGAAGACACCATCTTTCTAAGTGATCAGGCTCCTGAAATATTTGCGAAATAAATGTTTTATGCTCACTAGCGCCGCCTAGTGGCAAAATTTTGAATCAATTAGCTCAAACAATGATAGTCCTTGAATTACTGAACAACTTTGCCGAAGACGTCATCTTTCTATGTGGTCAGGATCTGAGATCTGAGAAACAAAAGTTTCATGCTCACTAACGCCGCCTAGTGGCAAAATCCCGAATTTCTTCGCTATAATAATAAAAGCCCTTAAGCTACTGAACAATTTTGCCGAAGACGTCATCTTTCTAAGTAGTCAGACTCCTGGGATATTCGCAAAACCAAGGGTGCTGTACAAAGTACAACGCACGACTACTCGCGTTACAATAATTCGCGTGACGACCGAAAGGTTAACAATTGCTGTGTTATTCTTGAGCTGTTGAAAGGCATCCTTAACTTCCCCCAAACTGGGTTCTGGTTGGTTGTTATTGTCCAACATTGTGACGTACATATGCACCCTGTAGACTTCCGCTTCTACGTAAGGTAATTCACGTTCTTCTTCTTTAGAATTATTCTACATCCTTCGTCGGACCAATCGTACCATGGACTACTTTCAACGCACAATGATTCCTCCTGTGAATTGATGACTACTTTTACTGTAGTACAACAACCAACAAAGGTTTCAGCCAGCAAAACCAATTCCGGTAACGATTGCTCGAGATGCGGAGCGATGCTGTGGCGACATCCTTCTACTTTAGTCGCTAAAGATCATGTTGAGGCGGGCGTCGGTACCGTTCGTCGTTAACGACAGGGAGTTTTAAGCGGAGTTTTATAATTATCAGGTAGAGGATAGAGTAAATATTAGCACCACGATAGATTCTGACGGTGATTAAGTTGGAGATGTGCAATCCATCAATCAATATTTGATCGATTCAAGTCCGCTTGCAGTGGTGATCGTGAATCATGGAAGTGCCCAAGTAGCTCTGCAGCCTATTAGTACGGGAGGTTATCTCGGAAGAAGGTGCTACGACTGACCATATTCGTGGAGGCGACAAAAAAAATTAAGCGTAGTACATTCATTTTCGCCAGTCGTAGATCACTGATCTTCCCAATCGTCCACCTGAATTTCTAATCTTGGCGTTCTAATCTCCTATAATGATCTTGACGTGGAAGCTTCGGTGGCGGGCCTACTAGCGGTCTAGCTGCGTCTTTGTCATCATCAATGCCGTTGATCAACCGTTGATCCTCAACCTGCACATTCTTTTGTTGATCGACAATCATCCATCTCGTGTTTTTGCACGTCGTTCATCATGATGGAAGCATTGGCAATGGAGCTGACTTTGATAGTAAACTTAAATGGTTCTGCTCGGATTATCGGCAGTTTGTACACAGCAAACAGTAAACACTACAGCTACTTCCAGTTCAAATTATTCCCTTCTCTGAGAAGCAATAGCATGACAGCATGATCAAAGATAGAAGTGTGGTAACTGTTGCGCAGATTCCCTGCTCGCTAAAGCTGTGTACGACAAGCGAGGTATTTCAACCAGTGTAGTACAGAATACAACAACGCAACCACTATAATGTTAAAACGGATATAATTTGGAAATTCCTTCCTGAGTAAACCGCCGGTTTATACAAACATATTGCTAGAACACTGAAATAGGATAATACGATTTGATATTTGTGTCCAAATGTTACCTCAAGTGACATGTTTTTCAAACGCACATACCTTTATCCTTCCTTTTTTTTATCTCCGTATGTTTTAAGTATTTACATTGCAGCAACACAAAACGTCCTGAAAACTAAGTTAAATAACAATATTTTGATAATATTTACATTTAAAATCAAAACATGCATAAGTTCATACATACGCATGACTTCAAAACATTTGCGAAAAAATATATTATTTAATGGAAAACTGTCCAAAACATACCCCTTTTAACATCTTTCTAGCAGACATAACTTTTTTCTCCCACGACGAATATTTTTGGCCCCATATCAACTTTTTCTTGTCTCATTTAGATCTTTCAAATGATATATGAGTCATCCGTGTACATTCCGGGACCAAACCTCATACATTTTTGCCCAATCTCCTTTCCAGTATGAACGTCTATCTAGTGCTCCAGATGAGGGCTCTAAAAATTTTAAGGTTTGGTTTTAATTCATCTTAACATTAGAATCGCAATATTTTTTTCCGTTTTTCGATATTTTTAGATCACATTCTTCATAAGTTCTCTAAAAACTCTTCTGTTTTAAGAATAAATATTGATTTGTTTATTCGTCTTCCTGGATTCAAATCCCGATTTGAACAGAACCTGCATCTCAGCTTAGTATTTTTATGAGCACTTGTACAGTTACAGTTACTATTCCTATTGATTATTTTTGCATTATATATCGTGGGGTATTGAAGAAGGTACTCTATGACTTGGGAGGTTTAGAAAAAATCCAATCCGGATAAATTTCCGATTGGTGAAACTCGAACCCACGATACTCAGGAAAGCATTGCTGAACAACTGCACGTTTATCAATACGGCTAAGTAAGCCCCCAAATTTGATAATTGGCTACCTGATTATCGATTTATTCGAATGTTCACCGGAAAACCTCAAGACTCCCTTCATTGTTTATAAAGTTGATATAGATAATACAATGTTAGGTGCCTATTCTTTTAAAAAAAAAATCCCACAAATCGAATAAGTTGTATTCAAAACTGAAAATTACAAAATGATGTTTTTGTACATTTTGAGAGTTATAACAAAAATTATTCATAATTTTTGCAGAATGCTTGGCCGCAGGCCTCTCAGACCTGACTGGTAAGATAAGCATGATGTTTTGGGTATGGTTCCATGGCCGATCGAAGTTATTGATATGTGGCTAGAAATGGCTATCCTTATGTTATTTTGATCCCCTCTATCCGATGAAGCAGGTGGAAAATTCTCTGCCATTAAAAATCATTATCAAAGAAAAATTATTGATTTTGGATCCAACAAGTGCAAATGGGTCCCTTGTCACGAACCAACTCGCACCCTGATCGCAATTGAAATTAAAAATTTAAAAGCCCCTTTCTAACTAAGCCCACATTCCGGGCCTGAACCGCGCGCATCCTGCCATCCCCATTTATGACGAGGGCTGAGGGGATCCAAACAAGCGGAAGGAAGTTCGCCGGGAGCGAAGAGAAAACATCATTTTGTCTCGATATCCGCTCGTATTCAGTTTGTGTATATCCTGTGTGCCTTTTCGAGCGGGGGGAAGGGACCTATAGCTACCATTTGGACTTTGGTTTGATGGCGCTTGTTGGTTGTTGATGGGCTCAATAGATCTCTTCTCCGTTGCCTTCCGCCCAGGCAATGAAACGCCTAAATATGGAGGGTGGATGAGGAAGGACACCATAATACAATCCGAAAAACAGGAAAATGGAGAACAACAGAGCAGCGAGTGAACCGATCTGCAGGATGATGGTTTTTTTTACTTTCACTTGGGGGAAAGTTAGATGAGAGTGGCAAAGAAAGGTGTCGCTAGATGAGTGTTGTTCAAATTAGAAATCGACTTTTGCTTTCGTGTGAAAATGAATGCTCCATTGTGCGATGAATGGAAAATTTCTGGCTGCTGCCGAAAGGAGCGTCCCTTTTGAAGGTTCGGTGGTGGCCAGCATCAGTTGAGTGGTGGAAGTTTTCTCCACACGAATTTGGCAATGGCCATTGAGATGAAACAAAATCTTATGGAGGTGATAAGAGCGAACAAATCCTTATTATCTTTGATTGGGTAGGATTCCGAAATTAAACTTGGGCATTGAATGCGATGAGAGCAATCTGGCGGGGAATTGGATTATTGAGGTGCATTGACGGAGAATTTCAGACAAATTAGAAAGATAACATGGGTAGATAAAGTAGAGTAGGCGTAGCCAGAGGGGGTCAGAAGGGAGGGGGAAGTTTATCACCCTCCCTCATGGCTTATGATTAAAATTGTATTGCAAATACTAATTTATTGTTTGGATTTTACAACAACATGTAAACAGTATTCATAATAAAAAATGAGGATCTTTCGAGTCCACCAAAAATGAGTATCCTGTTAAAAATCAAACCAAAAATCATTCTAAAATTTCATCTACCATTCACAACGGATCGAGCAAGGAAGTGAGCATTTTTTTTAATTCAAATGTATTATGTTTGGGATCTTGCCATCAGAAACACTAAAACTTGTTCGAAAAAAAAAAAAAAAAAATATCTCCGAGATTAACTTCTCTTAATGTTCAGGAATACATATCAAATAATTCGTTTATAAAACTATAAATCGGTTGGTGACGACATTGTAAGTGATTTGGATCAGTCCTGTGAACGATAAATTATCCATTGGTGAGCTCGTTTTACGCTTCTTTTTCAAATGAGTGAAATATGTTTACATATATCTTTATTCTGACAACGGTATGAATGTTATATTCTTGTATTTATTAAAAAAGGAATGTTTGATTCCAAGTGTACAAAACTGTAATTCATTTTTCCATTATACGTGTTGAATGACAATTTGAATTATTTGGTTATTCTGATTACATAAGCTTTCACGCTAAGTTACGCTAATGGTAAATTGACTGAGAATTTAAAAAAATATAGGAATAAAACCATGAAGAGGTAGTGAACATTTTTAACAGGAAAGTGAATCAGCAAAAAAGTTGAAACTCAAAATTGAGAATAAGAATCGATCATGACATCTTCAAAAGAATATCATTAATGTAATCTAAATTATGAGTACATACATAAAAAGAGTGTGAATAAATTAAAATTTTAAGGAACATTTGTACTTTATTGATTCTTCCTTAGCCGAGTGGCTAGAGTCCGCGTCTACCAAGCAAAGCCATGCTGAAGGTGTCTGGGTTCGATTCCCGATCGGTCCAGGATCTTTTCGTAATGGGAATTTCCTTGACTTCCCTGGGCATAGGGCATCATCGTACCTGCCATACGATATACGAATGCGAAAACTTTGGCAAAGAAAGTTCTCAGTTAATAACTGTGGACGTGCTCATAAAACACTAACCTGAGTAGCAGGCTCTGCCTTAGTAAGGACGTAAAGCCAACAAGAAGCAGAAGAATTTGATTCTTTGAATCTATTAAATACAGCTTCGAATTGCTTCAATAGCTTCACATTTAGCTTCAGCTTAAAACCATTTCCATCTCAGACCCTTATTTGCCATCCAACACCTCCACCAAAACGGCTCAATGATCCAGAACATTATCATTACTATTTGAACCTTGCCTGGGCTCAAGCATTCTAGTAACAAGAACATAAAACTCCCCATCTGGTCCCCATAATACGTCAAATCTTCAAAGTGGGCGGGCATCCAGGATCATTGCATTGTAGGAAAAGTGTGGGAAAGGAGCATGGCCAGGACCACTCCCTTTCCTCCCTACTTAACTTAGCAGCTGATACAATACTCATGAATGAGATTGAGATGAAATGAAATGAAATGAAGAGGGAAAAAAAGAGAACATCATTTCAAACAAGCTTTTTCATCAAAGTGATGAAACTTACTTTTCTCGTTTTGTGTCCAGCGTCAAGAAGCAGCACCGTACTACAAAGGAGGCACAAGATGTGTATAAAATCGGGCTCCAGCACCGACGCACAGTGATACCGTGCATAGGCCAAAAATCGAATAAATAAATTGCCTTCCTTTTCCCTCCCATACGTTTTTGTGGATCAATGATGATCTCAATTATGTAGAAACATGAATTTTATGCACTCCTTCTTTTTGATTCTGGCGTAACGTCCTTACTAGCACAGAGTCTGCTTCTCAGCTTAGTGTTCTTATGAGCATTTTTACAGTCATTAAATGAGAGCTTTTTTGCCAATTGACCATCTATGAATGTGTATATCGTGTGGCAGGTACGATAATACTTTATGCCCGGGAAAGTCGAAAAGATTTCTAGCCCAAAAAGATCCGGTGGGATTTGATCCCACGACTCTCAGCTTGGTCTTGCTGAACTGTTGCGCGTTTTTTCTGCTACGGATCCCTTTGCACATTTCTGTTGGATATACATAAGGACGCCGTGAAAGATGAAGTTCAATTACAGTATGGCCCATAAAAAAATGAGAAAATCGTCATATCATGTTTAATGGTAGTTTTTACATAGAAAATGTAAATTAAACATAAATATTATTCATTATCTGTATTGTATTTGGACTCTTTGGACTCAGGTTTTCGCTTTGGACATGATTTGTATCTATTACTTTCACCTTACCAGAGAGGAATTGGAAGTATACCTTCAAATTTTATCTTGCGGACGTCGAGTTCAATATCTGTGTGATGAAAGCTTCTAAAACACCAACGATGACGTGAGATTCTTCACAGGCCTTGTCTCCAGCATACGTCCATATCAAATGATAGAATTGGTTCATACCTGGATCATTGGAGACTTAAACATATTTTCAAAAAAACGGCTCATTTTGGAGAGCTTTGATTGAACCTTCGTATAAGTGTGATAAGCGGCTCCGTTTTGCTCAAAACCTATGAGCTAGTATTGATACAAGTTGTCTCTAACCGAAGGAACAAATTTCATCCTCAAAAATCTGTTATAAGCCTCCGTATTTATTTATTTAATTTTAACAAAAAATAAAGGCTTATCAAACCTATAAGACACAAATGCCCTCAAAACTATGACCCTGGCAAAATATTTTATTGTGATCATGAAAAACATGTTCTCTAAGAACTCCTCCATCCTTTGATACCAAACTAACTAAAATTTTCAACAATAAAGTGTAATTTTTAAGGATGGTAAGTTTATCACCTGTTTCTAGCTTTGGGCGGACAAAACCTTTGAACTTCTTTGCTTTATTACATTATTTTGGACAGTAAGAAAAATATGACAAAAATTGTTCTGGAAAGCGAAGTTATGTCAGAATATACTACGATAATCAGAAATTACATTCACTAGGAAAAACTATAAAAAATAACGCTTGTTAATGCTACATTCACGTTCAAACAATTTTCGCATTTTTTATGGGCCATACTGTACCTGTTTTTTGAAATATATGAAAAAAAAAGGATTATCAAAAAAATTTGAAAGATCCAAAGTGATTCAAAAAAATTATTCAAGCAAAACAAGCTCAAAGCATAATATTGAAATTTTCATGAATAGAATCAGACTTTACGACACCTCAATATATGCAGCTTTCATTTTGACTGCACTAATATAATGACTCAATATAGGTAAAAAATAGGAATATCCCACGCTATGTCTGAACAAGAAGATTTTTAAAATCGAATGCACATAGGATTGGATTCTCGTTAGAGATTATTGTCGGTGGGTTTTTTTTTCCAGCGTTGATGATTTCCCATATTTACATTTAAGAGAATCCTATTTTGTGATCCATTTCTGCCCATACAAATTGCATGGAAAAAGTTTCATAGATAGAATATTTTGAAACCTTCTGATTATGAAAATATGGACCGAATACTGACCAAACTTCGTTTTTCACATATCTAGAGAACCTGACAATCATTTGTGCTATATAAGATGCATCAATCTTCACCTTAAATATAAAAGATTTTTTAGCATGTCTATCGTGTGCAGAATATGTTAAACAACTAGCGAAAAACTAAACATAACATATATTTTGCAACTGGATTAGATGGACAAATTGAGTGAAATTTGTGAAAAAGTTTCACGTTTTCTCGGTGATAATCGAACTCACGATCCCTTGGTCACTAGATAGGGCACGTTGCCCCTTCGCTACGGGAGGACTCATGGACGCAGAAGTTAAGTAATGTTAAGTTTTTTGGTAGTTGTTAAACTTTTGGGAAAAATATATACTCTTTTTAAAAGCTTAATGAGCTTCCATAATTATGTTGAAACACTTCAATATATATATTTTTAATTCAGAAGAACTAATACAGTGTGACATTGGGGTTGCTACTGATACATTCTCACTGCAGCCATGAATGTATCACTTGGCATGGATAAGAGGAGCATGTCATTCTTTTCAGCCTACCATGAACGTTATGCTGTCGTTTTAATCGTAGCAAGCACTCTTCTTGTGTTTGTTTCTGGCCATGTTACCACTTGATTACAGTTTTGAACTCATATGCGCTGCCTTTAGGGATCGTTCAAACATTACGGACGCATCAGGGGAGGGTGGGAGTCTTCCGTAGTGCTATGACACATATAAAAATTTATAATGTTCCATATAAGAGCTGTTATGTGGAGGAGAGAGGCGGTTAAAAATGGGCATATTTTGCGTTACGTAATATTTGAATCAACACCGCTAGCGCATGACGGCTCACCATAGTAGTATGTCCGAAAGAACTTGAAACTATTGAGAACCAGAGCTACAGGTCCAAAGCCCTGATAAAGGTGGATGGTTGTGATGGCTATGACCGTGGTCATCATGTAAAGAACAAGCGGACGATGCTGTATCGTGTCAGCATCGAGGAGGCAGCCCCTCTAGCACGATGTAGGTAGCGCAACCCTGGTTAGGTGGCCTATCGAAGACTCTTCACCAACCAAGAAAGGCAAGAGTAGAGCAAACGGATTGATTTTACGGCAACAGACCCGGCAACGAATAAAGGACAACGATTGGAAAGTTGGATCTTGGAACGTGAGAACTTTGAATGAACCCGCGCGTGCTGGGCTCCTGGCTTGTGAACTGCGGAATGTCGGCGTGAACGTGGCAGCTATCCAGGAAATACGCTGGCCGAGAACCGGAGAACGCGAGCGGTGGACCCCATCGCCAACACTTCATTCAAGTACCACAGCGGTGGCAACAGAGCAGAACGTGGGGTTGGCTTCATAGTGATTGGGAAGCAGATGAAGCGAATTATTCGGTGGAAACCGGTAAGCGACCGAATCTGTGAGTTGAGAATGAAGGGCAAGTTCTTCAACTACAGCCTGATCAGCATACATGCGCCAACGTACGATAAGCCCGATGACATGAAGGATGAGTTCTATGCGAGCCTGGATAAGGCCTACGGAGAGTGCCCAAAACAAGACGTCAAGATAGTCATCGGCGACGCAAATGCGCAGATCGGGAAAGAAGATTTCTTCCGACCCGTCATTGGAACGGAAAGCCTTCATTCCGTTACCAATGATAATGGCCTGCGGCTAGTAACCTTTGCTGCTGCTAGAGGGATGGCAATCAGCAGTACATACTTCGCGCGAAAGAATATCCTCAAACACACCTGGCGACACCCGAGTGGCGATGCCTGCTCCCAAATAGACCACGTGCTGGTTGATGGGTGACATTTCTCAGATGTCATTGATGTCAGGACCTTCCGAGGTCCTAATATCGACTCGGATCATTATCTCGTTGTAGCTAAAATTCGGGCGCGGTTATCCAGCGTCACGAGTTCCGCAACACACAGAACGCTACGCTTCAATATACAACGCTTGTCGACTGATGAGGTAGCTGACAGCCTGTGTGACCCTATCCACAAAGCTGTGACAACAACGGCGCGGGAAGTGATCGGCACTGGTCAACGACGAAGACGGAACGACTGGTTCGATGAAGAGTGCCAGAGGGTGCAGATCATGAAGAATGTCGCCAGAAGCCGTATGCTTGTGGCCGGTACCCGACAGAACAGAGAGCGGTACAGGACAGCGAGAGCCGAAGAAAAGCGAATCCACCGCAGAAAGAAAAGGCAGCACGAAGAAAGTGTGGTAGCTGACGCACAAGAAAGCATGAACCGGAATGATATGCGGAGATTTTATGCAACGGTCAATGGTGCGCGGCACAATACCGTACCAGTGCCCGCCATGTGCAATGACCGAGAAAGGAATTTGCTGACCGATAAAACGGCGGTGGCTGCCAGGTGGAAGGAGCACTTTCAGCAATTGTTGAACGGTGAGAATGGAAATGTAGCGAGGAACAGGATGAACATAGATGATGACGATCAAGCTGTGGACCCACCGACCATAGGAGAGGTTAAAAAGGCTATCAGCGAGCTGAAGAACTGTAAGGCTGCTGGGAAGGACGAGATCCCGGTCGAGCTTCTCAAGCACGGAAGCAAGCAGCTTTACCAGTCGATCCACCGGGTACTTCTGAAGGTATGGGAGGACGAAGAATTACCCACCAGCTGGTTGGATAGCCTCATCCGTCCTATCTACCAGCAAGGGCACAGACTGGAGTGTGCCAATTACAGAGGAATTACCCTGCTGAATTCGGCGTACAAAATTCTGTCGCGCATCCTGTTTAACAGACTGAGACCGCTCGAGGAGTCCTTCGTCGGCGAATACCAAGCTGGTTTTTGTGAGGGCCGTTCGACAACGGACCAGATGTTTAGCTTGCGAATGATCCTAGACAAATTCCGGGAGTATAACATGCAGACTCGCCATCTGTTTATTGATTTCAAGGCGGCGTACGACTCAGTGAAAAGAAATGAGCTTTGGCAGATAATGTCTGAAAATGGTTTTCCGGCGAAACTAATTAGGCTGATACGTGCTACGCTGGATGGTTCGAAATCAAGTGTTCGGATCGCAGACGAGGTGTCAACCTCGTTCGTGACGTTAGACGGATTGAAGCAGGGAGACGCACTTTCGAATTTACTGTTCAACATTGCACTTGAGGGTGCTATTAGGAGATCTGGCGTGCAAAGAAATGGCACTATTATCACAAGGTCGCACATGCTCCTTGGCTTTGCGGACGATATAGACCTGATTGGAATCGATCGCAGGTCAGTGGAAGAGGCCTTCGTGCCTCTGAAGAGGGAGACAGCGAGGATAGGCCTGACCATCAATTCTACCAAGACGAAGTACATGGTTGCAGGTAGAGATAGAGTCAGGCATGGTGGTGTAAGTGCTGAGGTAGTGTTTGATGGGGATGTGTTTGAAGTTGTTGAAGAATTTGTTTACCTTGGAACACTTGTGACATGTGACAACGACGTTTCCCGCGAAGTGAAAAGACGTGTTGCGGCTGCGAATAGGGCCTTTTACGGACTACGTAACCAGCTTAGGTCCCGCAGCTTGCAAACCGAAACAAAATTCGTCCTGTATAAAACATTGATTCTTCCGGTGGCTCTCTACGAGCACGAAGCGTGGACGTTGAAAGAGTCAGACCGGAAAGCTCTCGGTGTTTTTGAGCGTAAAGTGCTGCGGAAAATACTCGGTGGGAAACTCGAAAATAGTGTGTGGCGCAGACGCATGAATCACGAGTTGTATCAAGTGTACAAAGATGCGAATATTATCAATCGTGTAAAATACGGCAGACTTCAGTGGGCTGGTCACTTAGCGCGAATGTCGGAAGAAAGAATTGCGAAAATAATATTCAGCAGGGAACCAGGTAGAGGGCGTTCATTGAAAGAAACAAAAAAAAAGGCACAAATAGAGCACTAGGATTGGTTTTTTGGGGTTTGTTTCTAACCTATTTATTCGTAGATTCCTGCTTCGTGTCGATCTCACACAAAGTGCTGTCCATAAACCACGTGGTCTTCTATAGGGGAGGAACAGGGAGGGGTTTGTCTGGCCAAAGATCACGATCAACACATTTTTTTTTTGTATAGACAAAAGACCACGAGGGAGAGGGGTCTAAAAGTAAAAAAAAATAACCCATGGGTTTTGGACAGTCCTCAAGCTAGTGCGGCTGGTTGACGAAAGGATAAAAGGAAAAAAATCAATCGGTACCATCGGTGCACATTATGAAAATACAGGGTAACGACTTCTACAGTATTTCAACCATGATACATTTATAGCTGAGCAAAAAAAAGTCACATTCGCGCGTGACTTTTATTTTCAGTACCGCATGAATGTTTTTGTTGCATGAAGGTAGTGGTAGTCAATGCGTGATTGTTCAAATCACGACAGTTTTTAACGACACAGATTCGTTCATTGGTAAGGATCTTTGTTGAAACATTTCATTATAAACAATTCAATCGATTTTTGTTAGAATCCGAATTCTGGGATTGAATTCTTGTGCACTTTCAGGGCAAAATTCATCAGAGCTCTATAACAGAATCCTGGGGCAAAAATTCCACGGTGAATTCTCGAATTTTCCGACAAAAAATTGGTATATTTTTCTTAATTCAATTTAAGGTAAAATTGTCCAACAAATTTCATCAGAAGTTCTCTCAATTGAATATAGAAATGATTCGAAGAGCAAAATTCTAATTCTTTAAAAATAGTATTCTTGAGGTAGTTTTTGAGCCAAAAATGGAGAGTATGTAGAGAATATAGATGTCCATGTATTATCTATAGAAGAACCCCGATATTACCATTTGGAAAAAAAATGGGATAATTTATTAAACCTGAAGGAATTCCTGATGGTATATCTGGTAAATTTTGGAACTATTCCAAGAATGAATCACAAAATCCTTTAGCTAATCTGTTAAGTATTTTTTTAGTGCATTTTAAAGAAAAATATCTCCGAAAGAATCTCTGGTGATTTTTTCGGAAGAATCTTGGGGCGACATTCCAGAAGAAATCATAATATAATTCTCAAAAGTCCTTAAAGTAATTGGTCCGAAAATTTTTGAGTATTTTCGCTGAAAATTTGTTCGAACAGAACGTATTCCGCTAGAAACTTTATAGGAATATTTGAATTTATAAAATTTTCTAAGGTAAGCATTTTTGAGTAAATTTTAAAATAATATTTTCTAGAGAATTCTGAAGAAGAACGGCAGAGCAACATTATTTATTTTTGCAATTTAATAGAAATTCTCCGTGAACTTTTTTGGAAAGATCAAGATCTGTTGAATAATCCGGGAAATGATGAAGAGTCCCAGGAAGAGTTGAGTGAAGACTGGTAAAGGAGTTTCTTTGAGAAAACACTGGGAAGCTAGGAAATAATTGATGAACTAGTCGCCGATGGAATTCTTAGAGAAATCACAAAAGATATTCCTCGTGAGTGCTTTGAAAGCATACTTGAAGGATTTTTTATTGGATTGGAATGAATATTTTCTGTAGTGAAAATATAAATTTGCAAATATCACTGATGTGCAGCGATATAAGACAAAACCGCAAACAAATGAAATCAATACAAATCTATGCAAACTATGATATTGTGAAAATTGTGATGCGACCGACATTATTTCTGTAAAAAAGAATTTGCTAGCCATCCCCCATCTGGGCCACCCCTTCTGGAAAAGTCCTAGCTATGTCAATACTGGGCTATAACAATACTTTATGAATAAAAATAGCATTTAAGTTCAGGAGAAATCGAAGAATTGTTAAACAGTTTTTCAAAAATTAAACAAACGGAAAACCGAATTAAGTGCTATACAATTTAATTCCCCTAGAGTTTGTATACTTTGACAGATACGCGTATTTCGATCTCAACTGTAAGTCCGTCTTTAGTGTCGTGTACTAGACTCGACCTATGTATTTTCAGTTTGTTATTGCAAATGAACATGCTTTGTGGAATGAGAATGCCCCATCAATCAATTTAAAATTTATTATTTCAATGGTTACGTCTCAAAAAGGGCGTTACTCAAAATGTTGTCCATCTTATCATTCAGAACTCCTTCCAGAGGTTACAAATAAATTAACAAACCAACTGCGAACCAAGTTTTGATGGTATAATTATTCTGATAATAACGGTCAATCAAAACCCGTTTCAATATTTTAGTTTTGCTTTGAATTTGTGGACTTATACCGTAAAAAAAGCGTAACTTCAAATCGAACCCTACGATTGTTTAAAAAAAATCCCAGACATGACATATAATCGGCTCCATCCCATTACCCCGAACGCCATTACCCCGAACGCCACTATCCCGAACGCCACTACCCCGAATGGGTCACTACCCCGAAAGCCATTACCCCGAATGGGTCATTACCCCGAACGCCACTACCCCGAATGAGCCATTACCCCGAATAGTATGAGATACAGAGCGATATCTTGTTTGGCGGGCAAAAATGCATCTCTAATGAGAACTGGTAATTAATGGTACGTAAAATTCATCAGTAAAATGTTCATCACATATTTTCCCTTATTTTATATGTCAGCTATTCTTTCGAAATATCTTGTTGGTTACTGTCTTCTACTCATTCTTTCTGAGACAGTGCCTGTTTGTCAGCTCAGTAGACACTTTCGCAGTTCTAGGGTTCATTCCCAAATGTCATATCGCTAAAAATATCCTTTTTTGAAACCTACCCACCCCTTCATACCATTTTTTTGTATGGAAATTCTACATATTGTGTATGGGCTGTAACATTTAAGGACCACCACCCACAACACTTGTTTGTCCCCTTCAGCGTTACGAAATTTGTGAATGGGCTTTTAATAAAATTAGGTACTCTTTTATTGACTGAAAGCTTTCCTTGTCAACTTTCCATTCTTGTACATGTGCCTCTATGCCCAGGAACTACAAGAAAATGTTAAATGCATAAGATCAGCCACCGGAGGAATTCGAACCCATAACCCTCAATATGGTCTTGCTGAATAACTGCGTGATCACCGATATTTGGACTTCTTAGTGGTGTTCAAATTTCAATTTTGTGATTAAACAAATATTTTCCTTTCTTATAAATGTACGTTGTGCTATAGCATCACGTTGTAACAGTGATCATTCACGTCATAGCTGAAAACATTTCACCAGAAATTTGGCCTTCTTTCCTAAATAAGCTGTTCTTTCAAGTTTTCGTTGGAAAAGCTAGTCACTAATATTTCCATATAGAACAGTTTTTTTTTAAGGATGCACTAAAGTGAATACTGCTATAATTCTAATCAGAAATTTTCCCTTTCTTTTATCTTCTTGTATTTAAACAGACAGGTATCTTATGGATATGCTCACCACTTTCTGCTATAATAATTTCTTCATTGTCTTGAATTAAATAAAAAAGTTTTTTTTTGATGATTATCTCAACGAAATCCAAATGAATGATCCCACAAAGCAACGAAAGTTTTTACTGTAGCAAAAATCAGAGACTGCTGGTTTTTCTAACATGTACAAGTGTATTAACGTTTCCTTGCTATAGCGGAGCGGTTGTCTATCAGGCTGGTCTTCAAGCGGATTCCATAGGACAACACTTGCGACGACTATCTCAGGGTGATCTTCCATTATCATTGTTTACGAAACAAAATCTTTAAGAAGAACCTAATGCTAGTAGCCCGACACCTACAAAAATGAGTAAAGGAAGTGGGTACTAATGTCCAACAAGAGACTTTACTACATCCTATATTTTGCATATTATAGTTATCCTTATCATAATAAATTCACCCTTCTTTTCGAAATAGGCTGTTCTTCAGAGTATTGCGATATGGCTGTGTGAGTCTCACCAAAATTAGAGGATAAATCCAAACGAAACGTAGTATGTAAAAATTATTTGCTGAAAATAAAGTTGCTTTTTTATCTTCTTATCTTTGAAAAATACATTGTTGAGCCAAACTCGGTAAATACTCATAAAGAATCGTGCAATTGTCTCATCACTCTCTAACTAGAATAAGCCTAAGAATGTCATGCATTCGGGGTAATGGCGTTCGGGGTAGTGACCCATTCGGGGTAGTGGCGTTCGGGGTAATGACCCATTCGGGGTAATGGCTTTCGGGGTAATGGCGTTCGGGGTAGTGGCATTCGGGGTAGTGGCGTTCGGGGTAGTGTCATAGAATCCATATAATCATAGGACTATATGACACTACCCCGAACGCCACTACCCCGAATGCCATTACCCCGAATGTGTCATTACTCCGAACGTCACTACCCCGAATGGGTCACTACCCCGAATGGGTCACTACCCCGAACGCCATTACCCCGAATCCATAACATTTTGAGGCTAATTCTAATTAGAAGATGGGGAAAAAATTGTACGATTCCTTATGAGTATTAAACAAGTTTGGCTTAAAAAAGATTTTTCCAAATATTAGGAGATAAAAAAGGAGCTGAATTTTCATAAAAAAACTTTTACATGCTAAGTTTTGTTTGGGTTTGTCCTCTTATTTTGATGAGATTAACACAACTACACTGCAATGCTCTGAAGAACAGCTTATTTTAAAAAGAAGGGTGATTTTGTTATGAAAAGAATAGCTATATTATGCACGAAATAAGCATGTAGTAAAGTTTCGTTTTGAACGCTGCTACCCACTTCCTTCACTTATTTTTTTTATGTCGACTACAAGCATTGAGATCTACTACAAGATTTTGTTTCATAAACGATGGTAATAGAAGGTCACCCTGATATTATCGCTGCAAGTGATGTACTATGGAATCCAAAATATGGAAATATTAGAAGAACAGTCTATATAAAAAGAACGGCAAATTTCCGGTGAAATGCTTGCAGCTATGACGTGAATAATCACTGTAACAACGTGAAGCTATCGAGGGGCCCAGATAGCCGTAGCGGTAAACGCGCAGCTATTCAGCAAGACCAAGCTGAGGATCGTGGGTTCGAATTTCACCGGTCGAGGATCTTTTCGAGTTGGAAATTTCCTCGACTTCCCAGGGCATAGAGTATCTTCGTACCTTGCCACACGATATACACATGCAAAAATGGTCATTGGCATAGTAAGCTCTCAGTTAATAACTGTGGAAGTGCTCATAAGCTGAGAAGTAGGCACTGCCCCAGTGGGGACGTAACGCCAGTAAGAAGAAGAAGAACGTGATACTATCACGCAACCTGTATTCATAGGAAAGGAAAATCTTTGTTAAAACAAAAATTTTAATATTACCTCCACGAAGACGACCAAATACCGGCGAGCACGCAGCTGTTTCATATTGAGGGTATGGGTTCGAATTCCTCCGATGGTGGAATTGTTGCACTGAAAAGTTCCTTGACTTCCCTGGGCTTAGAGGTACATGTACAAAAATGGTAAATTAACTAGGAAAGCACTCAGTCAATGAAAGGCTTGGATTGTTGAAAGCCTATTCATAAATTTCTTATCGCTGAAGGGGGATGTGGGTGGTTGTCATCGAAATGTTACACCTCTTTCAACATTTGTAGAATTTCCGTACAAAATAATTACGACGGAGTGGATGAGTGTCAAAAATGGCAATATTTGGCGTTATGAAATTTGTGAATAAACGCTTGAACTGCTGAAGTGCCCACTGAGCTGAGAAACAGGCACTGTCCCAGAAAGAAAAAGAAGAAGAACAGAATAACTGACATAAGAAAGAAGGGAAAATATATGATGGACATTTTACCGACGAATTTAAAACATCATTGATTACCAGTTTACATTAGAGACGCACACATGATTGGTCATTCCTCTATAACAGTATGGTCATCATTTTGGCACGCATTGTATCTCATACTATTCGGGGTAATGGCTCATTCGGGGTAGTGGCGCTTGGGGTAATGATTCATTCGGGGTAATGGCTTTCGGGATAGTGACCCATTCGGGGTAGTGGCGTTCGGGGTAAAGGCATTCGGAGTAATGGGATGGAGCCAATCATAGAAGACGACTGTTGAGCTCAAATTTGTTGAATATTTTTTCTGATAATAACCGTTTGGGAAGCACCGTTAAGAGTTAATGCAAATTGACATTACCGAATAAATTCATTTTTGAAATTTGTTTAAAGCGTTCAAAAATGTAAGTTAATGCACGAAAAGAGATATATTAGCAAAGTAACTCGATTCTACCCCATTACCCCGAATGCCATTAACCCGAACGCCATTACCCCGAATTCCAAAACCCCGAACGACCCCGAATTCCGATATAATGGGGAAATGTCATCAATATCATCATGTCAAGATATTTGCAAATTCTCGGAAATAGCATTCGGGGTGATGGAATTCGGGGTGATGGCATACGGGGAAATGGCGTTCGGGGTAATGGAGTCGAAACGAAAATTTTGAAGCGATATCAATGACAAGAACATTGAAAGGGTTTCTAACAGCCAAGAAAATATAGTTGTGTCAATTTCAGATGATTTATCAAGTTTTGTTTAAGTTTATTTAATGCCGCATCGTAGGACAAATGGAACCACTGTGCGACGTCGGGTCAAACCGGGAACCGGGCTGGGTCTAGGTGACTGCGACGACGGAAGGATCTCCTGGAAGGAAGAGCTCGTTTGGCCACTTTTTTGTTCCCGTCACTCAATATTCTGGTCTCGCTTTCGCCCGGGCAGAGATTAACCAACAGAAAATTGGCAGACTAATCCAACTAGCACGCAGATTAGTGTGCGGTTGGGAAGTTTTCGACCATTTTCGGGTCGATTCGATTCTGGTCTGGTCTAAAAGAAACGAAGGAAATTCCGCTCCGTAGAACTTTAGTTGAATTTTCTCGGTCTTGGGTTGGGAAGTTTGCTGCCGGCCATTGCCAGAAACCGATGGAATGTAATTGGCTGCGAGATTCAAAGTTCTCGGCCTTGGATGAATGGGATGCCTTTATTATAACTTGGAGTGCACTGATTCATGGTGGCGGTTGTATTCATATTCAAATTGAGTGTGCTTGCTCTATCATACTTTGTGGAGTCCGGAATGAGATTCCTTACAAGGTTTTAATAGTCCCTTGATTCGCCGCTAAATGTTTATCTCTTTTATGTACAATCTGGAGTGCTCAGCTTACTCCCATCGACTAAAGATGATATCGGTGAAGGCTTCTGCTCTCTTGAACCAAAACCGGACGAGTGGTGGGTGGACGTGTTTGAATTTCGCCAAGCTGTTGGTTCCGTGCCAAAACAATGATGATGATGCTTCAAAGAAGGAGCCATTAATAGATACAATGTTTAACAAATAAACAACATGCTGGGAAGATTACGCTGAAGTAACAGCGTTTAGGCAGTCGGAGAAGCCAATTCTTCAGAATTGGAAGCGCTTTGCATTGGCTTCGAACCTTGAACCGCACGCGCTAAATTTTTTAGATCAATATTGAAATGTCTCAAAACCAATTTGACTGCGTTTACGTTGAGCGCTTCGTTTGTGGAATATAACATGGGCCCCTATATACTCGGTTGTTGAGTTCTTCGAAAACTTTAAATTAAATCAACCAGGCTTACAAGGACCGGCCCTCATTCGCGGAATTCACAATGTCTTGATGGAATCGTTTAGTTTTGCATGACAAATACTTCTTTAGTTCGTATAAGAATCCATTAGTTTCAATCGATAAGCAAAAGAACTAATATTCGAGTATACGTATACAAGTGACGGTAACCAATCATGAAAGATAGAGAGGACAGAAGTAATAGACTTCTGGTAAAGTTATCACGATGGAATAAATGTTGTTGAATCATAAGCATAAGCATATGTATTTAGGACTGTACAATTCGTAGTCGCTTCCTGTACACTATTTTCAAAAAGATCAATACGCATTTCAAAACAACCTTTTTCTAAAAATCGAGAAAGAAGATTGAATAATCCGTCCATTCCAACAACGTCCTCCATCGATCAAAACCCGTCGAAGCAGAATGTTTTCGCCAATTTACGCCCTAATTCATTATTCAGTGAACGAAAAAATCAAATCCGTCCTCGATTATGTAACCCTTTAATGAAATTGAATCGCAACCATGTTAATCTTCCGGTCACATCGTGCCGCCGGGAGTGCACGACTGCGAGACGGGTTTGCCAAACTTCCCGGACGAGTATTCCATAATTCGACGAACTTCATTTGGCCGAACAAAAGGGAACGAGAACCTCTTTGGAAAATAATTAAATCGTCCATCAAAATCCGTTATGCAGCAGCAGCAGCAGCGAGAAAAGGGAAAAGCTCGCCTGTGAAAACAAAAAAGACTGAAAGCGGAACGAATGAACAAAACTTTCCCGAAGGAAAATATATCTTGTTAACCTTTTGGAGAGGAAAACCCGTTTTCTATCGGCGTGTGGAACTGGGATGATTGAGAAGGGGATATGGGGTTCGAACGGGCACTGCGAGGATAGTGGGTACTGTCGAGTAAGAAATAGGCTTAGACATCAAAAATCCCTTTTGCTTCTGTAAGTGACAATGACACGTATTTCATCAAATGACATTAACTTTTCAAAAGCTTCTCTGGGCATAAAGTATCATCGTGCTAGCCACACGATATACGAATGGAGTTGAAATCATTGAATACTAAGCTGAGAAGCTGGCTCTGTTCCAGTGAGGAAGTAATGCCAAGAAGAAAAAAAATATGTTCATGGTGTTATTAATCAACAACTATTGATCTAGGGGTCTGCGAAATACCGAATGATTCCGTCAAATACGCTTCGAAACGAAATTCCGCGGAATTCCACTGAGCTCATACAGGCAAAATTTGTATTTTGCTATTTCGTTTCGTTTTGCCAAATGGTTAAAATATTTCCACGGAAAATTGAAAACAAACGGAATTTCACGAAATTTCCAAGAACAACTTTGATGAGACATTCTTCGTTTAATCCAACTTTGATCCATATTCGTGTGCTATCCATAACTGTGGGGTGACTGTTTTTTTATTTTTTCTGGCGTTACGTCCTAACTGGGACAAAGCCTGCTTCTCAGATAAGTGTTCTTATGAGCACTTTCACAGTTATTAACTAAGAGCCTTCTTTGCCGATTGACCATTTTTTTTGCATTTGTATATCGTGTGGCAGGTACGAAGATACTCTATGCCCTGGGAATCGAGAAAATTTCCCTTACGAAAAGATCCTCGGCCAGCGGGATTCGAACCCACGACCCTCAGCATGGTCATGCTGAATAGCTGCGCGTTTACCGCTACGGCTATCTGGGGTGACTGTAGTATTGACTGATCCGCAAGATATGATAAACTGCACTGCTGTTGTAAAATTTCAGAAAATGCCCATTTTCCCTAAATTCCTCGCGGCGAGTAGCCCAGGAAAGGAACAACTGCGTTTGATGAACTACCGCAATGTTATCTTCCATGAGAATGAAGAGAGCAAAACCACGGTTGTTCGTTTCCTCCGGGGTACATCGCGTGTCCTTTTGAGCAAATCCGTTAATATATCGCAAACATTGTTTGTACACAAATGTCAAAAAAAGCTGCGGAGCGTGAGTCCCTGAGGTTCTGGATTTGCTCAGGTGATGCAGATTTTTGGACGTCAACTCTGCATATAGAGTCATGGTGACTTCACTGAAAGCCATTTTTTATAACTTGAAAATTTACCTTCAAGACGCTTGTGCCCCCTCTAAATCTTAATATTTTTAGCTCAAACTTTGTGGTTTCTCTTCAAATATGATTCGAATTAATAAAAGTACAAGAATTTTTGGTTTTGAGAGCTTTTGAAAAATAAGCCGCACTCTAATAAACAGTAGTGTGAGGGCATGCATATAACCCATTCAAACGCAACTCTGACATTCAAGATATCCGATAATCGTGTTTTGTAGATTTTTCTTGCAGAGCACAATATTATGAATCAATTAACCATGACGTCACGCTGCAACTTCTGGGTTGGATTCGCACTTGCTGCAAGTTTATAATCATGACGTGGCATTTTTTACAGCCAAAATGCTGCCATAGTTAGATTAAATGCAATAAATATTCGATAAATATTTATTTATTTTTTTATTTAAATGAAAACGACATTAGGCAGCGTCTATTTAAGACATAATGTTAAAATGTACAATTTTCGACCATTCTCCCCTCCGCAACGGTCTTTGCATGAAAAAAAATAAATTTTGTGTTTGAGCCGCAACGTTTGAGCCTACTCCCCCTCCCCCTATAGCGTTACGTAATTTGAGGACGGCCCCTTAGTCTGCATAAATTTAGTGGCGTTGTGTATTCAATTTGACTCTCTGCGATTTTATTTATTACTGCAATTTTGTTCTCAGTGTAGTCTGTATTTTTCTGCATTGGCCCTTTTAACGAGTCGAAAATAATGAGTGACGTTTAATTTCTAGATTTGTCAACAAATACGAAATGTTACCAATACATAAACTAGTTTTTGCGTAGTTTTGGATTGCCGAAGTGAACATTTTTATTGCCGACAATAGTAATTGCATTGCCGATAAAAGAACAAGTGCCTCGTGACTTTGGTGAGGAAAAATAGAAGATTAAGAGAATAAAATAGTGTTTTGTGTATAAAAACTAATAGATGAAGAGTGCTCAAGTGTAGTTCAGGTGTCTCCTGCTAATTGTTGTGTTTTATTGTTGCGTAAAATTGCCCTCTTAAAAGATCAGCTGCTTAGGCTTCCGACAATACGTAAGTTCCCCTATATTTCATAGAAATGACAGTTATAATGAAAACCCGAAAGTGATCCTCAGCCACACCTCAAATCTTCAAGAGCACAAATCTAAAGTACCAGTCGTCCATTCAAGCTGAAAACTCCATCGATTGGTTACTCGTTGGCCAATCGATCAAGTGTTCAGCTTGAACCGCTGTCGGGTTCGTTAGATTTGTGCTCTTGAAATTCTGAGGTATGCCTTCGCTTTATATCCACCTTAAGGGGACACGGGAGACCGTGTTTTTTCCCTATCTTTCATCTCACTCTAACAATAATCATCAAAACTTTGTGAAGCAAATCTCGATTTTTAGTGAACCGATGAAGCTGAAAATGTATCGGGTTGCACTACATATATAGAATCATAGTGATACATTTTCGCATCGGTATATGGAGTGGTTCTTGGGATTTGCTTCTTGAAATGGATAGGGTGATTATGATGACGTCCCGTGCGGCCTTAAACAAGGATGGCTTACATTATTTTATATCGAAAAATGAATCTAGGTTTATTCACGCTGTGCCACATTATGGTGCACCAACTCCTCTCTCCTTTTATAACGCTACATAATTTTCTCACGACCCCCACTTAAAAAAATGCGATTTTTTCGGATTGTTTAATATTGATAATATATCATCACAAGTATTGGAAGCCCAATGCCGCAAGGCATTGATCTTAACCTTTTCAATACCGACATCAAAGTTTCAAAATTCTTTAGTTTCCCCATCTTTCGATCGATTTTGATGATTTTTTCTAAGGATAATTCACAAATCAGTTATAAATTTAATTCATGCATTGCATGCACCATCAAAATAGGTTCTGGATTTAGATTCAAGTTTGGTGGGGTACCTAGGGTATTTCACAATGGAAAAGCGCAACAATTTTTTTTTTCGATTTTCGCACATATAAATCTTGAGAAAAAAAAGCCAAACATTAAATTTAGCTTATCGAAAGACAGATTATCTGAACGAAAATGGATGAACTTGTCAATCTTATTTGCGGTTCCTCTATGCTATGTAGTCCAGGTAAAAAACTTTTTTTTCGAAATTTTCAAAGATTTTTAAAAATACTCTCGAGGTTCAAAATTAGGTGAAAATGTGATTTTGTAGTCAGTTTTAAACAAAGAATCTGCAAATGAAATAATAATATCAACAATCTTTAATTCTCCCAGAAATCGTCCAAAATTCCTTCACAGATTTTGGAATAGGATCATTTTTCCAGTATTTGCTCTAGAAAATAACAGAAATACCTTCAGTATTGTCTACAAGGTTTACTCTAAAGTCTGCATTCATCCAGATTTGATCCTTCGGAGTGATCCCTCCAAGAATTAATTCACAGTTTATGCAAGGCTTTTCCAGAAAATTTATAAGGAACTTCTAAATTAACCCCAAAAGTCAATCCTGGTTAAGTTGCTGCCGCAATATCTCTAGGAATTTGTTACTCTTGCAGTTCTTTCAAATTTATCTTGATTGACACTAAGCTCATACGGTGAATTTCACCGTAATGTCAACAGCTGAATAGTTCGGTGAAATAAAACACCGTAATTCCGTCGAAATTTTACGGATTCCGGTGATTTTTCACCGAATACTGTAAAAATTTACCGTTAATTTATTTCACCAAACTGTTCAGCTGTTGAGATTTTACAGGAATCCGTAAATTTAAGTGTGTTGATTTCTTAGGTATGTGTTGATGGATTCTTTAAAATTTATTTTAATTCAATACTCCAGCAAATACTAAAATAAATATTCCAGTGATTCCTCTGTTGTACTTATTTTTCTTCTTCTTTCTGGCGTTATGTTCCAACTGGGATAGAGTCTGCTTCTCAGTTTAGTGTTTTCATGATCACTTATCAACTTGTGTCCCCAATCACATTCATTCAAGCCACAAAGCATACAGTACTGCCAAAAAGATGAAAATCATTATTTCATGTTTTATGGTATATATTGGCAAAACATAACATCTACATGATTAAAAAAATTGTAAGGCATTTCAAAAAATTAAATTACTTTGGGTTTAACTCAATATTTATGAGATTGTTTTAAATGTTTGTAACTGCTTTTTGATCCACTTCTTAGTTGAAACATTTAAATTAAACCCACGCATTCCCTTGTGTGAATGTCAGATATGTAGAAATGAAACCTTATAAAGTTATTAAGAAGCTTTCAAACAAACAAACAAAAAATGTAAGGATTCCGCTGAGCAACACTAAGGTTTCCATATGGTAAAGGACTTAAAAAGAAGTTTTTTATGCCTCTTGTCAAATTTCAAGCTTTTGACAAGAAAAAAAACTTAAACCTTTAACCTGTCATAATCAGCGCAAGATATTCCGCATATCGTTTTGTTTCGTATCGACATGGAAAAAATCCATATCGCATACCCTTGCACTGCAAATAAAATATGAGTGAGGTAATAATAGCGTAACAAAATAGTGTTTTTGGGAAATTCATACTTTTTCATTTTATAAGAAATTTTTCCTTCTTTTGAATATAGGCTATTCTTAGAAACATATTTAATTTATAATGTCATAATTTGTTGTTCAAATTTTGGAATATACGCTGAAGTCTAAACAAATGAAAGTATTGTGCCAGTGGATCAAATCACCTAAAGGATAATCAATTAGCCCCAACCTTTGTTACAATTGTTAGACACAGCAATAGGTTGTTCAAGAACCTCCTGGAATATCCCGACTTTACATCGGAGCCCAGCCCAGCCGTAGTGGTAAACGCACAACTAGTCAGCGATATCAAGCTAAGGGTTGTGGGTTCGAATCCAACCGCCCGAGCATCTTTTCGGTTTGGATGTTTTTTCGATTTCCAGGAGCGTGGAGTATATTCATACCTACACGATATACAGATAGAAAATGATCTATCGTCTAAAAAAAGCTCTCAGTTAATATTTGTGGAAGTGATTCGAACATACATTAAAGAGTTTGTAGAAGTGCTAATAGAAGCACTAAGAAGGGAGATCGCAGCAAGCCGTGCTCGCGGGCGGTTGTGCATTTTCTGTCACGTTTGCTTCGGTTCCGTGGCGAAAAATAGAATCGGCTGATGGCGCTACGCCACTTGTTTTAGTTTTGCAAATATTAATTTTGTGTTGTTCTGCGGGCTAGATTTTCACGTGATTTGCAGTAGTTTGGCCGGCACTACGTCACCCGGATTTTTTGTTTGCTTGTGATTAGTGTGATTTCAAGGGCTTCGTGCAATGAAATGCTGTGTAGTAGTGAAAAGTGTTTTTATAATCAAAAATTCCAAAAACAAAGTTTTAAGAAGTACTCCGAAACATGCTGTATCGTGTTACGTATTTTGCACAAATGATTCAGTGAAGTAGTCAATACAGAAGCTGATTATGACACCAGGCAGTTCCCTGTGCAAAAAGGGGCATTTTGACGAAGGAATCAAAGTTATAGCTAGTGGAACAATTCGAATCTTTCGAAAAAGTGAAAAACGAAGAACGAGTATTTTGTGATGGCCGAAGTCAGAAAGTTTGTCAGTGTTCATTGCTAGTGGAGCGACGGATTGCAGAGTAGTTTCGAAAAAGGAATTTGGTGAGTTTGTTCTGATCAGCTGCGCATGATAACAATGCGTAAATATAAGACATTTGTCGGCCAGAACGTTTACCGAACGTATCCTATGGCACTACCCTTTGCATCAACATTCCACAACATCCCGTAACATCTATGAGAGGTCGTAGAGTTCTCTGCATCTTTTTTAAGTAGGTGTTCAATCAATCATCCTTTCCCATTTCCCAGCTTTCGCAAGGACGTGGCCAGGACAGCTTTCGACTATTGGAGGATGCGTCAATCTTGTCTAAGAGTTAGAGGTTAGTCCCAAACTTCTCACTTTGATAACGGGCGGGAAGGAGGCAACCCTCATACAATGGTCTAGTGACAAGCACAAATATATACTCTATGCCCTCGATCGTCAGATTCGAACCTGACACCTTCAGGATGCTCTTACTGTGCGTTAAGGGCTATGTCTATTTGGTTTCCATGCGAATATTATCCTATCGATCGTAATTCCACATCACAATACTCCACAATTATCCATCTCAAAATATTATACTTTCGGGGTTATGGCGTTCGGGGTAGTGTCATAGAGTCGTCTTTTAGAGAAAGTTATTATGAACAGTTTTGCCGAATACACATTTGGTTTAACTCTTTACTTGAACTTTCGCCGAGATGAGCCAGCCTCGGGCTGCAAATCTCGTTAATAAAGATAATAATAATAAAAAACGAAAAATTTAACTAAGGGTGTCCATGAGATATGCAAATAAACCAAAGTTACCAAAAGTGTACTGGATTGAGAAATTATTGAGAGAACATAAGTAATATTATGTTGCTGCTACTCAAAAAATGGTTGATAAACTTACAGCAAAGTACATAATATGTACTCAATTTTTTGTTTCACATTTTTCAAGAAGTGTTTGATGGAATAGTAATCAATCTAGCAAAAACTAAAAACTTTTCTGAAGATAACACGCTGATAACTTTAATTACAAGCGCATTTTGATTTTTTCAGGAAATTTTTTAAGTTAACTTACAATTAATACGTTCTCACAGTTTTGCACCAAAAAATACCTAATATGGCCTTTCGAATCCAACCAAATTAAAAAAAATATCGAACCAACTCCATGAGTTATGAGCATCTAAAGATTTCAAAATGTTTCACTCAAATTCGCAAAAACACTTCAACAATACAAGAATTAAAAAATTGCAATTTTTAGTAAAAATGAATATTAATACTTTCTTTACAATTCTTCTGAAGATTGAATTCACGTAAATCTGAAAACAAAACAGTTTGAAAAAAATAACTGAATGTTTGGATCCACCCTAAGTAAAAACTTTCAGAATCTCAGAAAACTCAGATCTTCTCTGAAGCCATAATACATCTAAAATCAACGAGAACATAGGAAATACTTCTTTTCTGCTAAATTGTCGATTAAGACCACTGCTTCCTCGGGGTTTATTTTTTATAATCGTTAAGAAAACTGTCAACAATTATTTTGCAGAATCCAATGAAAAATTTTTAGGATTCCAATTTTTTTTGAAAAAAATCTTGGATAATTCCTTGGAAAACCCCCATTAATAATTTCTGAAGTATTTTGAAGAGAAATTCCTGGAAAAAACGGATTTTATCCGAAAATTTATGTAGAAAACTTTAGATAAAATTCTGAATTACAGTTAACTCTCCCTTACTCGATATTCCGTATCTCGATATCGAGTTAGAGAACCATAGTAAAAGTTGGTTTTCATGGCTAACTCGATGGTCCCTTGGAACGCAATTGCACTGCTTTTGTGTTCTGTAACTCGATACCTCCCTAACTCGATGGTCCCTTCAATATCGAGTAAGGGAGAGATGACTGTAATATGTTAGTTATGATATTAAGAATGCTAGGAAGAGCTCCTGAGAAAATCATCATGATGCAAAGATTGAAGATTGTGCCTTTTTTCCCGAATGTCATTTGTTTCAATTTTGTTCAGTGTAGAGAAAGTTGTGTTATATTTTTATGTTATATTAACTACTTATAAGCAAAAATTATAACGTATGTTGTTAGAACAAACGCGCCAACTGAGTAACAAAATCTATTATAAAGTTTTGAGGACAACGAAAAACTGTATTGCAAAATATCATCATTTAGCTACGAGAAATGCCTTCTGTTACTATCATAGCGTTCTCGTAACCATAATAAAACATTGACAAAACCGTACGAAAGCTAAACTGCTGTCGAATTATTACTTGGGCTATCTATTATGAGAAACAATGTGGATTCATTGGCAATTGATCATCAGCTTCAAGCTCCCACCTCTACCCCACATTCCCTCTATCAGCATCAGCATGAACATCATCGCATCAGCGCCAATTGTCGGCCCAACTTGGTAGGCCATGGTAAACAGCCACCACGATGAATGGCTTTCCATTCGAAGAAAATGAAAGTAGGCCCTGCCCTCGCCCAAGCTTTCCCCGCAAATCATCCCGTCGAACTATTCAGGTGTTTCTTCGGAAGCACAATCCGATCGTGCGTGACGCGTGCCTATATTTGGTTTGCGTCTGGGTTCGTTCGTATGCGTGTCGGAAAATGAGGAAAACTTCAATAATTTGAAACTTTTCGTATTGTGCTCGCTCGGTTCCGTTTGAAGGGCGATGGGAGTTGAAAAGGGTTGAAAAGATTTTCCCGTTACGGGCTGGGTGTTTATTCTTCTCAAACATGGAAGCAATTCAAAGCAAATATATAACAACAGTTTTCAGTTTTCCGAATGTAGGTATGCGGTACTGAGCAGTGGGTGAAATGGAAGGAACAGAAAGATGCGCTTCTAAGATTCAGGTAAGAATAAGCAAGCATGGGTGGAAAGAGAATCCAAGTTTATAACTGATTTAGCAAACTTAGGATGGAAAGAATTTTTATATCAGTGTTGTAATATCTATGAGTCTTCCAGCAGTCACGTTCATACTCTCAAAGAAATTTCATTGAATTGATATTTGGTATTTGCGTGAGAATATTTGAATACGTGAGAAAAATCATTCCTCAAAGCTTCAGAATGGTATTTATGATATGTTGTGTTCATAAACCAATATAAGACTCGAATGTAAGAAAAAAAATCACAATACTGAATCGTCTTCTCTCTGGCATTACGTCCCTACTGGGGCTGAGACTACTTCTCAGCATAGTGATCTTATGAGCACTTTCACAGTTATTAACTGAAAACTTTATTTGCCGATTGACCATTATTGCAACTGAATATCGTGTGGCAGGTGCAAGGATACTCTATGCTCTGGGAAGTCGAAAAAATATCCATTACGGAAAGATCCTCGAGTTGTGGAATTTCAACCAGTCACCCTCAGCTTGGTCCTGCTGAAAACCTGCTCGTTCACTGCTACTCTGATTATTAAAGCTTTAAAATAGTCAATATGAGATAAATAGAACAGAGCTAATTGGGTTCTTTTAAATTACCAAAAAAAGCTAAACTATTGTTTGTGGCCCAAAATCCAATAAACCTAGAAATCAAAGGCAAAATACTTTGCTCCATTAGTACCCTAGAGACCACATGTTGTGCTCGCCGAAAAGCTCGGCCATCGCCCGAAGCAGCAGCAACTCAAAAGGAACAAAACCCCTTTCAGAAAGTTTTCCGGGAAATCGATTGTATACCGTCCCCATAATGAGACATAACAACACACAATAGGATTCATTCCCAATAAGCATCACATCGTCTTATGTTTTACCCTCGTTTTTTTCTTCACTGTTTTCAGCTCGTCTTCTTTGTCCTCATCTGAATCGTACCCCGTCATCAGATAGATAGATTGGATTGAATGAGACCTCACCCTCCAAAGCCCCCAACTTTCATCACAGCATAAAAGCAGATCAGTAGCCAGCATCTAACCGCTTGGCAGCCAGTGGAGCGTTCGCTTTATCTGATGGCAAACGGTAAACAATGGCGAAGCATTTCTTTCATTCAATTTTTCCAATTCCACACACCACCCACCACAGAAGAACAATGATGAGATTTTTGTACTCCCATCCCCGTTTTCCCGTCGTCCCGAAGATATTAGCCCCAATCCCCCCTCATTTCCCACCATCAGGCCGAAAACATATACACCATTATAACTCGAGTTGGGCCAATATGTTCAACATCACAGCCATTCCCGTCATCAGTTTTCTCGATTGTTATTTTGCTTTTCCTTCCCCCCTTCGGAAGACGAAAGTCACATTACACACCTCTTCCCAAACAAGGTAAACGAGGCTCCGTGACGAGCTTACCTGTTTTTCCACGGCAGATATCGAACCATGACGTCAAATTTGGAATAAATTGCATTAGAGCGCGACGCGTTTGACAAATATGGGAAAAGGTGAAACAACTCGAATCGATGGCGTGGCGTTGAACTTTGATAAATTCTGGGAAACGGGATTCAATGATTTTCCATAGAAAGACAGCCACGGAATTTGTTGAAATTGAACCTTTCCACTTCAATGGTTCTCGTAGTGTAGTGCGCGAGAGCGCTAAACAAGTTGTCAGCGCATTCTATGTTCGAATCCCATCGAAAAAACTTTTGTGCTTTCGCGATTTCTGTTTAAAACCGTATTGCTATTATTTTTCATCTTTGTAAATGCGACATTATGCTCTTGAGTTCGCCAATCGAAACGATCCGTTCGTTCAGGACGAAGTTGTAAACTCGTATCAAGACTCTAAGCTGATGGTTGGTTCGTTTCTTGGATATCAACGGTGTGCTAGAGTTTGAAGTATTTAACAAAAAATCATCAGCAATGTTACCCTTTTTAAACATAGGCTATTCTTACGATTTGTAGTGGTTTATTTATTATTGGCAACATTTTAGGTCATATTTTAAAAGAAAATTTTGCCTTCATTAGATCATCGGCAGTCCTTTGTAGTTATACTGATGTAACAATTATTTGCATTACACTTGCTTGAATTTCATAAGAGATTTTTCCTTGATCATAGGCTGTTCTTTCATATTTGAATATTTTTCATATTTATTGGAATTAGGGCTTATAATACGTTCATAAAGAGTCTTATTGCCAATTTGAACCTTACAAATGAACATTTTTTAAATCAGCATGTATACTATAATCGAAGAATAACATCTGATCAAACGCTTTCATGTATGCAACTCCAAGTAACAATTTTAGTTTTACGAATTACTTCCAGGGTGCTATAAATAAACGCCCATAAAACCATGGTCAAGGCACTGTTGTCTTCATCGCATCCCCCAAAACCTCTTGTAGATTAGAACGTGACTAGTTGGCCCACTCTAAAAGAGGCTATGAAGTGTATAATTATGTCACACGAATAAAGCAAAATAGCATTTATGGTAGCTATTTTGAGGCCACCTGTTCTAGATGAATGTCGCTTAATCTTGAAAATGATTTTATCATAATCTTTCCGGTTTTATTCCAACGTAAACAAAAAAAAATAGGATTGAAAACTTGGCTATGATAGTTTATTTCTTAGTGCTTTTTATTTGAAGTGATTTATTTTAATATAGTGCCCAAATCTTTAGTGCCGAGTGAGATTTACTGTGAAATGTGATGAGAAAGAAGTAAATTTGCCTGTGCCCCCTTGAAAGTGGCATATTTCTAGTTATTTAGAATTTGCTAAAATAAACCGCCAGGTGAATAATTGAACATTTCTTGGTTTGATTGGGCAGTGATTGTGCTTTAAATTATATTCAATTAGTTTAATCATCACACCATAGCATCTGATGAACGAATTCATGGAGATAATATTATTTGAAAAAGTGAAATTGTTGCAACCTGAGTGAAATTAATATGGCGGCTGCTTGGGTACGTCAGGAGTTAATCATCAATATTAACCTCCTTTTCCCGAGCAGCCTAGATAGCCGCGTAGTGTCGGTAGCGGTTGTTTCAACTGGCTAAGAATTTTCACTACGGATTACCTGTTCCGGTGGTAAAAGTCCACCTAACAGGTGACCCCTAATTCATAGTGTGATGCGTACCGTGCCTAAGAACGAATGGTTAGGGGGGTCTAAATGTGGTAGTGCCGTTGGGTAGTGGACGCTTGCTGTATGAGGTACCAGTTTAATTAATATTATTTTGGTGTCATCCTTCAATTGCCCTTCAGGCAATGAGTTCTAAAAAATGTATTACCACCGTGTTAACGGGTGAAGAAAATTGAAGTGTCTCTGACCCGTCTAAATAGAAATATAGTGAAAGCAATATTTCTAGTTTGTGAAGCGCAACTTCGTCATTTAGTGCAATAGCTAATTTCTACCTCACACGTAGAAAGTTCGGCACCTTACTTGTATATGAGAACATCTCATCTTCCATATAGTGTTCTCACTTATAAGGGTAGTTAGCTTGACCTGAGTTATCTTCAATGTGCTAGTGTAACTCATTTATTTCGGGCTCTGTTATAGCCGTGTGTAAAAACTACAGCCCGATAGCGCAATATAGTTCTGTACGCAGCTGGCTGTGATGGGACAACTGAAGTACAAAACTATGCGCTCAACAATGTATCTCCTATTGACACTACCTACCTACAGGGTAGCGTGCATCTGTGGGGGTATATGGTATATCAATATAACCGTGCGAACGAAAGTATTGTTGATTGATTAGCCTCTTTTTGAGAGTGGAAGAGTGGAATTATTTGTATGATCACTTGTTTGAATGGGGTATCTTTCGGGTGCATGACATTATGTGCGTCGGTAAAATATCCCTGAATTACAAATTGTTCACTATTTGGTATTTCCACTAAAATAACATAAAGCTGTATATGTTCATGGGTAACGTATGACAGTAAATGTTCGTCGTTTGGTTGGAATACAGCGTTATGATTTATTGCATGTATTACAAACTATTTTTTTCTCTACATGAGAGTATAAGAGTGCATTATAATTTTTGAGCTTCTTGTACTACGTGGGGTATTTAAAGGTGTATGGCAAAATGTGCGCCTTGACTTTATCCCTGTAGTGCAATTCGTTTATGATTTTGTATAGACTCTTTTCTATAGCTTTTGGCGTTCAATTTTTCGCCAACAGTTTGTTTGTTGGTTCAACAACAATTATAATTAGACGATCAGAAGTAGGCATTTTTTTTCTGACTCTGGACGTTTGATTATTTTGACTTTGCGATTATATTAGTTTTGGTATAATAGCTGAGCTTTTAGCTAAATCCTTTAGTAGTTCCGTGCAGCATTCAGTGAGTTCTTCTAAAGCTTTAACTGGACGTGCTAAAGGAGAAATACTGCATGTTGGAAAAGAACTACAATGTGTGAAGCCCCTGGCCATGAATAGTGGTGATCTTAGTTTAGCCGCCAAAGGCAAAAACTATGCGAAAACCCAGAGAGATAAATACCGCAAAGCTGCTTTGACCGGTATAATCTCTCTTTGGGAAAACTAGCAGTTCAAGAACTTCATTGCGTTTGCAAATAAGGCTTAAAGGCATATTTTATGAATGCGATGAATGATGAACTGATGAAGGATTTAAACGTCCTGCAATATCATACGGCACCTATTTCATTAATCTTATCATTCTTCGATTTTAAGCTCAGACTTGGAAAATCTGGTTTCAACTGGAAACCAGGAAACCCAAGACTGGCTCAAATGAAGTTTGCTAATAATAAATGAATAGGTGTAATTTGATTACACATTCATTAATAAATTTATAATCTTCACCAGTGCAGTATTTGCTGCATTTCCCGGAATGCTGTTGAAGATTTAAATCAAAACGGTGTCTAATCGTATGGTTTCCCATAATTAAGCTGTTTTGGAAACTTCAGAAGGATTAAAAAGACACATATACTGAAAAGGAAAGCTCCGTTCTTTTTCAGTATTTGTAATTGTTATTCAATCCTCCATTAAGGACGAAACTTTTTGATAAACTACGGGTTTTCATATTGTTTCTTGTCGTGTTCTCTGAAATAATACAGGTTCTCGTACTCTAAAGGGCAAAGCATCTTCTGCTGTGGTAGATTATGTAACGTCATCATAGAGTGTGAGAATTTGTTTAGAAATCATTTTCAGTATCCCTCCGGGGGTGCAGAAGTGAAATTTGATGCTCATCAATTCTTACAAGCATCCTTCCAGGGTGTTTGTATGAATCTTATCATCCCTTACAAGTTTCCTTTTCTTTCTCCTTGTTTTCCTAGTCCTTTTCCCATCGGGTAAGTGATGAATGGCTATGACGTGCGAGGCACAAATCTCCCATTTGTAGGGGAACGTGCCGCCTGAGCCCAAATTCTGATACCTGATACCTGCTAAAATAAACCGCCAGGTGAATAATTGAACATTTCTTGGTTTGATTGGGCAGTGATTGTGCTTTAAATTATATTCAATTAGTTTAATCATCACACCATAGCATCTGATGAACGAATTCATGGAGATAATATTATTTGAAAAAGTGAAATTGTTGCAACCTGAGTGAAATTAATATGGCGGAACCATAATTGATAGATTGTCATCAACAAATGCTGTTTTGTCATCATAAATACACAAATAAGGGCACACTGTTATGATTTGGCATTTGCAGATGTAAAATTGCTTCAACAAATGCTGATTGAAGATGATTTAGCTTTTTTTTGCTTTTTATAGCAACCAAGCAGCATTCAACGAAGTTTGCAGTTTGGGTATGTTATTATGAAGAATATACGCAAAAAAAATGAAAACGGGCATTAGTTCGTCGTTATTTCGTCGGGAATAAGTGTTCGTAATGCATTGCAATGCATTCGTTATGCATCTGAAGAGCCCAAATATCGATTTGAGAGGCATAATTTTTTTTTTTTTTTTTTAATCTTTATTAGAGTGTATTTTAACGCACGAGGGCTAGTTCTACACTTATTTGAGAGGCATAAATAAGGTAAGTTATCAAGATTAAAGTGCAAGTCAATCAGTTTAAAAGCATCTTTTATGGCAACAAGGTGTATTATATCAATCTTTTATCATAGCCGTCACAAATGAGTGTCACTCAGCCACCACTAGCAGTTTAAATGAGGTATTCTATGCTGCAATAAAGCTGGTTTTGGAGCCACAAAATTTTAACTTTATAGTTTGTCTCTGAAAGGTTTTGAAAACAACCAAGAGCTGACTTACAAAATATCATCTTCTAGCAACGTTAAATGTCGCCTCTAGCTATCATAGCATTCACATAACTGGCTTAAAACATTAATAAATACACTCGAATGCCAAATTGCTGTGAATTTGTTACTTGGGAACGTATTTGCAAGCAAAAAATAAAATTGCAGATAAACAAGCATTTTATAAAAATTGATTTATTAACTCCAGAAAAAAGAAAACGGATGGCTGTTTCTACTATTAGATAGAAAACATGTTTGTCTATGGGATAATGAATAAAAAAAAAAAATTATAATAATGTTCTTCATAGCTAAAAAACACTTGCTTCCTTAGAGGGCGCGTTTTACCCCCAGTTACCCTAATTGCTTACATTTAGGCTGTTCTTTTTTCAGCGTTGCCTGTTTCTTGAACAAACACTAAAGTGCTTATGATGATTTATCCTTCTTTAAGAATCAACTGTTCTTTGAAATTCATTACGAATTCATGCCAATTGAAGTTGAATTACGAATTACGAATTCATGCCAATTGAAGGTTGACTCCGTTATCAAAGAAATAAAACCAACGTTTCAGTGAATTTCGCCTCCACTGTATAAATCACTTCAGGGATTCCAGATCCATGTCTGGATTAAATTCCATAAATTTGTCGGTGTCGTCGATGCCATTAGGAATCTGATATATTCTACCAGATATAAATAAACATGCTGCTTTAACATTTCTGCTTTAAACAAGGGTGTTAATCCAGCTTAACTATAACAGCAGCGATGAAGCAGATGGAAATGTAGCAGAAATCAACCGATAAGCGCCTCAAAATATCAGTTTGATCCTGTAAGCAGCAGCAGTAATGTATCAATTTCGATGTTTAGCAGAAATGGAAAGAGAACAACAAACTGTTTTTGTCCTTGATCGGGTGCTATGGAATTCAGAGACTCGGTACGTCAGGTCAGAGTTGGCTGTTTATTAGCCGAATAATTCTCCAAAAGTGGCACTAAGGTAGGTAGGTAGGTTACGAAACTGCCCTATGGACCATGCTTTTATATTGATTACAGAATTGACTTGCGCTAACTTTTACGGCTTAATGATTTCTTGGGTACTGACCACAGATGAGCAATGTATAACTTTTTTTAAAATATTCATTCCAGTTTTGTTAGTTTCATTAAAATAATCATATGGCCTTCAGTATACTTAAAAGACACTACACGTTAATGCTTCCAGTGGGCTATTAGCCCTTTTAAGGTAGCACCACGCCCAGTGGCACAGTCGGAAAATGTTCCTCACGAAAAGTTTTTTGGCCTGAGGCGGGAATCGAAACCACAACTTCTTAGCACGATGCGGCTAAAAACCTTGATGACACTAACCGCACGGCTACGAAGCCCACGTAAGTTTATGCCTCAAATCCTGGAATCTCAAAAACGACTTCAACGACTTCAGAATATGTTTGGGATAATCTAAGCTATCTAAACTATTGTGAAGCTTTAAAAATCAATATTTTCTTTCATGATTCATATGCACTCTTCGCATGTAGTATGGATGTCTAATACCCTTAGTACCTTTAAGTAAAATAAAATTACGTTTACTTTGGTGTAAGGTATTCAAAAGGCCTTCAAATCATATTGAAGTAATTTCCTGACGTTCAAATCAATATCCAACTGATCAAATTTTGAGATGTTTTTCTACAATCTAGGTTATTTTAAGTACTTCAGAGTAGAGGTCTTCAATATCTACAAGCTCAACCTAAATGGCCACGTCTACACTCATGAGGTCAGGCTTGACATAAACTCCACTGAGAGGAAAAAGTGTGGCGATTTCGAGGTTTTTTTCTGAGGAGTGTAAGTTGAACTTAAAATTCTCATCTTGAATCCCCAAACGATTCATGTGAGAGTGCATAGCAATTTCAGGTAATCTTTCTCTCTTGCTTCCATGCTCATCCTTACTCACACTTTAAAAGAACTCTTGAGTGACCCGTCCGTACGAAATAGGCCTTGCGGAGTTGTGATGGCATTTTTTGTTATGGAATTTTCCTCCGTTTTTTTTTTTGTATCGCATCTTCCTCGCTCATTTTTCGTTGCCTCTCTTCTTAGTGTTTTCTCGCTGCCTCGCAAAGAGGCAAGACAGCACGCTACTGTTGAGCATAATTCCGAACTCTGGTGATGTTGAAGAGTACTATCAAACCTTTTTCCAAAGGGGTAACTGTGCAAAAATTGATATCATTTTTTTCTTATTTTGTTTGGTGTCTCTTCGATTGGCTTTCCGGTCAGTAACAAATTTAAAAGTGAAATTACTTTATAACAACCAACGTTTCAATCCTTGGTTTGGTTTGAGGCTTATTTCGTCTCCGAAATCAGTATCCCTTTAATCCCCTGATACACGCCCGAACCAAGAGGCGAGACGTCGGATGATATAAAGTAAATCTGCTTATGAATTGGCCAGTTACCGAAAAGCCAATCAAATGGATCAAAGTACACATTCATCGGTCGTCTTCACATTCAATCCTCATTTCATTTTGTAATTGATTTTGAACGTGCACTGTTCACGCACAATTAATGCGCCACCTAGTCAGTGACTAGTAGTCACGATAATTAGTTCCTCTATTCTGTATGTTGTTTTAATATAAATGACACATACTAGTAGGTGACCCATGTAGTGTAACCCCTGTTTATATTTATTTTGCAACTGATTTAAGAGTCGATACGTCATCCTTTGGAATCGTATGATGATCAGACACAGAACGGTCACTTTAAAGTATGTATATTTAACAAACCCACATCCAACAAAGGGCTAGAGCATTCAAACATAAAAGAGTTTTTCTAGAAATCCCTGAAATTTTAGGGCAATGTATGATTTGAAAGAACTAACACATGAAGTCCTGTCAGAATAATAGAACAAACAGGAATACCCAGAAGGAAGAATCAACAGAGGAATTACCAGAAGTATACAAAGAGGAATTCTTAAACAATGATAAACAATGATTTTTGTAGAATTTCCGGAAAAGAATCAAGATTTTGAATTTATTAGGTAATATTTCCATGGCTGGAGTGAATTGAAGAATATTTTGAACGTAACCCGGAGTACCCGGAGGAGTGTTCTTTAGCCGAGTGGTTCGAGTCCGCGGCTACAAAGCAAAAACATGCTGGACGTCTGGGTTCGATTCTCGGTCGATCCAGGATCTTTTCGTAATGGGAATTTCCTTGCCCTCTCTGGGCATAGAGTATCATCGTACCTGCCACACGGTATACGAATGCGAAAATGGCAACTTTGGCAAAGAAAGCTCTCAATTCATATCCGTGAAAGTGCTTATAAGAACACTGAGAAGCTGAGAAGCAGGCTCTGTCCCAGTGAGGACGTAATGCTAAGAAGAAGAAATAAACTCCTAGCCACATGTATAGAAGCTGGTCGAAATGACCACTCCTAGGTCAACTTATCTGATAGCCCCTTGCAAACTAAAAGTCAAGTTGTTATGGGTAACCAGGAGGCCATTGTTTAAGGTGAAACATCTCAGAATCCAAAGATGGTCGGCACAATGGCCGACTTGTGCCCCTACTCACGATTTCAAAGGCACAAAACTGGAGAAATAGTTGGCAAACGTTTCTGATCTTCTTATTTTAAGCATTCTGCTAGTGCACAAAGCCAAAATAAAAAGTGCACGGTTGTTGGATGCTTTCTTTGCGAAATTTGTGCCTTTGAAGTTTTAGTGCAATCTTAGAAGTTGATGCAAAACTGTTTCACCTTAACATGGAGGTGTCAGAAGCGGTCTTCAGCTTCGAAGAAAGGTATTGTTTGCAAAATCAGTTACGCCTTTTTGAAGTGTTGTTGCAGTACTTCTTAAAGGCCAGAAATTAACTCCGGACAATTTACATATGACCGATTCCAATATTCCAAATAATATTAATACACTACTTAATGCTAGTAATCAACCAGCGTTCGCCAGATATAGAATGGCCATCCCAGCATCCCCTTATAGTGCAGTAAAAAAACTCATGTGACAATAATCTCATATGTTCAAGGTTGCAGTGATAAGTACTTGTGGCCCCAGCCATAGATCCTCGGGCATTCTGTTCTGGAATGGCCACTGATAGATCAGCATATCAAATAAATTGATAACAACTAGAAACATCTGTTGATGCAATTTCCGGAAGTTTGATACCCTTATTGACAATGATTTATTGAAATCCACAATTAAAATCGTTGCATCAGAATAGGTCTCGACTGAATAGCGCTGTAAAATTTTACAATTTGTAACATTCGTTTGGCCGAGCTTGGATGACAAATTCGTGCAGTGTAGAATTCTATTGAAACATAGTTTGGTCGTAGTTATGCTGTAACTACGGTGGTCCAGTTTTTGATCCATTTTTTTTAACCAAACCATACGCACAATCACCGATTGTTGTATTGTTTAGATCCATTTCAAATGTGATCAACGAATACAAACAAACTCCAGAGGAAGTTTCGAAAAATTGTTTGATGAAATCAAGAGGAATTTCTGAAAGAACTTGAAAAAACAGGATGAACTCTGGAGGAATACCACAAGGAACTCTGAAGGAATAACCGGAGGACGTCTAGTGGAGTTTTCGGAGAACTCTCGTAACTACCTCCTTGGGAACTCTGGAAGATCAGCCTGAGGGTAATATATAGCATTTTAAGAAGTAACTACTGGAAAATTCCGAAAAAAAGTCCAGGAGGCAATATAATGAAATCCAAAAAAAATCCCGGTGGAGCTCCAAAATAATTGACGAAGGAAATCTGAAGGAATTCCCGCATAAACTACGAAAAAAGTCCATGAGGAACTCTGGAGAATTTTTTGAAGAACCTTCAAAGGAATTCTTGAAGAGTCTGCGAAGCATTTGCTGGAGGAACCGCGGAATTTTTTTTATTGAAACTCCGAATAAAGTCCTGAAGGAACTATAAAGAAAATCCTGGAGGAAATTCCCAGAGCAATTTTTGGAGGGAATCCCCTGAGAAATACATGAAACGGAGATGAACCAGCCATAAGGCTGAAAATCTCCTTAATAAAGATAGTAATAATAATAATTCCTGAAGATAATTCCCAGAAGAGTTCTTGAGGGATACCACCGGAGAAATCCTTGAAATTTTCGAAGGAATTTTTTGGGAAAAATCCCGGAGAAATTCCTGAAAGAAATCTCCAGTTAAATACTCTGGAAAAATCTTCGAACGAATTTCTGGAGAAAATGCCCGTAAGAATGTCTCAGTGAAATCCCCAGAAGAATACCTGGGCAAAATGCCCGAAGAAATCTCTGGATTTTCTTCTTCTTCCGGTGATTACGTTCTCACTGGGACAGAGCCTGCCCCTCAGCTTAGGGTTCTTATTAGCATTTCCACAGTTATTAACTGAGCGCATTCTTTTCTATTTTCACATCCGTATATCATGTAGCTGGTACGATGATACTTTACGCCCAGAGAAGTTAAAGAAATTTCCATTAAGAAAAGATGCTGGGCCGATCAGGAATCAAACCCAGGCACCTTCAGTATGACTTTGCTTCGTAGTTGCGGACTAATCGGCTAAAGAAGAAAAGCTCCGGATAAGTTTTATGAAAAAATCCTCATTGGAATTTTTGCAGCGAACCTCCCGATTTTTCTTCGAATGGATTCCCCGGAGGAATACCTGGAGAAAACCCCCGGAGTAATTTCTCAATGAATTCCCCGTAGGAAATCCTGGACGATATCTCCAGGGTTATTTTTGAAAAAAAAAATCTCCGAAAGAATTTCTGGAGAAACCTCCGGAGCTGAGATCATTGAAAAAAAATCCCCGGAATAGTTCCTCTAGAGCAGTTCCTGAGAGAAATTCCTGGAAGAAATCTCCGGATAAATTCCTGGAGGAAGTTTCGAAGAAATTCATGGCGCGAATTCCCAGAGAAGAACTCCGGATAAACTCTCTGAAAAAAAAAATCCCCGAAGAAATCTCTGGAGGAAATCCTCGGAGAAATTTCTCAATGAAATCCCCGGAAGAATTTCTGGACGAAATCACCATAGAAATTTCTGGACGAAATCCTCTGAGGGATGACTGGAGAAAATCCCCGGTGGATTTCTTGAAATTCCTGGTTCAACTCTTCAGAGAAATTCCTGGAGAAAATCTCCGGATAAAATCACTGAAAAAAAAACCAAGGAATTTCTGAATAAAATCTTTGGAGGAATTTCAGGATGAAATCCCTGGAGGAATTGCTATTGGAAATCCCCTGAGGAATTTCTGGAGGAAATTTTTTAATCACTGGAGGAATTCCTGTGCAAAATTCCAGGAAGAATTCCTGGATGACGAAATCCCTGGCGGTATGTCTATTGGAAATCCCCCGAGAAATTCCTAGCGTAGTTTCCCGGAGGAGTTCTTGGGGGTAATTCCCGGAGGAATTCTTGGAAACAATCTCTGAAAAAATCCATAATGGAAATCCAAGGAGGACTTACTGGAATAAATTTTTGGAAAAATCCTGGTGCTAATCCCAAGAGAAATTCCTGGAGGTAATCTCCGGAGAAATTCTTTGAAACATCCTCGAAGGAATTTCTAAATGAAATACCCGGAGAAATTCCTGGATGAAATCTCCAGACAAAATCCTCAGAAGAATTTCTGTACGAATACCCCGGAGAATTGCTATTGGAAACCACTGAAGAATTTCTGACGAAAATCTCCGGAGGAATCCCTGGAGGAAATCATCAGAAGAATTCTTTTGCGCAAAATGCCAGCTAAATTTTTTGAAAAATAAATTCTCCGAAGAAATTTCTGAAGAGAAATCTCCGGAATTTTTGGTGGAAATCCCCGAAGAATTTCTGTACGATATCCCCGGAGGATATTTTATTGAAAATTCCTGAAGAAAATCGCCGGAGGAATTCGTGTTTAAAATTTCTGGAGCTAATCTCCGGAAGAAGATAAGAAATTTCCGGACCAAACAATGGAGAACGTTCCTCTTGCTTCTGGAGGAAGTCCTCGGAGCAATTCCTGGAGGAAATTCCCGGAAGAATTTTTGTACGAAATCCTCGGAGTGAATGCTATTTAAAAGCCTCTGAGTAATTCATGGAAATTCCCGGAGGAGTTCTTGGGAAATAACCCTGGAGGAATCGCTGGAGAAAATCCCCGGAGGAAATCGTGGACGAAATCTCCAGAGAAATTCTTGGTGCTAATCTCTATAGATGTCCCTGGAGGGAATCCTCAGATAAATTCTATATACCCCCGAATTCTTTTTGAGAAAATGCCTGGAGGAATTTCACTATGCAATCCCTGGAGTAATTCCTGGAAGAATTCCTGGTGGAAATCCTGTAAAACACATCAGATGAAATTCTGTATAAATCCTGGAAAAGCTTCTGGAGATTTCTGTAGAAGGATTTCGTTGAGGAATCCTCAGATGTATTCACGTAGAAATTCGTGGTGGAATCCATGGACGAATTCCTAAAAGATTCCCCGGAGAAATATCCTGATGATTCCGAGAGGTGTCTCTGCATGAATTTTTTTATGTTTCTAAAATTGTCCTATAAAAACAATTATGTGTTTTGTTTCATCCACTTTTTCAAGCGTAATATTTAAAAATGGCGCAAGTGAAATGCAAAACTTTTTCATAAGTACGGATATTGCTTCCTTCTTTAGATTTTAATTCAATTATAAGTCAAATTGAGGCAATTATTTGAAAATAGATTCATAATTCATGCATTATTATAAGCGTTAACAACAAGTAGGTTGTAGATGTTTATCATGCCTATTTTTCATTCATTTGTGTAATAAATCAACTTAATAGAAAAGTTCGATTTGATATAAGTATTTTACAATTTTGTTGTATTCCACTGGTAGGGAAAACTTACCGAATAGAAATAATAAATTACAATGAAGTCCTGTCGAAGCATTCACTAAAGGGACTAATGCAAATGTTGAAAAATGGGTTGCCTAAGTGAAATGCCTTATTACCTACAATCAAAATCTGAATCTGAAATGCCTTATTATCTACAATCTACAATAAGTTAGTAACCAAATGCTGCTTTTCCATACAAAATGCCCAAGTTTGGGGTGCTGTATCTCATCTTCTGGTAGTCCGCATTGGCCGAAATTTTGATGACGATCTACAAATAACTTGAAATTTTGCCTGTAAGGGGATTATCACATTGCAGTCATATTACATAGAGTTTCAGAGGGTTGTTCAAAGACAAAAGTAAGTAACCGAACGACTTTGTAATTTAATTCTTAAACGGTAAGTTGTGGGTTGTTGGTCTGTTCCACAAAGTTGTTCAATTTCAGAAGTCACACAAATTTGCAGAACACATCAACTTTCCACGTCTTACCGTTTTAGAATTAAATTAAAAAGTCTCTCGGTTACTTACTTTTGTCTTTGAACAACCCTCTGAAACTCTATGTAATATGACTGCAATGTGATAATCCCCTTACAGGCAAAATTTCAAGTTATTTGTAGATCGTCATCCAAATTTCAGCCAATGCGGATTACCAGAAGTTGAGATACAGCACCCCAAACATGGGCATTTTGTATGGAAAAACAGCATTTGGTTACTAACTTATTTCACTGACTGTGAATACCTTCATATTTAAGAATATGCTTACTCAAGTAGCGGAAAAAGTTTTTGGTTTCATGTACGCCATTTTGAAATATTACTCTTCAGAACATAGTAGGCCTGGAAATTTGATATTTTCGTTAGTATTGAGCGAAACCGATTTGCGACCATAAATTTCTAAAGTGACCTATAACTTTCAAAATATAAGGCATAGAAAAAAATCATGTTCAAGAAAATTTTCATATTTTCAATCATCTATAACATTGTAGAACATTGTATTGTGGTATATTTTCAAATTAATATTTTTAAATTCAAGTTTGAGAATTAATAAATGAAAGATCTATGAAATTTGACGCTTGCGACACTTTTGCATATAACGTTCCTTAACCAAACAAGCGAATGTTCAGCAGACACCAACGCTGTAACTTACATTTTCCAAGTTTTTAATTTATTCCACTTAATTTCGTTCCGTGGACCAATGTGCAGTGGTATCCATACGGTCGAAAACTCCATCCATCACTAACAAAACACTCCCACCTCCAAAATAGCTGTGGAAAATGCAGGTTTTCTAGTTGCTATTGACCATTGCTTCCTCTCCCCGATGAACATAAGGACGTGGCCGGCGCCGTTATCAGTCTTTAAATATCAAGGGTAGTGTGATTGCACATTGAAGATGCTGAAAAGCTAAAACCCAATTTCCATCTCTGGACAAGATCACTATTCAGATTGACGAAAATATGGGCTTCTGGATACGATCTACGATAAAACGATGTTAGCAAAAACCTGATGGTATTTACAATATAAATTTTCAAATGTTACAGAAAATGGATTTATTATGCTGCCAAAATAGGAGCATGCCAAAAGCGGATAATGCTAAAAACGTAATTCCACTGTGTTCTAATCACAAAAGTTGATAATTTCAATGCAAATTAGTTTTGTTCAACTGACTAATCAGATTTCATCTTCCACTCCAAGAACGCCTTCCAAATCCAGAGAAATCCACCTCGGAGGCTATTCCAATGAACAAAAAATTTGCTGTACCCTACGGAGGTATCTTAAGCCACTGCCGAAGCAATGAAGACAATTTTTGAGATGGCAAGCAAGTTTTTCCCACGCGTACCGTTTCATTAGCATCGTTCCAGCAGAAGACAGGAAGTGTTATGCTTTATGCTTCAGTTGCCACCCCTCGCCATCTCATCTCTGGGTGAGCGTGAACCGAAGACGACAGACGGGCGGACGGAGGGTGACTCACTCTCACTTGGCTGCTTCCGAGTAGTAGATCGGAATAAGTTGGCAGCCGGAATGTCGCTCTCGGAGCCAAAGCGCGGCAACATTTCGAACTTCCCAGCCAGCAGCGGCTTCGCTTTTTCGTACAATGTACGAGACAAGTTCGCTTTTTCTCAGTAAACAGCCATTACTTCTCGGAGACGGCGGCGTCTTCTATTGTTTATAAGTGCAATAGACACTTAAAGAGGCGAGGGCAAAGTTTTTAATGGTCCTCCATGGGACGAGGCTTTTCCTTAGCAAATCCTCATCCTCGGGCTAAATGACGACGGTGGTGATGATGATGACTTGGTTTTACTTTTTTCGTTGTTGCTTGCTTGTTTGCCGGTTTGGGATCGGAAATGAGTACGGAATTGTGTGCGCTTCGTTACACGGATCGGTGCCCCTTGTTGGGGATAAATTAACTTAATCTGGTAGGAATGCACTGCTGGAGCCGCGGGTTTGAATGGCTAAGGAGAAATATGTACATACATTATGCAACGGGTGGGATAAGTTTGTTCTAGAAGAAAAATCGATATTGCTTCGGAAAGGAACTTTCGCCGGAGATAAGACTCATTGACTGTATTATAATGTTTGTCATTTTAGTGGTTGTCGAAGTGGAATAGACTATCCATACTGGCGTGACGACTCAACTGGGAAAGTGCCTGCTTCTCAGCTTAGTGTTCTTATGATTACTTCCACAGTTATAAACTGAGAGCATTCTTTGCCGATTGACCATTTTCGCATGTATGTATCGTGTGGCAGGTACGATTCTATTCTCTGATGATTCGAGAAAATTTCCTTTATGAAAAGATTATCGCCCAGTGAATAGTGTGTGATATTTTGGATCTATTGCATGCTCCAGTAGGGCAAGCGACGGAATCAAGATTACTCGTGTCCGATTCGCGTTAGGTGAGTGCGAAGAGATATTTGTATTCAGTCAAGGATGGATTACCAACTAGTGAGCTCGTTTGATGCTTATGATAACACATTTTTATCATGAAATCGTTACATTAACATAATTTAAGACAAGTTTAGAATAATTAGCCAGTACAAGTTTCAACACAAACCCTTGTTTCTGTTTCTGTTTTAATAAACACATACTTTTTTTCTCATTTAGTTATGTACCACAAGAATTGCATAGTTTGACATAATGAATGTCGACGTATTATGTACAAAAAATGGAAATCTAACATTGATTAAGAGTCGTGTTTTTCCTCCTTAGCCATAAATAATGTTTATTTATTAAATGGCATCACCAACCAAAAGCAACTGCCAGATCTTTTTCCTCATTTGATAATCAACTCCTTTCATGTGGTGATTGTAAAAATGCAGATGAATATAAAATACAATTCTATTTTGTCTTTTGAATGCTGTCAAAAGATATTTTTTATGTTTGCCCCAAACAGAGATATTCACAATCAGAGTAGGCATTGTTTTGATAGAAAACAATAATAACTCTCAAACGGAAGGAGATAGCGAGTTTCTTTCCCTTACCAAATTATGCATTTTTCAAAGCTCTAAAAGTGTTTCATAGACTGCTTTGATGAGAAATTTGGATTGAAAACGCTAGAGCCAGAAAACCAGTTTGGTTCGGACCACCTTATGTCACCGTAGGAAAAAAGCTCTGAATCGGTCAATTTAGGAGATACAAAAAAACTTTTTTGCAAAGTTGCTTGAAATTAAATGGTCTACAACTTTGCCGAAGCATGTATAGTATAATTTCTACAATTATGAAAGTTATTTACACCATTTCTATGAAAATGTGGTCCACCCTAATTTTAAATACCACCAAACAAAGGGCTTAACTAATACAAAAAACTTTGTAGAATACCGTTTTCGTCTAATGTTTCATTCTTAAGCTCAAAAAACATCTGTCCGCGTAAAACTGATTCCGGTACCACAGTGCAACGTTTGTTTTATTCAGATATACTTAGAGATTGAATCCTGATAAAATTGAGGAGAATATCTCACGTATCGCTCTCTGTAACTATCATAATATGCAGCACATTATGAGAGACTGTTTATCGTTTACTGCTAAAACGTTGATCAGATTGGGGGGTGCAGTGCATGATAAAACAAGCTCTTAACAAGCTCGTAAACTGGGGCACACTATTGCTATCGTTATCAAAAAATGTGGAGGTTTGGAATATTATTGAAAGAATAAAAGTACAATTATATTGCTACTACAGTGGGATTCCGTTTTTGGCATGCTCCGTTTTTGGTATGCTCCATTTTTGGCACCCCCCGATTTTGGCAACAAAGTGGATCCGTTTTTGGCAACATTTTTAAAAACCATTAGAGTTTTGAATTTTTTGTAAATGTTATTGTGTCTGTTGCTTTGATCATTTGAATTGCGAGTCAACTACAAACCGACTGCATTGCAGAGCTCCATTTTCATCGATTTTCCCCAAATCCTTGCCCAAACCTCACTAACTACTAACGGCTCTCGTACGCGCCTATTAACATCGGGATGGTCATTGTTCATGCATTCGCATGAGGCAGTTTCATGAGGCAATTAATCTCCACCAGTATCTCAATTAGAAAACAACCTCTTTTCTTGAGCATTTATGCTGAGTGAACAGCCCACTTAAGTCTGCCAGTGGGGAAACACTGAATGAAACCACTTTCCTTTAGATTTGTTTGTCAAACACCGCAGTAAAAGAAACAAATAAAGCAAAATATTGTTTCGGGAATTTCATAAAGTAAATTGTATTATTTTAGTGTCAAAATATAATCTATGAAAAGTGTGCATATTTTTTTTTTAAGAATTCTACTGTCCCGTTTGATACCGCCACCATGAAAATCAAATACGGACGCAGTCCAAACTACACTTTTTTGACGTAGAAGTACGTCTTTCTTCTCTATACAGGAGTGAAATTGGAATTGCAAAACCAGGAGCGTTACGTTGGCATGAAATATTTTAAACGTTTATAACTTTGCACTGGCTTAACGGAATTTCTTGATTAGCACCTCAATCGAAAGCCAAGACATCAAAGCTTCATGTCGTTTACTTACTGAATCCCACATACCTGTCCAAATAGTTTAATAACTGTTTTAAAAGAGAACGTTGATTTCAAGCAAATCTATAAATAGGGGTGGCTAGAGAAAATTTGACGTCATTTGCTTTTCACTCTCCGATTGGCTCGCATCTCAGCAGGCGACAGATCGGCTTGCTCTGACCGGACGTGTTTTTCAGGCACAGACATCGATAGCGAAGGACGCCCCCGTTTGTCTTGCTTCGCTCAAATCAAACTGTCGAGCGAGCGAGAGAAGATGCCGTCCGAAGCTAAAGCCATCACCGCTGCCGCCGCCTAGAAGAAGAAGAGGAAGCAGTCCACAAGAGAAATTGCGGTCGAACTGTGAACACGGTCGGGCGAGTCATTCTCGCTTTGTGGTTCACCGCTTGTTTGCGTTCACCCAGCCATCGTCATCGCCGCCGCAAATTTAATCGGCCGAGAAGCTGTTGACCCGCGCTTCAAAATTTCGACTCGTGATGAAATCATCATTGGTGGTCAAGAAGCAATCCCGTTAGGAGCAAATACCAGAAGCCCCCTGAGTTTTGCTGGTCCGAGCAGTGTGAGTTATCCGTAACAACATCGAAGCTAACAAAGCCATCGGTTCTTTTCAGAGCCATCAAATTTGTGGAAAAGAGTTAAAAGAGAAATATTTCCGATTTTATTTATAACTTCTAATATTCCTAAATCAATTTCACAGCTTCATACAAAATTTCATTTGTCACGAATAATTTATGACTCAACCATTTGAGATTGTACTCGCGGACGCTGCTGCAGTGCCGTCGGGGTGAGTGCTCAACATTTCACAACGATTGCAAAATAGAGTGGCTTTTCCAACAGCGCCTTTTATGTTCCATATTTTATGGGAACACTTTGATTAGGAAAATTATCCCATGTGACAAAATAGCGACATATTTAGAATGCTTTTGAAAAGACATTCTCATTGAACAATTGTAATAATTTAGGAACCCATGGATCAGAAATTTACCGTCATAATAAAGAAAACTATTAATTATCAATAGCTCGTATTGAATATTTAGGGAATGCCAATCATTCCAACAATTCATGTTCGACCAATTTCTCACGTATTAGTATGCTCCGTAATTTTCAAGTAATTCCAAGCCCAACACATTATTGGCACATACCCATTTCCCAGATTGGTCGTTCAGAAAGCGAAGAGCACAAAAGGGAGGAGCATCATCTGCTATTCCAAGGTTATAAAACATGCTGCCTTCGTTGGATTCAGTTTCATTCCATTTCCGCTTTCGAGCTGGTAAGAGCTCCTCCGAACTTGCTTAGCGAGAAGTACCTCGCTGCTAGAAGCTTGCTGAGCTGTTAATCCAGAATCTGGTTTGTGAAATCACTCAAGATTTCAAGATTGAGCTACGTTTCCAGATTTCAACTAAATCCCTGTGATCCGCTACCCTGTTTCTGTTGTGCACCCATGAATTATTCAGCTGGTTTGTTGAATAAACAGAGAACTTATTCACATCTTCTTCTTCTTGGCATAACGTCCTCACTGGAACAGAGCCTGCTTCTCAGCTTAGTGTTCTTATGACACTTCCACAGTTATTAACTGAGAGCTTTCTTTGCCAAAGTTTCCATTTTTGCATTCGTATATAGTGTGACAGGTACGATTATACTCTATGCCAAGGGAAGTCAAGAAAATTTCCATTCCGAAAAGATCCTGGACCGACCGGGAATCGAACCAAGACACCTTCAGCATGGCTTTGCTTTGTAGCCGCGGACACTAACCACTCGGCTAAGGAAGGCCCCAACTTATTCGCATGCATTTGCAACTTTTTCGATTTTCCATACAAAATGACCAACTTTGGTAAGTTAGATCTCAGTTATTATGGAAATATTTTCGAATGAAACTTTCACAGAACATCAGATGTAACTTGAATTTTAACATATATTTTTGAATAATTTTTCCAATCACAAGTTTATAAGTAATAACGGTTTGACTTAACTGTAATTTTCGACGAAAAATTCAAAACTTTTTATCTTAAAATTTCATAGCCTTACACAAAAACTGTCTTCAGCAAACTTATTCATCTCGTCAAAGTCTACAACTTTGCTGAAGATACCATGAAGCTATTCCTTCAATATGTTTAGTTATGTCAATCATAAAAAATCGTCAAAATATTCACTTTAGTCAAACCGTAACTGCTTTTCAACGTGTGATTGGAAAAATCACTCAAAAACACATGTTAAAATTTAAGTTATGTCTGATATTCTGTGAAAATTTCATTCAAATCGGTCCATAAATAACTGAGATATAGTTTATCAAAGTCGGTCATTTTGCATGAAAAATCAATAGAGTTGCCTTTTTTTTCTCAGCGAAGAATTACACCATCAACGAAAATAGCGCGAAAGCAATAACCAATCGCGTGCGAGTAGCGAACGGAGTGACGAAACAACCAAGCGAGAACCCCACCACTCGCCATCGGTGAAAGGAGCTCGAGCAAATAAAACCACTGGTTGTTCTGCTCCCAGCTCATTGACAAATCGAACGGCATAATGAACGGATCAAGCAGCGGAGCAGCAAAGAAGAGCGCGTGAAAGCTACAGCAGTGTGCGAGTAGCGAACGGAACCAGAGATCAACGAAGCGAAAGCAACAACTGAAAATCATTCAGTGGACGGATTAGTAGTCAGCGCGAACCGGCGACCTGTTGGAAAGTAACGCCAGCGAAATATACACCATCTGCCTCTCCTTACCATTCATATTCTTGTACATGATGAATTCAATGAAATGGTTTGGTTTGGCGATGGAGCAAAGAGTTATTAAGGATGATTTTACTTAACAAAGAGTTGTTGATAAATATTCCAATCAATAAGAGTTGTTTTGAAAAAGTTCACTTTTATCGGAAAATTTCTGCTTTACCAAAGAGTTGTTAATGAAATTCCTGCAGTAAAGGGTCGAGTTTCTCCCCACGAATATATCCAGCCAGGACCAGTCATGGAGGACAATCCATCCAGAGCATCACGGCCCCCGCTTCCAAAATTCTCGAGTACGGAAATTGGAAAATGTATTAAAATTGCGACATTAAAATCAATAAATTGTTTCTTGACCAATTTTAATGAGCAACTATTGATCTGAATTGATTTTTCTACATGTTGTCTATTGCGTTAATCTGAGAAATAGGCTATATGAAATTGATTTCTTGGCAAGGGATGTACAAAATGAGCATTATGCTGTTATTGCATCCCGACGGCACTGCAGCAGCGTTCTTGGAACATCCTCAAATTGTCGTATTGTCGATTATTCGTGATAAATCAGATATTGTATGATGCTACGAGATGAATTAAGAGATTATAGCAAGTTTTTGGTAAGCATTACAGTAAGTATTACTAGCTATATTATCACGAGAAGTTCTTACTAGCTCGAAAGTGTAAATGAAATGAACCGAATCCTGTTGTTGTTACAGAGGGATTTTAATCCGAAGGTCATTCGTCCCTTAAATGAACCGAATCTGTCGAAGATAGTATGTTTTACATAATTTGAATTGCAGACGATGCTCCTCCCTTTCGTATTCTTCGCCTTCTTCTGATTGACCAATCTAGGATAAGGTACATGAAGTTGATGTCTTGGTTAGGGATTTACATATCTTGGAAAATTCACATGCGCGTTCGTATGGACAGTAAAAATATCAACATTATTTTAATAGCTTACAATAAATTAAAATCACGCATGATATTCAATAGTTTTCTTCATTATGACGGTAAATTTCTGATCCATGGGTGCCAAAATTATTACAATTGTTCAATGAGAATGTCTATTCGAATGCATTCTTAAAATGTCGCAATTTTGTTACATGTGATAATTTTGCTAATCAAAGTGTTCCCACAAAATATGAAACATCAAAGACGCTGTTGGAAAAGCCACTCTATTTTACAATTGTTGTGGAATGTTGAGCACTCACCCCGAAGGCACTGCAGCAGCGTCCGCGATTACAGTCTCAAAATGTTTAGTCATAAATTATTCATGACAAATGAAATTTTGTATGAAGCTGTGAAATTGATTTAGGAATATAAGAAGTCATATATAAAGTCGGAAATATTTCTCTTTTAACTCTTTTCCACCAATTTGATGGCCCTGAAAAGGGCCGATGGCTTTGTTAGCTTTGATGCTCTTACAGATAAATAACACTGCGGGATGTTATCAGTTGATTGCCATGGTCAAACGGGGAATCCTCAACTCAAATGTATAAATTTGAGCAAGTTATTTGCTTATACGACGAACCGAAAGATTCGTGGCGTGGATGACGCACAACAATAACAGGTAGTGGATCACCGGGCTTAAGTTGAAATCTGATGATGGCGGCGATGACGATGGCTGGGTGAATGCAAACAAGCGGTGAAGCACAAAGCGAGAATGACTTGCCCGACCGTGTTCACAGTTCGACCGCAAATTTTCCTGTAGACTGCTTCCTCTTCTTCTTCTTCTTCTTGGCGGCGGCAGCGGTGATGACTTTGGCTTCGGACGGCATCTTCTCTCGCTCGCTCGACAGTTTGATTTGAGCGAAGCAAGACAAACGGGGAAGTCCTTCGCTATTGAAGTCTGTGCCTGAGAAGCACGCCCGGTCAGAGCAAGACGATCTGTTGCCTGCTGAGATGCGATCCAAGCGGAGAATGGAAAGCAAATGACGTCAAATTTTCTCTAGCCACCCCTATTTATAGATTTGCTTGAAATCAACGTTCTCTTCTAAAACAGTTATTAAACTATTTAGACATGACCCTTTGATGTCTTGTCTTTCAATTGAGGTGCCATTCAAGGAATTTCGTTAAACCAGAAAACAGTTATAAGAGTTCAAAATATTTCATGCCAACGTAAGGCTCTTGGTTTTGAAATTCAAATTTCTCTCCTGTATAGAGAATTTTTATTTTACTTTCAAACTGTGCGGCATAATCAAATGCAAACGCATTCAGTTCCCGATGGTTAGCGCCTGTGCTTTTACTGTTCATAAGTCGCAAGGTGGAACTTTCCCCGAGGTCGTGTACGACTATGACAAAAGCCAGGATCAGCAATTGGTATATGTTGGTTTGTCGCGGGTTACTTCACTTCAAGGGCTATTTTTGACAAACTCTTCCAATTTTTTGACGTTGGATAACGTCTTACGGCAACATACTGGGGTACAATTTCGAAAAACGAAAAATCGCTCGCGTCACGAAAAGTTGTTAGATTTTGACTTTTAATAACTTACTAACGCCCGGATAGATTTTCAAGATTCTTGCACCAATCGATTGGAAATCTTTCGAACCTACTCCAACAATGAAAACTATTGATTATCATGACTAAACTATTGAAAAATTGGGAAATATCGAAGCATGTCTTATTTTTTATAGAAAAGCACATTTTTCTTGTGTATTCCTGACACAGACATCATTGCGCGATATCTTAGCCACTTTCGTCATTCAAAGGGAAACGCCCCTTTCGGTCTTCTTCTTACTTCTCTTTATTATCTCGTGTTCAGTCGAAGCCAACCAAACTCGACTTCACGCGCGCATCAGTCAATCGTTGACCAGCAACCGGAGAAGGACTCATATCGGAATAAAATTTACACGTTCGTCGCTGCTGCTGCTGTTTATTCCCAAGCTAAAAGCTGCGGGTTCCGTGTAATCGCTCATCATGGCCCTTGGCATCCAGCTAGCCCATCGAATTCGTGGAGAATGCGTCCAGAAACCTTGATAATTATCGTCGGAGGAGTGAGCAAACCATCGAATACAAGGATGGACAAGAGAGCACAAAATTACCGACCGCATTTTAATTTAATCGTTTTCGGTGATCTTTTGGTGTGTTTCTGTCTAACAATGGAATGAAAACCCAGTTTGATCGACGGTGACTACCACCAACCGTCCTTTTCAGGACGACAATTTCATTTTAAAAGAGTTGTGAGAATTTTCCACCGTGAAGAGCGACATTACTGATGATTGAATGTGATTGATTCAGATTTTGGTCAGTCATTTGCACGCAACCATAAATGGGAAATAAATTTCCCATTGTGCGCGCGCGGGGCGATCCTCGACAGTGTGTGCATGAGTCGGATAAATTGCGAACGGCACTTGAATGAAGAATTCCTCCCGGTTTGTTTCGCATTTAGAGATGATCGCATAATGCCGTTGTCGCCGTCGCTACCTAAATGATACTAGAGCGATCAGTATCAACTCGTCGAACACAGAGCTAAAACTAATAAGAAACAGCTTTGTTGTCTTTCGATTTGGTAAGACATTGTCGAACGAATGGAAATACACACACAGAAAAGACTGCTACCGCCGCCCGACCCGAACGACGGGAACCTATGTTAAACTTTGTTTGCCATTTATCTCCGTTGAAAACTAATCATCCGAAACTATAATTGATAACTAAATAAATTATTGAATCAATTGTGGCCCTGAAAAGGGCAGTTGTTTGAAATTGTGCTTCAATGCAATTTCAGCACGTTCGCCACGGATACGACGAGTATCGAAAGGCTTCGGAACCCACTTAAGCCATCAATCTTAGTGGATCATGCGTGGACTTCAAGCGGAATATTTGTTTGTTGAGCAAAAGTTATCGCTCATGCTTCTTTTTCCATCGACCGATTGAAGAGTTAATCGAACCAACCAAATAATAACACAAAATGTTCATAATAGGTCAACAATGGCATGCAACAAATAGTGTGAAAATTGATTAGAAGATCACTTATTTTCGACCTACAAGAATTCTGTGCCAATTTTCGGATTTTCATACAAAGTAGGCCAAAACCGTATCGAAAATCGGTCGAAAGTTAGTGTTGGGTCGAAAATTGGTGCTGTTCTCTCAGAAATCTTTCATAAGTTCGTGACGGTCTCAAGCCAGGAAATAGAAGATGCTAATGTTATCCAACGTCACTTTGGCGGTCGTATCTCGGAAACAACCTCTTACTTTTTAAGTTCAATCACGCCAAAGGCAGCAATTCTACCAAGAGGGTTGACTTGAGGAATGAGCTGCAGCGCTTAGGCAATCATCGATTAGTGACGCTTTGAGACGAACTGCGTGAAATACTGGATCATAGCGGCCAAGCCTGCATATTGATGAGTATCAATGTACAGAGCCTAAATGCTCATGTAATGGATATTGCTACAGACCAAAGCACTGGACCGATTCTATCAATTATCACGATCGAAGCACCCGAGCTATCAAACATCTAATCTACTGGAGGAGTTTGGCGAACTACAGCTGGAGCCAGAAACCGATCACCCAACCAAGCAACACAAGGAAGCAACGACCAAACAAACAAATTCAATCATCTGGCATTATTCCTGGAACACCAAACACTGGTTCTCGGAACCATAGAACGACAAATGGTTCTTTTCAGGACTACCAAAATAAGTCCAAAAAGAGTTAACTTCTGAAAACTTCATCCGATCAATAACAACACAAAACTAGTACACTTACAAATTCATACACTTGACAAATCAAATTATTAATCATCGTAGTTCTACGTCAACCCCGCGGTAATGTAATAGACATTACCCACCCCAAATTTTTTTTCTAAAAAATATAATTGAAGCGTACAATAAATACGATAGAGAGTGTACAAATTTCTAGACTGTGGTATAAGTGTGTATAATATTTTTTCTACGTTTCATATTCATTGGATATTCTGTAAGACGCTAGATTTGTCAAGAGATGATTGAACATTCTTACAAAAAAAATAATCAAGGATACGGGTCTGCTAAAATAATTATTAGGTTTAAGGAGCTTTCAATTTTCAACGGATTCTTAAGAATGTCTGCATATTATTGTGAGAATGTATAATTAGTTATTGAGGTTTATGTACAAAATATAGTGATTCCACAGACAAACAGTCGTAACGGCTAGAACAATTAACAATTTAAAACTTAGTAACGTTAACATTTGGCTCATCGGCAACTACCATACATTAGAATTAGGCGATATTCTGCTGTGCGATGAAAATAATTAGAGTGTTGCGTCTGTTTATTTGTGGTGATTCTTAATAAACTCTAAGGATCTCTAGGGCATCATGTGAATTCATAGCGGGTAATGTGGATTTCTAGTGGTATTTTGAGTATTTGTGAAGAAATATTGGGGATATTGAAAAGATTCACAGAGGAACTTGGGAAGCGCTGGCAGATTTTCATTGGAGATTTAGGAATTTTCAGCAATATCGCAGCAAAATCCTAAGATTTCAATACCTAGCGAAATCCTAAGCGAGATACTAAGAATTGAAATAGCAAGATGCTTCCAGAGCCCTTGCGTGTTCCTACAGATTCCTTATCAGGCTCTTGAAGTGTCATAGCAGAATCCTGCAAATTTTCGTTGATTTCATTAGGTATGTTATCAAGCTCAAGTAAAACTATTTTCAAACAAAACTAATAAGATGCTTGTTTGTGTATTCTACAAAATTATGAGCTGCATTTATGGATTATGAGATGTAGTTGTTTATGTTTGCCCTTTTGTCTACAGTCAATAATTCGTAATGAGATGCTTTGCTTCAGAAACAAAAATTAAAGGATCACTGCTAAACTTACCAAATTTTGTCAAATTTTACGCTAGAGCCTAAAAGTCAAACTGATTATTAATGTGCTTCAAATTAAAGAACTCATGCAGTTTTATAACACCCAGCGCCTTTGTTTTGTGAATACGTCTTTATTATTGTTTTTTCTTGTATTCATGCAGTGTTCTAAGGAAATGTCAGGTTCTTAAATAAAGGACACTTAAGCGATTATTAATTTCACATAACCCACAAATGCATAAGTAGTGTACATAAGGCTTCTAAAAAAAGCATTTAAGAACTTTAAGCGTTAAAAAGAATGTAGAACGTTTGCCAGAATAACCATTACGGAGCAATATATTCATAGCATAGTCCAACCTTACGAAAATCTGCTTCGAAATGTAATGTTCCGAAGTTTTGATGCCATATGATTCCATAAGGATAGTGTAATAATACTCTAATGATGTTTTCAAAACCAATAATAAAAAAAATAAAATGAAAAAACTGGGTTCCGATTTAGGCACGGTTCCGTTTTTGGCAATTGAAATGTTCGACTTTGTTGCCAAAAACGGAATCCCACTGTACTTGAATAATTTTGTATTAACTAATAGTTAAATGTATTGAAAGTTCAACATTTTTTTGCTTCACATTCCTCCATAAGGTTCGATGTAAAAAAATTGTAGATTCTACAACTTTGCTGAAGACAGCACGCCGTTTACTTTTAAATCTTGTGAGTTACAGGCGAATTTCGAGTTTTTTTAGTGTATTTTTTAAATGACTTTTCTCAATTTATAAAAATTACGTTCTCACATTTTTTTGAAGTATGAGTTGCCTATTGTATGGCCTTTCGCATGCCACTAAAAGAAAGATTTTATCGAACCAACTACATGAGTTATGGGCATCTAAAGATTTCATACTTCTCCACTTAAATTTGCTTATAACTTCAAAATCACAATAATGTAAACTTGCAATGTTCAGCAAAAATGTGTATCATTACTTCCTCTGCAACTCTTCTGAAGACCACAATCACGTAAAACTGAAAATAAAAAAGTAAGATTAAAATAACTGATTTTAAGGGTCCACCCTAAGTTAAAACCTTCAAAATCAATTTATTTAGCTCAAATGAAGAGTTAGATCAAAAGTGTCATCGAAAAAGTTGTTTTAATACAAATAACATTTTAAAGAAGTTTGCGGAAGAGCGCAACCACAAATTTCATCAAACAAAAAAGTTTGAGTAACAATTTGAGCTTATATAAGAGCCATCCTATTCAACATTTTTCTTAAAAGATGCAAAACTCAATTATGAATAACTTCTCTGAAGACATCAAACGTCTAAAATCGCCGAGAATAGAGAAAACACTTTTTTCCGGCTAAATTGTCGATTCGGACTATTGTTCATTGCATTACACAGTGATACCTCCATGAGTCGATGTTCCATGACTCGATATCGACTCATGGAACCATACTAAAAACAAAATTTCATGGTTACTATGATGGTCCCTAGAAGCAGCTTTCCAAGGGATTGCTGTTCCATGGCTCGATATTTCCATGAGTCGATGGTCCCTTCAATATCGACTCATGGAGGTTTCACTGTAATAAAATACTGCTACCAAATCAAGTTATTATTCCTTTTCTATACAAAACAGTAGGGCTCCTGTGATTTACAGTTGACAGATGATGAATTTAGCCCGACATTGAAACTACATATTCATCACCGAGCCGACACTGACCCGACTTCAACTCGATGTCATCCTGCACGGTGTGCCAGAAACCGTTATTAACAGAAAAAAATGTCCATGAATTTGGCACCTACCATTCGAAAGATATAGTATTCACGCATCTTCTCCGTGAATTTGAAAATATTCTAACGAGGGAATCGAAAGTTATAGTGATTTGAAAGTTTTGAGCTATTTTGGAAGAGAAATTCACATGCTTATAAATATTCCCCAACGGTTCGTCATTATTAACTTGTAAACCAGCCAAGTTATCACCAGCTTAACATTAAGCATTCGAAACATGTGATATCCAAGCACCTTCTCTGCAAATTTCAAATCATTACGTCGAGAAAATCTGAAGTTACAGTGATTTGTATTTTTATGATTATTTCTGTGAAGTTTAAATTATAGCTGATTTTTATAACTTTGTTATGAAAGTGTACGTAATTTGCAAATAAAAATGTCTATAGGACTGACCCTCGGCATTCAATAAATATAGTAGTCAATTATCTTCGCAGTTAGTTTTAGATTATTTTATCAAAAGACAACATAACTAGAGTACTTTCAAGTTTTGGAGTCATAAAGATTTTATTTTCAATCTTTTAAAATAGTGTTCGCAACACGCATTTAATAATTTCGACACAAATTAACTTAACAGATTTGCATTCAACTTATATCTTACATTGAAGAAATGCAGTGTTTCGTTAAATGATAAGCATATGGGTTCGTTTTTGTGAATTTTGTTTCATTTCTGCGCGTTTTGCGGGGCAGTGTTTCGTTATGGCCCAAATAGGCATATTGGCGAACCTGAACAATTTGAAAGTGGCACCATGTTGCTCAGTCGAGGTTAGATTATCAACTATTGAGATTGTTTTGTGCTAGTGTTTTAAATAAGTTAAATATGATGGTTCACATTTTGTTCATGACAGCGAAGGGGATACGTTTATATATGTGTTTTTTCAATTAATAGTTAGTAGGAGTTTATTGTATAAATTAACCTTGTTTCATATTTTGCAAAATATGTATGTTGTTGCCTCATATTTTTTTTAGTTCCTAGAATTATTGGATACTATAAGCGTCGACTTTTCCTTTAGATACTGATAGATTACTTTTTGGATTGATGCTGAATGATTTGCATCATGCGAAATCATTGAATAGTTCGTCATCAAAGGTATCGTCATATCGATTCAGTCATGTTTTGTGCATATAAAAGGATTACTTTTTATTTTATTTTTTATTTTATGTTGATGACTTCATTATGTTTTAAGAGAGGTATATCAGGGTATAACCAGTGAAAATGATGTGATGATTCCTAGGACTATTGTAATTAAGCGTTTTGTTTACCAAGACGAATCTGTAATATAACCACTTCCAATTTTCCAAACTCCTATTGACTTCTCGTGGAAGTGCAGAGGATTCCAACGGCTTTCTCAAAGATAGTATCACGTAAATACTTATTCCATAACCCCAATTGACATGTATTCGGACGCGGTATTGCTTAGTACAAAGAATGAGAATACCATTACTTACACATTGAGAGTGCTGCGACTAATCCTAAGTAACATCCGTTGGTTCCTTGTGCATGTATAGTTGTAATAACGGAGAAGCAACAGTAGGCGATCAATCTTGCTATTAAATCACATTGATCAACATATTGATAAGAATTTGTTGCAATTAGTAGTGGTAAAAACATTGAACGTGGTAATTGAATACTCAAAATTTACTTTATTATAGGTCCAAAACTTCAAAGTACTTTAGTAGTATAGTCTCTAGATAAAGTATTCTCAAACTAGCTGCGAAGATGCTTGAATAATCATCTTTTGAATTCCGAATGTCAGTCATTTCGACATTTTTATTTGTAAATTCTGTGTATTAAAGCCATAAAAAAGCTCTAATTTAGACTTCATAGAAATAATGGTAAATATACAAATCGCTGTAACTTCAGATTTTCTCGACATAATGATTTCAAATTTACAGGCAAGATGCTTGGATATCACATGTTTTGAATGCTTAATGCAAAGCTGATGGTTACTTGGCTTGTTTACAAGTTAATAATGATGCACCGTTGAATAATATTTTTAAGCATATGAATATCCCATGCAAAATAGCTTAAAACCTTCAAATCACTATAACTTTCGATTCCCTCGTTAGAATATTTTCAAATTCACGGAGAAGATGCTTGAATACTATATCTTTCGAATGGTAGGTGCCGAATTCATGGACATTTTTTTCTGTTAATAACGGTTTCTGGCACACCGTGCCTGACATTGGTCTGACATAGGTTACAATTTAACCTCAATTGGAACCAATATCTGTTAGATATATCAGGCGTTAATTAGCCCATATGTTCCCTTTGTGAAATATTCACCCCTCCAACCATCAGCGCAAGATCTTCTGGACTGGTGGACAGACACAGGAGGGGGTAAGGTTAAGACGTCTAAATCAGAAATAGTTGTAACAATTTAGAACTCGTTCGATTCCTATCACTCTCACACATGTGCGTTGATAGCCTCATTGATAGAGGTAGTGACAGACAAGTTATTCTTCTGATCGAGATTAGATCGACGAAGCTGCATACAAAAAAACATTTCGGTTTGAAACAAGTAATTGTACAATGGATTTTAGACAAGACAGATGTACAGTAGCGTGGTACAACATTTAAATTCTCGCTCCAGTCCACTTTTTGGATTGCATTTAGATCCCATAACAACTGTGCAAAATTTCAGCTCGATCGGTGAAACTATAGGGGGAGATCCCCCAGTACCGGACACTTAAGCCACTAAATTCATAATTCGAAAAATATTGATTTTATGGGCTCGTGTTACCCATTTATGATAGATATTATCATTTTTATAGTGTACAAAAATAAACTTGAAAATATAAATATGAATTTTGACATTGAGTTTCGATGATGTATTTTAGTACCAAATTGATCGATTTCGAAAGGTGGCACCCAATACCGGACACGATCTGGAAATGCCTCGAATTCCGTAAATTTGAACATCATTGAATGTGTACACTATAGAAATAGTTTATAATTACCAATTCAATGCAATTGCAACATTTACAAAAATAATTTGAGTTTTTCTTAGTTTGCAAGATGCCTATCAAAAACCTCTTTCATATATGATGAAAAATAGCACATTTTACGATGGTGTTATGAATGTTCATTCTTCTTAATTTTATTGCATGTTTGATACCATGGTCGACGGAACCCATGAAAAATGAAAGTATTTTGAGACACTGATGCAATAATTACAAAGATATCATATAACAAATCAAGCTGTCCGAAACTGAGGGACAGGAGGTGCTTAACCAAAATTGTAGTTTGTCCATATTTACTTCAATTATGGTACAAAATACATTCATACTATCAAATTAGGATTATGTTCGATCATGCTTGCGGGATCCCAAGTATTTTTTTCATATTCAAAATAATTACTAAATAGGCTCAAAATTAAGAAGATACGTCATTTTTTTAAAAGATTTTCAAACTTTTCTACTTTTTTAAAAAGGGATGCATATTTCAAGGATGTGTTATTCTACGCAAACATTAGTCTACATAATAGCTTTCTTTTCTACTAATAGACCATCTTGATTGGACCATGATTTCTCAATGTTTCGACTTTGTCCGGTATTGGGTGCTATCCGGCACTGGTGGATCTCCCCCTATTTTATCGCCAGCCGTTCAAAGTTTGTATGGAATTTACTATGAGAAAACTAACTTTTACAAAGAAAAATCGCCAGAAGTCGCCAATTGACCTCTATAAAAACTCCGAATGCAGACCTCGATAGGTAATTTTACCATAAAGAATATTGCCGAAGACCGCGAATCAATCCGACACTTGTGAACAAAGTTATTCAATGAAAACCTATTGGCAAGGCGACGTTGATTAACACGTAAAGGAATTACAATAATAACAAAATTGGGCAACATTTCCGAATGGTAGATGCTCAATAACTTTTTTCACAAGCATCGGATTGCTTTGCGGTCTTCGACAATGTTGTTCATCGTTAAAATACCTATCGTGGTCCGCATTCGGAATTTTTATAGAGGTCAATGGGCAACCTCTGGCGATTTTTCTTTGTAAAATAAGTTTTCTCATAGTAAATCCCATACAAACTTTGAACGGCTGGCGCTAAAATATAGTTTCACCGATCGAGCTGGAATTTTGCACAGTTGTTATGAGACCCAAATGCAATCCAAAAAGTGGACTAGAGCGAGAATCTAAATTTTTCATATAACCGTATCCCAGGCTAATGTACAGCTAAAATGACGTGATACTAGAATGTAGTGTGTCGTTTTTAATCTTGGTTTTCGCGTCCCACAGCCCCTAATTCAGGTCCTCGTTTTTCTGTACTATGAGGAAAATGAAGTGTTTGAATTCCCTTCAGAATTTTTAGAGAACCTCAACCATAAATCCTAAGGTAATCTTCAAATAAGTTCCAAGAGAATCGGTTTGCAAACTTTTTAATATTTCTTTAAGAAAATGGAGATAAACTTTCGCTACGAAATTGCTGAGAATTTTTCGTCATTGCAGCAGAAATCTCTGCGGTCATTTTCGGTTGAATCATTTAGAAATCATAGGCAAAGTTTCTTGAGCTCCTCCTGAACAACATTCTGATGAAATTTTGGAATGAGATTTGAAGAAATCCTTACGAAACTTAGCATTCTTTGAAGGATTTCTGTAGGTTTTTCTGAATCTGTTGTGTTTTCAGAAACAAATTAATTTTAAAGGATTATGTAAACATATTTATGCTTAATAATTGATAGGTTTCATCCAACTTGTAACTGAACACACTCCCAAGTAAAAGTTTGAGGTTACGCTTAAAGAACATACAAGTGTTTTCGACCATCATTAATTTTGCCATCAGATAGTGCTTGTGTGCACTTGTGTGCAGATAATAATCTCAGAAGCCTGATTACTATAAAAAATGCCTTACTTAAGCAGAAATGTGAAGCAGATCAAAGGCTGTAGTTTATCGAGTCAGTCAAAATTTTGTCATTAGGCACTGCTTGTAAACACGCATTTTTTTTTTAAACAGCCCTTGACTAGAATAATGACTAGCCCCCGATTAGAATAATAATAACAGCCTTGACTTACTGAGCAACTTTACCCAAAAATCCATTTATTTTTCAAGGTTGTTGGGCAGTAGAAACATTGGCCAAAGAGTGCTAATGTCCCGACTGTTCATGAGAAGAGACCAACATCTAGCTTACCACGATCTGACAGCTTAAGGACCAGTTCTATAAGTGACATAGAACAAACAATCATAAACTTCAATTAACCTTCTAATACCCAAATATTTATTTTCGATTTAAGTATTATTTTTCGTTATCTAAAATCGTTCTAAACACGTTTTGGGCAATTATTTATTTTTATTCGCAAATTTTTAAATTTTGGTTTTTGATTTTTATAATTTTCATTTTTGAACATCCCTAGCTTTTTCCATTTTTTCTTGAAGCCTTTTCTAGTTGTTGATTTTTGGCAATAATAAAAATAAGAGTTTTTACGGTAATTTTAAAAACATTAAATTTTTATTTTTTTTTTTTCGGAGCGTATTTTATTTTCCGTGTAACTAACGAAAAAACAGGTTTGAAATTATATTAATACCACCAGGCTCTTCCTTTGTGATAAGTAGATCGTAGAAAAATATAAAAAAATACGATTTTTTATATTACACGTTAAATGAACCCAGGCATTTGTAGGTAATATAAGAATGCAATTTTTCAAACAATTTCTAAAAATACAAAAATGTTTAAAAAGTCATAAAAAACTTTTCTAATATGCCTGTTACGAGTCAAGGTATTAGCCAAAAATAAAACCATTTTGATTTCCGAGCTACAAAAAAATACACAAAATTCCAAAGTGTACCCCGTCTAAAGGCGGGGTTGGGTATTAGAGGGTTAAAAGCATCAATAAAATAAGTTTGTTTTGTGCCAACAGCGCATTCTACTTCACATATTTCTATTCGTTGGTCTCTTGAGATATCAGCCAAACAAAACTTGTACGCTCACCCTTAAATGTAAAATTACGAACCAAATCGCTCAAATAATGACAGACATTTTTGGAAGTAGTCAGGCTCACTAAAGCCGAATTCAGCACAATCCAAATAATCATGATTTAAGGATATCATTTGCTATATTCCAAGTTCGAAAAGTACTCGTACTCATCAAGATCTTAACTAAAACAACATTTTCGAGATCATCGAAAGTAAACAAAATTCTGTCATCAATTCCTAAAAGTACACATCCATACCAAACGAATTCCATGCCAAATTGATCAGCCACAGACTTGATCATCCTCGATTTTGAGTAAATTTTGCATATGTTTTTGGTATGATAGAATAAGTGTTTTCCATAGAAAAATCCATCATTTTGACTCAAGAATAACTTATGAAAATGGCCTATACATTTTTGCATGCATTTTGCTTGAAAAATTTTAACTCCGAAACTGTTAATTTATGAGAAAAATGATCTATGAAGAAGTTGTAGTGAACCGTTTGGCCTACAAAAAAAAATACACTGAAAACATAGTTTAGGTTTTTTTTCATTAAAAATTCAAAAATAAAACTTAAATTTTAAATTACACAAAAACTCCATTCCTCATATATTTTATTAAATTTTTACCATAGAATCATGATAGTAAACAGATGTTAGGAACAAAGTTTCATGATAGAAAAATTTTTATTTAGAAAGTTTTTCTAAGAAAAACTTTTTATCGATTTTCAAAATTTTGATTTTTTAATACGTTCTGATGATACAATAATAATCTTGAATTGATTCTGAACCATAATGATGATATGAATAAATTCTCTAGAAATAGCCATTTCAGAATTATATCTAGTTTAATGCAAAAAATATTTATAAAATTTTCAAATAGGCCATTTTCATTGGTCATTCACGATTCTCCATCAATAATAATACGTTTTCGACAGAAAAGCCCTTATTTCTTTCCACTTACTTATTTTTCTTGGATGGAGAATCGCGAATAACTAATGAAAATGCCCTATTTAATATATTTATAATAATATGTTTTGCATTAAACTCGATATAATTCGAAAATGACTGCTTCTAGAGAAATTAATCTTATAATCATTATGGTTCAGAATCAATTCCTATTGTATCATCAGAACGTATTAGTTTTAATAAAAATTAAATTTTGAAAATCGGCCAAAAGTTGTTCTTAGTAAAACTTTTTAATTAAAAACTTCTCCATCATGAAATTTTGTCCCAAACACTTGTTTATTATCAAGATTCTATGGTGTCCAAACGGTTCTCTACAACTTCTTCAAAAAACAGTTTTCTCTAAAATCAGCAGTTTCGGAGTTAGAATTTTTCAAATAAGTTGCATGCAAAAATCAATAGGCCATTTTTGAAAGTTATTCTTGAGTCAAAATGATCAATTTTTCTATGGAAAACACATATTATATCATACCAAAAAGATGTGCGAAATAAAATCCAGATCAAAGACTATCGGGTTCGATTTTTTTTCGACTCATTCTGGATGGAATTCGTCACCAGCAAAACCCTATTAGAGGTTTGAAAGATTAGTTCGAAACTTCTAGTCACGTCCTTTCAATTTTTCGAGTGGGCTTTTCCTTAATAAGGAATATCTCACAAACTATTGTGAATTTCTAAATACAACCTTCGGACGAAATGTTTTTCACACTAAAAAGCACAACCTTTCTAAAAAAGTCGTGGCGGTATTCTCATTTTTTGTTTTGATACGAAAACTCCGAAAAAAGGTATTTTTTAACATATTTTGGTTATTAAACGTTTATATTTTAGCATGAATGTCTTCCACAAAAATTGGCTCCTAACCAACACAAGCAACTTTGCTAGACATGTTGATGAGCTACAGTTATAGTTACGTCCTTTTCAAGTATAAGTGAGAATTTTTATTAGCATGACTACATCCTATTGACTATTTAACGATACACTTGTGACGATCGACGCGCCACCATTTTTCAGATAACGGAGGGTATTAGAACTAACTTGGAGGTGATGATTTGGAGGTTAAAATCCCCTCCAAACACAAGTGATTTTGCGGTGGGATGTTGACGTTTGATGACGAATAAACTACCGAGAATACCTCAATACAATTTTTAGGCGAAATGTTCTTCACACGAAAATGTATAGGTATCTCTCGTGAAAATTTCGTGACGGTATTCTAATTTGTTTGTAGTATTCAAACTTCGAAAAAAAAAAAAAGGATTTCTCACACGGTTTGGTCATAATTCATCACTCTCTTCACCAAAAATATGCTCCTCACCAACACAAGTAACTCTGCTCAACCTGTTAATAACCTACAAAAGATCCTTCTTGTTTTTTTGGTAATATCAACACTTAGAGCATTGCGATAATGCTGTGTACGAAGAGCGAGGGCTGTGCACCTGTTTGTGTATTGCTGTTTGCGTTTGACGTGCAAATCTTGTTGAAAAGCGTTCCAATTGCGGTAACACAAACTTATCAAAGGACACTTAGCAACCGTGATCCATATCACCGCCAACCTAGCAAAGAAAAGCTACAGTATGGCCCATAAAAAAATGCGAAAATTGTTTGAACGTGAATATAGCATCCACAAGCGTTATTTTCATTGTTTTTGATAGTGAATGTTATTTCTTATTATTGTAGAATATTCTAACACAACTTCACTATCCAGGACAATTTTTGTCATATTTTTCTTACTGTCCTAGATAATGTAATTAAGCAAATAAGTTCAAAGGTTTTGTCCGCGCAAAGCTAAAAACAGCGTCTAATTGTCGTATACTCTGGTGATAAACTTTCCACCTTCAAAAATCACACTTTATTGTTGAAAATTTTAGTTTGTTTGGTATCAGAAGATGGAGGAGTTCTTAGAGAACGTGTTTTTCATGACCACAATAAAATGTTTTGCCAGGGTCATAGTTTTGAGGGCATTTGCGTCTTATAGGTTTGATATGCCATTATTTTTTGTGAAGGTTGAATAAAAAATTAATACGGAGGCCTACAACACATTTTTGAGGATGAAATGTGTTCCATCGGTTAGAGACAACTTATATCAATACAAGCTCATAGGTTTTGAGCAAAACGAAGCCACTTATCACACTTATATGAAGGTTCAATCAAAAATCTCCAAAATGAGCAGTTTTTTCGAAAATATGTTTAAGTCTCCAATTACCCAGGTATGAACCAATTCTATCATTTGATATGGGCGTATGCTGGAGACAAGGCCTGTGAAGAATCTCACGCCATCGTTGATGTTTTAGAAGCTTTCATCACATAGATATTGAACTCGACGTCCGCATGATAAAATTGGAAGGTATGATTCCAATTCCTCTCTGGTAAGGTGAAAGTAACAGATAAAAATCATATCCAAAGCGAAAAACTGAGTCTAAATAGATTAAGCAATACAAGTAATGAATAATATTTATGTTTCATTCACATTTTATATGTAAAAACTACCATTAAACATGATATGACCATTTTCGCATTTTTTTATGGGCCATACTGTATCTTTGACTTCGCCTTACTTGTGAAAAATCTTACCGCGTTTGGTGTTCCCGCATTTGATATTTGCATTTCAAACGCACGCAGCAATATAAATTACAAGAGCACGAATATTGAAGTGTTAATCTAACCAAAACAAGAAAAAGGATCAAACACTACAAAAAATTAGAATAACGCAACGACATTTTCACGAAAATATACGTTTTGGTGTGAAGAATATTTCGTCCAAAGATTGTATTAATCCAGCTTTTTACGCTATCTTATTATAAATTTTGAATCACCCCATTCTGCCACCACTTTGATTTTTTTTTTTTGTTATAGCTCAATCAAAGCAAGCTTTGTGTTTGAATCTAATATTTACGATTCATTTACTGTCGGATTTTTTTAATTTGTATTTAGGTGATCCATATTAGAAAACAATACATATATTTTTTTTAAATATTTTGCCTTTTTCAGGTTGAAAAGTTATGAGTTCAAAATAGCTAACCAAGGCAAAAAATGTCTGACTTCATGCCGAACATGCTTGTATATATCTTTTGGCTCTTATAGAAACCACTGGGACTGGTCTCAACCTGGGAGGGAGGCACCGATACTACACACGAAATATAAGACAACGTTATTTATTTAGCTTGCCAACAACAATCAAGGCAGGCTTCGAGAAAATCGGTAGTTTCCTTTTGTTGTGCACCTTCGATCTTTCCTGACAAACATGAAAAAAGTGCCACAGTTTTCTATGCACTAAATATTCATTTTCATTGGAAACTGTAGAACGATGCGTTTTTCAATGCTTTATGTTCCATCAGATTAAATGGTGCTCACGTGACATTACTTGCGTTATGTGCATGAATTGAATTTCATTCGATTTTTATCACTTTTGAAGAAATACGAAAATGTGTTTTAATCAGTTACCCGCTTTTTTCATGTTAGTAAAATGTTTGAGATCTGGGCTCACAGTGACAGTTCATGACAGCGGAATCTCGGCTCATTATGACGTGCTGAAATTGTGTATTGGTTTCTCCCTCCCAGGTCTCAACAATACGGAGCTTTTGAAAATAAATGTGCCCAAATTCATTGCTCAAGTGTGTGCTCATTAAAGTCGCCTCTATTGACGTGGCACTAAGATTTATGACATCGTTTGAATATGTGATTTGTCATGGATAAAACGTATACCTACGTCTGGAAATCGTATGAATGAAGGGAAATGATTTTCAAAACGCAAGCTAATGATGACCTTGTTAGTTGATCCCGTATATGCACTAGTTCTATCATGACTCAAACTATCGGCGCATCATTAGCACGGTTTGGACTCCTATTACTTTAATCTATTTATTTTTTTTTACACAAGTCCAGCTTGAAATCATAAACGAGAATCCATCTCCCTTATTGTGCATTTAATTTAACTTTAGAACGAATATCGTAAGTTCAGCATCAGGGCCTATTTACGGACAATGAAAATCGCCATGTATCAGCGAAGCTCAAATTAATTTACTAACGACAAACGTTTTCATGGGTAAGCAGTGAAGAGGCTGCATCATAAGAAATTCTGTTGATTTATATTCCAAAGTTTAGCAGCAACATTGTTTTGTTGTAGGTTATAACATCAAGAAATTTCTTCAATTTTATCGCCTGAAATAAAAAAAAATGTATTGAAATGAAATTAAGTTAATTTCTAAGCATTTGGATATGAAGAAATGCAAAACAAGCGAAGTGAAAATTGTTAAATTGTTGACAGTTGAATCAACAAACGTGAATTCTTGCGTCTACTTAGACCTTACTATAAAATCGGAAGACAAGAAATGTAAAAATCGAATCACCCCTTGTAGTTTTATAGCTAGCGTAAAAAGCTGGATATATTAAAAGACACGGACACCGTCTTCAGTCATTTAGCTGCACAGACTGAAAATTAACACTAGACAACGGACAAGCATGCTCCAGTGGCACAGCCGCGAAATATTTCTGACGAAAAGTTTCAATGGTTGAAGCGGAGATCGAACCCACACCCCATGACACGATGCGCTCACTGTCTGACGACACTAACCGCTCGTCTACGAAGCCCACAGTAGTTTATTAGATGTAACCGTGCTAAGGAAAAATCTCACTAAAACTTGAAAAGGACGTAACTCTAACTATTGAACTAATCTATTAAACCCCAAATAAGGTTTTGCTATTGTGGGTGTGCACCTTTGAGAACTGCAGACAGAATCTTGTTTACATTTTGTTAGTGTACCTTATATTGGTATATCCCACTGAATACGAAAATTTCTTCTAAGACAGTGCTCGACTATCTTAAAATGCATTCGGGATACTCGACAACGTCACCAAATAGTTGTAATCTCATAAGCACTATGACTTCTTTAATGAACAGTGAAAGCAACTATATAACAATCATGAAATACAGTAGATGAAAGCTAATGATGCTACTGATAAAACCTACACTTCATAACGGTTAATAATTAGTGCTGTACTAAATACCCACCTATTATTTTCCATTTTCCCACATTATGAAACGCAACCACCTATTTGGTGAAGGAAGGTAGATTTCAATTTTCTCCCACAGCTCCACAAACAGCATACCATTTTAAATATTTCCAATTATTTGTTTTCACTTCACTAGGTTACCGGAGCAAGGGAGCATATTTCAACCCCCAACATTGCATACCTACCGGGGGCCGCTCATAATGCCAAACAAAAAAGAAAGTGCTGATCGCGTATGGCGGCCCCCTTTTGACGAGTGAGCAGAAGATAAAATAAATAAATACTGAAACATGTTCACACGTCCCACTCATCAACATCAACAGAACACAATAGGATATTGCACGGAGCGCACGCTTGTCATCTCGTCGTCATCCGAAACAGCACTCGGGATTCCCTTCTCGGCGTTTGCAAGTGCGCGCAATTAACACGCAAATGTTGCCATCCCGTCGCACAGTCATCTCATAATTATGGACCTGTGTTAAATTAAATTTAACGTGTTAATTTAAACATGTACATCATAATCATCTTTTCAATCATATTTGCTTCAAAAAATGACCCATAGTTGATTCATAGCTGTGGGGTGACTGTGAGTCACGCGGCGGAAGCATGGTGACAAGCTCGGCATGGCTTGCTTAAAATTCCCACTTGAACTTTTGCATTAAAAATGCAGAGCCTCCCCGGATCTCGCGCCAACTTTTTTTCGGTTCTCCCTTGATAGGGAGCGAAGGCGTTATTTTTTCATGAATGTGAATGCAATTCTCTTTCGCCGGTAATTTGTATGGAAATAAGTTGAAATTCTTATGTTGTTGGAGGGTACTTACCTTGACATAAAACTTCGTTAAGTAGTAATAATATCCATAAACTGATAATAACAATACTATTCATATCTAGTAACTCTTACTTTTCAAATATTTGGTAACAGACAAAAAATACATCTATAAATTCATTTGGTTTGATGCGCGGTTCGCTGTTTTGGCTTTGGTTTCACTCTTTCATTCCTGTACATTCACTGTTGCTGGTGGTTCACTGCAAAATTCATAAAACATATTTAAGTCAGTAATAATTGATAAGCAAACCCAAGGACTAACTGCGCGATGAGTTATCCTTTGATGTTTGCTTCGAGGTGGCACATCTGTCTTTTATCCCACGCGCCTGAACATCTGTATGTGTGTCTGTGTGTTCCGGTGAACTTTGGTTCCTCGCCAGCAGCTTGTCCGGAGGAAGTGGGCGGAAGTTTGGTGCCTGAGCACCGGAATCTATTTGTCGAAGATCAAAACCATCATTAGAGTGTTCATAAATATATTTACATTCCCATCACACTGTCAGCTTTCGGTTTGAAGGTAGGTCTCTCGGAATCGACACGCTCTATATGTCGTAAATGGTTGGTTTTTCGGTTGAGGCATGGTTATACGTCGTCGTCGTCGTCGTCATCGTCAGCGAAACAACAACTCCGAGGACAAGGACCTACAACCTCTTATTTAGAGTCTGAGGAACGTGTCACGATGGCATCAGCAGTAACAGCAGCAACAGAACCAGCAGCTTGAAGGAATGTGTCACCCTCGTCACCCGCCTGAATAAGCTGGCCAACATTCCAGGAGTCGAGCCAGAAGGAGCAAAGAGCAATTTCGAAACATCATCATAAAGTTGCGCTTACGAGGCGCACTCTCGGAGGGAAACGGAAGGGGGCAGGCTAGGGTGTACAATACGGGTATTACATCGAGCACAAGGGCTGCAAATATCGGCCCTGAATTATTTTGACTACGTTTAGCACGAATTCGCATTGATTTGCATTCTCACTCATTTGCATATGCATTACGGAAAACGTATCAGAGTACTTACTGCTGGTAAACATATGTTATAGTATGATTTTCATATGAATACCTGGTGTAGATAAAGAAACTTGAACATTGAAAACCGTTGTGGCAAGGTATGCTTTTGTCAATATCATAGGGTAAATGCACCGGTAGTTGTGATAGTATCAGCATTCGTAGCTTTTGATCATATATCGTTTTACAATGCAAATAGGCATACATAGCTCAGTGCACTATGGGACAGGGACGCAATCTGGCGGGACAAAATTAATAACTCGGTAACGAAGCGTTTCCGGTATTTGGTGTCTTCGGCAAAGTTTTTTGTTACAACGAGGACCATCTACTGACATAAACGGATATTTCGTAAATCGTCCGCATAGGTGACGCCACAATCTAACTTTTTACTGTGACGTTCTAGAGACTTGGCATGTTCGGCAAAGTTGTTCATTTTGATAAAATAAACAACTCTCTCGAAGACGTCAAAATTCCACAGCCTACTGTTTTCGAGTTATTGGCGAAATTAGAGAAAATTTGTGAAAAAACGATTTTTTTCACCGAATTTGACATTTTTCCTAAGAACCATGTCATATAATATTTTTTGCTGATAAATATATAACAAACGCAAGCTCTGGTGGAAATATTTTAATAATACGACGCATAAAAATTAAGAAATCATGAAAAAACCTGAAAAATAGAGCATTTTTTGAACCTTAATATCTCCAAAAGCGCAAAAAATCGCAAGCTCAAATTTTCAGGCAACGTAGACCAATACTTGATGAAACGGATGTCAAAATTCCAGAGAGGTATATTTTGGTGTTTTTGAGATTTTTTTATTTTTTTTTTTTACAATGATTATATTTCTCCAATACAGGTAATTTCCATGAGGAATCTGAAGGGACGATTGACTTCAAGAAATACCGAGTAGTGGAACAAAAGCTTTCAGAAAACTGTTTCAAATAGCCATGAAATTCAGTTTAAGAGCAGTTCCTTGAGTTGATACCGAGTAATGTAAATGAAAGTGTAGATTAAAACTGGGTACATAATTGTTTTTCTTCATTAATTCAAATGATATAGTATGCCATGAAAGACTTAATCATGTGTCAGTTAATTGTTGTCATCATGGTTCGAGGTGAGCAATTTATTTTGTGAATGTGTTACTTTTAACACGGAAAATCAAATTTTAAAGCATATTCATGTCGATACAATATAAATACTAAAATTTCAGAGCGCACGATCTCTTGTCCAGAGCTGGTAGATTTGTTTTAAAGCGGAAAGAGCGTTGATTCTTGGATGTTTCGAAACAGAGGATACAGATCAAAGGTATCATTTGAAGATTCCTTCGATTTTGAGAACTGTTAGGTTGTTTAACCTTAAATATGTGTTTAATCACCGGATTTGCTTAAATTTTGAGCTTCCGGAAAACTGTGACAACGAATTAGAGATGAAATCCAAAGCCAGCTTGTACTGTGAGCAGATATAATAATTTCATGGAATAATAAAATATATTTTTCCGATATTATCCGATATAATATTTACCATGACAATATTAATCGCGTAATGGAAAGGAAACCGTAAAAAAATTTAAAAAAACTTAAAAACACCAAAATATACCTCTCTGGAATTTTGACATCCGTTTCATCAAGTATTGCTCTATGTTGCCTGAAAATTTGAGCTTGCGATTTTTTGCGCTTTTGGAGATATTAAGGTTTAAAAATTGCTCTATTTTTCAAGTTTTTTCGTAATTTCTTAGGTTTTATGCGTCGTATTATTAATTTGTTTTCCACCAGAGCTTGCGTTCGTTGTATATTTACCAGCAAAAAATATTACATGACATGGTTCTTAGGAAAAATGTCAAATTCGGTGAAAAAATCGTTTTTTCACTAATTTTTTCTAATTTCGCCAATAATTCGAAAACAGTAGGCTATGGAATTTTGACGTCTTCGAGAGAGTTGTTTATTTTATCAAAATGAACAACTTTGCCGAACATGCCAAGTCTCTAGAACGTCAAAGTAAAAATTTAGATTGTGGCGCCACCTATGCGGACGATTTACGAAATATCCGTTTATGTCAGTAGATGGTCCTCGTTGTAACAAAAAACTTTGCCGAAGACACCAAATACCGGAAACGCTTCGTTACTGAGTTATTAATTTTGTCCCGCCAGATTGCGTCCCTGGTCCATAGTACAGTGTTCATTAAATGGCTCTAAGATAATGCAATCGTAAAAGTTTGTTTCTTCGACACAAGTAAAAATGAGTGGAAGATTATTTGAGATTTACGGTTGAATGTCGAAGAATACAAACTTTTGATCAGCATAATAAGTCTTCGAACTATTTACTGGAATACCTTTATGGAAAAGAAAACCGAATTTAGTACTAAACCATTAAATTTCACATGTTTTGTATTTTTTTATGTATATTTCGACCCTAACTCTAAGGCCGTCTTCAACTTCCTGTACTAGAGTTGCTTTTGCCTTAAAGTTGAGGCCGAAGTACGAGTATCTGTCAAAGAATACACACTCCAGTGTAATTAAATGGTATAGCATTAAATTCGCTTTTCATTCACTTATGATGAACGTATTGTGGAGTTTTTAGACCCTGAAATATAAAAAATAGCTTCAAGCTTGTGCGAAAACCATCGCTTGAATCACTGCATCTTTTCTATAAAAATCCTTAAAGAAACAATGATTCAAGCCACAGTTCAAGCAAAATAAGAAAATACCGCTGCGTGTTACTTCTAAATTTTGGTCGAAGAACTGATTGTTTGCCTCGAACCACAAATGCCATGGAAGGCTTCAACAATAAATCCAATTCGCTACTCAAAGGCACTAAACATCAATAATTTTATGCGGTACACAAAGCAAAAACTTGTTTGTGGTCACTTAAAATATTTCAAATTGATTTTTGAGAAATATCCCATTCTGAGAATATCGTTCTTAGGTTTGATATGCTGGAAAATGTTTTACAACCTCTAACGATATATAAATGAAAGTTCTTAAGATTAAAACGTAGTATTTTGACTTTGTCTCTTGTAAATATTTTGTTTGACGGACTGCTGAACCCACAAAAACAAATGTACAATGGAACTTCCAAGAGTCCATTAGTCGAAATGGGGGTGGGACGTTTCGTATAAGGACGTTTGGTCTTCTTTGAAATGCTACCTGTTCTTGTATGAAACGTCCATTATGCCAAACGTACTTATGGTCACCCCCACTCGACATGGCTTCATGGAATCATATTGAAAACCTAAACCTAGTTTTATGTACTACCTGCCGTGAACTTCAGAAAATCATAATATATTTTTATATCCATGAGCGTAACAAAATATCCTTTGAAAAACAACGCGCTATTAACAACAGAACATGGACAAGAGGTCGACAGGCCTAAAGATCGAAGGACAAAAGATCGAAATGACAAAACGTCGAAAATGGTTTGCTTGGTGGAATTTTTTCCTTTTTCAAAAAACAAGTTTCGACATTTCACCCCTTTTTTGTTCTTTGACCTTTTGTCTTTCAACCTTCTGTCCTTTTGACCTTTTGTCAGAGCATACTAATAAAGTATGGTATTCAATAGATGTTATGACTGATTAAAAAGCTTTTTGGAATATAGTAATCTAGTAAGTCAACAGGAACCACTTAGCAGCAAGAAATAAGATTCAAGACTTAATAAACGGTAAAGCGGAGTTGGTCATTGGTCTGCACAAGCCACAATAAACAAATAGCGCAATAAATTAACTAGTGGAGAATTGTGAATGCTTCCAATGCACTATGGGCCAGAAATTAAAATTCCACGACAAAATTCCAAACACCTTCAAAACGAACAAAACTTAACCTAGAAGTAATACAAACTTGAGAAACAAGAAAAAATATCTCAATTATGAATTGAGAATATTTGTAAGGAATATGAATTTTTGGAAATATATGTTTATTATGGCATTATTGATTGCAACTCGCTCATATTTAATAAAAGCATTGTATATTTTCAAAGATATCGTTCATACATTTCAGAGTTCTTTGAAGATACACAAACTAGTTTCAGAGAAACGTTTAAAATGCCTGCAAAATGTAATCATGAAGGTATAGTTGTTTTGAATTTATTGACAACTATTTAATGAACAAATTTGTCGGGTTTACAAAGTATATTTTCATTTTGTTCATCACTTACACTATTGAAAATTTATAACGCATTTCCCTGAATATAATATTTGACAATGCCATAACATAATCATGGAGTCATAGAAGCATTGTCCAAAATGGAACAAGTTAACATGAATTACATACTTGTTGATGCTATGCTGTTGTAAAAGGTAACACTTTAGCATTGCTTGGAGCGTTACAATCAATTTCACTTTCGAAAAATTGAGGTTTGAAATACTTCAACTGTTATAAAACTACAGAGCTCATATTTGGCCACAATATGCGTCGTATTGAAATGCTTCTTATCGCACAGTTTCAAACAATCGGCCAAGAAAACTCCCCATGCCAAAGTGAATCATGGAGGTGCCCAAGTGGTTCTGCACCCCACGGACCGTCCATTAATGACGTAGCATTTTTTGGACAATTTTTGACACCCTCTCCCTCATTGTAGCCTATTTTCCCATACCTTTTTTCACATGATTCGTGGCAAAGTCGTAGTTTCCCCCTCCCCCCTAAAATGCTACGTCATTCCTGGATGGTATTGAACAAGATTGTTGGTGTTTAACCTTTACGTTACCGGCCTCCGACAAGGCGTTTGCCATTTTGTCAATTCCCATTCGTTTTTTTCGAAACCACCGTCAGTTTACTTTAAAAAGGTTTCAGCTATTTGTCATAAATGGAGAATGTTGAATTCGGAACCATGCCGGAGATATTCCGGATTATACTGGGGTCACGAGGGTGCCAAATTTTGGAAATGTGATTATTTTTTTATTTATTGCAGTTACAACACTGAAGTTTTATGTGAAATATCTCCCCTGGTGGCAACCTATATAGGCCCTGGTGGAACCTATGCTTGGAGCTATAGAGTGGCCACATCACATGTTAATAAGTTGATTCTTCTTTTATTGACATGTTTTTTTACAATTCACAAAGATTGAGACAGAAGCAGAAATATCCTCAAAAAAGCCGTTGTGGAACCTGTGACAGAAGCTCTGGAGTGGCCAAATCTTTTATTACCGTGTTATTTTTCATTTATTGACAAGTTATATAAACTTCATCAAGATTGAGACGTCAAACGGTATGTTTTTGAACATAAAATGAAAATATTCCCCATTGTGGAACCTGTGCCTGGAGATCTGGAGTGGCCACATCTGTTCATACCGAGCTTTTTCTTCTTTTATTGACAAGTTCTTTCGAATTTACGAAGATTGATACGTTGCACGGTATGTTTCCGACAAAGAACGGCTCAAAGAGGCCCTGGCGGAACCTATTTCAGGTGCTGTGGAGTGGCCACACATCTATGGTTATATAGTTTATTCTTCCTTTATTGACATGTTCTTCTGAATTCAAGAAGATTGAGATGTCGCACGGTATGTTTTGGACATGAAATGGAAATATCCCCAAACTGGCCCTGGTGGAACCGGCTACGATGTTTCGAAACGGTCCACTTATTCAAATTATGTTGAAATAATGACAATCGACCATTATCTCACGTTTTACATAAAAACTTTAGTTTTGTAGCTGAAACAAATGAAAAAATAAACACATTTCCCAAATTTGGCACCCTCGTGACCCCAGTACAACCCGGAATATCTCCGGCATGGTTCCGAATACAGAATTGTCCATTAATGACAAATAACTGAAACCTTTTAAAAGTAAACTGAATGTAGTTTCAAAAAAATCAAAAGGAAATTGACGAAACGGCCTTGTAGGAGGCCGGTAAAGTAAAGGTTAATCACACTTGTTCATAATATTGAGAAATTCATGTCTATGATGCATTTTATTGAAAAAGGTTTTTGGACTTATGTCGCGAAATTTTGATATCTGGGCCATGGTTCCACACTCAGGTTGGTTTTGAAAAAAAACTGCTTTAAATTTTGATTCAATTGAAGATCCAATGAGTGCCTAAAGGTCTACAATCAATAGTTTTTTAAGGCTTCAGGTGAGGATGAATCAAAGCCAAACTTCAATTTTTCAAAAGCACAATTCTCAAGAACCAAACATCCGTTTAAGCTGAAAACTTAATCGATTGGTCACTAGCTGTTGGTGACCAATCGATTAAGTTTTCAGCTCAAACGAGTGCTCAGTTCTCAAGCTTTGTGCTCTTGAAAACTTGAAGTTTGGCTTCGACTGATCTTAACCTTAAATAAAAATCGAGCAAATGTCGTAACTCAAAAGAAATTTTATCTGTAAATATTACCCCATTAACATTACAGTTAAAAATATTCAATTGTTTTATTTGTAAATAAAACTGTGTTTATTTTTAAGAGGATCGTAGTAAGCAGCGCGCGCGAACGGATGAGTTGATAATTAATCTGTCACGTTTTATCGTCACCAATTAATTCGATTCAGATGGTGAAATGGCTGGTGCAGTTTTTGAAAAAAAAAAAAATGTGTATAGTGGAAATAAAATGGTTTATTCTGCACGAGTTTTGCTGGGTGGAACATCGTTAAAGCCTAAGCAGAAGGCGAAGATGCATCGCAGGCAAGCTTCAAATTTTCGGGAGCACGGGTCTGGATTGCCGAACAGCTGACCGGGATGAGGTCTTGATCGGATGATCACTCGCTGGTGGTGACCATTCGATCAGAATGTACCGCTGTCTGGTATTATAGATTTGTGTTCTTGAGGGTTTGAGTGTTGGTTTCGTTTCATTCTCATCAGGAAAATCGTTTTTTGCGTCGTCGCTTTGCCGAAGTTTTTTTTTCTTGTTCAGAACGCGTGCTCTGAGTGCAATCGAGTTCAGGTTTTGCTGATAATCAGTTTGGTGAGCTCGTTTCATGCTTTTATTTAAAATGTACCAATTATTATTAAACAAGGATGCCAGTAATCTGTGAACGCGGAAAAACGTTTTAAAAATTTTAATTCAAGCAATTTTTCCAGAGCGTTTTCAAGAATTTACAGTGAAACCTCCATGAGTCGATATTGAAGGTACCATCGACTCATGGAAATATCGAGTCATGGAACAGCAATCCTTTGTGAAGCTGTTTCTAGGGACCATCATAGTAACCATGAAATTTTGTTTTTAGTAAGTCTATATCGAGTCATGGAACATCGACTCATGGAGGTATCACTGTATACAAGATTTATCCAATTATTTCCATTTTTAGTTTCTTGGCATTTGTTGGGACTTCCGGAAGGATGACGGGGTTGGTGTTTCAAAGGATACCACGGTGCCCCGATAGACCGTTATTATGCAAAAATAATTGTCCATCAAATCTGAGCACAGGGCTCGATTTCTGAGGTCATTCTGCACCTCTGGGCCAATTTTTAAAAAAAATCCGAGAATCGAGAAATCTTGATTTGAAGTTTTTGACTTAAAAATTCAATATATATACCTTAATAAAATTTTGCATTAGCACTGAAAAAAACCTACAAAAACGCTCAAAAAGTTGGACAAACTGTTCTCAACTAGCATATAACTGTTACCATTGTTATAATTAGAAATATTTAAAACTGACTTAACATACCAGAGTGGCTTAAGTATGTTTTTACAAGGCTTAATCCAGTTAGCTTAGTTCAATAGAATGAAATCTAAGCAATAAATTCTTATATACAATTGATATTACGTTCGATGAACGTGAAACATTCAATGCTGAATATAAGTAATTTACAGCTTATTTTTCGACTTTCACACTAAGTGACCAGCCCACCAAAGTCTGCCGTATTTATTTTGCTTAAAAAAAATTTGTTTCTACTACTTACTACTTACTACTCTTGATGTTTACGTCTAGTTTTCCGCCGAGTTCTGCCCTCACCATTCTGTGTAAAAATATCCTTTTCAATACTCCAGCCACAACAGGATTATAACTACACGGGAAACATGATTGTCATATGACACAAGTGTTCGAAAATTAACAAAGTCTTTAACAACTTCAAACAAATCCTCAATGAGTATTTAATACTTACGATCAGCATCACCAGGAATTCCACTCTATTTACCTACAACAATCTTCGTTTTATTTTTTCGGAATTCATCGTCAATCTGTATATTGATATCTAGATCACGATCGACTCAGTAACGAAATTCTGCTGCAGGTAATATCAAAGGCTTAAAAATAAAACATAAAGCTGATAGGTTGGCAACTACAATGAAGTGTAAGAATTGTAGAAGAGGAGCCTATTTTGTTTAGAAAATTACATGGAATGGAAGGAGATGAGTTTCAGAATTTACTGTTCAATATTGCGTTTTATTGCATATACTCCTTGATTTTGCAGACGATGACTTTATTGAAATCGTCCGCAGTGCAGTAAAGCAGAGTTTCACTATTTTAAAGGTGGACAACAATATTATAGAAGGTTGTACCATGATCAAAATTGAGAAAGCTGGTGTTTTAACTATCTGAAGTAGATTTGCAATACTGCTTAGTATTTCTTCAACATAGTTGAGTGGTAGCCACTATGCGCATCATAGCCACCTATGACACTGGGCAAGCTGCGGCACATGGTGTAAGCATATACACTCCCGTGCATAAGTTTGGGTTCACCCCCTTAAAAACATGCAAAAGTGTTCAGTCTATATCTCTGTAATTACACGTCCAATTCAAACTCTTCAAGCCGCATTCCAAAGGCAAAGAGTTATTCTTACTTCGTATGTATTTTTCCAAAAACATTGTTTGAACTTTGTATACTAAATATGTACTTAAAATTGTGACATTTTTCAAAAAACACATTGAAAAAACATTACTAATTTCCTCAGCATTGGATCGAACAAAATTTTAAAACAAGGTGTCTTTAGAATCACAATCTTATATTCTTTGAAGAGCACTCATGAAATTTTTGCGGAAAAATGTGAGAAGTATTCAAAATCAATGAAACAGTCAGTCAAGTCATCGTGCAAAAGTTTGGGTTCACCTGAACTTACTTAAATCTGTGAAATCTCAAACCAATCATGTACGCGCCATTATTTGCGCTCAAAAAAGCTTTAAATTATTAAAATCGGTTGAAAAATGGCAGAGATATTGACAAAAATGATGTGCGTGTGGCTCAGATGAACCCAAACTTTTGCACGATTTGCATCATACTGAGGGGTGAACCCAAACTTTTGCACGATGACTTGACTGACTGTTTCATTGATTTTGAATACTTTCCAGATTTTTCCGCCAAAATTTCGTGGTGTCTCATCAAAGAATATAAGATTACGATTCTAATGACACTTTGATTTAAAATTTTGGTCGACCCAATTCTGAGGAAATTGAATATGATTTTTCAGTGTGTTTTTTGAAAAATGTTACAACTTTAAGTAAAAATTTAGTACACAAAACTAAAAAAATGTTTATGGGAAAATACATACGAAGTAAGAATAACTCTTTGCCTTTCGAATGCGGCTTAAAGAGTTTGAATTGGACTTGTAATCACGGAGATATGGACAGAACACTTTTGTATGTTTTTTGAGGGGGTGAACCCAAACTTATGCACGGGAGTGTATGTGATTGTACGGGAGTGCTGATCTAAGCTTAACTTTCAACAACTGAAAGGTTAATGTAAATGAACTTAAATCCAGATACAACCTTCTGCAATTATGTTCATTAGGGTTTCAACTAGTGAATTTATCATTCTGGGTTCAATTGAACCTGATTAACTAGGATACGGAGAGAAATATTGACATAGGGTCAATTTTCAATATATTTGGAACGATTATTCCATACAAACTTTGAATTGAATGCGCCAGCTGGGGGAGCAACCAAATGAGTTGAAATTTTGAGAGAGCTTTTTTCTTACTCTAAAGCACATATCTAGGGGGTGCCCCATTGAGTTTTACAACTTTCTTGTTTAAGGGCCAGTCTAGCATTCTTACGTGGCAGGTGTCATTGTGTGTGTGTGTAATCCAACTAACACCCACTGTCCGGCAGTGATATTTTGGAAGAAATCTTCCTGCAATGCTTTTTGATGCTCTTGCAGAAAGCATTAGTCCAGGAGTTAGAAGGTGATAGCACTATTGCAGATCCAGTGACCCATTTCAGAATAGCTGGATAGACACGTCCATTCAGAAGTCACTTTCACTAACAATATTCCCCGCATGTGTGAATTTCTGATATCAAATGGATAATGATAATACAAAAACAAATCCAAAGATATGCTCTTTGGAACTGGCACGTATTTAGTTTATTAAGGCAACAATAAAGATAGGAACAATCTCACCAAATTTATCCAAGATGCCTACGACGCTGTCTACCAAACAATTCGAAACACTTTTTTCACCTTTCCACGTAGTATACAGACACTCGGTCATCACTAAACCACACGTCCAAACGTTATTACTGTGAAACTATTTCTCGGAGAACAATGAGACAAACATCAATCGTGATATACAACTTGTCTCAAAGCAATAAGCACTGTAAAACATGATTTGTATCCGGGTGGCATAGTACCATCCAAACCACCTACCGCAATCGCAAAATTATAACTTGAAAATCATTCTTACTCCAACACAAGAGACTACCGATCACACTAAAAACCTAACTGATTGACCATCTTCACACTGATCAAGCTGTTATCACTTCACAAAGCAGCACTTTTCTTCTAAATGTGTGTCGAGTGGCATAGCACCATCATCCATTTTGCTCTTTCATCAGCCGAATTGAAAACAACGTGAAACAGAGATAAATGTGACAGCGAATTCAAAAACGCAGCCGCTCGCGCGCACAGCCCGCTGCGATCCTTCTTACGTGACAGGCGTCATTGTTGCCTAAAAATAGAAGATCACCAGGACCTATACACTGAGGGTGTCTGTTAGTCCCAAGCAGTCTTCTAGTTGGTGATTCTGGTTGGTGTTAGTGTAGCTAATCTGGCGATACTGGAGTAGCAACCACGAGCGGCCAATCAAGCTCAAGCTCAGTCTGTTGGGACTTCCGAAAGGAGTACTATGAAATTCTGAGATACTTTCTGAATCATTAGTGATTTCTTGCACAATATTTTGGCAAATTGAAACAGTGATAAGGAAAAAGTTTTATTACACTTCCAAATTGCTGATAGAAGTTTATGACTTCATAAAGAGTATCAATTAAAACGAGGCTGTTGGAGGATTACCATAAATTCAAAATTTGTTTCAGATATGTGAGCGAATAAGTGGATATATTCAACATTGCCATAGAATGATATGCAAGCCAATATTGAAATGAAATCATTAGACCAATTGGGACAGTTGAATGATTACTATAAACGCTCGGATTTTTTAGATTTTCTATTATTTTCAATCACTTTTGAATGATATTTGTGGGATTTGTAAAAAAAATGATTATTTCTGAATAAATGAAGAATTATTTAATAATTTCCCAAAGCGATCCTTCTAAAGGCATGTTTTAAGGAATAACAACGGAAACTTAATCTAAATTTCCTACACAAATAAAAAAAATGTTCAGTGATTCATCTTTAAATATCCATCATGATTCTTGTGGAGATATTTCGGGGATAACTAATTTTTTTCAGAAGCTTCTCTGAGAACTACGCTGAATTGCGATATTTGCTGAGGTTTTAATGAAATCAAAATATAGCTCAACCCATTCTTTTTAACACATACATTTTTCTGAAGAACTTCTAACTCATAAACTGAAATCGGACAGTTGGCATATTAAGGAAGTTTTAAAATTATTGATTTTTTTTTTGGGAATACTAAGGACTACTGACAAAAGTAAGTTTGTTGAGGAACATGGGAATTTTTAAGACCATATTAATTACGATGGTTACGATTGCTTGAAGAATATGTGGATAAAATGGACAGGTGAATAATTACAGCTGATGAATGTTCAATCCAAAACACTACTGTATGCCAAAACAACACTTTGATAAAACCACGTGGTTTACCTTGCTACCCCCCCCCCCCCCTTCTCACAACGTGGCCTTTCGTCGTAATTTTGCCAACTACCCCTCACCGCCCCCCTTCAATGACCACGTGGTTTATGGACGACTACTAACAAAGCTACGTAAATTTAGATGAGAGATGTGACCAAGGGACCGGATGTCGCCAATGCGTACGCGCAGCATCTTGAGGCAGCGTTGCCGGATGAGGGCGAGCTCGATAGGGCCCCTCTTGAGGACTGCTGGAGGACAGTCAAAGCAGCCATTAACGACGCTGCCGAAAGCGTTGTCGGATATGTGGAACGGAGCTCAAGAAACGATTGGTTCGACGAGGAGTGCCAGGAGGTTTTAGAGGAGAAGAATGCAGCGCGGGCTGCAATGCTGCAGCATGGTACGCGGCAAAACGTGGAACGATACAGACTGAAGCGGAAACAGCAAACCCGCCTATTCCGGGACAAAAAGCGCCGCCTGGAAGAGGTGGAATGCCAAGAGATGGAGTTGCTGTACCGTTCTCAAGAAACGCGGAAGTTCTGTCAGAAGCTCAACACATCCCGCAAAGGCTTCGTGCCGCGAGCTGAGATGTGCCGGGATAAGGATGGGAGCATCTTGACGGACGGACGCGAGGTGATCGAAAGGTGGAAGCAGCACTACGATGAACACCTGAATGGCGCAGAGAACACAGGCACAGAAGGTCAGGACAGCGAAGGCGATGGCTACGTCAGCACAGCGGACAGCGGAAATCAACCAGCTCCCACGATGGGGGAAGTTAAGGATGCCATTCAACAGCTCAAGAACAACAAAGCCGCTGGCAAGGATGGTATCGGAGCCGAACTCATCAAGATGGGCCCGGACAGGTTGGCCGCTTGTCTGCATCGGCTGATAGTCAGAATCTGGGAAACGGAACAGCTACCGGAGGAGTGGAAGCAAGGCGTTATATGCCCTATCTACAAAAAGGGCGACAAACTGGAGTGTGAAAATTATCGTGCAATCACCATCCTAAACGCCGCCTATAAAGTGCTATCCCAGATTCTCTTCCGTCGTCTATCACCTATAGCAAACGAGTTCGTGGGAAGTTATCAAGCAGGTTTCATCGACGGCCGCTCGACAACGGACCAGATCTTTTCCGTGCGGCAAATCCTCCAGAAATGCCGTGAGTACCAGGTCCCTACGCACCATTTGTTCATCGATTTCAAGGCGGCATACGATAGTATCGACCGCATAGAGCTATGGAAAATCATGGACGAGAACAGCTTTCCCGGGAAGCTCACAAGATTGATCAGAGCAACGATGGACGGTGTGCAAAACTGCGTGAAGATCTCGGGCGAACACTCCAGTTCGTTCGAGTCTCGGCGGGGACTACGACAGGGCGACGGACTTTCGTGCCTGTTATTCAATATTGCGCTTGAAGGTGTCATGCGGAGAGCCGGACTTAACAGTCGAGGCACGATTTTCACGAGATCCGGACAATTTGTTTGCTTCGCGGACGACATGGATATTATTGGGAGAAAATTTGAAACGGTGGCAGATTTGTTCACCCGCCTGAAACGCGAAGCAACAAGAGTCGGGCTAATGGTGAATGCGTCGAAAACAAAGTACATGCTGGTTGGCGGAACTGAGCGCGACAGGACCCGCCTAGGAAGCAGTGTTACGATAGACGGGGATACCTTCGAGGTGGTGGACGAGTTCGTCTACCTCGGATCCTTGTTGACGGCTGACAACAATGTTAGTCGGGAAATACGAAGGCGCATCATCAGCGGGAGTCGTGCCTACTATGGGCTCCAGAAGAAACTGCGGTCAAGAAAGATTCACCCCCGCACCAAATGCACGATGTACAAAACGCTCATAAGACCGGTAGTCCTCTATGGGCATGAGGCGTGGACTATGCTCGAGGAGGACTTGCAAGCTCTTGGGGTTTTCGAACGCCGAGTGCTAAGGACGATCTTCGGCGGCGTGCAGGAGAACGGCGTGTGGCGGCGAAGGATGAACCACGAGCTCGCCCAACTCTACGGTGAACCCAGTATCGTGAAGGTAGCTAAAGCTGGAAGGATACGCTGGGCAGGGCATGTTGCAAGAATGCCGGACAACAACCCTGTAAAGATGGTGTTCGCCACGAATCCGGTCGGAACAAGAAGGCGTGGGGCGCAGCGAGCTAGGTGGATTGACCAGGTACACCAGGACCTGGAGAGCGTGGGTCACAGTCGAGGTTGGAGAGAAGCGGCCATGAACCGAGGGAATTGGCGAAATATTGTTGGCGAGGCTTTATCAAGATAATTGATGTAAAGCCAAATAAGTAAGTAGTATGTGACCAAGGGAAGTCAAGAAAATGACCATTACGAAAAGATCCTGGACCAAATGGGAAACGGACCCAAAAACCTTCAACATGGTTTTAATTTCCAGCCGCGGACTCTAACCACTCGGTCAAGGAAAGCCAGATGTGTCGTTCAATAAAATACCTATAAGATTTGATAATTCATTGTTAGATTATAAACGAACATTGAGAATTTTGACAAAAGTTCTAGTAATCTTTTGACAAACCACAAATATTCCATGTGAAAGTTCAATAATAATGTCCTATTTCCATTTGCAAATTATCCAGTTGATGTTGTCTACGTTACACCCGTTACTTCACTTTGCTATCGAAACCACATACAAAACTTGCATCAACCCCAAGCTATAAACCGTCATATTTACCTATCGCACACCATGCCCGCAAAGCAGAACACGAACGACGGCGAATTACAGCTTATCAGATGGTATTATTATGTGCTTTAAAATTTCGGACGCAATTCGCCAACCCTCGCAATCCCTCTGGCAGGACTTTACTGACTGCTTGCCTGCCTGCCTGTCTACCTCAGCGCTTTCTGCACTAACAACCGTAGTCTTCGGGAGGTAACTTTTATCGAATGTCGCTTTTATACTGCGCTGTGCTTTCCTCCCATTCCGGTAAATTTTTGGTATATTTATTATTTCTCGTTACGATGAATAAAATATTAGGCAGCTTTCGGAAACATAGGATCGCGACTTTTTGTGTCTGCTGTTGTTACACCGTCGTCGTTTTTTGCCGGCATCCATCCCGTCGTTATCGTCGCAAAAGCCATTCGATGCAATGTCCCATCCTGGGCACAGTGGGATTTTGTGTGAGGCTGTTATTCCGGAGCGGTGGACAATACTCGACTCGACGACGACGCACAGAGGAGTAACTAGAACAAATTCGTGGCCATAATTTAAAATTTCATAAATTGTGATTTTTGAACCAGCTTTATATTTCAAAAAGCTAATCCTATGTCACATGTTGTGGATAGGTAGCCAGCAATAATTCGAAATCAATCTTACCTGAATTATTCCTGTGTGCAGCCGGTTGGAAACCGCACAAGGGCGGCTCCCGCGTTTCGCAAAACATAATGAATTATTTTGGAATTTATTGGGGCTTGACACGTGAAACATGAAATGGTTACAATGGAATCAATCCTCCGGGAAAACCCCCTTCTATGCCGTAATTGGAGGCGAGCGGAGCGTATGCTGCAACTCGGATTTTGATGGCAATAGATGGCAATGGACCACTCGTTAGCAGAATGCAGTGCATTTTTATCAGCAGCTTGACGTGGTAATGGACCAACTCGTCAATAGAATGTGATGTGAATACGTTTTAGGATGCAGCACTTGATGAATGATAGTTGCCATTACACGCTCTCATTCAATGAAACGGTATCCACATTGAAATTTGATCTGCAAATATTGAATCTCATCGATATGTCTTGAATTATTACGTGATTCGTGCCGCATTCGCTAGTTTTAAAAAACCCAGTCGTATCCTTCTCTCCGAAACATCAAAAGTTACGAAAGGTGAATTGATTAAACTTTTTTTCCTCTGCGCTTCGAGCAAGCTTAAATATTTACAAGCTAACATTGTCGAAGCTGCATGCTCCGGGTATGCAGTCAATGCATTTGGGAGTAGGTAGTTGGGAAGCTCACACAAACGATGTAAAATGGTAACTTTTTTCTCCGTAAATGCATTGTATACTTTAATTGGAATTCGAATTCCCGTGATTCCAGAATGCAACCATGTCATTATTGTGGAAATTCTTTGCCAGCAGGCAACAATTCTCGAATTTCCTAATGAAATTCATATGTTACATATTTTATATGTTATGGTAAAACAGTTTAGCATTGGTGATAGCCATAATATAATTTGTTTTCTTACGCCTTCGAGCATGTAGCTAATCTTCTCCTTACTGTTCCAGTTGTTGTTTCAGAATGATAATTTAAATTCATGATAACATATGCTGGATCATCAATCTGTACCTGCATACCTACTGCTCCGGTTGTGGAAATCTACCGAACAGGTGACCCCATTTTCACTACGATGGCAAGGAGCTACACGCAAACAAATTTTGTTGTATAATCTACCGAATCCATGGTAGAATTAAGAACTGCACCAACGATTTTCAACCGACTACAAACATCTGTTAAGTTTACTATAGTCTGGTGAAAATCACTGAGCAGTGCAGTAAATTTGACTGTGTCCATAGTAGCATCCACTACAAAGCATTGTATTTCGATCCGTGACACCCACCGTACAACACAGTGTGGTCAATAGTATGATGCCAAACTTCTTAAATCAAGAATGTTTCTAGTCAAAAATACTACAACTCTGGTTAAATCAACAGAAGAAATTTTCTCGTGTAGTGATGTTGACTATGTTTTGGTAGAGTTAACAGATTAATGTAGTCGGTTGAAAATCATTGGTGCAGTTCTTAATTTTACCATGGATTCAGTAGTTTCTACAATAAAATTCATTTCAGTGTATGAGCATATCGTGCCTATGAATAAATGAATGAGGGCTCTGACAGAATCTATGGTAATGTGGTAACGTTCCAAAAGAGCCCATTAAAGCTTAAGGGCCCGTTGCAATACTGTGTCACTACATCGCTAACCGGATTAAAGGTGCAGTACATATACAAATGTAGAGGCCTTCTTTTGCCGAGTCGTGGGTACAAAGCAAAGACGTGCTGAAGGTGTCTGGGTTTGATTCCTTGTCGGTCCTGGTTTTTTTTTCCTCTATAGTAAATTTCCTTGACTTCCCTAGGTGAGCGGTTCCATTTGAATTCGAATGTTGGTTTACTTTTGTATTTTTTGATTTAGCTGAAATTTGGCATATGCTTTCTTTATACCCAAAAATGCCTATTTGCATCATCGGTTCGTCATTTTTACCCTAGCGTTACTTTTGAGAAGGGCCTAAGAAAAAAAGCCTTAACAATTTTCAAAAAAATAAAACTCAGATACTATTTGTCTGATCGGTTTGGTGTCTTCCGCAAAGTTTTAGGTTATTGTTGGGACTATCTGGAAAAAAAATATACACAGTAAACAAAAATGTTATTTTTTTTTTTTATTTGGAAAATAAAGCTTAAAAATCCATTTTCACAAAAATCGTTTTCTTGATTTTTTTTTATTTTTTTATGTTTTAAAGTAGACAAAAAATGGAGTCTTTTACACAGTGGGTCAAGATGGAGAAATCATGGACAAAAGAGTTATGATTTTTTGAAAAAAGGTGAATTTTTGAAAATGGTCATAATAAACTTTTTAAATATTTTTCAACTCGATTTTATGAAGGTACGCAAAATTTACAACAAAAAAGGTTTACGGAAAAATCAGGCTAACTTTTACCGTTTACAGCGATTTTAATACAAAATTATGATATAATTTTCAATTTTCGGTCATTATAATATAACTTAGAAACGGTTTGTCCGATCAGTTTGGTGTCTTCCGCAAAGTTTTAGGTTATTGTTGGGACTATCTGGAAAAAATATACACTGTAAAAAAAATGTTGTAATTTTTTATACAGTGGGATTCCGTTTTTGGCATGATCCGTTTTTGACATGCTCCGTTTTTGGCATGCTCCATTTTTGGCACCCCCCGATTTTGGCAACAAAATGGATCCGTTTTTGGCAACATTTTTAACTCCATCAAAATTAGTAAATTTTTGTAAAAATCATCGTGTTTTTAGTTTTCATTATTTGAACAGGAGGTCAGCTTCACATTAATCGCATTCCAGAGCACCATCTCAGTCGATTTTTGATCAAATTCTACCAATGACTAGAGATCTCGCATGCGATTATTTACTTCTGGATAGTCTTGTGATCGCAATATTTCATGAAGTCATTAATCTCTGTGAGAATCCAAACTAGAGCTCCAACATCTTTTCTCAGGCATTCATACTGTGTAACCAGCCCACTTGAGTCTGTCGGCAATTGATACACCTAATAAAAATAATTCTTTCAGGTTTGGAACAACCCGTTTGAGCAAATCACAAGTACTGACACTAGAGCAATAAAAATACAGTAGTTTCTTTCTGAGTGCTTTGTGTCGCTTATTTCGTTACGTAAAATGCGTCAAAAAATGAACAAAATCATTCAAAAATGAGAATCTTATATGATGAAATAAGCGAAATCGAATGGGCCAAAACAGAAGCCAGTAAAACAAAATGTATCCACAACCCATTAAATTGTCCTGAGTTTTACATATTGCAAAAATAAACATACTGAATTGTACTGGGGACAGTAAGATTGTGGACACTTTGCATTTTATGCACGATCCAACATTCTATAGAAGTAGTACTCAGGCTAGGACTGTGATAACTTTCACAGAATCTTAGGTCTTTCTAGTGGGCTTCTGATAAAGTCCAGTGGATTGTTGAGGATACTGAGCAGGGTATGGGGACTCTAAGCTGACATTAGGGATTTTCTATAGGATCCTGAGGATGATATATAATTGGGATTGTGGATGCTTCCTAAATTCTGATGGTTCCTAGCAAACTCTTGGGAGTTTCTAGGGCGTCCTATGATTTTTTAGCGAGATACTGTGGATTTTGAGTATTTCTTGTGAAATCCTTAGGATTGTGAATAGGTTCCCAGCAAAACTGGGATAACTCATAGTAGCCTATGAGGCCCTAACAGTCTTTTATGAATCCCCACCGAAGTCTTGACTATTTTCAACAATATCAGAGCGGAATAATGAAATTCTTAGCGATATCATCACAGTTCCCAGCAAACTTTTGGGCATATGCCAATTCCCATCGAGATCCTAGGTGAAATCCTCCTGAGCATTGTGGGCGGGTTCCTGTAGATTCCTGTGGAGGCATCCTATTATTTTTTAATTCAATTAAAAACCGAACTCAATCGTCCAATATGAGATGTTCTACTTTGCTACACGCAAACAAATTTTGTTGTATAATCTACCGAATCCATGGTAGAATTAAGAACTGCACCAACGATTTTCAACCGACTACAAACATCTGTTAAGTTTACTATAGTCTGGTGAAAATCACTGAGCAGTGCAGTAAATTTGACTGTGTCCATAGTAGCATCCACTACAAAGCATTGTATTTCGATCCGTGACACCCACCGTACAACACAGTGTGGTCAATAGTATGATGCCAAACTTCTTAAATCAAGAATGTTTCTAGTCAAAAATACTACAACTCTGGTTAAATCAACAGAAGAAATTTTCTCGTGTAGTGATGTTGACTATGTTTTGGTAGAGTTAACAGATTAATGTAGTCGGTTGAAAATCATTGGTGCAGTTCTTAATTTTACCATGGATTCAGTAGTTTCTACAATAAAATTCATTTCAGTGTAGAACATAATTTTGAAGAGACATTTTCTACTTGTGAATTTTGTCAAATATGACACTAGAGCTTAGAATGAATGAAAGCATGTCCAGTTCTCGAATAAAGGTCACTTATGCGATTAGTTTTTTACATAAAACTATAATGGAGCTTATTAACATTGATTAAACACTTTTATGCAATAAAAGTGAAATGTCCGTCACATTTAAAATTACGAGTCTGTGGATTCGTAGCATAATCCTAACCTACGGAAATCGGCTTCGAATCAAACCTTTCCGTAGTTTGACTGTCATATGGTTACGTAGGGATGATGTAACGCCATCTAAGTGGTATTTTTGAAAAGAATTATCAAAAAATAAAGTGGAAAAAAGGGTTCCGGTTTTGGCACGGTTCCGTTTTTGGCAACTGAAAATTTCGACTTTGTTGCCAAAAACGGAATGACTTTTCTCGAACACGAATCTTAGAGAGGATCAACCATGACGCAAGCCGATTAGCAGCAGAAATAATTCACATTAAGATGAACAGAGAGACAACAGTAAACTTACAACGTGACGTAGACGGGTTCTCAAACACATACAACAACTTGATAAACAAACTTAAAGACGAACAACGACTTCATGAAATAACCTTAGCGTTGCTGTAAAACCATGCTTCTTGTATGTATCGACACTTTGGCCAAATGACCAGACAATGACCAGTTTTTGAGGTCAGGACACTTTCATTTAACCGAAGACAAACATAAATAATTGGTAAAACTAAACGCGAAGCACGTTGCGTACGAACTCATGATTGAAAGATGAATATAGTGTTACGACGAACGCTTGAATGGCACCGCAACAAACAAAATTCATCCATAAAGTACAAGAAAATGAAACTGAACACATGAATGACAGAAACCAACTTGATTTGAGGAATGTTGGGAATGTCATTTATTGGATCAAAACTCAATAAGCGGCTTGTTAATCTTACAAAAAAAAGTTCTTAGTTATTAAGAATCAGAACAAAGTTCGTCAAAATGCCCCAAAAGATGTTCGTGGTTTGTATGTAGGCTTTAGTTGAAAAACGGTAAACTTACCGTCTTTCACGAATAGAAAACCAGCCCGTATAAAACTGTAAACCTGGAAATGAAACTGGAACAGCCATTATTAAGGCGCAAGAGAAAATGGCACAAAAGTCAGAACTGAAAAAAGCAGTTTTCTCCTTTCAAAACAACGAATTGATGAAAATAAAAACACCCAGCCTTTTTATTTGGGAAATGAAGAAGCTGTGTGTTTTATTTTCTTCGATTTGTCTATTTAAAATGAAAAAACTGCGTTTTCAGTTTTGACTTTTGCATCATTTTAACTTGGGTATTAAAGACTCATAGGAGTCGCATCTGAATCTCAAGCTACGCACAAATTGTCTGATCCTCAAGTTGATTATCTCAATAATCTCAAGATCCCAACAAAGAATCATTATTTCAGAGTAAAACCCTAATAACATCGAATAACAGTTCTCTACTGGGGCCCAGATAGCCGTAGCGGTAAACGCGCAGCTATTCAGCAAGACCAAGCCAAACCAAATTTTCTCAACTTCCCAGGGCCTAGAGTATCTTCGTACATGCCACACGATATACACATGCTAAAATGGTCATTGGCATAGTAAACTCTCAGTTAATAACTGTGGAAGTGCTCATAAGAACACTAAGCTGAGTAGCAGGCTCTGTCCCAGTGAGGACGTTACGCCAGAAAGAAGAAGAAGAACAGTTCTCTACTAAACGTATGTTGCAAAAAATCATGTTAGAAATAGTTTGGGAGATGTCGAAAGACAAAACGATTGCCAACACGTCGAATGCCAAAACTCCAAAAGGGACAAATCCTCGAAGAGACAAAACGTCGAAAACAGTATTTTTTCAACGAAGTTGTTTACTACTAGCGTAGCTAAGGCAAAAAATGGTTGCGAATCAGCAGCATTTACAATTTTCATTAAAGTAAAATTTTAATTCATTAGAGTAAAATTTTCAGTAAAATGTCAACTTCACATCCATTTCTGATCAGAGGAGGACCTGTGAAGCACTTCAAGAAGCAAATTCGCTGTACCTTTGGATGCTTATAAACATATATAAGCGTTATATATAACGGCTAATGAAAAGAATCTCAATAATAGTGTAAAGTGCACCGGGGCAAGTAAAAACTGGTGGAGCAAGATAAATGCAAAAGGTTTTCAGCATCTTCTTTCTTCTTTTTGGCATTAACGTCCCCACTGGGACAGGGTCGGATTCTCAACTTATTGTTCTAATGAGCACTTCCACAGTTATTAACTGAGAGCTTTCTTTGCCAAAGTTGCCATTTTTCTCATTCGTATGTCGTGTGGCAGGTACGTGGCGTTGCTTTGTAGCCGCGGACTCTAACCACTCGGCTAAGGAAGGCCCCAAGTTTTTTTACATGATTTCCATATTGGTGAGTAGGTGTTTCTGTGAAGGACTTCTCTCTTTTAGGAATTTCTCGTATCATGTATTTCATCAGTGATATGTTTACGATTTCGTATAGAAAAATATCTAGGTTTTATTAAGGGATCCCCTCCAATAAAAATCTAAAAAATGTCCTTAGCATCTTCTTGGACAACATTTCTAAATAAATCTTGTAATAATTCTTTGAGGGAATCTATGGATAAAAAAATCAGATCGTATCATTGGCAAATGTTCTAGCTTTTTTTTTGCAAGGTACCTCGAACGAAAATTCTGGAGGAATTCCTTCAAAAGTCTGTGAAGAAATTTTCTAATTGATAGTTGAAGCAAGCTTTTGTCAACAAATTGAATTATATTCCGATGAAATTTCCAAAGAAAATCAATTAATCCCACATAATTTTTCAGAAAGTCGCTTTGAGAGTTATCTGGTTGGATTGCTCGAGGAATCCACATTGAAATGTGGTTTCTGTTCAGTCTCATCTTGGTTTCATGAGGGCTCTGAAATTCCTTTTCTTGAACACTTATTCGCTATCAGCCCTGAAGTGGTTGTATCGGTATATAGATCTCCATTAATTGACATTTTGACCACTAAATGAAAATTAAAAACGTTTTCAACAATAGACGAACACAAGGTTCATTATTTTCAATACCATATATTAATATTGACAAATATTGACTAGTCAATATGCACATACCCCTTTTTGGAAGGACCCCCCAATTCGACTCCGCACCGGGCCGCGAAAACCCTAGCTACGCCATTGGTAGAATGACGTTTAGTCGAAAGTACATTCCGTCGAACGGGCATTTTGTCGAGTGGACATTTGGTCGACGATACCGTTTTGCATTAAGGAGCATATGACATTTGATCGAAGGGACATTTCGTAGAAAGGACATTTGACCAGATGGATAATATTTCTTATTATTGTTCAGAGTGCCATTTTGTCAACAATACAGAGTGATTGAAGTCTGCTGCTTTAGGACGTTTTGTACAAGAGACTTTAGAACATTTTGTCAAAAGATTATTTAGTAATGGTTGATTGAACAATCGTTTGGTTCCACAGATCTTAAACCGAACTAGAATTTATGCACAATGGATGATTTTAAGTTTTGGGGAAACATACTTTTCATCAAAAGATAATAGTAAATAATCTACCTACCTACAACAACTTTAACAACGTGGTTAGTATATGTACTAGTGTGTTAAGAGGATATATTATTTTTGTAAATGTTTTTATTCTTCAGCCATTTTGAAGCTGGAAGATGGGACGTTTCATTTTACCCCATTTTATAGAAGTTCTAAGGTAATTATGCCTTTTTATTGCTCAACGTTTGAAGCATATGTTGAATTTAATATTCTTTCAAAATATCATAGTTTTTTCGAAAAAAAAAATCCTAAATATTGTCGACGCTCAGTTATTGGAATATTAAACATTCTTGAATTTATTTTTCTTTCAAAATGTCATCGATCTTTGTATATAACTGCTGATGTTATCCAATGACAATTTTCAGCGTGAGTGCTTGGAAGTTTGAACAATTTATTACCTACCAAGATTTAAAAAGAACAGTTTTGTCAACTTGAATTGTCTGCATATAATGCACATTTATACGTAGCATGAAGGGCCAATTGTGAGGCCTTGGTTTCGAGTTGTTAAAGTGAGAAAAGTTGACTTAATTCCATTTGAGATCAGCTCGTCGCAATTCAATCGACTCACACAATCAGGCTGCATGAGACACATGATTTTAAGTAACGTTAACAATGCTAGGAGTCAATCGGTTTTATGGAGGGGGGGAGACTGGGTGATTAACGGGAATCTCCAAATATCGTTCGACGTATATTGAAGGCTTAAAGTTTGCTCAAGAAATATCAGAATACCAATGTAGTTTATTTGCATTCATCATATTGTCCTAGCATATGCAATAGACTGGCCCAGCTCAGTATGGGAGAAAAATAAAGTTGTATAATTCCATGAGGCACCTCCTATGATTATTTCTTAGGGCTAGAGGAAGACTTCCTGGAAATTTCAGCTCATTTGGTCGTTCCATGAGCTGGCGCAATTGAATTGAAGTTAATGTGGGATTTTCAGCTCACACATTTGGGAAACAGCACATCATTTCCTGTTTGGGTCAGGAAAATTGAATTCAATTGAACCCAGAATGTCAAAAACACTACTTGATACCATAGCGAACAATATTGTAGAAGCTTGTATGATGATTAAAATTGAGAAAGTTGGTGTTTTAACTATCTGAAGTAGATTTGCAATCATGCTTGGTATTTATTCAACACAGCTGGGTGGTAGCCACTAAGCGCATAATAGCCACCGATGACGCTGGGCGAGCTGTGGTACAAGGTACATGTATATATGTGATTGTACGGGAGTGCTGGTCTAAGCCTAACTTTCAACTACTGAAATATTAATTAAAATGAACTTAAAACCAGATACAACCTTCATTAGGTATCAACTAGTAAATTTGTCATTCTGGGCTCAATTGAATGCGATTGATTGTACCCCATTTGGCATAAAGTCGTTTGGCATAAGCCATTTGGCATAAAGTCGTTTGGCATAATGGTCGTTTGGCATAATGGCCGTTTGGCATAATGGTCGTTTGGCATAATGATTGACTTAGAATGAATATCAGCATTTTCGAAGCTTTTACCGAGATCAACACCACTGAGCCCATAGCAAACATTTTTCGTAGGTTCTAAATAAGCGTGATGATCATTCAGAGATAATCCAAACTATGAATGTCAAAAATTGTAGTGACACTAGAGAGCATTACTAAATAAAACTCGTGACGGGTCTGATGGAAGATCTTTTCGGAATAAGAATTTTCTCTACATCCCAGAACATAGAGTATCTTTGAGCTTGTTACGATAGAGATATTTGAAAATAGTAAATTGGTAAAGAATGTTCGCAGTTATTAATAAAGGGAACGCTCATAGAATATTTTGCTGCAGATCAAGCTCTGTCACAGTTTGGACGTAACACTTGATGAAAATTACTTGGTAAAAGAAGGGAAAATTTATTTAATAAATATTAAAAGCTTCAGGTTATTTTTCGTTTAAAATGATTAAGGCTCTAACGCGAAATATTTCTCCACAACATAACTCAAATGAACAACACATTTTTGAAAGAAAATATTTGTGGCAAAACTTTTGATCGATTCAATATAAATTTTAGTTTCGAAAGTTTGCTTCAAAAACACTGTCTATTATCGAAAGGAGGGAAGCTTGACTAAATAATAGAATTAATCAGTATACATATAAAGAACAGCCTATTTTTAAAAGAAGGTAAAATTTATGATTAAACCAATAGAAGATTGGACGCCAAAAATTATTACGGCATAATAAAACCAAAAGACATCAAAAATTGCGTTCAGAATCATATAAGTGATTGTGCTACCTTTCCTCTAATGTCGTTTCTCCAAATGTCAGATTCCCGAATTCCTGTTCCCTGAGTGACCCTTTTCCCCGAATGACTCGTTTCCACGGAAAGTGATGCAGTTTAAATTGGTGCTATAATTGTCTTTAGTGGCTGGGTGGAGAACGAGCAAGAACGATAAGCAATCAAAAGCAGGAGGTATTTTGTCATTCTCGGCTATACACATGGTGAGGACAAATGCTGAGGACGGTTAAACTCGAAAGAACCACCAATCAAATAATGAAGGGTGCATATCAGATGGTCAGTTCGTTCACCACCCTGAAATGTATAATGTTACGACAAATATGATTGCCACAAACTTTTAGAGGAAGTAGACTATTCAGCGAAACGGGATATTCGGGGAACTGGCATTCGTGTAACTGGCGTTCGGGGTAACGACATTCGGGGCACCAACATTCTGGGAAAAGTCGCACAATCCATCAAAGTAATTGCAGTAATCGATTTATCTTTTCGCTGATAACTTGAGTAGATCAATGTTATCAATTGCCGCCCTTTTGTCTGTTGGCAACTAAAAAATATCTAAATAATAAAGCTTCAAAGAACGGTCTATGTATAAAAGAAGGTGCAAATTGTTTAAATTTCAAATCAACAGTATTTATGTCTATAATTATGGTTACATCATAATTAAAAAAAAATAAACATCCAATTTTTGAAAGAATGGTAAATTTGTGGTAAATATATTAAAATCTTCAGTGCAAAAATTTATTCCAATAGCGGAAATTAAAAGTAGAATTGATGTTAGAAAAAATGATAATTTCTGGATAAATAATAACATACTATTGCCAATACATTTCCTAATATGCTTTAGTTTATTCAAGAGCATATGATTGTAGAATAAAGTGACATTTTGTATCAATTGGTCGGTGTTCAGACAGACCGGACTAGATGATATTTTCGTGCTCTAAAGATACGAGAAGAACTCTATCAATTCTTAATTTAATGGTACGTTTTCTGAAACTATTAAAACACTTGGTTCAGTCTGTCTGAACACCGACCAAATGACTCCACAACAAGCCTAGTGGCATAGGGTCAATTTTCAATATATTTGAAACAAATATTCCATACAAACTTCGAATTGAATGCGCCAGCTGGGGGAGCACCCAAATGAGTTGAAATTTTGAGAGAGTTTTTTTCGTACCCTAAGGCACATATCTAAGGGGTGCCCCGTTGAGTTTTGCAACTTTTTTGTTTAAGGGCCAGTCTAATATGCAACATCCAGTAATAGCACCCACCAAACATACATCATTAACTCTTTTTCAATGACACAGTCACAGTGTATTAACGTGAAAATATCCTATTCGGATATATGTTCTACTAAATTTCATTTCGACCATATATTCATTCAACCAAATGTACCTTCGACTAAATGTCATTCGACCAAATGTCAAAAAAAAAACATTTAAAAGGAATAGTAATTTAGCAAAGCATAATACTGTAATAACAGAGCAATCACTTTATTTTGTAGGAACTGTTTTGATAATATTTTGAAAGATTCATTATGTTCAGATGTTCAGAAAACAATAATGAATTCAAAGTACTCAAATACTTAGGTTAATGAGGAAAAAACTTATTTTCAAGCATTTGACACAATTTAAACCATTGAAGATCTACCAAATTCGATAAGATAAAACGTCCCGTCTTTCTGTACCATCGCATGAGATGAAAATGAAGCATGAGATTATACATATACTGTAACGTTCTGAACCGTAAGTCATAATTATCACATAGATATAATATATGTTTGCCCAAAATAAGTTTTGCTCAATGCATCAAATGTCATGAAGTTCACAACATGTATTCCATTTAAATTCCATGTAAAATATCATGTGACGAAATGTTTACAAGTCTTTCGATCAATTGTCCATTCGAAAAAATGTCCCTTTTATAAAATGTACTGTCAACCAAACGTCATTCGACCAAATGTCATTCGACGAACTGACTTAAAGCCGTATGGTACCAATGCATAAAGATAGAATTCGATGAAAGTTACAGTTTCAGAGTTCTAATATTTGAAATAGCTGAGCATCAGACGAAAATATTAACATTTGAGTGGAAATTTTGGGAATCCAGTGAATGAGCTTGTAGAGTGCAGAGCTACTTTGGCACTTCTATTATTCACTGATGGCATGGGAGGTTTTTATAGGCCGAGAAGTTTGAAGCTTTGTAATAAGAAGCACTTCAATACGCATATTGAGGCCAAATATTAGCTTAATAGCTTATGTTGGTACCTATTTCGGTTAAAATGCTAACATTACTAAAACAATTCTGGGAAGTCGATTGACGCTCTTAAAATTTGGCAAAAGTTTGTTATTCCGATGAGAATGCTAATAATTTTGTGTGAATCTTGAGATTTCTGCAAGAATTTCTGGGTTGTATAATTGAGATAGGAATATTGAGTTTTACGAAGCAATTAATTTTAGTTGGAACTTTTTGTGAAAATCCAACCTGAAATTTATATGATTTCATTGGAACCATAAGGGTTCCCATTACATTTTTGGGATTTACTCCAGGTGTTTAATCTCAGGACCTTCCCCGGAAATCAGAGTATACCATCATAGAGGGAAATGGGGCAAAAGTTCAATCCTAATCAAAAACAGTAAAAAAAAAGTTAACGTTTAACATAATGGCAACAATTTTTCCGAACAAATTTGCGTAAGAATATTCACCAATTTTTAGGTATAACAGTTTTGAAATTGATTGTAGTAAATGTACTTTTGCCTCAACGATGGGACAAGAGATCAAATCTAGTGTGGGGCAAAATTTCACTGGGTAGAACACAAAATATCGATACTTTTTTGACAGACATACTTTGTATTTAGCTGTAAACTTATGTTTGCAGAAAGATACACACTAAATTTTCCCCAACAAAATTTCACTCAAAAATTTTAACAGGGTGGATTGTAACAATTGTTGACTTTTATCGTAGAATCAGACAAATATCACTGACTTCAGTGATAATATATGTATTTTAGACAATTTTTATTTATTTCTACCACAGAATATATGGCTTGTACTTGTGCCCGCTGATTTAAACTTTTGCTTATGAGTCTAAATTGGTTTCCAAGCATTTATGCAAAAACTAATAAACCACAAAACATCCTAACGATAAGCCTAGAAACGCCTTTACACAAACAGTCGAAAAATATTGTAGTATTATTTTCTCTATGCAATGAAAGTTTTTAACTTGAACCACCATGATATTTAAAACATTGGATTGAAATTGATACAGTATTCTCAAAGATGAACTCGGGTCCCACTCGAACTTTCGTCCCACTTTACTCTACACACTGGAGAAGATTATTGGATCTTAATCAAACTATAATTTGCTCAATGCTTGTCGAACAAATTAGCAGATCTTAGCCATGCCGTTGGACACAGGTCAAATCCAATCAGTGCAAACGTTAATCTGAAATCAATTTACCTTCGCTCCTCAACCGCACCCCTTTCCCCAACAAATGCCATTGATATGTTCCACATTCCCGAGCTCCTAATGGAAAAATTTCATTAGCAAAATGGCACGTCTCTGATTATCCCGAATAAGCCATTATTGTCATGAGAAACACGAACTGCTACACATCTAAGGCCCAGAAATGGAGACATACATCCCCAAAAACCGCTCCGTGCGTTTAATTTACCTAATTACAGGTCTTCCCGGGCTTGATGCGTAACGTTTCCCATCAATCAAACCTCACGAACGAACCCACATTCCAGGGTTGCCACCGTCATCAGCATCATCATCGTCAAGGTAAGCATCCGAGAACTGAAAGCTTACGGATGTCGTCGCCTTATTTGACGCACGTGTAGCTTCGCATATTGTGCGCTTTAGTGGCTCATGCTTTCGAGCAAGAAGGCGAGGTTTTTCTTGCCAGGCTAAACACTTTTCCTGTGGCAGCCAAATTGACAAGCATTTAAAGATGGAAAACGCTCTGTGTTCTATTAAAAAGAAGGTAATGAAATGACAGAAGCTACAGTTTAAACATTAACAATAATTGAATCAAAAATACACTGAAAATATGAGTTAATGAAAACAGAATTTAGTATTATACCATTTAATTCAGCTAGAGTTTGAATCTTTTGACAGATACAACTGTAAGGCCATCATCAATGTCCTGTACTAGACTTGACTTTAAGTCGCAAGTCGAGTCATGTACATGGAACTTAAGGCAACCTTACAGATGAGGTTGAAATACGAGGAGCTGTCATAAGATACAAGCTCTTGTAGAGTTAAATGGGATTTTTACTGCCATTTTTTCCAAATATTTCTGCGAAAAATATCTTTTTAAAAGCGGTTAACGAATTTCAAATTTCTTTAGATATTTTTGAATAAATAAGTTATAGTTATCCTTTCCATAAGGCATGATAACATTTTCCCCCATTTTGCTGTGCGTTAACCCGCGTTTACCTGGCAGCCACCCAGCACTCGTTTACGTTCGAAATTGTGCGACAGAAAAAGAGCCGAGAGCGGGGGCAGAATCTAAGGAAAATGTTTTATACCCGTGATGAGTTTTATGGACGTGTAGAATGTCTAGCTTTTACAAAATTTACATAAATTGTTTCAAGCTGGGTGGCACGACCGCCATCGGAACCGAACCGGTCTTGGGCAGGGAAAAGTCTGCAATCCGCGGAACATAATCGGCAGCTAAGCAGGCCATGTTATTTTTTGCTTCTAATAATTTGCTTCTAAGAATCTTTTTAGCAATCGCAGTAAACCGAGTGGCGTTGGGGACGCGTGGTTTGACCTAAAATCAGAGTGAACCATGAATTTCAAAAGGAGGTTACGAGAAGGTATTTATCTTACGTGTCCACAACGTTTTATTTTTGATGCTCGTAAAAAATAGCAGTCGCCATTTCCGGCAGAGATGGGACTTCAAGATATGAATCGATGGCCATTCTTCTGAAGCGTTGGAGGAAAGTGGCTTCTTTGAAAACATTTCAAAAAATTATAACATGTAAGATGGAATGTTTTTAAGTCAACTCTCGATAACTCATATTGAAAAAAATGACCATTCTTACACCACTTTATTAGACTAAAAACTGCGTGAATGTTCACTGTGTAATGCAGCTCACAGACGACTCGAACCGTTGGACCAACATTAACTCCAGTTTGTCAAACATGTTTAACGGTTGGCGAATCGGTCGGCCAAAATCAAACGGATTTGATTTAGCTCAAACTACAGGTGGGCAGAGCCAAATGTTTGACGAACTGATCGTGCTGTCTGTAGGGTTTTCTGCATGTCAAATTGGAGCGTCGCCGGTCCACGTCCTGCTGATGCGTATGGAATTATCATCTGAAAATCCACCAGCAGTTTTACTTGTTATTCCATCAAAAAATTCAATAGAGAATTTCTCCAGGGATTGTACCAGGAATCCTTACAGGAATTAGATCAGGAATTTCACCAGGAGTGCCTCCAGGTAATGCTCCAGAAATTTTTTTTAGGAATTCTACAAAAATACTTTCATTGACTCCTTCCTTGACTGCACCTAGTGTTCATTAAGATATTTAATCTGGTAGTTTAACCAGAAATCCTTTAAGAATATCTTTCTAAAATTTCACCTGGAATTCCTCATGAGATCACATAAGGAATTATTTTAGGGATTCAGCCTGCAAGTACTCCAAGGATTCCATCGGCTGTTCATTCAGGTATTCCACCTGGAACTCTTCTAGGGAGTTCCTCTAGAAATTTCATCATGAGTTTTTCCAGGGATTCCTTCAGGATTTCCTTCAGAGATTCCACATGGAATTTCTCCGGGGATTCTATCAGGAACTCCTTTAGGGATTCCATTAGGAGCTCTTCTAGGGATTTGTTCAGGATTTCCTCCAATCCGAGCAGCACAGTTTGTGTCAACTCAAGAATATTATTATCTCTTGAAACTAATCAGAGTTGTCAATTGTTGAAAATATCACTTACAATTGCACTAAATAGCAACGCAAAAATCGAAAGAGGTGGAGTCTGTTTGCAACACATTTAAATTATATCGGAATTTCTTATTTGTTGCAAAATACTTAAAAGAAAACAAAAATATGCACGAGAATGGAACTTCCGACCTCACGATCACCAATTTTCTCCTCTACTCACTACTCCACCAGCTCTTCGAACAATTGCTACACCAGTGTTGTTGCTTATAACTTGACTGTACCCTCCGGAATACAAGTTCATTACTGGCGAAATTAGGCCACGCCTGAAACAATCTAAACTTTTCACGAAAACTTCCATGCAACACATGAGAAACACCTTTTAAACAAACAAACTGTTGCTAGACCATGTTTTCGTTGTAAGATGATACGTAATGTGCAACTCAACCATATTGCAACTGGATTGAAACAAACAAACTTCTCGCTGTCATACACGTAGCTTAGTGCAACTTTCTCGCAACTGGGATGAATCTTGAGTTGTGGGTAAGGGAACGAAAATTGAATGCAAGTTGCGGATGCTTTTAATGAAAGTAATTTGAAACATAACATTAAAACCGTCATTTTGGGAGAAGTTTGAAAAGTTGCTGAAAACATCTAGATAATCTGACTTCATTGCTATTTGCAAGGGACATTTGTAACAAATCTTGTCGTTTCAAATATATTGAACATCAAACAAGGAGTTAAATGCATGTTGGAACGGCAATGAAACTTTATGAGCCTTGATATTGATATGCAATCGAACTAGAAGCAGGTAAGCTTCAGATGCTTTTATTGATACTGTTGAAGGTGATCTTCTATGTTTAGGCAACAATGCACGTCAGAATGCAGAACAATGGACTGGATATACCCCTGCATCAACGCCAGTTCATGCGAGAAGGTGTTGGAGAGGCAATTTTATGTCTTGCTGTTTGGTTAGCAGATTGCCCGTGTATCAGGCGTAAGGAAAGGCGTATTATAATGATGGAATAATGGATACGTAGGGAAACAGAAGCTGAAGCCATTAGAGCACCAATCTCGTCCTCCTGTGACTCTATCACCTTCGAAAACTTCGTTTGGATTTGCTCTATGGATTTGAACTAGAAACTCCTCACCTTAATCCCTCAAGGATTCGACCAGACGTTGCTTCATGGATTTTATCTGGAACTCACTCATGATTTCCAGCAGGACAACTTACATGAATTTTAGCTGAAATCCTCATAGGGATTCCACTAGAAATCATTCAGAGACTCCACCAATATTTGTCTTACTATGAAAATTTCTTGGCTTTTTCGGTGAACGCGATACCTATACTCAGAATAAAAGGGAGTAACGAAAGATTGATATAATGACAATCGCCAGCGAGCGACGACAGAAATGAGTAGAAGTTGAAAATTTGTTTCAACAGAATGGCAAATTGTTGCCTAACGTCCTGGTCTTGAACAGCTAGATGTTATAGTACTGGTCACTACTAACACTAGACAGACAAAAAAAATGCCAATATTTTTTCCGGTAATTTTACCAAGAACTAAAAAAATATTACAAAGGTTTTTCCAAAAGAAACTCTTGAAAATACCCCAGTGATTCCGCCAAGATGTTCTCCAATGTAACCACAAGGGATTTCTCAAGCGATTCGATTTCAATTCCGCATAATTCCTTTAATACTATAAAAGAATTCACTAACATTTCTTCCACGGGATTCCACCAGTAATTCCATCAATGATTTCACCAATATTTCGTGAATTCATTTAACCAGTAATATTTCGAGCGAGCAGTTTTTTAAGGAATTTCACCAAGAATTCTTCCAGGGTTAACACCTTATTTTAACCTGAAGTTCAACCAGAAAAGCAAACCAGTGATCTGCCAGAAATTTCACCAGAAAAACCGTTAAGGATTTCACCAAGATTTTCTTTCTTTAAATTCATTCGGAATTATAAAAAAATCCTCTACGGAATTAACTGAAAATTTTCTCAAAGATTTAACAAGAATTTTTTTTAGAAAAACCACCAATTTTTCCGCGAGAGAATCTGTCACGAATTCCGCAAAGTATTACACAAGAAATATTCCTTTCTCTACTCTTGGCATTCCATTAGAAAACTTCTACAAAATTCCAAAAGATCCCCTCCAAAAATTCCACTGATATTTCTTCAGATTGAATAAAGCATTTATCTAGATACCTCCAGTTTGAATCCCAGTGGAAAAATTTTTGGGAAAATTACTGGAAAAAGCCAGGAAGCACTTTCTGCAGAAATCCTTTGAGCAATCACCATGGAAACCGCTGGAGAAATTATTAAAAATATGCCTGAAAGAATTTCTTGAGCAGGAGTTCCTAAAGGTTTCTCTAAGGCAATTCTTGGTGGAGTCCTTGGAAGAAATACTGGAAGGAATTCCTGGTGGAATTGATGGATAGATTCCTTCAGGAATCCATGGAAGAATTTCTGGTATATTCTGGAAGTATTTCCTGAAGAAAGCCTTTCAGGATCCCTTCAGGAGCACAAGGAGGAATATCTGGAGGTAATTTTTAAATAATTTGTTGAAGGTTCCCCACAAGAAACCCCGGACGATTACCTGAAGGAATCTCTCAAATAATTACAAGCGGGATCTCTAAAGGAATCCTGGTGAAATCCCGTAGAGAAAGTTTTGGTGAATGCTTTTCCAGTATTTCTTGTAGAATCGCTGAAACTTTCCTAGTAGATTCATTGGAAGAGTTCTTGGTAGACTTTCTAGAAGAATTTCTAGATGAATTTTTGAAGAAACCTTTAAAAGAGTTTCTAGAGAAAATCGTGTAGGCAAGGCATTCGAGTAGTGTTTGATCCTTTGGTCGCGTCACTTGCTCCTGCGGGGGTGGGTGATGCGCATCGCTCGCGTAGCACGGTTGAATAGTGTCGCGGGTCACAGATCGCGTTAGTAGGGTTTGATCATTTGATCGTATCTCATGCGAGGGCGAGCGATGTACACTTGTTCGGCGTACAATGCATTTATTGAATAATATCGCGAATTTGGTAAGGCGTGATTGTATCATAGATCTCATCACCAAACATTGGGTACTTCCAGATCTCTACCTTATCCCACTAATCCATAATCCTTTCCATTACAACTGTGGAGATGCAGAGGTGATCTTGGTCTTTAGTAACAATGGTTGTCTTACTAACATTCCTTTCATTCCCAGATGATCGTATGGACGTGGCCGGCGACGTTATTGACTTTTAAAATTTGAACTCTCGATTTGTGCACATTGGGAATGGAAAACTGATCCCAAGCCAATTGATTAGATCTCTGTGCAACTTCGATTGCTCTGGTCAATCAAGGAGTAGCAACTAAGAATTGTACGATCATCTATGCTCATGCTCATGCAGCCCTGTCGTCGTAAATTTTGAGCTTCTTAGTCGTCCCTTTTAGAGGGGGGCGCTACTATAATCCATAGGGCGCTTCTACTTCCAAGAGTTAATGGGGCGTTTCATAAGAAAATTTTCGCAGATACTTCAATATTTGGAACATTCACAAGAGAATCAATATGCATTTCCACTACTGTGTTCCAATCCTATTAAAATAGGGATCGAAGAGATCTCCTAAGCTTCAACATTGTTTAGTTCAAAAACTAGGTCTGAGAATTTACCACAAATTATTTTAACAGATGTACGACATCTCTATATGTCAATGTTATACAAGAAGTACTCAAATTCAGAAAAAGTGTTATACTTTCTTGAAGAATTGAATTTAGTAGAAATTGTCGAATTATTTTACAGGAAAAACATTTAATATCTCGCTGGAACTGTTTCATACAACAGACAACAAAACTTACCGGCATCATCTTTCTTTCTGGTGTAACGTTCCTACAAAAACATAGCCAGGTTTTTATCTTCTCATGAAAAGGAAATTGTGAAACGCAATAAGATTTAGTAGAATCGACGTGTTGTATTTTTTTTTTGGAACTTCTGGTTCCAAAAATAATTCGATAATTTTTAGAAGGCTGCTACGTGACCAATGTTTACTGATATTATCGTTTCATTTGTTAAACAAATTGATGCTCAAATTGATAAGAACATCATTCTTTACTGAAAATTAAGAACCGGTTTGTATGAACACTTATGCCACTACCTGACGTTTTAATAAACGATCATGAGCATGATTGACCGCCCGCAGATGCTACTCCGTTATTGCAAGAACAGCTGTACTTACACAGGGAACCAACAGACGCTACTCGAGATCAGTAGCATCCTCAATGTGTACTGGTGCTCTCATTATTATAATAAACAATAGGCTGCGTGCGAATGCAGGTCAATTTGGGATGAGAGAGAAATGTTGACGTGTTACTTGCTTTATGGATGCCGAGGAGTCCTCTGCACTTCCACAAGTAAACACTGGGAGTTTGGATATGGAGAAGCTATTCGTTTTGGTAAACGATAAATATATAATTTTAAATAAATGCGCCTAATCGGATTTGCGATATTACTCGATAAACTCGATTAGTGCTGAGATTCATGCACAATTTTTTACATGTTGTATTAAGATGCATTAGTGTATCATACACACTTAAAAATACAGATCTCTGTTAAATTATACCGCAATCGCAACAGCTGAAGGCTTGGTGAAAAATCACCGAACGATCTGTAAAATCCCTGAACAAATTCATTAAGAAAAACTTGGAAACATCTCAACCGGGAATCGAACTACTGACCTACCAATCAGAAATCAGGCTTGCTACCACTAAACCAGCTTTCCCTGCTTATAAGTGATGTGCAAAAACTGAAACAAAAAGAGCTGGCCAGAGCGGCTGTCAAACGATTTGACAGAATTTGGGTAAAAATAATGCTGTTACCGAACTGTTCGTTAGTATTTCACAGGGTTATAGTAAATTTGTTTGCTTCACGGTTTTTTTTCGGTAAACTAGTAAATTTCACGGATGTTGTCGGTAAAATAAATTACTTCACAGAAAAATTTGTTATTTTGTTGTTTACAGTTAAAATTACTACTGTACTGCGATTTATTCCAAGTGTGCACAATTGCCCCATACACTAATGTTTCAGTACGTCAGTTGACGTACCGCGTAGAAAATCGCGTTATTCGAAAAAAACGACGTAAACAAGTTTTAATGTTCTTCGAAGCTTTATGACCATACGAATCATAATGTAAAATATTGTTATGCATAGAAAAAAAAATCTGGCGCAGGTTTTTCACTTCGTTTTTCGTAAAACAACCGCTCGAAAATAAACATCGTGAAAAACATAACTGTATTCATAACTAATTTTTCTATTTTATAAACTAGTTTCATTAAATTCAGAAATAACGCAAATGTTGCTTCAAAATTGTCTTCAAAATTTCAATATTCTTTCAACAACTCGTGCATTTATTTGCATGTGGATCAACGAGGACTCCTGCGTTTCTACAAAGCAATTAAGGGTTATCCTTAAACCACATTGAAGGAATAGTAGTCAAACAAGTTCATCAAAGAAAGGAAATTTACTTCTATTACTCATTAGGAAGAAAATTTGCTTTTCTTGAATTCGCCTACAGGTGCATACCATAACCAAACCGATTTTGAACTTATCAGCATCATGAATCAATATAACCTTACGTAGATCCTTGTGGGGCCTTCCTTAGCCGAGTGGTTAGATTCCGCGGCTATAAAGCAAAGCCATGCTGAAGGTGTCTGGGTTCGATTCCCGGTCGGTCCAGGATCTTTTCGTAAAGGAAATTTCCTTGACTTGCCTGAGCATAGAGTATCATCGTACCTGCCACACGATATATACGAATGCAAAAATGGCAACTTAGGCAAAGAAAGCTCTCAGTTAATAATTGTGGAAGTGCTCATAAGAACACTAAGCTGAGAAGGCACAAATCTCCCAAATGGGGGGAACGTGCCTCTGGAGCCGGCCTTCTGATACCTGAAGCTGAGGAGTAGGCTCTGTCCCAGTGAGGACGTTAATGCCAAGGAGTAGTGGAATGAAATGCAACAATATATCCACAAAATTTTGAACTGTATAAAGACATTAACATGTTCATGACCTCAGAAAAAACTCCGTGAGATAAGAACAAATTATTCCACAGCGCTGCAGCGCGTTGGTATAGTTTGTACATTTTTGATTGATATTCTTCAGGGCGTTAAGATGCACCTGGTTTCACCAAAATCTACGTAAGATAAGACTATATTATTGGAGGGCGCTGATACAGCTCGGACTTTTCAATTGTTGTGCAACAGGGCATTAAGATGCACCTCATCTACATGCGACAAGGTCAATTTACTTCGGGTCGTTGATGTAGCTTGACAAATTTGATTGATATCATACTGTGCGTTAAGATGGAGATGATCTAAATAGGATAACATATTATTGCTCTAGGCTTCCGGCACAGCATAGATTTTTCTATTGTTAAAGGGCGTTAAGGTTCTATTTAAAATCGGTGTTTACAAAGTTGAAAAAGAAATTTTCTCACGAACAGACAAAAATTGTAAAAGAACAAGAACTTCTGTTTATCATAAGTATTTTTTGTTTTTCTTGATTTGTTGATCATTATAATGAAAACTGCTTATTCAGTTTTAACAAATGATCGATTCTTACTGGAGCCTCAAGATGACCTGATCTGCGTGAAACAAGGTCAAATTTACTCCAGTGCGTTGATAAAGCTTGGAAATTTTAATAGATGTCATAGAGGGCGTCAATACGCAACTGATCTACATGAGAAAATATCAAATTACTCCAGTACGTTGATACAGCCTAAGGTTGTGCTTGTTGTGTTACATGGCTTTCAAATGCACCTAATATTATTAGGATAAGGTAAAATTTCTTTAGGGCGTTTTCATTTAATGTACTAGAGGGCGTTGAGATGCAGCTGATCAACATGTGTCATGGTCAAATTACTCCAGGGCGTTAATACATATTGCTTATTTTTTTCAAAACCCTACAGAACATTGAGATATGCCTGATAAAAATGTGATAAAGTTTATTTTTTAGGGCGTTAATACAGGTTGAAATTTTTAATTGAAGTTTTAAAGGACATTGAAACGACCTAATCTACGAAAGATAAGATCAATTTGTTTCAGGGCGTTGATAAAGTTTGAATTATTCAATTGATATGTTAGAGGGCTATAATATACATCTGACCTACATGAGAAAAGGTTAAATTACTCCAGGGCGTTGATACAGCTTGACAATTAATTTTGATGTCATACAAGGCATTCAGATGCACCTTATTTAAATAAGATAAGGTTAAATTTGTTCAGGGCGTTGAAAAAGATTGGAATTTAAAATTTATGTCCGAAAGGGCGTTAATATGTCTGAATCTACGTGAAATAAATCAAATTACTCGAGAGCGTTGGTACATGTTATCAAATTTCTTTTGATGTCATACAAGACAATAAAATACAAGACAAGACAAATACAAGTTCATATGCACCTGATATTGATAGGTAAGGTGAAATAACTTCAGGGCGTTGATACCACTAGAAATTTTCTATTGATGTCCTAGAGGGCGTTAAGATGCACCTGATCCAAATGGGATATGGTAAAATTTCTTCAGGACGTTGATAGAGTTTGAAATTGTCAAATGTGAAAATAGTTAAATTACTCCTGATAGTTGGTAGATCATGGCAATGTCTATTAATGTCATACAGGGCGTTCAAATGTATATGATCTTAGTAGAATAAAGTCACATTTCAAAATGCACTTAATCTTAATGAGATCGGGTAAATTTTCTCCCAAACGTTGATACAGCTTGGATCTACGTGAAACAAGGTAAAAATACTCTAGGGCGTTGATATATCTTGACAATTTCATTGATGTCATACAGGGCGTTAAGATGGATCTGATTCATAAAGGATAAGGACAAATTATTCCAGGGCGTTGATAGATTTTTAAATTTTATCTTGATGTCCTACAGGGCGTTAAGATGACACTGATTTGCATGCAAAAGGTCATATAACTCCACGGCGTTGATACAGGCATGATTTTTTTTATTGACGTCTTATAGAGCGTTAGATTGTATCTGATTTCGCAAAACTGTATCACCTTGCTTACATTTTTTTATTAATTTGGGTGAAAATTGTAAAAAAAAAATCTAAGAAAAGCTTCTTAGTCGTCAACTAAGCGCGACTAAGCAGGACTACAGGGCTGTGCTCATGCTCATGCTCAAAATCGTGTAAGCAAGGCATCCCTGAATTAATCGCTATCGTAGGAAAACAATCCTGAACGAATCTGTTAAGGAGTTCCTGAAGTTGCGCTAGAGGAATTCTTAAACTAATCTCTGATTTTCTATGGAAGCTTTGAAGGAAGCATTGGAATAATCTGTAGAAATTTGTTTTACATAGAATCGCTTACAAAACTTCTGGTGGAGTTTATGGTGTAACTTCTGGCGGAATTTGTGGATTAATCCTAGGAGGAAGTCCTGGTAAAATCCCTGGAGAAATTTCTGGTGATGAAATTCTTGAGGAATTCTAGTGGAAAGAATTTGTTATGTGATTCCTGAAGTAATTCTTGATGGAATCATTGGATATAAGTCCTAGGAGAATTCCTGAAGGAGAGGAGAATTTGAAAAAATCTCGTTAGGAATTCTTGGAGTTAGTCCTGAGGAAATACTGAAGAAATCACTTTAGGAGTTTTTTGATTGAAGAAGTCAGAGAAGGAAATTCTGAATAATTTGCAGAGAAACCTTTGAAGAAATCTCTGTAAGAATGCCTGGATGAATTTCTGAAACTATACCTGAAGGATTTTCTGAATGAATCTCTGGATAAATTTCTAGAGGTATATATTGATAGAATGGTGGAATCCTTAGTTTAACGCATGGATCCCTGGAAAAAACTCCAAAGTAGAATAACTAGATGGAACCACTGAAAGATTCTGGATAGAATGTTTGGAAAAATCCCCGATATCGATGGCTGTTGTGAAAAACCTGCAAGAGAAATATGTCAATTTTTCCGGTATTTGATTTTTAAAAATTCTGCTGCTCCTTATTACGATAATTTCTCAAAAATCATTTACGAAAAAATAACAATTACATATTCACTTGACACAAGATCATTCGAAACATGCGAAGAAATATAGTGTTGCTCTAACAGTCTAACGAATGAGAATAAGCACAAGCATTGATGACCGTAGTTGCTACTCCGTAATTGACCAAAATAATCGAAATTGCACAAGGAATGATAAAAAATCCGATTAAAGGAAAGGTTTGCGGTTTTTATGCACAAGAGTCTATGTCGACAGTTACAGTGACGAACTGTTGTCGTTGTTTAAATACGTTTTGTTATATATTGTACATTTAAAATACAAGCATGAAACGAGCTCACCAAATTGATAATTCTTTCTTGATTGAGCAGCTTTAATCGGCATTTTTATTTCACAAATGCAAAATATCAGCTCGGCGACGCGAAAACCTGCCTCGATTGCTCGAACCAGGGCTGGGATTGGAAATGGTAATATGCTTGAGTTTCGCGAAAATCACGTGGCTCTTCTCACTACAGTAGTTCAAAATCGTGAATCTCATCAAGTAGCCTATGTTGGATACATTAATTTCTTAATCATTAGTGTCATTAAATGCAAGGAATGCAGCGTAAAACAGAACATTTCGCTATAGTAGTTTCGGGTTGCCCTTAGCAACGGGTAGTTTGCTATTTTCAAGGCATTTTATCAACAGCAGACGAATTCCACCCAGAATGAGTCGAAAAATATAAAAATCGTGCTCGATAGTCTTCGATTTGGATTAAATTTTGCACATGTTTTTGGTATGGTAGAATAAGTGTTTTCCATAGAAAAATTGATCATTTTGACTCAAGTGTAACTTTTGAAAATGGCCTATGAATTTTTCAATGCAACTTTTTTGAAAAATTATATGTCCGAAACTGTTGATTTTAGAGAAAAATGTTCTATGAAGCAGTTGTAGTAAACCGTTTGGACTATAAGAAAAAAAATACACTGAAAAAATATTTTATTTATTTTCATAAAAAATTCAAAAATAGAACTTAAATTTTATATTACACAAAAAACCCATTTTTAATATTTTTTAAATTTTCACCATAGAATGTTGATAGTAGACATATGTTTGGGACAAAGTTTCATGATGGAGAAATTTTTAATAAAAATGTTCTTCTAAGAACAGCTTTTGGTCGATTTACAAAATTTTGATTTTTTTTTTTGTCAAAATAAATACGTTCTGATGATACAGTAAGCATCTTGAAATGATTCTAAGCCATTATTATCATATGAATAATTTCTCTAGAAGTAGTTATTTTCAACTTACATCGAGTTTAATGCAAAAAATATTATTAAAATATTAAAATAGGCCATTTTCATTAGTTATTCGTGATTCTCCATCAAATATGGTCTTTACTCTCGAAAACGTATTATTATTAATGGAAAAACGCGAATAACTTATGAAAATGGCCTATTTTAATATTTAAACAATATTTTTTGCATTAAACTCGATATAATTCGAAAATGGCTACTCCTAGAGAAATTATTCGTATAGTCATTATGGCTTATAATCATTTCAAGATGCTTATTGTATCATCAAAACGTATTAATTTTGACAAAAAATCAAAATCGACCAAAAGTTGTCCTAGAAAAACTTTTTTATTAAAAATTTCTCCATCATGAAACTTTGTCCTAAACATCTTTTTACCATCAAGATTTTATGGTGAAAATTTAAAAAATATTAAAAATGGGGTTTTGTGAAATTTAAAATTCAAGTTTTATTTTTGTTTTTTCTATGAAAATAATTGAAATATTTTTTCAGTGTATTTTTTTTTCTTATAGTCCAAACGGTTCACTAGAACTTCTTCATATAACATTTTTCTCTAAAATCAATAGTTTCGGAGATATAATTTTTCAAATAAGTTGCATGCAAAAATTTATATGCCATTTTCAAAAGTTACACTTGAGTCAAAATGATCAATTTTTCTATGGAAAACACTTATTCTACCATACCAAAAACTTGTGCAAAATTTAATCCAAATCGAAGATGGTCGAGTTCTGTGACTGACCGATTTGACATGGAATCCGTCAGCAGCGATAAGCGTGAATTTAGCTGACTGTGATTTTCTACGGTTGCCTACTGTTGTGTGAATCTCAGAACTTTTCGCAACTCTGCTCAGAAAACCCTATCGATTGGTCTTTACCAGCGAGTGACCGCTCGATCAAGCCCCCAGCCTGATCCGCTGCCCAGGTGCTCCTGAAAGTTTGAGACTTGGCCTCGATGCATCTTCACCTTCTGCTTGGGCTGTAACGAAGTACTGTCCAGCAGAACGCGTACAGAATAAACCGTTTTATTTCTGCTACAGACCCATTTTTTTTTTTTTTTTGAAAACTGCTCCAGCCGAATCTAATAATTTGCGGAGATGATAGAAACGTGATGTATACATTCTCAACGCTTCCGTTCGCGCGCGATTTCTAGATTCATTAGAATGAAAGAAAAACAATTGTTTGATACTACAATTATTCTGAAAATATTCAACAAATTTGTATACTGTTTACTGAATTAAGTACTTTTTTTAAATTTATTAATAAAAAATATATAGGGTGCAGAACCACTTGGGCACTTTCATGATTCACTTTGGAATGGGGGGTATTTCTCGGCTGAATTGTCTAAAACTTTGCAATAAGGAGCACGTCATCACGACGCATGTAGTGGCCAAATGTGAGCTCTGTAGCTTTCAAATAACCCCACTGCCGAAGTGAATCAAAAGTGCCAAGAATAGGATCCGGCTCCCTAATATTCACATTATCTACTTGATTTTATTATCGAATTGAAGTTCATTCACTAAAACCTGATAATTCAAATGCCAAGAACACATCAAATCTTCTGAAACAAATATTTCATCAATGCCGGAATGCTGAATTTGACATTTAAAAGTATTTATGAAAAAGACGAGCTGAGAAGCACACACGCTTCAATTGATCCTCATGGGGCCCTCTTGATCGGAGGGCCTGGGCATTTGCTTTGCACCCTTCAAATCTGGGCCTGTTCTGATAGTATTTCAAACCGAGAATTTCTAGGAAACCGATGGGCGACCATGGTATCCTTTGAAATCACATAGGAATTCTAAGAAAAAAATAGGCTACATTTTGAAACCCCTGGGAATCCATGAAAACTCATTGAACATTTTTAAGAATTCCTTGCATACCCTTACAATAATTTGAAAAACCTTGATAACGTTTTGTAAATCCCTGAAGCTCGTTTGAGAACATTCCGGTACTCAGAAGCTTTATGGAGTACATTTTGGAAACAGTATGAAGGCTTTTAAAATCGCCAAGAAGACATAATGAAGTCTATCGGAAATCGAACGCTTTGAAAATCCCTGATTGCTCTTTGGAACGATTTGTTACGAACAAAGATAGGGGAATCCTAAATCATGTCCCACCATTCACCTTTGAGGTGGTCACCATATCTTCTGAGTTAAACAGTTATTTCAGTAGATTTCTGTCAAAATCCGCAGCATACACAGATAGCACATCTCCTCCTGGTCACACAGCATAGCTACACCATTGTGCCACATCTGCGACCCATCCGTCCCAATCGGAAACGATCAGATAAACAGATCGGTTTGTGCCCAAACAGATAGACAGACGGACAAACCATCAAACCGACAGCCGTCCCTTAGCCCAACTTCGAGGAAGGAACCGACAAGATAACTATATGCAAGCGAAGCGTGGTCGGTGTGTGTCGTGTGAGAAAATCGGTTTCCATCTAAAAATAAGCCCTCCAAGCAGTTCCTTTTGTTACATAAACATAGCGATACGATACTAAGTTCAAACAAGACGAACCGAGCTGTGTTATGTTGTGTGTACCGAGAGAAAGTTTGTGGATACTCGACATCATAACGTCCGCTTGGGAGGGGATCAATTTTCATTCAAAGTAAACGTTTAATTATCAGAATTATACACCCTCGCTTTGGGTTACTTGCAGCATTTCACACACGAGTTCGTCGATTTGAATACATTACGTGGCTGTGTGAAAGTGGCAGTGGTTGTCGAGATTGACCCACTGCACTATTCGATTAATAGGTTGTTTGTGTTCATTCAGAGCTGTATTATTTTCACATGGGCAGTCAGGCAGTTCAACGATTATGAACAAGCATGAAGCATGTGCGCGGGTTTGTGTGTGTATTTAAAGCCATTGAATAAATATAAATAGCCCACCGGATTCCAGCGAACCAATGCCCCAACATTCCAGGGTCAGAGCATTGGTGAAATCCACTAGAATATGTCGGTCACGGTTTCTATTAACAGGTTTCGTAATTTCGATTATGAAATAATTCTATTTGCGTGAATCGAATCAAGTTACGTAATTACAAAATCCATCGCTGCTTTTTATTATGAACGGAAAACGTGGTTTTCAAATAACATAGCAAATGTATGAGGAATATGTACCGCGCGTCTCCATCATTTCCAGTTTTACAGTGCACGTTCTCATCTCAGTAACCATTGAGTCTGCTGATAAACAGTAGTCGGTATTCGTTTGGCCGTGTTCCTTTTTTTTCTGGTTTGCTGTTGGCAAGAAAAGTAATCGCCTATATCTATGCATGGAAAATGTCTCACATAAATGGTTAATAAAATCACATTTCTTAATCTTCGCAGTACGCACTGTAGTAATGTGCTATTGGATTAGATCAGAGTAGGCCATGCTTGAGCATGGTGACAGGAAGGTTCATAATAAAACATTGTAATTCATCACTCTGAAGACGGAAGATGTATTATCACTTTGCTACATTGGCGACGATTGTTGGAACGGATCTCATTTTGACTCGAGTGTGCGGTTCATAGATTTGTGCACAAGAATCTAGAAAATTGGCTGTATGCTGTTCGGAGGAACGCCTGACGAAATGACGGATAAGGGTAACAAGAAAATTATTGCGATACAGATTTTGTGCTGCGTATGATCGGAACGTATCTGGAACCGGAAATACATGTAGGTAGACACAGTTTTATTTGTTTCATGTTAACTTTTGAGTTGTTTTGACAGCCGGCGGTATGTCAAATTTAAAAACATTCAGAAATTTTATTTTGAATGATTTTCCAGTCGTGATTCGCGATCCCCATTACAGTTAATTTCGTCAATTGAACTAAAAAAAATAGTCCAGGTTTGTTTAACGAAATTTAAAAAGTGAAGGGAGAGAGAAAAGAATATTATTAAAATATACTATTTGCCAAGCAATTTCTAGTTCTAATTTTTATGGAAAGTTTCTTGATTATTCCTCATTGTTGGGTTTCTTATATTAATTATGTTGATATATTAAGACATATTGATTAATTAAGACAGTGTGGCTTTGAAATAGCCATGCAGAATGGCGTATAATAGCCATTAATCATAGTGATAAAATCAAATACTCGATGTGTTCATTGATAAATTAAAAATGTAAAATGAATGAATTCAGTTCAGTTAAAAATGTAAAATGAATCAATCAAATAAATAAAGAAGGGGGTATCTGTAGTATGAAACGTTGGAAAAACTTGAATGGTTTTGTTATGAACATAAAAGTTATGAAAAGGGACCAGTTTCATTTAAACGTTACTTCTTCTGCGACGATAAACTCATGAAATAACGAAAGAACATTTCTAGGGGCCTATTTTGTATTTGATTCATGTGACTCGTCTGTATTCATTGTCGATCAAAGCAAGCATGCATATTTTAGATGTCACCCGTCGACGGCCATAGTAATCCAGTCACATAGAGTGACAACTGTCGAAAATCTCGAGTGACAGAGCTGAGTCGTGCGATATTTTTGGTCGACAGTGATCCTAGTCGAGTCATTTTGATCGACTCGACTTATAAAATAGACCCCCTAATGTGCGATTTATGATTTTGCATCATAGGATAGATGTCCTGACAATTGAAAGTATTCCTCATGGAAGTTGTTCATGAATCACAGTTTTTGCATAGTATCCATTATTGCGTGTTTTGGCGTCACTTATTTGATTTTTACAACGAAGGTAGAAAAGGAGTATTTATTTATTTTATTAATTTAAAGCAATATCATTTACATTTCAATCATGAGCTTTATTATTATTTAATTCAAATTATTATGTGCTCCGAAGAAAATTTTAGTTGTTATAGAAATATGCATCTAGAATTACATCAGAATAAAAAAAAACAACGGAACTAAGTTTATTGAAACATTTAAACATTTGCATTTAAAAGCAAATGAAGCAGTAGAAAAAAAAACAAATAGTCTGATTGCCAGTAACAGCATTTCTGAAAAAAAATCTGTCGACTAAGGAAAATATCAAAATAAGAAAGACACCAAAACGACTAGTTCAACACTAGTGATCCTTTATAGAGAGATAAGCGGAAGTAAAATGGAATGATTTAACAACAGACCAGCAGTGCTGATTTTGCTCGGCGTCGAGAATAATATTGTAACACGGACATTACTTCCTCATTGCAATGAAATGTATTTTGTTTCGTTATCACGGTGCTCCCCTGATCGTTATTATCAGAAAAAAATCTCCATCAAATCTGTGCTCACCAGTCGTTTTCTATAGCTAAGCTGCATGTCTGGGCAAAATTTTAAAAAAATCGTAGGGCCCGTTTTGAAGTTACGCCCTTTTGATTGTTTAAGTCAAAGGAAATCTGAAATATTTAAATGGGGTTTCATTCACCGTGATTATCAGAATAAATATATTGCTATAATTTTAATCAAAGTTGGTTTATATAGTTATTTGTAACTTATGGGAGAAGTTTGGAATGAGAAAACCCACAAAATTTGCAGTTACGCCCTTTTGGAGGTGTAATCATTAAAAACACTAATGTGAAATAAAATTATCAGACATTCCAATATCGTTAATCATGTTCAAATGTTTTCAATGACACATTGTGCTTATATGCCGCCAAAGTGTTTCACAATTAGCTGATTTTACTCAGGCTCAAGTGCTATACGGCATTACGGAGCCAATTTCACAATGTTACCAAATTAGTTTTTGTAGCACAATATTCTTACTGGTTTGGTGAACCCATATACTTACGATTAAGATTAGTTTTCATGTAAATCATTAGTACATGTTGTGTAACGAAACTCATGTATACGTACAGTGGGGGAACGAATTCGTACAGGCTCCGAATGCTTTATACAAATAGTAGGCGTTATGGGTAGCAGTAGTAAAACAAATTTACAACGTAGAAAGCAGCGATACAAAATGAAAGAAAATAATGCAAAGTTTAGAGCATCCGTTATCGTTTTTTTAAATGGAATTTAAAATCGCAGCACTTACAGAGCTTAATTTTAATTTGTTTTGTTTTCGTCAGCTTGGGAAAGTTTGGGTCGCCCCCAAAGTATGATTTTTGTTTGTGCAGGGTTATAGCAGCTGGTGAGTCTTTACATAGAAATCTTCAGTTTGTGTAGGATTCAAACCATGTTATGATTAGTAGACCAACAAGTAACCAACAAAGCCACAGAACAATTTACAATGTTTCGGTAACCTAAACTGGGATTTACGCAGAATTCATGAAGAACTCTGTTTTTACCATATGTTATAAATCATTTTTTTTTTTGTTTTAATATACCCCTTAACTCTGAATTCCATTACCCCAAATACTATAAACCTGAAAACCATCACATCGAGTTCCAGTTCGTTGAAGAAATTATCAGAAATGTACATGACTCAATCATGTGATTATAAATAATTCGTAAACTCGTGAATACGTTAAGAAGGTGCATAAGGCTACCAAGTACAAATTTAAAGAAATTAAGAATTAAAAGAGAGTTGAATTTAAAATAAATTTGACTCGCCGACTGGCGTTAAAAAAATCGAATCAGCCTGCGAATACAGAGCATGACAAGACAGATGTAAAATAGCTTGACAACGGAATAATTATGCTGTCTATGGTCAAACAACAACAAATTGCTGAGAATTAAAAGATTACTGCTACATATATGATTTGTAATGTAGTTCAAGGCTACATATATATTAGGAACTTAGTCCATTTTTGCAAACGAAATGAATGATTGGAAGAAAATATTCGTTCCATTCCAAGAATAACATGATATACACTAGCAAGTTATTTATTTTGATAAGCAGAGAGTAAAGGGAATACATTAAGTAATTCCGGTCTACGTCTCTTTATGAAACGAAGAGGATAAACCTGGTCCATTTCTGTAACAAGAACGAAGGGAGTTTGTTGAAATTCGGCCCATTTCTGAAAAGAAATGAAGGAATAAAACAAATCTTCCGGTCCGCTCTTAGAGAAAAAGAAGGGAGTAAAGAAAACATTTTGCAGAATTCTGGTCTACTTCTCCATAAGAAATGAAGAGGATGAAATAGTCCTGGTCCATTTCCGGTAAAAGAACGCAGGGCGGTCGTGAAAATTCGGCGCTGTTCGAAAGAGAATAGTAAAAATGAAACGTATCATCCGACCCGTTTCTTTATAAAGAAAACGATAAAAATAATAGAAACGTGTGTTAAACACCAAATAAACACAAGATTTCAGCCTGAAATTGAGAAGATTGGACGTAGGAGATCCACCTCAGTCCTTCTGGCAGTCCGGTCTATTATGAGATGTAGGAAATTTTTTTTCAGTACATCTACAGTATTGGACAAAACATTTGCAACTTTTTCGATTTTCCATACAAAACGACCAACTTTAGTAAGTTATATCTCAGTTATTCATGGACCGATTTGAATGAAATTTTAGCAGAACATCAGTCATAACTTGAATTTTAACATATATTTTTGAGTCATTTTTCCAATCACATGTTCAAAAGCAGTAACGGTTTGACTAAAGTGAATTTTTTGACGATTTCTTATAAATGATATAACTAAACATATTGAAGCAATAGCTTCATGGTATCTTCAGCAAAGTTGTAAATTTTAACAAGATGAAGAAGTTTGCTTAAGACAATTTTTGTGTAGCGCTATCATATTTTGAGATAAATAGTTTTGAATTTTTCGTCAAAAATAACACTTCAGATAAACCGTTATAGCTTTTAAACTCGTGATTGTAAAAATTATTCAAAAATATATGTTAAAATTCAAGTTATATCTGATGTTCTGTGAAAATTTCATTCAAATCGGTCCATAAATAACTGAGATCTAGCTTACCAAAGATGGTCATTTTGTATGGAAAATCGAAAAAGTTGCACATGTTTTGTCCAATACTGTATGATAAAGGGACATGCAATGGAAATAAAAGTACAGTTTAGTACTTCACAAATGAAGTTTATTCAAATTGTATATCTAGCAGTACTAATTCATATCAAAAATGATGATTTATCTATTTTTGTTAACATTTTTCGTAGTTTCAAAAGTATAGTGCGGCATGGATTGTTTAAAGCATTTTAAGCGAACCTCTTTTACAACAATCAAGAACGGATAATGGACAAGATCAAGCATGCTTGCATAGTTGCATGAATTGAAACGGTAATGTAAAATAAATAATTTATGAATACAAGAAAAGAAAGAAGTAACTCTATGCAGCTAAGAATACTTTCAGTTTTAACTTATTGATGCTATATGTTTAATAATTAATTCCATTTGCGTTTAGAGACCATTGGTGGTGTAACGAGATACGCAAGTTTTAAACTCATCAGTACAAGGAGGAAAAACTCGAGGATGTCGTGCTGTATGCTTTCCGGCAGAGATCAACAATGTTTCAAGCAATGAAACATTTATGAAGTAGTTTTTAAGCTAGATACTATTGATTAACATTTATGGAAAAAAGGAGAGATGTAGTAATGTGCTATTGGATTAGATCATAGTAGGCCATGCTTGAGCATGGTGACAGGAAGGTTCATAATAAAACATTGTAATTCATCACTCTGAAGACGGAAGATGTATTTTCACTTTGCTACACGCACATGAGAAGTAATGTCATTTCAAATGGGAATGTCCGTAGGAAGTTTCTTATTTCATTCAGTCAATGAATTTCTTTACTTTTCTTGAGCGAAACAGAAAGTGTAATATTTGTTGTCGTCAAAGATGTGCTTTAAGATACCAAGACAATTCTCAGAACAAACTACAGTCAATTCTCTTTCACTCGATACTGTTTTCCCACAAATTTTAGAAAAAAAAACAAAGCTTGATTGAACAAACGTCGGCCACTGTTCCCGGCTTCAAGCAACACAATATTTTATAAAATTGTAATCGTGGTTGGGACTTTCATTTCAAATAAATATCAAGCAGAGGAATCTGTATAAATTCATATAACAACTTAATCTCTCATTGCCCGTGATTAATCACTATTAATTACCGCCATCAGGAGTGGAAACAATTTCGGTTCGATCAACAATCCCACTTAGCGCTGGCATGTTACAAATCCATCGTCTCATTAAAAAGTAATTAACCATTCGAACTGTATTACAGCGCGATATCATTCAGAAGAATCATAACCACCCTTCACCGACGTCGGAGCAACATGTGATGCTATCGTCAGCCGAACCAACCGCCGGAATGAAGTTTCCGATGTTTTGTTTATTTGTGCTTTCAGCCCGATTCAAACGCTCGTTATCTGACAGCTAGCTTTTTGCTTTCACTTTCATAGCCGCATAAATCATACCCGAAATTACAATGGAGCGAATTTCCCATTTTCCATGCATGAATTTTGGTCGGTCGGTATGTGGGTGAACTCATCACGCTCGGAAAGTTTATTTGATCCAGTCAAATAAATCAACATCGATTTTCGACTCGCCCCGGGGGAATTATTTTCAACCACATGAATCATTTCCCAACTAGCAGGCCATGCTTTCAATTTTGTCCCGTGTTCGTTGTGTTATATACGGTAAATCTGTTTTTGAATATCTGTCAAAATGTTGTTTTCCATTTGAATTCAGATTCAATTGAAATCCTTCAGGGTAAATATTCTCGGTGCATGTCATAAGGTTCGAATTGTTCTACGGATTCCATTCTGTCTCAAATGCCGACTCATTTCGAACACTGGACATTATACAGTGATTTTTCAATAAAAGCTTCAAAATTTCTGTACAGCAACATCAATTGTTGTACGCTGCGTTGCCTCGAATGCATGGAAATTTCATTTACGCAATATTACGTAAATGGAACTACCCTCTATATAACACAGAAAAAATCCCTTCATTAAATATACAGCAAAACCACAAATAATCCAACCAACTACTATAAGCAAGAGACAAGCCAGATAAAAGCAGCTGCTCCTATTCCCTTAACCTACGGGACACAACCCGGATCCACATAGGAGTCGCTAGGCCCAAATGGACACAAGAAAAGAGCGTGGTTGCAAAGCTTTTAGTTCGATCACCGTGGAAACCGCGGCAGCATGCCAGCAGAAGAGGATCTCAGCAGCCCTTGAGAATGGGCATTAAGAACTTCTTTTTTTTTTCTTCTTCTTTCCAACTCTCCCTTCTAGTAACGGCACGAGACGGGCAAAGCGTAGCCAACTTTTCTGAATGGTGCGCCAGGAACTTTTCCGAGGAGAACGATGACGGTGTGAAAATGGAAAATGAATGGCTAGGGGAGCAAAAAAAAAGGTACTTTTCCAAGTGATGACAATTAGGTTTTGTAGCGCTCGTTTAATGAATGCCGCCGCTGGAGAGGAGGAATCAAAACGACTATTCAGCTTGCGAATGGGAAGCTAGGTTGAAAGTGATTTTTCTAATTTGGCTATTCGACTGACAAGTATAAGGGTATAATGAGACGTTTTGATTCAACAGATGGACATTTTTTAAGAAGTTGAATTTTACACCGAATCACGATTGTATTGTAAGCCATGGTAAGAGCATCTAGTATCAATTTCTAGTATGACTCAAGATTTTATAATATCCGTTTTTTCTCTCTGCATAAAGTGCTTACCATATGAAATATGAGTTTCAAAATGGAAACCAAGTAAATAATTGCGGAACTACGATTATAAGTGGGTACTTCATCACTGCAAAAGCCATAAATCATATGGGGAAAATGATTCAACACTAAAGCCAAATCGAAAAAAATTTCATTAGAAGGTTGAAAGCACAATTTTCACAGTAGAGATGTAGTTCTGAGATGAAAAAAAAGGGGAAGAAGATGAAAACTGATCGTACATCTAAAGATTATGGACAATGGAGTTGTTAATGGTTACAAGAGCATTTTAAGACCCTAGTAAGTCAAAGGCGAATCTTCACCACGTCTAATGATTTATCAAACGATATCTTTAGTCTCCAATCATAATTGCCTCAAATACATGAATGCTTTTGGCGATAGTTGAGAAGAATATCACTCATATCAATGCAATTTGCTACCAACCAACGGAATATACCGAAACCATTTTGTACTCCAAAGATTTTAGTTTGATGAGACGTAACAAATGATGGTTAAACTCATTCGCCGGAGTGGGGAAAACTGAGTGAAATTTTCGAATGTATTATTGTGTATTTCTTTCACTACTGGACTGCGAAGTGCGGCCTCATAAGTGCGAAAGTGTGAATAAAAGCGCGGGATTGCATCGAATCACGTTGGTGTCCTCAGAGCACTTATTCTTTGATTTACGAAGAATAAGTCCCCCGAAGACACCTTCCCGATTTGTTGCAATTGCGCACTTTTATTAGCGTTTCCGCACTTCTGCGATAGCCCAGTGGTGAAAGAAATGCGCAATAATTATAATTCTTTTGAAATACGGTCTCAAATATGTCAAATATTAAACTTGAACATTAATCGAAGCCAATCCTAAAATCTTCAACAACACAAATGCAGAGATCAAGAACTCATTCAAACTGTAAAGTTGATCGATTGGTCACTCGCTGGTAGTGGCCAATTGATCATGTTTTTAACTTGAACAGGTGTGCTCTTCGAGTGCTTCGGAAAGCCCAAGCAAATCGGGTTGTATTTTTTCTCATGACGAAGGTGACGAAGGTGTTTTCTCCTCGTTTCGTTTTGCGCGTCTTGTTGAACACAGTATTGGGTGGTCTTTTGGTTCCGTTGCATGCTCCTGTGGGGTGAGCGACGGAATCAAGATCAATCGTGCCGTTGTGCGAGTGAGAAAACATATTCGTGTTCAGTCGAGCTGATTAGCTTTATAAGATATTTTAATCGTGGAAACATTAAGTTTTTGTAATTTTAGAACAAGCTATGGATGGTTCGTCACTACAAGTGTCGAAATAAACCGTTACTCCTGTTTCGTATAATATTAATTTTCTTAAACTTTATTTTTTCGTCATTACTTAAAATAACCTTTGTAAAGTTCAACGTTTACAAGTGTCGTCGTACAAATTTATTCTTCTACCAAAACCTAACAATATCTTTCACCACGAGACGAAAATGCAAAACTAGTTTTAAATCAGAGTCGTATTCTTCCTCCATATCTATGGATCGCATCACCGATCAACGGTGACTCCCAGATCTCTTCCTTTTCTCACCAATAAACACCCTTCCCGTGATGATTGTGGAGATGCAGGGGTATTCCCGGTCTCTAGAAGCACCAATAGTTACACACTAACATTCCTTCCTCATCCCAATTGACCGTAAGGACTTGACCGATGCCGTTATTGATCAATAATATTAGATCTGCTAAAATTGCACTTCGAGAGTAAGCTGAAACTCCCATCCCTTATTCATTTGGATCATAGTGCAATTTTTACCAGTTCCGATCAATCACGGAGTAGCAACCATTGACATGTACAGTCAGTCTACACTATGTTATAGGGTGTCCCAGAAAGTATTGGCACGACTTTAAAATATTGTCATTTCGAGACTAATGCAGATAAAAATCTGATTTTCACACATTTTTTTCTTCTACTTTTCAAGAGCAGATTTTGACTTTTGAGCGATTTTTTCGCTACCTGTGTGTTCATGGTGCTACATTTTTAGAAGCTTCTCTTATCAGTTTTGCACAAATTGCGTTATTTCTAAGCGACTTTATTGTACGAAAATTGTGCTGCGTCATGAAGTACGTACAATAAAAATCTGAAAAAAAAAATTTTGTCATTGCCGATACGATAAGCATTCCGTGTACATCCAAAATAACATGTAAAAATGTATAATTTTTATGCCTATCTTAAGGCGAAGTAGGCCGTCATTGAAATTTGTACGCGTTATTAATGATTGTTGCTAAATCATACCATAATTTTGAATTGAAGAAAATCAGTTTGTATTGCATTGACGCTTCTGAAAAAGTATCAGCTTCCTTTGAACATGTCAGCGAATATAATGATACTTTTTTCGGATCATTATGAACGATGAGGACTGAGTTTGCAATGTCAACATGGCTGCCGAAACGAATGACTGGCTACTTAGCCTTAAAGTTTGGATATTAAACATAAGTAAATTTGAAATGAAATAATTTTATTCATATTGAAAATGCCTGAGAAGCTATGATTTTGAGAGGAGAGAAAATCTAGATATTTTTTAGAAAATTACTTCGCACTCACTTTCTTGAAGCCTCTTCTAGTTACACTGCGGAACACGTTTTTGTCTCAAGCACCCAAATACCGCTTTACACTCAATTAACAGTTGCTGAAACCATTGCCGTTTAAAAAAATATCATAGCACGTCTAGTTTTTGAGATATTGGCTGTTGAAAATGCCAAAATTGACTATTTTAGCCAACTTGCATGCAAGTTTGCCAGCTTGTAAAGCAATTTATTTGCTTAATATATCACAGAAGTCAAACTTTATGTTTATAACAATACTTATCAACAAAGTTTACAATACTTTCGATGCGGAAAAGTTATTTTTGATGATTTTGAAAAGTATTGTATATTCCCATTTAAGAGAAACGAAACATTTTGTATGGAGACAGTAACCATGTTGAAAAAATTGGTTTAATCCAAATTTGATCGGACAATTTCAACCAAATTAAAACTAAAATGAAATTTTGAGTCCTATTATGCATGCTTGGTGGATAGAATCACAAAAATGTTTGATAAATTATACCTTAAATTTTATGTGAACATCAATAAAACCAGTGTTTCATACAACTTTGGCGACCTGTAGCTAAAAATTGAGATGTGCTGGAAAATTTCTGAGAATGGCATCAGATTCAGCAACCCCAAATCTACTAGAGACACATAATTTGATCTTTGAGACACGCAAATATGTCATTTTTGTTACGCTGTGTTACTGATGTTCGGCAATAATAAAAATTGGGTTTCACTATACTTTTGAAAGAAATATTTTATTTATTTATTATGAATCTGTAAATTCTTTCAAATAGCTTTCCTAAAAATTACACTACAAATTATTTCGTGTAGTTCGACCAAAGCCCTTCAGAAATATCTTCAGAATACATCACAAATGGCGTCTGCTATTCTTCGGTTTTCAATGGAAATGTGTTTTGTTTCATTCGTTAGAGGAATTATCCTAAATCACTTCCAACGAATTTATTACATATAATATCTTATTTCAAGTTTTTTCGACATTTTCTTGAGGAAATTATTGAAAAAAAAAAACAAATTCAGAATTCTTATACGTATGATTCATGATTTTTTAAATTCCATTATTACCATCAGGGGTTCTTCAACAATCTTTCAGAGTGATGCAAAACTTTTCGCCATTTAAATTTAGCAGAATTTTACCACAAGCAAATGTTCTTAAAAATGCCGTCAATATCTCGCGTAAAACTTCTACAGTTCTCACCACAATAATTATAAAAAAATCCCTTCAAAAAAATTTGTTTGTGATTTCTTTGATTTGGAAAAGAATGGTTTTTACATCAACTTGCTCACCATAGTATCATCAGACTTCAGAGTTCGTGGAAAACATTTTCAAAGATGTTAGAATCAAATATCTACTGTTATGATTCCATCTCTTTTAACGCCAATCATTGTCAATTACAAAAGACCAAGAAAAAATAACAAGATTTTGTTTTAAAAAAATTAAAAACCACTAATGTTTTTCGTCTTCAGAAAGTCAAGGGTTAATTATTGAATTTTACATCATAAATTTGTATTTTCCGAATTAAATATTAGCCTGTTTTTTTATTTCTTAAAAAGTTTTTCAGACACTGCTTTTTATATAAAAAAAAAACTTAGAAATTTATTAAAAAAAAAAGACACCAACACTCCCAGTGGACGGATACACCCCTTGAAGGAAGCACCACAATAGACAACGGACTAGCATGCAACGCCCAGTGGCACGGTCGAAACACGTTTCTGACGAAAAGTTTTCCGAACTGAATCAGAAATCAAACCCGCATTCCTTGGATCGATACGGCTAAATGCTTGGTATCACTTATCGAACAGCACGAAGCCCACCTATTAAGGTTTTCCTAGGTTTTGTATAAGTTTTTTGAGAAACCCTAGAAAGAATTGCAAAATCATTTAGTAAATCTGTCGGACCATTTCATTAAAAAATCTCTTGAAGAATCGCTAGTTCTGTTTAAAGAAAAAATCTCCTAAAAATACTGAGATAAATCTCTGATGACAACAATAACATAATTCTTTAAAGAAAACCCTGCACAAATCGCAAGAAATATTTGGGTATTTTCGTGGAGAAGTTTTAGAAAGATCAGTTGAACGCATTCTGCTAGAAACTTTATGGGACTGTAAGAATTTACCAACATTTTCTTAGGTAGACTTTTCATAAGAATTTTAAATATATATATATATATATATATATATATATATATATATATATATATATATATATATATATATATATATATATATATATATATATATATATATATATATATATATATATATATATATATATATACATATTTTTTTTTTATTTTTTTTTCGAGAGAGAGAGTTGCGATATTATGAAAATAAGGAAACGTTCTATAAATTTGTAGGAAGAATTCTTGCTTGATGGTCTTGAAGACAATTTTGGTGAGACTCCTGGAATGTTTTGTTAAGATTGGACTCAGAAAAATGCGATTCTTTGTTTTAGGTGTAACTTTTTATCGAGTAGGTACAAAATAATAAAATTCGGTTAATACTAGTTAAGAGTGTTATGTTTATGTGTGCAAAATTTTATCGCGATCTGTCAAGTTGTTTTCAAGATGCATTCGAAATAAGAAGAGCTACGCCAGCAAATCTCGGGCGTGGTGATCGATAATCCTGGTCAGTCACACAGATGGATCGGCACAAAGCTTTGAATCCACCATTCCACCGTGTTCCGCGTTGTGAAGATGTTCCAGGAGACGAAAACCGAAAACGCAATACCCATGGAAGGCGTGGCAGGTAAGGTAGTACTTTAAGAATAACACTAATCTTTCCACCCGAAACGTGGCCAAAAAGGTCAATTCGTCGAAATGGTTCGTCCAGCAGACCATGAAGCGGGCTGGGCTACGTGTTTTTAAGGTCAGAAAGGCGCCAAACCGGACTGACAAGCAAAACACGGTGGCCAAATGGCGTGCGCGGAATCTGTACGACGAGACATCAAGGCGAACACCAAACAAATCCCCGGCCTCGAGTTTATTGTCGGTACGTCATCCATGGAGGTTCCGGAAATGATCCGAAAGAGAAAGATGGACAAATTTGGACAAAGTACCAGTCGTGGCAGGCGATCGGCGAGTGCGGACAGTACAGCAAGCCGTTCATTGCAACCAGCACCATAAACGAACAGATTTATCGAGAGGAAGCGCTTGCTGCCCTTCCTCCGCTCTCACCGTGGTCCCAGGCTGGTCTGGCTGGATCTCGCTTCGTGCCATTACGCCAAGCCTGCAATTGATTGGTACGAAGCGAAGGGCCAAGATTTCATGAGCAGTGTTAAGAGAAATGCTTGAGGAAGAAAATTCAATAAAAAAAGTATGCCAAAACAAAGCTAATATTTAGTTATTTTATCCCTGAAAATTTGAGAAGTATCTTATATAAAATGAATTTTTGGTATCCTTAAATTATCACGGATGTTCAGGGATATGACAAAAATCACGAACAAATAAAATTAATTCACATCTAGGCAAACTAATTTGTGAAAATTTCAATGCGACCGATATTACTTCTGTTAAACAAGAATTTTGTAGGACCCTCAAGAAAAAAAATCCTTTCTTCGCCGATGCCAATGGTATAAAACAAACTATGTGCATTTTTTTTTTTGATAATGCTGCAGAACACTTTTTTATTCTAAGGTTGGATTGCTGTTGATAGGAAAAGTATTCGCTTATCTCGATGCATGTAAAATTCTTTCCAAGAGATGGTCAAGAAAATCACATTTCTTTGATAACAGTACACAGTTGAGAAGGAACGTCATTTCGAATGGGGCTTTGATGACATTGATTTATGATCGTAGATTTATTTCGAATAACTGAAATCTGCTTTAAACATGTATTTATAAATTAATGACAAACAATTTGACCATAAATCCTTCCACGAATTTCTCACTTCAGAGCAGTGCTGTAAACATTTGACATTTCCCACGACGTTCGTTTCAGATCGTATCAGATTTAACAGATTGTTTTAGGCAAAATAATGGTGCGATGATTTCTTCAGTGGATACGAGAACTGACACTGAAGACTGCAAATGGTAGTCGAAATATGCGTATCTTTCAAAGATAAGCAATTAGGGCGAGATTAAAAGGTACAAAATACTCCAATCTACTTTTTAGTTTCTCTATTGAGATTCTGCTCAGAGGATTCGAATACATTAAAAACAGTTATCACTCTTCTCTTAATTAAATGTTGCTAAATCTTAAACTGTTTAGTTCTTTCTCTTCAAAATATTATAGCACATCAAGTATAGGGATTGATCATTACCAACGAGGTCATTTCTTTTGAAATTTTTAGAACACACTCTCCTACCCCTCGTGATTCATACACAAATTTTAATGATTGTCTGAGCAAATGCCAGAGAGAAATTTCGATCCTGAAAGAATCTTAAAAACTTTTAGATATACCTAGGGAATTCTTGGAATTTATTTGTTTAATTGCATGACTTCCTAAAAAGAAAAATTGGAATCACTTTACAAGAACAGAGAAAAATGTATGTATTGGCAGGTGTTATTCCACAAAGAATGTGTGATATAAATCTTCTGAAAGAATCCCGAAAAAATCGAGAGAAGTCCTATGATCAACTTCAGTACAATTGAGCATGGCAAAGCATAGCATCAACACTACAAATGTACAAATCGTAGGTGGGGTTGCTCAGATGAGCATATTCACTTATATTGAATGATTCGCCAAAATGTGTACTAGACTGATGCGCATTTTGAAGTTTTTGCCTCCCCTCTGCTTAAATGGTGTCAATTATGATGAAAGTCATTCTCCCTAAATCTGAAGTGATTTGGAAGAAATTTGGATATGCACACGCCATTTGCAGTTTATATGGAATTTACTATGGATAAGGCAAACCTTTTGTGTTCAGTCCTCTAACTGCTCGCCATAATAATACCTAAGAGGTGAACCCGCATAAGGCTGAAAGCCTCTATAATAAAGAAAATCAAATCTTCATAATAATCTATGGAGAAGTGAACAATTTCTTCCCACGTGAAATCTTCCCAGCTACAATTTTGCCAAAGCCCACATTTTGATAGGAAGTAAGGACGTAATAAAACAATGATGTGATGAATGTAGGAAAGATCTCACCAAATTCTTACACCAGTTTTGAATATTTTTTTGAATGTCCGAATCCACAATTACTAATGATCACTGCACTACTAATTGAGAAAAATTTGCCGGGTAACCTAGCACCTTCAGCAGATTCAAGTTCTCATAGGCCGAAACAAAAACAACATGGAATCAAAATAAGGCAGAAAACTTAAAACGCGACTGCCGACTACTTGAAGAATAAAAATGAACAGAAAAATTCTTTCACAATCAGAAAGAATAAAGAATGTCCATTAATTACGTGACACAATATCGATCAATTCCGACTCCTTCCCCTAAATTATGTTTTTCATATGAGTACTATTTCACACTTAATTAAAATGTGGGCTTCGTGGCCGTGTGATTAGTGTCGTCAGGCAATGAGCGCATCGTGTCATGGAGTGTTGGTTTGATTCCCGCTGCAGCCATTGAAACTTTTCGTCAGGAATGTTTCTCGGTTGTACCATTGGAGAATGCTTGTCCGTTGTCTAGTGTTAAGTTCCATTCTGTGCAGCTAAATGGCTGAAGACGGTGTCCGTGTCTTTTAAAAATCTTCTTTCCTCCCTAACAGCGTAACATAAAATAAAAGAGTTCACAAGTTAAGATAAATTTCTGTGAACATTTCTTGAGATTTTTTTAGAGGAACATCTTGAGGAATCCCTAGAAGAATTACTGGAGAAAATCGAATAATTGAAAATATAACTTTAAAGGAACGTCACTCTCTTTGAGAATATTTGAAGAAATTTTTAAGCGTATCTGTAGAGAATCAAGAGAAAAAGAAGGCAACACATTTATGTAATTATTGGATTTTTCTGTAGAAACCACTGAGTAGTTTTCTTGAAAATCGCAATTGTAAGTGGAAAAAAACCATGGAAGAATTCGTGGAGCAACAAATCAAAGAATTATTTGAGGAATCCCTAAAGTAATCTCCACAACAATAACAGCAGGTAACTCAAAATGATTCCCTGGAGTTATTTTTGGAGGAATCTTTGGAGAAATTTTAAGAATCATCCTTTAAAGTATTCATGGAAGGGTTTTCGAACGAAATTCGTTGAATTTTGTAATCGTAAAAGCCCTGCATAAGATCAAACTCGCTCATACAGCCCCATTTTCTGTCTATATCCAAACACAATCACTGTCAAATAACGTATAGCAAGCCAGCGATCGAACTGCATAGCAATTCCAATGAATCCTATATTTTCCTAGAAGGGTTACACATCAGCATACTGTTTCCATCACGAAACCTCAAGTTCAAGACTCATGTCACCTATATTTAGCGCACCTGTCCAAGTTTATATTCCTCAAAACATGTCAAGAGACGGCGTAAACACTCGGACTTCCAATTTCCTAAATATAAACCAATATCGGTGAAACAGTGAATGGGCTCAGTTCGACCATTGCCAGAGGTGATGAAAAACCGTCTCGAGGGAGGAAGATCTGTAAACATTCACCGTCGGTAATGAACCGTACAAGCTACTCATCCTTTGCCAAAAATGCTTCATGCATTAGTACATCACCGATTCAGACGATGGTTCTGCTGCATGTGAGCTCATTCGCTTTGTATAAATCGTAAACGTGGAGAGATTTATTCCACCCAAAGTTCAGTTACCATATTGGACACTGCAATTCCCAGCACAACGCGGAAACTCTGTGTAATTCTACCAACAAAAGAAATACAAATCATGCTATCATTCTGTGCCATGGTGTCATAAAAAATTAAAATTACACTCCGCTTCCATTCGATGATGATTCGAGAAGAGCGACACAGATTTACGTACGAAGCGACTTTTTATGACCCATATTTTCGTCGCAGCCCTCCTTTGTGCCCTCCTAGGAGCGAAAAACGACAATGATTCACGGTTCTCCACCGACCGGATGGCAATCGGGCACTGCAGTGGCTGAGAACATCATAGGAGGCCAGGCAGAACATGATCCGCTCGGTGCGATATCATGTATCAAGCGCAAAACCGTTTTGGTGCCGCATTTGCACTCGTCTCTCAACGTCTACGTCGAGTCGGTCATGTGAACCTATCTACGGTATCCGAATCCGTAGCCTCAGCGTTTCTCGGTTAGCGGGTGGACACGAATAAGACATTTTTCGAAATCGAGCAAAAGAATGGGATAGGAAAAAGAAACGACATTTTTGCAGTGCACCTGCATTATCAATTCATGCCGGCTATGTACGTTGGTAATCCCCTCGATTCAAGAACCCGGCAGCAGCATTGCATATGTTTCTTTCCGGCTATGTCCAAAACCTCACAGGAAGAGCGACGTGGGATATCGTTCCATTCTATATTTCACTTAATATATATATTGAATTATTCATGCCGGCAGAACCGACCGAAGCAAAAGAAACGAGTGTTCTGCGATCCGATATCCTTTCGAAAGAAGTCACTCCAAATTGCTGAAAAGAAAGTCACAATTCTCCGGCAACGAGGCGAAACGCGTCCGCAGCAAAACTGCATTTCTTCATCAGCAACTACTTCATCACGGTGAGCGCGCGCAGTTTTATGTTGTACTCTAGTAGGCCAAGGATTGTGCCATCAGAATATAAAACACACGCCGTAGCAAGCCATGACGACTACGACGAAATTTCATTTTGCTGATTCCAGCGTGACGGCTTTCGCCAATTTCACGATAAAATAACAATAATAATAGAATGATGATTGCCGTTGGCGGCCAACTCGACGATGTATTTATATTCCAAAATTAAAAGAATTGAATATGCAGTGCGAAGCGAGTGTGGTGCTGCCCCAAATGTAGGGCTCGTGCGCAACGGTGCTCTGTCTGGGGCGGTTAACGACGTGATGTCATCAACCGTTAAAGTGTACATATCACATCAATAGTGACTGGGACACGGAATCGCCGTGATGGCGCTAATGCAATTTCGATGTTTTCTTTATTTTCACGGTGAGTGCAGTTTGGAATTGACTTTTCACTTGTTGAGAGAGAACGTTCATTTTAAGTGCAGTTTCAGTTCGATTTCAGTCCAGTTTCAGTTTAGTTTCAACACTTTAACAAAAGGTTTATATTAATGCAGTAGGGTTTAAGGACTTTTCATTGGTGAAATCATGTATGCTTGTTCCTAACATGACTTCAGATAGTACTTCTTAACATTGAAATTTGAGATAAACTTCTAAGTAAATTAAAGTAAATGGAACAATTTTTAACATGGCTTCAGATAATACTTCATGAAGAGAAATTAGAGATCAACTTGAAAATGACGTAACATCTTTTGTCAAAATCGGCCGAATATATTCCAGTTTAATTTCAAGTATAATTTCCGATAAAGTTTCTGAGGTATGTAAAATGAACTACTTTATTCCATGCGACCAAATCTCCTTAAATTTCTCATCATTCATCCAAAATTCAACAATCAAGCAAGAAATTTATCGACGAATTCTTCCGAAAATCTCAACACGTGTACTTCATTTCCTAAAAATCTACCGACACATCTCATTTCAACTTATAAGAAGGTAAGCCACATTAAAGTCTATAAAGCAAACTGACTCCAGTTTACACCACCATTTAGGGTTTATTTGTATTCAAAATCGATTACTGGCTATGTAAGTAATTCAAAACGCTACAAATTTACATCTTTAAAGATAAACCAAGAAGGAACAAGTGTTTCAGCACTACTACTAATCTCATTATTTCTTCAAATTGAAATTGACAAGTGTCGGGAAAAGTTACGTCAGTCAAAAGACACTGCGAACTCAGCTTCCATTCACGAGCGGCAATTTCAAGAACCATTAGGTGATTAAGTGAATACAAACACACAATCAATGAGTTTACTCCTACCGTAGAACCGTTCTTACGAAACCCAGAACCTCCGAAGGAGGGAAAAATTCCAAACCTCCCGTAGTAGGAAGTAACCAAAGAGGTTGAATGCTGCTGCTGGGATTGAGCAGGGTTATGAATGGGAGGCTAAATTTCTTCGCAAACGCCAACAACGTCGAAATGGTGCGAGCAGAGCAAGTGGCCTCCAAGTTCGCAGGTGAATCGAGGGACACGACGAGTCGCCGAGTGTTGCTCATTCTCTCATCACCATTTTCCGCCAGCACGCTTTGTCGGTCATTCGAGCACTAGCGCCACGATGGACGATCCGATCCAAGCAAACGAGTGGGGCGAGGGTGGAGTAATAATGCTATGCCAACGCAACGGAACAGTGGGGATGATGCACGTAGGAGGAACGGGACGAATATCTTGGACAAAATTGTGAAAGACGTTTGATTGGCGGGTTTTGTTTACAGTCAATTTTCCTTTACTCGATATTCCGTATCTCGATATCGAGTTAGAGAACCATAGTAAAACTTGGTTTTATAGATACCTCGATGGTCCCTATGAATGCATTTGCACTAGTTTTGTGTTCTACAACTCGAAACCTCCCTTACTCGATGGTTTCTTCAACATCGAGTTATGGCAAGTTGACTACACCCAATTCTGTTTTTGCGTACCGTACAAAAAAAGTTTTCAGTTTAAAATTTCAAAAAACCGTGCAAAAAATACTTCATTTATCGACGTTTCATGCAAAAATAAGGTTTCGGCGAACGGAGATGAACCAGCCATAGAGCTGGAAATCTCCTTAATAAATATAATAAAAATAATAAAGTTTCGGCGAAAAAAATGAATGGAAAATCCGTGCGAAAACAAAATCCAGTGTATACTTGAAGTAATAAATTCGTTACACGTGGTAAAGATGGATATGTTATGAGTGAAATTATAAAAAAAATCCACATGCTCAGATGGTATTCTAATCCACGACTCTTGTATGCTAAACGAGTGTTTTACCATTTAAGATACCGAGTCACTTGATCACCAAGGATGAGAAGCGACTCAAATGTCTTTCGGTGCTAAACGAACTACTGTGAACTAATTTTTGTGCACATCACCCACGCTGAGTTGACTCGCAATGACTCGCGGCTGCGAGGTATCGAGTTGTCTCATTTTCACTCTTCGCGTTTCGTACACGCGTCAAAAATTTCACTTTCACTAATATGTGACTGTTTAAATCATTAAATACGATGAACATAATTTATTACCACCTTATATTTCTGGCTTTACCAAACATATTAAGATCCACAACTTTAAGATTTTGCACAGCACTTATTTGGCTTGTCCGCCTTCAAAACATATATTGCTGAAATTTTCTTATAGTGAATTTTGTGCTGAGACAAAAGAGTTTGGAAGAATAGAGATTGTGCTTCGCTATGTCTCGCTTAAAAACAAATATGTCTCCTGCACTTTGCTTTGATTTTGCTCATGAAGAATGGGACACGCACAATTTATTTCGGAGTGGCACGCATGTTTTTTTTTGCACAGCACTGAGTTTTCAGACATTCCTTGTTGGTCAACTCAGAAGGCAACAAGAACAAGTTTAGAATAAAAATTCGGAATGTTGCAGAATTTTCAAACTTTTTCATTACCAAAATTTTTTTACCGGATTTTTTTTAATGTTTGGTTGAAATTGGTCGAACATACGTTATCCAAGTACTCACGTATATTGTTCCAAGTGAAATCATTTCTACATAATTTATACAGCCAGATGTAGATATTCTTTGAGATATTGACATCATCAATTTTTGAAGTATTTCTGAACGAATGGCTGGATTACATGGAGAACTTTAAAGAAATAACTTAAGAATCGTTGAAATAATTCATGGATTAACCCTAGATCAACAGCATCGTGTACTGAGTATACGTATCTGGAACAAATCTCCCTTGTTATATATAGCACTAGCGTAGTGCTGCTGGCAATGGCTGATGATGCTCTTGATTTTCACTAGCCATTCCTGGAAACAGCTGCTGATAATCTGTTGATCATTCCTACAGAACTCCCGAAGCACACTCTGAAGAAATTATTGGCTAAATGGTCGTAAACATTTCCGCAAGATATTCTTTGATGACTTCTTTTCATCATTTTTTTCATCTTTTTTTTCTCTCGGGCATCTTAACGGGAACAAATCCTACATATCAGCTCTTTTTACGAGCACTTCCACAGTTAATAACTGAGAGCTTACTTTGCTTATCGACCATTTTTGCATGTGTATATCGTGTGACTGGTGCGAAGATACTCTAGGCGCAGGGAACTCGAGAAAATTTCCTGTACAAAAAGATCCTCAACTGATGGGATTGGAACCCACGACCCCCCGCTCAAACTTGCTGAAAAGCTGCGTGTTTACCGCTACGGCTATCTGGGCTCGTAAAAAATAGAGTATATTTTGGAAAATTCTTGTCAGAAACACTAAAAATGTTTGCATATTTGTCTAAGAAATTCCAGCAAAATATTTAAATGAGTTTCTGCACGTTGAACCATTTACCAAGAAACTTTAGCTTGTTCAGTGGATTCACAATTAGCCCGAAAGTTTCTAGATTTAGTGATATCCAATTTGCACCATTGCTATGAATCGCAAGTCACATTGAGTAAATATCAGTTTTCAACAAATCTTTTTCTTCTTCATTCTGGCGTTACGTCCCCACTGGAACAGAGTCTGCTTCTCAGCTTCCACAGTTATTAACTGAGAGCTTACTATGCCAATGACCATTTTTCATGCGTATTTCGTAAGGCAGGTACGATGATACTCTATGCCCAGGGAAGTCAAGAAAATTTCCACCCTGAAAAGATCCTCGACCGGTGGGATTCGAACCCACGACTCTCAGCTTGGTCTTGTTGAATAGCTGCGCGTTAACCGCTTCGGCCATCTGGGCCCCGCAACAAATCATCCATTTTTAGTTCATCACTGCCAAATCTTCCAATGCCCTATCAGTTGCACTAATAATACAACACGACTTTTTCTGTTAAATTAGACCAAACGTGCAGAAACTTCTCAGTACCATTTACCAATGCATACTTTTTGCATATGTAACTGTTTTGCAATTCACAACAGTACGGCACATATTAGTTTCATCCTAGACAGAGCTTGAAAATAGGAACTTTAGAGACCTCATGCATGAACAAATTTAAAGAGACCAGATAAAAATCAAAAAGCTACCAATAAGGAACCAAGATATCAAAAAACGCTAATAGGAATTAGGAGATAAAATTGTTATTCTTAGAAAACATTTCGCTAAGAAAATATGAAGGATACTTTTTGGAAATTTTTCATAACATTACGACAAGTATAACTGTATAAACTTCTACGTTTTCCTCCAGGAATTGATTCAGGTATTTGTCCAAAGAGTTTCCTTTAAAGATTTCTTCAGGAGTTCATTTCATGGTTTTACGGAGTTTCTAAGGATTTTTTTCCAAAAGTTTCGTTTTAGAAAATCGTGAAATCCTTAGTAGAGGATAGTTACAGAAATTACTTCAGCGATTTCATTTGGAAATCCACCGAAGATACTTTTAGAATTTTTCAAAGAAGTCTCAAATTATCCAAGAACTTATTCAATCATTCTACCATACTTTTTTCTGGAACTTCCTCCAAGATTCTCGTTTAGAACATTTGCTAGAGCGAAACCAGTAATTTCTCGAAGCATTTGCAGGATTTCCACAAAATTGTCGTTCAAGATTTATTTGAGATGCCTTCAAGAGTTCTTCAAGGAAACATTTTAAAAATTACCCAAATCATAATATTTTTTTCCGCTTATTTTCAGGGACATCTCCAGGGAAATGACATCTTCTTCTTTCTGGTGTTACGTCCCCACTGGGACAGAGCCTGCTTCTCAGCTTAGTGTTCTTATGAGCACTTCCACAGTTATTAACTGAGAGCTTACTTTGCCAACGACCATTTTTGCATGTGTATATCGTGTGGCAGGTACGAAGATACTCTATGCCCTGGGAAGCCGAGAAAATTTCCAACCCGGAAAGATCCTCGACCGGTGGGATTCGAACCCACGACCCTCAGCTTGGTCTTGCTGAATAGCTGCGCGTTTACCGCTACGGCTATCTGGGCCCCCGGGAAATGACATGGGTTCTACAAATTAATAGATTTTGTATATAATTCGGGATAAATTTAAAGAAAAATATCCCTAAGTAACATCTGATGAAACCTGATTGAGTTCTAGAGTAACCCTTCATTAACTCTTGGGGAAGTCTTGGAGGATTTCTTGAACAAATTGTAAATTGCTATCCCACAGGAATTCCTTGAAAACAATCGAACGGATTCCCTGAAGAAATGTGTGTAGGAGAGATCGGAGAAATTATTTGAATTACAGTGGGATTCCGTCTTTGGCATGCTCCATTTTTGGCACTCCCTGATGTTAGCAACAAAAGGGATTATTCTCTATGAGTATCTCAACTAGAGTTTTAATCTATCATGCATTCACGTTGTATGACCAGCCCACTTGAGTATGCCAATAGGTGATAAAATTCAGTTGAACAACTCGTTTGAACAAAGCGCAAGCCTTGACACAAAAGGAACAAAACGTCTATGACCAACAAAATTTCTATCATTAATTTCATGTCGTCAATCTTTTTGTATGGCGCTTCCGTAAATTTTGTAAAGCTTGTCACGCTTGGCCTTACCATCTTCCCCGCCCCCTTGGAGCATGACATGATTTGTGCATGATTAAACCTTGAATAAACTACAGCAATTCTTGAGTAAGTGTGGATGAATTATTGTAGGAATTCATACGAAAAGCCAGGAAAGAAAACCAGAGAAACTAACGTGCGAATTATTGTAGATCTCCCAGGATTAATCCCTGAGCAAAACTATTAAAAACTCTGGAATGAAACTTTCTGGAATTTCTTGGAAAATGAGAGAGTTAGTTGACAAATATCTGGAAGTATTACTGAGAATTACTTTCACCATAATCCTTGTAGAAATTACTGAGGCATCGGAGCTTTCAAGGAATTTCCTGTAGTAAATTCTGAAGTATTTCTTCTAAGCATTCCTTGAAACACTGCTGGAAGATTTACTAGGAGAATTGGTAAAGGAAGCTGAAGAGGAATTCCTGGAGGCATCTATTAAGGAGCCCCTGAAAGTATGCATTGAGAAAGTCCTAAAGAGAACACTAGCAGAATTCCTAAAGCATTTTCTCAAGGAATCTGAGAAAAAAAATCTGAAGGACCTGTGAAATAGACGCATAATAATCTTTGAAGTTTTCTCTAGAACCTTTTAAATTTGAGTGCAGGATTCACGGCAAGCAGAATAAGGAAAAAGTGACTTTAGAGACCATTTTTGTTGAAATACAGACTTAAAAAAACATCCGTCAACAATAGAGGCCTTTACGGGACTTGCATTGAGAAAACAAGTCTCTAAAAAAGGCACCAAAACTTGGTAGAACATAATAAAGTTATTCCGTATTTGTATTATTATAGTTCATAATCCTTCCAAAGAGGGGCCTTCCATATCCGAGTGGTTAAAGTCCACGGCTACAAAGCAAAGCCATGCTGAAAGTGTTTGGGTTCGATTCCCGGTCGGTCCAGGACCTTTTCGTAATGGAAATTTGCTTGACTTTCCTGGCATAGAGTATCATCGTACCTGCCACAATATATACGAATGCGAAAATGGCAACTTTGGCAAAGAAAGCTCTCAGTTAATAACTGTGGAAGTGCTCAAAGAACATTAAGCTGAGAATCAGAAACTATCCCAGTGAGGACGTTATGCCAAAGAGAAGAAGTAGAACATATCCAGACAACCAGAAGTCACATAAAAGTTCACGTAATAACTCGTTTATTCATACAAATTACATCTAACCCGCAAAACATGATGGATAAAATCGTATCGTCCCGTACAGTCGTACAAAGTAAATCGAATCAATCCATAGCAGCTGTCAAATCAACATTTGTTACCATACGTTGAGTCGCATAAGATCACAAGTTAGTTTGGTAAAAAATTATACACTCGCTCTGTATGCTATTAATCATCACATAACTTATGCACGTATATCGCCTCTTTTGTACGTAGAAGGTCTTTTCGCGACATCTTATAAGTGAAAGTTTGTACATGCAAAACCTCCAGGTGGGTTCGTCATACGTAAAGTTTGGTTGCCTGGGTAGCTATGTTCTACCAAGTTTAAAGTTCAACGATTGTTTCAGGTTATCCAATAACTCTTTAGAGTACTGACCTAGCTGGATGCGTTGTAATAGATATTATCCTTGTTCACAATAATATGAAAGTTCGCTAGGCTTGTTGGCCTGATGATCTGTATTCCAAGCAGATCTTGGAGTACAAGAAAAGGGCCGAATATAATTCAATGAGTTCGTATAAAATCTAAAGATTTCTTGTAAGGCCTATTCTGCTCGTTGAACTCGAAACTTACCAGAACATATTTTCATGAGCCTATTGTCAATCTTCGGAAAATCACTGGTTACACTTGTAGATCTGAAGACCTGTTTTCCTAAGGTTACACACCACAAGAATAACCACTTGTTTCGAGGACAGCCTCAACGCAACGTTCTGACAAGTCTCTCGTCTCTCTCGTCGATCTCATAACCTGTACTCCAAATAGTTTTTGGGTAACTTTGAACATTCATTATACTAAAACCTCAGTTACATATAACTAAGTGGGTAAGTATGGGTTTCAAACTTGTTCATAATCCTTCGAAAGATCACTTGTTACGTTTGTAGATTTGAAGAAGAACACTCAAAATAGTTCTTGTATGAACTAAAACAGTCGTTGCACTCAAAACTTGACAGAATTTATTTTAATGAGGCTATATTAGTATGAATGTTGTTTGTAAAACTTTCGGAGATCAACGGTAACGTTTGTTACGCTGCCGGTCTGTACTCCAAGAAGATATTGGATAGCGCTGAATATCTGTTGAGAACAACACTAGGTATAACTAAATTATATGAGCCTGTATTGTAAACATCACTTGTTACGCTTGTAGATCTGACGATCTGATGACCTGTATTCCAAGTAGTTCTTGGATAACCTTGGATAAACCGGGGCAAAAGCCGGAAACTAGTTCAAGAAGAACTTTAAGGGTGTGAACCGATGCCAAGAAACACATGTAAATTTGACCTAAAGCAAATTTCTGAGCAACAGTTGATTTGAAAATAAAAGATCTGTCCGGAGTTTTGAGGGCTAAACGATCAAAACATTCAAAACTTCAATTCCAAGAGCCTATACAAACATGTTGTTGATAAACCTTCTGGAACATCGTTTTTCAACCGGTGGTCCACGGACCCCTAGGGAGGCGTGACGGCTTCTCAGGGGTCCGCAGAGCCATCACAAATAAGTGAGTTTTTTCAGTGTTTTGTGTACATTTTAAAATTTGAATGTTGTTTTTCTAAATTGTGGATTATTTTTTTTCTCAAGCTCCACAAATATTGACAAAATATTATCAACACACCTCTTGCAATTAGTTGATAAGATTCATATAAATTTTTTTTAGTCTGTCGTTCAAGTTTTACCACACAGAAAATGTCCTTACCCAAAATATTAATCACAAATTACTTGATAAAGCCTGATTCGCTGCTGACAAGTAATTTCTCAGCCTATCTTGATGCATGGGAATTTTCGGCAAGGAATCGATCAAGAATTTGCTTTTTTTTGATCGCAGTACGCAGTTGAAAAGATATTTCAATTCAAATGGGAGTCGCTGTAGAAAATTTCTGCAAGGAATCGGCGAGAAATTTCTTTAGCGATTCCTTTCCAGCAGCAAATCAGGCTTAAAAATGAATCTAAAAAATAACATAAGGTGTCACTTGAAATGTATCAAGGAATCATGTAAAATTCATTAGAAATCAATCAAATCATTGTGATTTCAAATAACGTTTATGGGAAAATTTAACTAAGATAGTTTTTCGAGGTATATTTAGAAAATTCTTGGTACATTTTAAGTTTTTCTTGGAAGATTTCTTGCGAGATGCTTTAAAAACTCCTAGGAAGTTCCTTCGGGAACAATCGATGGAATTCAGGGAATTCGAAATTTTTCACTTATTTATTTCAAACCATTGATGAAGTCCTCTCAAAGTCAAAATGATTTCTGTTTGAAATTTTGTCAGTTTTTATCGGTAGTAGTGATCTTTCGTAGTTTTCTGGGAAGATTCTTGATGGGTATTTCAAGGTTCGCAAACAGCTCCTGATACAACGTTAAATTTATTTTTCGCACATTTCACAGGGGACTATGAAAACCACAAGCAAGTTTCTTCAAATATTCGCAAGAGTTTGTTGGATTCCTAACAATATTTTGATTTCTTTGCATTAAAATCTCCTTGGATTTTGGGTGAAACCCTTTGAATCATTAAGATTTTTTCAAATAAAAACCTTCGAAACCTTTTAACAAACCTCGTTGCAATCTTGCCAAAAACTTCACCTGAAAGATATAAGTAAATTTTAGGCACAAATCTTTTGTAGGTGTTCGTTTGAAAAATATATGACTAGATTATGGTTTAATATCAACAGGATTCTTCGCAGATATCTTACGTGGATTCCAAACGTTATTTTTCACGGATTCCATGGACGATTTTACAAATTTTTGTTTTCCTAACAGATTCCTCGATAGAATTTTTTCAATGCCTTATTGGAAAATTCTTTTTAAAATGCTGATTGCAGTCAATTATCGTTCAACGATCTGTCATCGTAATCATCGTTATCATCAAAACTTCAAAAGCAGTTTTTTTGTTCAAAACTTCTTATTCGATGAAAATGTGTTCAGTGTTTTTCAGTTGGAGAATAGAATACAGTGAATACATTTTCTTGATTTTGAACGAGAAAACTGCTTTTGAAAATTCCTAAATTAATGACGGATTCTACCCCCCTAAATCAAATCCTTGTTCTGAACTTCATGCAATTCATCTTATTCTAAAAAAAAACATTCATTTCCAGGGGTCCGCAAGATATTTGTAGAACTTAAGAGGGGGCGCAGTATCAAAAAGGTTGGAAACCACTGTTATAGAAATCTCTGATTACGCTTATAGATCTGTTGTCTACTGGGACAGAGCCTGCTTTTCAGCTTAGTTTTCAATGAGCACTTATACAGTTATGGCGGACTCTAACCATATATATATATATATATATATATATATATATATATATATATATATATATATATATATATATATATATATATATATATATATATATATATATATATATATATATATATATATATATATATATATATATATATATATATATATATATATATATATATATATATATATATATATATATATATATTATATATATATATATATATATATCCAGCTAAATCAGTACTCTAATGAATTATTGGATAACCTTAAACAATCGTTGAACTTTAAACTTGATAGAACATAGCTACCCAGACAACCAAAATTTATGTATAACGAACCCACCTGGAGGTTTTGCATTTGCAAACTTTCACTTATAAGATGTCGTGAAAAGACCTTCTACGTACAAAAGAGGCGATATACGTGCATAAATTACGTGATAATTAATAGCATACAGTGCGAGTGTATAAATTTTTACCGAATAACTTGTGATCTTATGTGACTCAACGTATGGTAACAAATGTTGATTTGACAGCTGCTATGGATCATGTTTTGCGGGTTAGATGTAATTTGTATGAATAAACGAGTTATTACGTGAACTTTTATGTGACTTCTGGTTGTCTGGATATGTTCTTCTTCTTCTTTTTGGCATAACGTACTCACTGGGACAGTTTCTGCTTCTCAGCTTTATGTTCTTTGAGCACTTCCACAGTTATTACCTGAGAGCTTTCTTTGCCAAATTTGCCATTTTCGCATTCGTATATCTTGTGGCAGGTACGATGATACTCTATGCCAGGGAAGTCAAGCAAATTTCCATTACGAAAAGGTCCTGGACCGACCGGGAATCGAACCCAGTCACTTTCAGCATGGCTTTGCTTTGTAGCCGTGGACTCTAACCACTCGGATATGGAAGGCCTCTCTTTGGAAGGATTATGAACTATAATAATACAAATACGGAATAACTTTATTATGTTCTACCACGTTTTGGTGCCTATTTTAGAGACTTGTTTTCTTAATGCAAGTCCCTTAAGAGCCAGTTCGCGAGAACCGCAACCCCCTTTCCAAGGGAAGTTGTATTGATGTTCTCCGATCAGGCTGAAATTTTCAGGGATTGTTCTTGTATATAAAAGAAGATGTTTTGCAAAATTTTAGCTTTTTATATTAGGGGGAAGTGGGACAAAATGACCCCCAATGATTTCATGTCACTAAACATGCAAAATCACAAAAACTGATACAACTATAGTAAAAGTGCACGGATTGTGTTGAAATTTGGCATGATTACTTTACGTTATATAAACTTTTAGATTGGCATGGTATTTGGATTTTAAAAGTTCTTCAAATCGAAAAAAATGAATCTTTCGTAAAAATTTTAGTGATTTTCAAATTGATTTTTTTCTTACCAACCGAACTAGGTCAAAAATCTAAATATGACGTTTTGTAGGGCAACTCATGGGCTTTCATTTGAGGTGTAATCCAGATATGCCGTTTCAAAAATTTTTGAAAAAAATTTTTTTTCGGGGTAGTGTTTGAACTTGAGCTATTTTGCGAGTACCGCAACCCCCTTGCATAGAAAGGTTGTATTGATGTTCTTCGATCGAACTGAAATTTACAGGAGTTGTTTTCCTATATGAAAGAAGTTATTTCGCAAAAAATCAGATTTTTATATTAGGGGGAAGTGGTACAAAATAACCACTAATGATTTAATATGAAAACAAATGTACAAAATTAATTAAACTGCTATAGCTATAGTAAAAATGCACGAATTTGTGTGAAATTTGGCATGTTTACTTTACGTTACATGAACTTCAAAATAAACATGATATTTGGATTGAAAAAATGTTTCAAATCGAAAAAAACTGTTTTGACGGTATGAGCAGCTTGTGAAGGCCTCCGATTATATCATACCGTGTTGCCGTTGCCATATCTGAAAGAAATGTCATTTTTTTGCAAAAGTGATTATGTGGATAACAATAAGGCATTGCACCAATGTTTTCAGTGTGAAATTGCATTTTCTCACGAAAATTAGGTATTTTTACAAAAAAAAAACCTTGAACGTTACAGCAATTCTTATGATTTTGTGTATTTTCCAATACTAATATATACGGGCTAATTGAGTCATTTTGATTCAATTTTAACTTATGAAAAGTGTAGTTCTGCCAAATGTGTTCCATTTTGAATAGTAATGAAAACATATTGAAAAACTATAGATTATTATGAGATAGTTGACAAGCTTCAAATTGTGCTTATTGTAACTTGGTTCCCTGTTTAAGTTCAAACACTACAACGAAAAGTGCAGCAAATCATAGCTATAAATCCGAACACTTTTAAATCAAAATCCGTTCAACTTTGTTTCAACATAAAATTGTAAAATTGAACCATGCAAAGCTATTTAAAATCAACTAAATAACACGCCTTTAATAACTTGTAGAATGCATGTGTTCTGTATTCGTTTAAAAATACAAAAGTAAGCAATGTTTGTGATTTAGTTGTTTGGACAGATATGTTTGTTTTTTAAACTGCAATCATCACTGATTGGTTCAATGAATCCGCATTGAACGACGCACAGTGTTGTTCTTATTACATATTACTCATCTTACGTCTGGAGTAACTTTTTCATTTTTATTAATTGTTTATCAATGTTCACTGAATTATAAATGTGCGTAAAATAAGTAATCATGTTTATAACAAGTAAAGAATTAAAATAAACATATTAACCTTCAGCATTTTTTTTTGGTAAATATTATCAGAATGTCCGGATATTGGTACCGTCCGGACTTTGATTCACTACGGTACACCACTAATGAGCCCTTGAGTTACCCTACAAAACTTTACATATTTAGTTTTTTGACCTAGTTCGGTTGACAAAATATAAGTCGATTTAATAAAAAAAATGATTAAAAAACAAGTTTTTTTCGATGTCAAACTTTTTTCTTAATCCAAATATCATCTCTTCAATGAATGTTAGAATCCTCTGAGCAGAATCTCAAATTGAGAAACTTAAAAGTAGATGGAGTAAATAGCATGTCCATTTTGAAGTTCATGTAACGTAAAGTAAACATGCCAGATTTCATACAAATTCGTGCATTTTTACTATAGCTATAGCAGTTTAATTCATTTTGTACATTTGTTTTCATATTAAATCATTAGTGGTTAATTTGTACCATTTCCCCCTAATATAAAAATCTGAAATTTTGCGAAATAACTTCTTTTATATAGGAAAACAACTCCTGTAAATTTCAGCTCGATCGAAGAACATCAATACAACCTCTCTAGGCAAGGGGGTTGCGGTACTCGCAAAATAGCTCAAATTCAAACACTACCCCGAAAAAAAAAAATTCGAAAATTTTTGGAACGGCATATCTGGATTACATCTCAAATGAAAGCCCATGAGTTGCCCTACAAAACGTCATATTTAGATTTTTGACCTAGTTCGGTTGGTAAGAAAAAAAATCGATTTGAAAATCACTAAAATTTTTATGAAAAACTCATTTTTTTCGATTTGAAGAACTTTTAAAATCCAAATACCATGCCAATCTAAAAGTTTATATAACGTAAAGTAATCATGCCAAATTTCAACACAATCCGTGCACTTTTACTATAGTTATATCAGTTTTTGTGATTTTGCATGTTTAGTGACATGAACTCATTGGGGGTCATTATGGGACAAATCCCCCAATTATAAAAATCTAAAATTATGCAAAACATCTTCTCTTATATAGAAGAACAATCCCTGAAAATTTCAGCCTGATCGGAGAACATCGATACAAGAAGGGGTTGCGGCTCTCGCGAACTGGCTCTTAAAAGCCTCTATTGTTGACGGATGGTTTTTTAAGTCTGTATTTCAACAAAAATGGTCTCTAAAGTCACTTTTTCCTTATGCTGCTTGCCGTGAATATATATATGAATATATATATATATATATATATATATATATATATATATATATATATATATTTACAAGCTCGATCACACATTTATCAGTTTGTAAACTGAATTTCGAGGACAAGAATTCCAATAATACAAATCTCATTTACGTAATGATTCCATTACGGCAATATTCTGTTTACGTACCTCCGACCCATTACGTAAATAGAAGATAATGGACACTTGAAAATCCTCAAACATTATTTCGACTTAAAGCCAGAAAATTGGTCCAGTTACTCCTATGTGCGTCCTGAGTGCACAGCGATGACACTCAAGACTGTGAACTGAACCCGCTTCAGCTACCATATCTTGAGCTCCTTCTGTGCATGAAGCGCAGTATATGTGTAGGTATGTGCGTTTGTGTTAGTCGTGGGAAAAATCTAACACCCTGCACATTGTGTTCTTCACGGTTCGCTGTCGATGGTGCGGTCATTCTCCTGCTTCTGCATGTTGTTTCTAGACCCATTCTCCCGCGATGGACCGTCCGTCGTGAACATTCACTTACATTCCACGCCAACTTTGTTGTCTTTGACCACGTCCTAGCAAAAAAAAATACTACATAAACCGAGGCGAGGAAGGTAGGTAAGTAAAATAAAAACGACAATGATAAAAAAAATATGAAGCACGGAAAAATTCCCACCCCACCCAAATGGACTGACGGAGACCGACGACGGTCGGTCCGACCCAACTCCAGTGCGCTGCTCACGACGTCTAAGTAAGTAAGTAAAAGAAAGAGCACGAATGGTGAAGGGTGCCTTTTGCGTGCTCTGAACCGAGCTGAACTGGCGAAACAAGTGCTTTTATATTTCATAAGTGTTAATATTTATATAATCGTGTTTCGTGCGACGACGACGACGAAGACGACTATGGCAGGCAGCATCAGTGTCGACAACACCCGCAGAACCAGGTCGAGTCCATTCCGACCAGGGCTGGATCTGGGATGTGAAGGGTCCGAGCTAGATTTCGTGAAGGGTTCCCTAAATACAGTACCCCAAGGAGTTGGAGTCATATCGCAAACTAGCGTTTTGAATATTTTTCTTCTTTCTGGTATTTTCATCTCAATTGAAGCAGAGCCTGTTTCTCAGCTTAGTCTTATGAGCACTTCCACACCCTTGTTGGGAACTGATGGAAAACATTGAAAAATTTAGAATAACTTATTGGAACTCATTGGAAAATAATTCAAGGCCCGGAGCATTTGACCCCCTCAAATCCGGACCTGATTCCGCCCCAACGAAACCGTGCTGGTGGGCCACGAAAGTGAAAACGTTGTGGGGATGTTATTTTTGCGTGCGGACCGTCACTGTTTCAGATTTTTTTTTTTCTTTCATCAAAACCTTAATCAGACCAAGGGAAGAGGATATCAATCTGTCATCATCCGGATGATAGGGGTTCCTAAATGGTAATGTCCATCGGCGGACTCGGTGTTGTTCGGTGGAATTTTTCGACCGGAGTTTCACCAGAAACATGAAACATTCAACAGACGCCTCCGGCCGAAAGGAGCGCTAAGCTTGTTAAGCTGTCAAAAAGCGGACGGTTGATTTTCGATTAACTGTAATTTTACCTGTCTTCTGCATAATGCCGGGGATAGAGACGACAGTTGATTAGATCGTTAATGTCAATGAACATGTTTCACAGACCGTAAAATAAAGAAAACTTAACAAGTTCACGGTAGTTTTTCCTCATTGGAAAGTTGAATCTTTCTTAGGGGCCCAAATAGCCGTAGCTGTAAACGTGTAGATACCCAGCAAGTTCATACTGAAGGTCATGGGTTCGAATATTGAATAGAAATATTCTCCCCTCTTCCCCCTTTGTTTCACTTTTTGCATGGAATTTGGCTTTTCGACTGGTGAGCTCGTTTTATGCAAAAATAAGTTTAACATGGTAACACACATTCTGACTATACAATGATTGTGTTACTGACTGAATCTGCCAAATATTTTTCTAACATTCACTAACGATTTCGTTAGGCATCTCACCATAATTCTTCGAACAAGAATCGAACAAAAATCCTTCATGAATTTGCCGAGAATCTATGAGCTATGAGCTATGAGAGCAAGATCTATTTGATTTTTTTTCCAGCGAGCTATTGATGGATTTCAAACCTGCTAAATGTGTGCTTAACATCTCGCTTGGAGATTGTTTAGGTAATGCATGAAAGTATTATGAGATTTGGTATCGAAGGTCACACAAATTATAAAATCAATCAAAGTCAATTGGATATTACGGCAAACGCAGTTTCTAAATTAAAACTTCATTTTACATTTTATAGGCCATTCCCTAATGTATTCCATCTTGACTTAGAGATTAATTTTCGCGTCATTAAGTAAGGTCATATCTATTTCTCTTGAATCCACATATTCTCGTGCGACTGAATCCTACAATCTAAAATATCAATACAACCGAATAAACACAAGTGCAAGTGCACTGTCTATCTCCCATGGTATTAAAGATCAACCTTACACAGAGATTATGCCCATCGAGCAGCAGCATCTCTCATTGCACAAAATTCATCGGAAAACCGTTCCCGTTGGCGTGTAGGATAGAATCGAAATATCGATACCGTCATCATATCCCAATCGAAAATGCAGGCAGTGACGACCGGCGCCTGCTTCCAACACAAATGGCATTCATTCCGCGTGCGGAAAAGTCTAAAAATACTGGGCCTGAGTGTATCGTCGGATTCCCACAACTCGGTCTGACAGCTGCACAATGGTCGGATGCCTCACAAAAAGGCGGTCAGAACAGACAAACATGATTCTCAGATTTATACAGCTATTGAAAACATGTTATATTATTATGCTCCTTGATGGAAATTTTATTGAAATAAAATGTTTCTAAATTCTATATCGTCAAAATAAAAAAAAAATATGAAATTGAAATAAGGTACAAAAATCATACTCAAAGATTGAATTTACCAAATGTAATACACCATCTGGAAGCTTATGGTATGACACTTTTGGCGTACATCAGGATGAAAAATGTATTTATTTAAGGTCCTGAACTTAATAATTTTTATGATTTTTTTATCTGGAAAACCATTCGTGTCGCGTCATTTCGCCATTTTGAGTAATACATATTAAATACCAATCTGAGCACATATCATTTTTTTCAGAAATTTGCTACATTTCAAATAATAACTGACTGTTTAAAAATAGTTTTGGTCGATTTTTTTCACAACCATCGTTTGTTAGCGGGTTGTGGTTGAAAAGGGTGGACTATTGGTAACCGGTGGGATGATGATTCGTGCGCGTGAATTGCAGGGATAAACCACTGACTGTGTAAGAGGGGGAAGGGGGGACCGTAGTGGAAAGAAAAACATTATCGGTTTGATATAGCACAAAAAACAAATCGTAACATGTGGCTCGCACGCCGAATGAATGACTAACCGGTCCATCCAACAACCAGCAACTACACGGGATGGCATCAACGCGCATTCAGTACACGGAGTGGCCGAGCAGCGATGCCATATTTTTGAAAATTAAAAAAAAAAAACACCTGCCAATGAACTTTACAAAAATCTGCAAAGAATCATGCTTATGATCTGCACAAAAAAAAACCCTATGTAGAAATCTGTGACAAATCGACCAATTAAGCGACTACAAATCCATCAGAAATATTTATAGACAATCGTCAAATACATCAATTGCTTCCGCAAAGATCCGATTAGAGTTTTGCCATGAATCTCCAAACCATCTCGGCTAGTTATCTGCTTACAAATGCTCCAAAAATTTGTCAACTTGCCAACAAAACAATCGCTAGCAATTAATCGTGAGACTTGCTTATTTTTGCCTAGAACTATTATACAGAATTAAAGAATTACGTACAAGACTTATTTGTAAGTTTACCAATATTTTTACCAGAAATCTGTGTTTAATCATCGTACAAATTCACCAAGTAACGAAACACGAATCTACAGAAGGATGATACAGTAGTTTGGTGGGGATTACACAAAGAACTAGTTAGGATTTTATCAGGAATTCGCCTTATATAACATTAGTTATCCAAAAAGGATCTTTTAAGAATGTGATGAAACTAATCCTGGTCAGGAAGAAATAGTAAGATAACAATCACATACCAAAATGAGCTAAAATTCTTCGGCTTTTTTTTAATTATTATTACACTGGTAATTATGAAGACCTGATGTAGACCGTATTGCTTTCATAACGAAAAATGCTTTTAATACGTTATTTTAAAAAAATCCTAAAAGTTTGATCAGAAGTACAATTTTGTAGAACTTGATTGGTTGTTCTACATCACTTCAATAACATGGTTCGATTCACTTGCTATTCAATATCTGCTCAATAACTAACGTACTTCAACTTTTTGTTATGCATTCAGTATTAAAATATGCTAGTCTGATATTTTATAGCTGTTATGATGAAGATACATCGAAGCCAAACCTCGAATTTTCGAAAGAGCACAATTCTGATCCAAACAACCATTTGAGCCGAACATTTAAATCACTGTTCACTCGCTGGTGGTTACCAATCGAACAAATCTTCAGCGTGAACGGTTGTTAGGTTCTCCAGATGTGTGCTCTTGAATATCGAGGCTTAGCTTCGATGCATCTTCACCTTATTCAAAAAAATTATGGTTATCCCGAGCAGCACATATGTTACAACTACTCCTTTACAATTGATGTTGGACCAGATCAAACTATATATATCTGTTACTTTGACAAAATAGTACACACTTAAATTATTTCACCGACCTCAGTAAAATTTTTCGCCGAGAACCCAACAGCTGAGAATTCGGTAATTTTTAACACCGAATCTCGGTACTTATTTTACCGAGATTTCGGCAATCCGATTTTTTTGCCGAGATCTCGGCGAACGTTTTACCGAGAATCGTCAAATTATTACCGAGATATCAGCTGTTGGGTTCTCGGCGAAACCGTTTAAGTGTGTATCATACGTCAGTTGACGATCAGCTCTCGTTCGGTATTGACGTGCTTTGTTAGATCGAAAACAATAATTCAAAAGCTGGCTCACAGCTAAAGTGCTTTGTGTGAAATAAAGTGGAACAGTGCGAGAAAAATGGAAGGCTTGGTGAAGAACACGCTCATGTTCAGGTTTCCGGATGGTGCTGCAGGGCCAAGTGTAGTGGAGATGGCAAGATTTGCTAAGGCTTTCGATGCGGACAGGTTCACTATGGAAAGTGTCTACAAAATCTCGGAAGAACGATGCATATGCATCAAGTTCATGAATGAGCGAACGATGAAGGATGCTTTGATGCAGAATCACGAAGAACACGTGTTCGAGTATTCGAATGGGGACAAAGTGCAAATCAAGATGTCCGTCGCCGGTGGATGCAGTAAGTACATTCGGATTTTCGATTTGCCACCGGAGGTGCCCGATCAGGAAATTTCTACCGTTCTCTCGAGATATGGAGTTGTACGCCGGATGGTCCGGGAGAAATTTCCCGCGCAACTGGAGTTGGACCTGACAACAGGAGTTCGTGGAGTCTACATCGAAATCAAAAAGGAGATCCCAGCTACTCTGTTCTTTCTCAATCGTCGAGGAAGAATTTATTACGAAGGAGTCAAGCACAAATGTTTCCTGTGCAAAGAGGAAGGATATCTTAAGGCGGATTGCCCGCGAAATGCGGCAAACCAGAGAAAGAGCCAAACTGCCGATACCAGTGGCGAAACGGTGGGTGCCTCGGCTAAAGTTGCTCCTACTACTTCCGGGCGTTCGAGTTATGCTGAAACGTTGAAGAACAAAGTGTCAGTCGCTGAAGTGAGTGGAAGTACGATGACGGTGCTAGTACCGGCTGCAAAAGTAACACATGGCAACGTTAAGGAGGGCAGTTCTTCGGTTGTCGGTGTGATTGGAGATGACTCGCGACCACCTGCTGCCGAAATCGTTGGTAACGATGGAGATAGTCAGGAGTCTGAATCGGATTCTGCGGCTGTCCTGGATGCAGAAATGGATGAATCCGGCCACGCGGTGAAGAGACAACACGACAGTTCCTCGACGGAGGATGAGGGCTTTAATCGGGTTACGAGAAGCCGAAAACAAAAGAAAGATGAGGATGCTCTGGAGATCATTGCAGCGACGTCTGCTCAGTTGAAAAACACTGGTAAAAGCAAGTTGAAAAACTAAGGTCAGTTGAAGGTTAAAGCCCTGTTTATTCATGACGACAATGGCTATGTTTTAAGGTTATTGTTTTGGAAACGATATGGTACAGCGTCAGGATCGATTTGGCCATAGCTGATGACAATAGCAATGTTTCGAGGTTATTGATTTGGAAAGTGATTTATAGTATATGCAAGTTCTTGATCTTATTATGATAGTGGCTATGATTTGAGGTTATGAGATTGGACTATTCTATTTTTGGTTATACTACTTGAACATTTATGATGAAATATGCTACGTCTTTAAGGTTTGATTTGGGTGTGTGAATTAACTCTAACTGGCACACTTGAACATTGGCGATGACAACAGCTACGAATAACGGTTATGATTACGGCTTTTCGGCGTCTTTTTCGGTAGTGCAGTTGTATGTGAGAGATGAATTTTATCCGGAAAGTTGTATCCATTAACATTAACGCAATCAAAGTGAACGTTAAAAAGTCTTTGTTAAAAGAATTCATCCTGGACAATGATATAGATGTGGTGTTTCTACAGGAAGTAGCGTTTGATGATTTTTCATTCCTGCCATCTCACGAAGCCTTTGTTAACAGAAATGAAACTAGTTCTGGTACAGCTATACTGGTGCGTAAGTCGATTGATACACGTGATTGTTTGAAGTGCCCTTCTGGAAGAATAATATCGATTGTGATAGATAATGTTAACTTTGTAAACATCTACGGTCATGCTGGATCGCAACAGAGAGCAGAACGTGATGAACTGTTTGAAATTTCAGCTGTTGATCACATGAGCAAAACTGCAGCAAACTCAACGGTGATAGGGGGTGATTTTAATTGCATTTTGGAAGAAGATGATACGCGTGGTAATTTCAAAAATATCTGTCGTGGTTTAAAAACATTGACAAACCTGTTTGACTTAAAAGATGTTGAACTCAAGCTTAAGTGTCAGAAGAAACAGTTCACCTTTTTTAGAAATGACTCCGCTTCAAGGATTGATCGCTTTTATTCGACGAAATGTTTTTTAAATGAAATTATTAAATTTGAAACAAAAGCCGTACCGTTCTCCGACCATCATGCAATCCAGTTTTGTTATAAGTTTGATCCAAATCACAGAATCCCTGTGTACGGTAGAGGATATTGGAAAATTAAAGGTTTTTTATTACAAGATGATGATTTAACAGCCGAATTCGCAAAAACTTATGAAAGTTTGCGCTCTAGGGCGAAATACTTAAATAATTTTACAGAGTGGTGGTGCTTTGATGTTAAAAATAAAATTAAGCAGTTTTACAATTCAAAGTTTTTTGAGTACAAGCAACGCGACCGTGCTAAAAAAGAGGTTTGGTACACAAAATTGAAAGAGCTAGAGGAAAGACAACTGAATAACGAAAATGTAAGTAACGAGATGTTCGAAGTTAAATCGCGTATTGTAAGTGCAGAAAATCAGCGGCTTCAATTACTTTGTTCGGGATTTCAACCTAATACGATGCTAGAAGCAGAAAAAATGGGTATCTATCAAGTATCAAAGTACGTGAAAATGCACAGTAATCACAATCATGTGCAATTAAAAAATTGTGATGGTCTTTTAACCGATCAGATCCAGACAAAGGAAATTATTTATGATCATTACAAGAATCTGTTTGACGAAATCAATACCAACCAGAGTGCTCTTCCAATGTTAAATTCTATCAGGAAAGTACTAAGTAACGACTCTAAACAAGCTTTAACTTCGCCCATAACTGAAAATGAACTACTTGACACGATCAAAAACAGTGCAATGAAAAAATCTCCTGGGCCAGACGGCATAACGTATGAATTTTACTTGGTATATTACTCTATATTAAAAGAAGATTTGCTCAAACTTTTCAATGGAATTTATTCTGGCGCCATCAGTCCGATTGAAAACTTTTCCAGTGGAATAGTAACACTAATACCGAAAACTGGAAATAAGTTCAACCTGAATAATTATAGACCAATCAGTCTATTGAATTCCGATTATAAACTTTTGTGCAAAATCATTGCTAACCGTCTCAAAATTTATGTAGAAGAATTGATTGAAGAAGGTCAAACAGCGGGTGTTAAAAATAAAAGTTGCACGAATAATCTTGACGTGATCCGCACACTTACTGTAAAAGCGCAGCAGTCCAAAAAGTTTAAATTCGCGTTACTAAGTATTGATCTCGAAAAAGCTTTTGACACGGTTTGTCATAAACGATTATGGGAGACCTTGGAAAAGTTTCAGCTACCAGACCAATTGATTACCTGCATAAGGCAGTTATACGGGAAAGCGTCTTCTAGAATTCTCGTTAATGGATTTTTAACCCCATCATTTAAAATCAGGCGATCAGTGAGACAAGGATGTCCACTATCTATGATACTTTTTTGCTTATACATTGAAGCACTGATAAGACATTTGTATGTAAATGTTTCAGGAATTCTGATTTCTGGACGTTTTGTTAAAGTCCTGGGATTTGCTGACGATCTTACTCTTATAATAAGATCTGACAATGAATTTGATACGGTTATGCAGATAATAGGAAATTTTTCAATATTTGCAGGCATTAAGCTTAATGTTAAAAAATCTGGATTCTTAAGGTATAATAATTGCAAGCTAGGACCTCAGCTTATTGAAGAAAAAAAGGAATTAAAAATTCTTGGTTTATTAATAAGCACCAATTACAAAGTAATGGTAGAAAACAATTTCAAAAAAATTATACAGAATATAAATGTAACCACTCAAGCACATGCGTCAAGACGTTTAAGTTTATTAGAAAAAGTAATAGTTTTGAATTCTTACATTCTTTCCAAGTTGTGGTATGCTTCAAAAACTTTACCTCCAAGTAATGTGCACATTGCACAAATCAGGAAAACCATGGGATATTTTCTGTGGGGCTACCACAGAATTTTCAAAATTGAACGAACACAGTTGTATTTGCATAACCTCAAAGGAGGTTTAAATTTACTTGATCCAGATTCACAGTGTAAATCACTGTTCATTAGGAACATACTATTCGGAGACAATGGAACAACTGAGCACTATTTGATTTCAACCAGTAATCTAAAAGGGTTAACTCTCAATACTGTTAGATATATATCAAAAGCTAAAGAGATAAAAGAAATTCCTTACATAGTAACAAATAAACAAATATACAATAACTTAATTGACAAATTGAGTATTAGGGTAAAAGTGGAAGAAAAGTATCCACAAATTATGTGGAGCACTATTTGGGAAAATATAAATCATAACTTTCTAACTTTGTCTACAAGATCTACACTTTACGAGGTATTTAATGATATAGTTCCAAACAAAATTAAAATGTATAATTATTTAGCAAACGTAGATAATTTTGGATGCGATGTTTGTGGTAAACCGGATAGTAACATGCACAGAATCAAAGACTGTCCAAAAACGCTAGAAATATGGCAATGGATTTCGAAAATAGTGAAAAATAGATTAAAACTACAAATTGAATCGCCTCATATGTTGCTTTACAAAGGAATAGGAAAACGGAATAGCAAATACAAGGCAGCTTTATGGTTAGTTTGTGAGGCTATTGTGTATAATACTAATAATCACAGAAATCCAAGTTTGTTTCAATTTCAAAAAGGAATAAGAGACGTTAGATGGAATAATAGAAAGTTATTTAGTAAACACTTTGACAAATATCTTAACATCTGTTGAAATCGATACAGAAATTTGTTTAAGATTTAGCATTAAGAATAGCTTTAAAACATCTTTGTATATAATTCAATACTTTGTAATGTTTTTTTTATGAATGCTTGTTAAAAGGTAAATAAACAGTTAAAAAGGAAAAAAAAAGTAGTTCAAAAATTAATTTTCGCTCCACACACCCTTTCAATCCTAGCTTACATTTTGAATCTTCTATTAAAATTCGAGCTCATTTGGATGAAAACTTGGGCTGCACAGAAAAACAAAGTTTCTCGTTCAATCGGTCAAAGGTTTTGCCTATTCGACATTGAAAGCTAGTATCGTGCAAATAGGGGTAGTCGAGGCGGTTCGGCCAACGGTGTGGAATGAGCACCCTTTGAAAACTGCATAAATTCTTGAAATATCATCTGAAATAACATGCTACTCAAATGCTGATAAAGAAGTGAAGCAACAAGCATGTTATGAATCGGTTGAAAAACCGAAAAAGAAAAAGAAGTAAATTAAGTTCGAAAAAACTGATAATATTGCCCCGTATGGCACTTTCAAATTCCATCATTTTAGAATGATGATGTTTGACCATTAGAATATTCTTTAAACTTTGATATTTTAGCACGGAGTGTTTATAAATACTAATAACTTTCAAGTGTAAAAATAATAATTGATTTTTTAGATCATATGAGTTAATTTTACAACCAAAAATAATTTGCTCATTTAAGCCCATCGGTAAAAAAACGACTCAAAAATTGACAAATTTTGAAAAATCACACTTTTATTCGTGAACTTTATAAGAGAACGGAAACTATACAGTTCTAGTGTATTGATCTAAGAAATGATGGATGATACTCAAGTATCACTCATTTACAACGTCAATTATTGGGATGCTCTTTTTACGACTTTTTTAAAGTTGTTTATTCTTATTCAGAATTATACATCATGATCCTGAATATCTTGCTGACAAGCTACACATCTTTCGCAACACTCGTGTTCAACATTTTATGTTGCCACAACATTATTCTTCGTACTATGGCAATACTGTTCTTGTTCGTGCACTTGTTATATGGAATCAGCTTCCTTCTAGTATAAAATCAAAACATTCAGCCGAAAGATTCCAGCGGGCGTGTGTGAGCTGGCTTAATGAGGGTAGCTAAATGAAAGGGATGTTCAATAGTAATAGATCAATGAGATTTTTTTTGAATTTGAATTGAAAGCGTATTGGATTAAATTAGATTTCGTATAAAATGGGCTTCGTGGCCGTGCGGTTAGTGTCACCAAGCATTTAGCCGCATCGTGCTGAGAAGTGTGGATTCGATTCCCGCCCAAGACCGGAAAACTTGTTTTCAGGAATGGTTTTCGACTGGGCCACTGGGTTGCCTAGTGTGGTGCTTCCTTCAAAGGGCAAAATGCCAGCTGGAAGTGTATTAACATGTCCGTGTCCCTTACAAGCCCGAGACGAACCTCGAAAAAAATAAAAGATTTACGCATTGTGATAATGCGCTGCTGATCAGAACAAACTCACCAAATTTCTTTTTCGAAACTGCAATCCGTCACTTTGAAAAACATGTTTCTACAGAACATTTGCACGTGGCATAGCACCATCCGCCGAATCTAATTTTCATAAGCCGAATCGAAAAAACAAAATGCGGAACGAGGTAAACGTGAAAAAAAAACTTCAAAACGCAGCTGCCCGCGCGCACGGCTTGCTGCGATCTCATCTGGTAAAAGTACTGGAATGTATTTTATACATTTTAGAGAAATAATTGAGAGCTCCCTCCAAAATGATCAGCACACCTAATTTAGAATGCCGAGCAAATATATTTCCTGGGATCTCATGAAATTAAAGCCTAGTATCACTAAATATTGCTTCGTTGCTAAGCAACCGGACAATTGGTTAGCTGAGTCTCGGTTAAAATTAGAAAACCGATATTTGCACAGCCGAGCTCGTGAAAAAAATCTAATTGGGAGCATTGTGATGTTACTATTCTGGACTTCAAAAAGGCGTTTGATGAGAAGGCAAAAAGGCGTCCACACATAATGAGGAACATCACAGGCTCAAATGTCGGAACAAGAATAACAACTTGTATAGAGACTTTTTTGAATGAACGATTGTTTCAGGTTACAATTGGAGATCACCGGAGTTGAATTTGAATGCAAACCAATGAGGTTCCGCGAGGTTCTGTGTTGGCCGTAACTCACTTTTGATTGATATTAATGGTGCTTTCAACAAAATACCAAAAAAACTTTTTTTTTCTCTAAACTATGCCAATGACATTGAATTGATCTCCGTTGGTAAATCTTACCGATGGGTAAGACGTCGAATAGCTCTTGCTATTGAAAATGTGAGCAGATGGCTTCACAAGGTGAGCTTTCCTCTATCTGGAGAAAAATCTAAAATGATTCATATATGTCATCAACATCATCGATAAAAAGGTCAACGGAAACCAGTCAATATTAACGGAATAAATATTCCGGATATGAGAGTGGCAAAAATGCTTGGTGTTACTATAAATAACAGCGGGAGATTTCAAAAACATTCCCATGAAACCATCCAAAGCATGAAAAATCGTGTAAATCTCCTTGGAGCAATAAGATTCAGAGTACAACGCTTAGAAGATTTTGTGAAGCAGTAGGTTTATCGAAGCTCTTAAATGGAATCATTCGATACTAAATGTATAAAACCATATAATAAAGTATATAACAAAAAAATTAAGAATTGTAACGAGGACTTTGTGCAAAAAATCAGGACTAGCTACCGCAATTGAAGCAGGCGTTTTGCCTTTCGATAGTAAGGCAGCGTCCTTTTAGTACGTAACGCCAAAATTGAACAAAAATTGACCCCTCCCCCTCCCCACCATTACGCTTTTTGTACGAAAAAAATATTTTTTTTTGTGAGCCGTAACGCTTGAGCCTACTCCTCCCTCCCCCTAGATCGTTACGTATTTTTTTTTACAGGGGCCTAAAGTATCCGAAACATTGGTCCGAAGATATTGTAAATTAGCTGGAGACCCTAATATAACTATTACGATCTTGGAAGCTGAAGTCAAAGAAATATTTACATCTCGAATATACCCGATACTGAGAAACTGCTCTGGGTCGGCTGCCGTTCGTAGAATGAATCCGCTCCATCTATTGACTAGTTTGTACGAAATAAAACTGACAAATCTAAAACACCAACCTTTAACCCAGGCCTGCCCAACCGTTTACCCATAACGCGGGTAGATCACCTTTTCGTGGTGCGTTATGGGGTAAAGATCTACCAATGAAACCTAGTCCTGACTGCTTCAAACGAAGAGAACAGGATGCTATAGTAATCAAAGGAACACTATTAGTCCTTGTTACATTTTAAACCTTGTTAAAAGTGACAAGTCTCGGTTTTCCAGTAGCCGAGAATGACCTTAAGACAAGGATAAAAATGAGTCGAAACCAACAAGTTGTTTTCTAATCTTTTATTTATTGTTCTCTAGTTTGAAGAAGTTAGGACTAGGATTCTGATGCATGGACAATATCGGTGTCACTTCCCGACTTTATCAAGGGATCCGATTTTGACTGATAAAGGGGCGTGCCTGCGGAGAGTGTACCCACCACACCCTTCGAAGGGTTTAAAAAGCGGAACCTTTCAATTAGAATCCTTTCCTGTGATCAAGTTAGGAATGACAACTGTAAAAAAAAACGAATACTTTATCACTTCTCGATAGTGACAAAGTAACACGACATGCACTATACAAAGGACACGGGATATACTACAATAGAACAAATATTGATCGCAGTGGTTTATGTTCCGAACAGAAAAAAAAACCTTTTTGAACCGTGGGCCATATCTCAGAAATTATATTGGGGGCGGGCCAAATTTTTTTTTTTTTTTCAAACAAATAAAATAAAACAATTTTTTGGAGAAATTAATAAGATAATGGTCTGTTCAGGTAAAGAGTCTTTGAAAATCTTACTCTTAATTTTGTATAAGAAATATGCCAAAGATGTTATAAGAAACCTACTCAGAATGAAGCCACAATCTCATCCACCCATATTTGAAAATCTTGCCTAGAGTTATGTGAGAATCCTGGTTGATATTTTGCAAAAATCCAACGCAGCTTTTTGTAAGATTTGTTTTTAGGATACTCTCTGAATCTTCTTATTAAATTTCCATTCTGCAATCTGCAAGGTATTGTCAAGTATTCTATATGAGTCTCGCAAGGAATTGGTTCAGAAATCCATCAAGAATTTTGTGAAAATTTGATTCTAAAGATTCTGACAAATTCTGCTAATGGTATTGTAAGAATTTTTGCTAAGTTGTCCGTGAAATTAATGTACAGTATTTAGTAAAAGCCAAGTCTTTGTGGTGATATTCTTTCGACTAATTAGGCCTTGAAGTTTAGTTTTTTAATCAAATATTGAAAAAAGTCATGACCGAGTGTTCAGGCAATCCTAATAAAATTACGATTATTTTTAAAAAGTGTGATTTTTATTCTGAACCTGAAATTGACGCTCGCAAGCTAGATATATGTGTAGATAAAAATATGTAAGCATTAAATTTAAAGAAGAAAGTAGCCAAATTTTCCATATTATCATAATATGAAGTTGGATTATTTTGAATGGTTATTAAAATAAAGTAAATTTTAAAGATTCCGAGCTTTGAAAGCAAAAAAAAAATCATGAAGTAATGTAAATTTTAAAGAATCTGAGGTCCAGAACCAAAAAAAAATTTTTAAGGAGTTGAAAACCAACGTTATAAATCATTATACTGCAATATCAACTTAAAAATTAGATTTTATAATGATCCTGGGTATACACTGATTTTAAAAAAAGTAGTCAACGGGCCAGATATCAGAAGAGTCTTCTAACTCTTCGCGGGCCGCACAAAATGACATCGCGGGCCGGATGCGGCCCGCGGGCCGTACGTTGGGCAGCCCTGCTTTAACCGAATGAAAGCTTTATTCATAATCGAACAAAATAAAAGTCGACATTTCATATCTCAATCTCAATGTGATTTTTATGCCTGATTTCTCTCCTCATGACAAAATGTCGAAAGACAAAATGTCGAATGCCAAAACGTCGAATGCCAAAACGTCGAATGCCAAAACGTCGAAAGGACAAAATGCCGAAGGGACGAAACGTCGAAAGGACATAATGTCGAAAGACAAAATGTCGAATGCCAAAATGTCGAATGCATAGAACGTCGAACACGACAACCCGTCGAAAAGAAAAAAAAATAACAGCTAGCGATGTTCTTTCCCCTCCGCTGATTAATGTCGTTTCCATGGTACGATTATAGTGTTGTTATGTTTTGGAAAACAAATTAAAGATGTGTGCAGTAGAAAAGACTGATTCCGAGTACCAGAAGTAGGTAAGCGAATTTTATAGTTTAAATTCAAGCCTTATTCCAATTTTCTAGTTTAAGAATATCGTGATCGTGCATTTAAACGAAATTTTTGGGCTCTGCATGTACTAACTCTATTGCTGCTAATCTGGTGTACAAGGGAAGATTTCAGCTTGTTTAAGGCATCATTAGGCCATTGTGCTGTACTCGGTTTTATTTCGTATGTATTGAGAACGAAGTTTTGAGCTATGGAGAAGGTAACAATTGGAAACTAATTTATATTCCTATTTTCAGACTTTTTATTGCAACGGTGAGAGACAAAATGGAGCCCAAAAATCGCTGAAATGGAGTCTTATTTTGAACGTTTTTCGAGATTGCTGCATAAATAACTATCCATATATTTCTCAAATGTTTTGTGTATTCCTGGAAATACCTATGAATATATTTGCTCTTCTATGAGTTTTTGATTATCGAGTACTGAATTCAATTCTTACTACTTGCATACCTGTAATGTGCAAAAATGTAGGTAACCGTACATACAACTGCCGATAACGGTTTGTTCTCATATTTCATAACGCTAGAATCGGCCATTTCGGGCACACACCCACTCCAATGTGACGCTTTTTGAATTACAGTTTTTTAGTATTAGTATGAGCCGTAAAATCATTAGGGCACCAATCCACCCTCTCCAGCGTTATGGGATTTGTGAATGGACGAAGGCGTTCATAGTGCCACATTTATGTATGACTATTCTCTTAAAACATCAATTTCCAACAAATTAGAACGAATGTCACTGAGATGAATAATTGCAATACATATTGAGATCTTAAACAACATCTTCTTCCAGAGTCAGCACTAAAAAATTTAAAGAACGAGTTCCGAAAGAGAACGCTAAGGAGCTGACAGGAGCAAAGCAAAATGGTTTGAGGGGAAACATGTTGCTATTCGCATCGCAACCATTTATTACTTAGTAACGCTAGTTATCTTCAATAACAAAAACCTCCGCTAGAAAAAAATCATTGCTTTCGACGTTTTGTCTATTCGACGTTTTGTTCCTTTCGACGTTTTAGGATTCGACATTTTGGCATTCGACGTTTTGGGTTTCGACGTTTTGTCTTTCGACATTTTGTCCCTAAACCAATGACGATATGCTTACTATCAAAGATTACTAGACTAAACCAATGGATTTAAAAAAAAATATGGAAGACGAAATGACGTCTGTTTGTTTTCAATATTTCTGGTAACAAAGTGATTTTCAATGTTGTATTCATTAATAATTTGTTCTATGTCTCTATCTCTCCCTATCTCGATGGGCTTCGATATCAAGATGTGGAAAGTCGACCGTACAAGGATCATCAACAAACTGTACTCGGATCAAAAGCGGATAGATCAGTGAATTCTCTGCAGAAGCTGCAGCGTTATCAATAGCCATTGATGGTACACATCTTTCACCAACCGTAGTTTTTTTTAATTCCGTTAGTTGTTTGTCTGCAATTTTAAACGGAAGCTTGAATCATCCATTCCTATAGTTGGTAAAGCAGAAAATGTGTAACAAGCAGGCATTGCAGGATTCGCTCTCATTTGAGTATGAAGCACGATCAAAGCAAGCAAAGAAAAACATCCCATCTGTTGCGGTCCACGATCGTCATTGTATCGCAAGGTGTAACCTGGGAGGGAGAAACCAATACAAAATTTCTGTACGTCATATTGAGCCGAGATTCCGCTGTCACGAACTGTCACTGTGAGCCCAGATCTCAAACATTGGACTAACATGAAAAAAGCGCGTAACTGATTAAAACACATTTTCATATTTCATCAGAAGTGATAAAAATCGAATGAAAATCAATTCATGCACATAACGCAAGTAATGTCACGTGAGCACCATTTAATCTGATTGAACATAATGCATTGAAAAACGCATCGTTCTACTTTTTCCAATGAAAATGAATATTTAGTGCATAGAAAACTGTGGCCCTTTTTTCATGTTTGTCAGGAAAGATCGAAGGTGCACAACAAAAGCAAACTACCGATTTTCTCGAAGCCTGCCTTGATTGTTGTTGGCAAGCTGGAGTTATCTTGCAGTTCAAAATAACATTGTCTTATATTTCGTGTGTAGTATCGGTGCCTCCCTCCCAGGGTGTAACAAGTCTGATAAATGGAAGCAGTGAGCGAGAGCCCCAAAGAGAGAGTGATGATAAAATCCATTTTTCTCGCTTGTTTACCGTTGGGGATAGGTGTTTTTCTTTACTGGCACGATAAACAATCCACGAACATCCAATAGCAATAGTGTCCCCCAGGCTTGGAGCATGTTTAGAGGTGTTTTATCATGCACTACTATTCCCCCAATATGATCAAAGTTGTAGCAGTATACGATAAATAGTCTCTCATAATGTGCAGCATGTGATGATAGTTACAGAGAGCGATACGTGAGAGATTCTCTCAATTTTCTCAGGATTCAATCCCTGAATATAAGTATATCTCAAAATTGATGCAACCTAGAAAAAATTTACTTTAGTACTTTTCGATTGCAATTTTTCTTAACTTTCAAATAATCACATAAAAAATTATTGTTTTCCTCTATTTCGATTTTTTTTCAAAATCTGTAATTTTTTTAAAAAATCATGACTTTTTTGTCCATAATTCTTCCATTTTGAAACATTGTGCAATAAATCACATAAGTTGTTCCCTAAAACATATCCAAAAATAAAAAAAATCGAAACTGCGTTTCTGGAGAAAATCGATTTTAAAATTTTGTTTTTGAAATAAAAAATAATCTGTAACTCTTTTTTACCGTGCATATTTTTCTCCATATAGTCCTAAGCAATACCTACAACTTTTTAGAAGATCTCAAATCGATCGGACAAACCGTTTTCGAGATACAGTTTTTAAAAGATATGCCATGCATTTTCCGATACGCCCTTCTCAAAAATAAGGCGAGGTTCAAAATGGCGGTCTGAAAGTGCATAATGGCATTTTTGGTCATAAAGAATCTGTATGCAAATTTTCAGGCGATTCAAAAAATACAAAAATAATCGGGTTTGCGAAACGGCGTGGAACCGCTCTCTTTTCGCTGTCAGTTCAATCGAAGATGGCGTCGAAACAATAAGCACTCCGCGAGCGTGTTGTACGGTTCTATGGTTTTTACCGTACTTAACGAAAGAAATGAAACCGACCATCTTGCCCCAGTGCCGTCCCCTTGAGGACTTTTGCGGCACCCTCAGTGTCCTAGTGTACCAAAATTATTGGCGAGCCAAGCATCTGAAAGATGAAAATCAGTGCCAACGCTCTTGTGAGAGCATCGTGACTAAGTTGCGTCGTACGACTGATCCGTACGATGATCCTTCTCAAATATTCATTGATTCCTTTTTTTAAGAATATACATTCCCGCATAGCTAAAAACGCTTTCATAGGTTGTCCAAACAATATGTAAAACATAAGTCATACGTTAACTGTTTCCGTTATTGTAGCCTATTTGTTTGACTATAAATATTTTTCAGTTATGTACTGTATCCCACCCTACATCTACTATTTCATTACTGGTTAACGTACAGCTTAATGTTATCAATTAGTTCCATATAATCCACATTTGAAAATTATGAACAAATCAATTATAGAAAAACATACGTGGGTTGTATCACAGATGGTAACATTTTGGGATAACATTGAAGCATGGTTACATACTGTTCACAAAGTTGGAATAGATGCCACACAAACATTGCAAATTTTATGGTTTCAGATTAAACATACCGTAAGGGGAATGGTTATGCGGCGCATGTGTGCGTTTGGCTAGTCCGGTGAAAATTTTTCACTGCAGTCTGTTGTCATATTTGTTATCATTTCTTCGAAAAGCATTTCGGAACTTCTTGGTAAGATAATTCATCCGATATTGCGTCTAAATAACGTACTTAATTTATTGTCTGTGCTTTCAGGGCTGCCGAAACATTAATTGACTCGAGCATGCTGTTGCAAAACATTCTCAGGTGAGTTCAATTTTCATTTTTCGCTGGAATAAGAGTTGACAAATTTTCATTTGTTCTTTTCAGTAGTCCAGAAACACGATACATCAATGCCACAAAATTTGTGGGAATATTATTACGTCTATCAACGGCCTTAGAGCAGGAAATGAATCACCGGACTTGATTTTAGACCGTTTCGCAACTTCCAGCAGTTGAGCAGTGATGTTTTTGGTGTGGCTCATTCGACGCAATAAAGCTCCGGAGGTAAGAAACCTTGACGTTGAATAAGATGAGCTTGGATGGATTAATTTTGTTTCATTTTTTGCTTGGCTGTTAGAATGTTGACTTTAGATCGTATTAATACATGTGATACTAATATATTTTATTTGTTTTGTTTGTGTCTTAATTTTAGAGGATGAATCATAAAGCAGTTCAGGATAGTTTTTCAAGACAATTATTCCTCCAACTTTCGGAACGGATATGAATTTCTACGTTTCAGGGCCTAAACACCGCCGATGAGGTTCATATTGATTGGTTGCTATAGCCGATTGGTAAGGCGGTGGAATCGACAGACTTGGGAGACATAAAGGAAGAAGGCAGGTTTTGGGGTTTCTGTAGACGTTATATGTGGTACATCACGATGATGAACAGACCAACGTGAGTAAGATCTTTGCATTGGAACACGAAGTATAAATTAAAGGCGCTAAAAATGTGCATAAATAAAAAAAATATAAAATTTCAATACAATTAAGACTGAAGTTCTTATTCTATTATGAAAATGAAACAATGAAACAGAAAATATGCGTAATTAGCATTACGCATATTTTCTTGTTTCATTGTCCATTGAATTTATGTATCAAATGGCTTAAGTATAACAGAACAAATCCACATACGGTTAAAATACAATAAAGCAGTATAAACCAACTAAACCACATACATTATTCGTATTCAAGCCAAATTTATGGTAAAACTGTTCTAGTACTGTTTGCATTACTGTGGGCTGAACAAAAAAGTGGATAGTATATCTACAATTTGGCAAACTGTAAACGAGAAATTTTGTTCGAGAAATTCGTCATTTTTAAATGGTGACATAACTTAACCGCCTATTCCCCATACTGTTATTTTCCCGGTTACTGTTCCCCAAATTGTAAAAACCGTTTGCGGTAGTGTCGACTTATTGTTATTTTGGATGTTGTACGAAATTACTGGTATATTGTTGTAAATAGTTGTGCACAGTACGGGATACAGTACGAATATAGTTATTGATTATGCGGGTTATGTTTCAAATAAAAATACTGAATTCGTTGAAAAAAAAAGTTTTTTAATGTATGTCTAAAAAACTATTAGGGGTATTCACTTAACAGCGTAAAATGTTGCGTAAGTCACAGTAAACTGATTATTTTAAATCTTCCATTACATTGTGTAAACTGTGATTGGAATATTTCAAACTGTCAGAATTCATCACATAATCGATCAAAGGACGCGTTGGTTGTCGTAACAACTATTATTTGAAAACAAACAAACTTGCAAATAAATCATATCCATGAAAATAACCAGACCCTAGATCGGAGCAGAAAAGCATATAAGAATAGGGCTCTGCATAGAAATGTACCTCTCCCTTTCACTCTTTCACTAAATTTGTAAACAACAAGGCCAGTAAAAGTCAAAATCCCATACAAAATCAAAACAGTGCAGAGGCCTATTGCATAAAATGGCATTAAGGACATGAACCAATAATTTCAAGCACGGTTGGTTTGGAAAAAAAAAAAAACTGTCAGTCGGATAGCCTCCGAATTTGACTTTGACACTCTCCGATGCACCCTCCGCCGACGATTTTCGAGTTTTTTTTTGCAAACGCCGCTAGAGATAGTTGAATGTATTGTGTAGTACTGACTTATGTTCTCTGCAAGTTTAATTTTGAACTTTTGTTAGTATTTAGACCAGAATTAAGTTAGACATCATTGGGCTGCTGAATGCCTGTTAATGAATTCAAAAAAAAAAATTACCAGGAATTTGTACAGAAAACAATGCGCTAATCTTGTAGGGAGTGTGCCAAGCGATTAGCCTGGAATCTCTATTTTTTTACAAAGAATCTTCTAAACATCTTTGGGATAGTACACAAATTATGTCACGCTAAATTTCGACTTTTTCGACCCCCCCCCCCCTTTGTCACGTTTTTTATATGAGTCCTTCGGAAATTTTGTAAGGCTTGTCACGCTTGACTTGACCCCCTCCCCCCCCTTGGAGCGTGACGTAATTTGTGCATGACCCCTTTAGAAATATAAGATATATCCTAAATTAATTAAGGATCGCTTTTCACGTTCTGCTCTTTGAGAGTGTTAAAAAAGTGTTTAGAAGAGGGAGTGTAATTTTAAATTTCGGGCGTAGAAAATGGCGTAAGTACCAATTTTAGTTTTACGAATTACTTTCAGGATGCTATAAATAAATGCCCATAAAACCACGGGCAAGGTACTTTTGCCTTCAAAAGTTCTTGTCGACTAGAGCGTGACTAGTTGGCCCACTCTAAAAGAGGCTATGAAGCGTATAGCTATTTTGAGGCCAATTGTTCTAGATGAATGTTCTAGATGAAATCTGGTCCGCTTAGACTGACATTCAATTAATCATGCCAAATCTGGCAACACTGCATCACCGTTGTCTGAAATGGCCGTATTATTGGGACAAGATGTACCTACACTACGCCCAGTTGTTCCCAATCGCTCACGTTTTTCAGCTTTCTGTCGTCGTCGCCGTTTTCGTCAGTTGACAGCACACCGAGAAAGCGTATGAAAATCAGAACACTCGGCCTCATATTGAGCTTCTGGAAAATCGGAAATCTCGACCCCCGGTCTGGATGGCATGAGAGGAAGGGAGTTTTCTTGCAATATCCAGTCTTGCTTCACTTCCACTGCCGTCATATGTGCGATAGAAAAACATGGCCCCAACGCATAAATGTGTGTTATTTTCTTTCCGGACTAGGACAAAGCCCCAAAGTGTGTACCAACCGGAGAAAGACAGCGAAATGGATGTGGAGTTGCGAAGGGACGAATCAATAAAACTTTATTGCTTTATGATGTTTACGATTATTTCACGATGTCTTGTTAGCATTTTGCCGGAGCGTCCGCCATCGGTCGGTGGAAAATCGTCCGGATTTTGGGGTCGTTTGGGGATCTTTGCGCGAAAAATTTCGGATCTCCTCTCTCAACGGGCATGGCTTGATTAATCATTATGGCACATAAACGCTATCAGATCCAGCGGAGGGTTATTTGCGGATTTTTTCGGAGCGACTTTTCTCCTCAGCGTCATTTCGGGAGATCGTTTTACGATCTGCGGTACTTTCGACGGGGATTTGGAAAGCATCACCGAACCCAAGAAGAGGATGACGCGGTGGACACAATCGAAAAATGGTTTCCCTCTTGAGCCGTTCAATCGGGGGATATGGCTTTGGGGTTGCTCGGGGCATATAAATTGTGTGTTTTGGCAAATGGAAGCGACTAGAAGCGCGTTTGTTTTATGGGCCCTCTGCGTAGAAGAATGTTAACTTTCGAGTGATTATAGACTTAATTCAATTTGTCAGAGGTAATCACTTAATGGAATGATCAGCTAATTAATCAAGTCTAGGCATATGGCAAACTGATTTGTTGTGGATAGCAAACGGGTGATGCCGGTTTATAATACCTTCTCAACAGCTTATGCAAATGACATATAATAGATGATTAGGTCGACGGCAACGAATATTTAGAAATTTGCAAATCTTACCTCTGTGAAATTGAGATTACCCCGTGTGCGTCCATTGATTTGTTATGAGCTTAATTACGTTTTCGAGCACATTTATATAGGTATTCCTGGCAATGAGCAGGTTTGCGTTTTAATCTTAATTCGTACACTAATTATGTCATGGTCCAAGGGAAGGGGGGCGTCAGTCAAGACAAGTGAGATGAGCATAATAAAATTTTCGGAAAACTCATACAAAAACAACGTGACAAAAAGGGGGGGGGAGGAGCAGAGCCGTAGCGTGGCCTCACAGCGCCCTTGGCAAACCTTCCTTTGGGCGCCCCTAACAATGAAAATATATACTAAGGTGTGGAAGAAGAAGCAAATGCTATGTATTAGTAACAAGAAAAAACGTAAACAAAAATCTAATACGTCACTGTTTTACACGGCTTCTTATGGGAGCTCGCTTGTTTGTAGTTGTGATGCATTTTGCACCGTACACGGATGTCACTCACACTAAATGTCGTTTTCCTCACCACGGTATATTCTCATTGCGCCCCTAAGTTAGTTCTGTTTTCATGATGCAAGTATGCGATTAGTTTTCGTAGAACATCTCAAGTAATCATGCTGCTCAAGTTGTAAAACATTACTGAACAGTCTTCACGGTGTGACATGAACCCAACGCGAACGTATGTTTTTGCACTCATTTGAACATTGCATCCAATGCTTATGCTGTACAAGGAAACTTGTACACGAACTTGAACACGAGCGCAATGTACAAGTTTGCGCACAGGTTTGTACCCATGTACAAACCCGAGTACGAAACGCGAGTACGAACCCGTGTACAAATCCTGAGTACAAACGCATGTGCAATGTTCACCAGTTGATGCTTCGGTTTGCGTTCCGTTCTGTTTAATTTGAGATTTTCGGCATCCTTTGGAGACTGAATACATGTGAGTTAGCTTATGAAAGCTGATTCGCTTTTTATTTCTGCTTTAACTGCCAACATACGTATCATTATTTTAGTATATTAAAAGCATTATTCTTCTTCACATTACGTCCTCACTGGGACAGAGCCTGCTTCTTAGCTTGTAGTTGTGTTCAATGAGCACTTCCACAATTATTAACTGAGAGCTTTCATTGCCTTTGTTGCCATTTTCGCATTCGTATATCGTGTGGTAGGTATTATCAGAGCTTTAGCGTGGTCTCATGGCGCCCTTGGCGAACCAAAATTTGAGCGCCCCTTGTTTGAAGCTCAAGGTTTTTTTTCTCAATATATTAAAAATGCATTATATTAACTATAACACTCGAAATTCTAGCGCGACTTCTGTACAAATGGTTCAACAAAATCCTCAAAGGTTATGGTAATGCTGTTTATTAATACTTTGAATACATAAATTGAAGTATTGGATACAATTCTGTAAAAAGTCATACACAATATATCAAATTTTATTCTTGGGAGGTCTGTCTGATAGTCAGTAGGTTATTAGATTTTCTAATACATTTCCTGTTTTGGCTAGACATGAATCTGCAGAAACCAGAGGGATCTATTAAAATATCAGTTTAGTTTATAATCCTGATAAAATGCTTGTACACAATTACTGACCCATTTATTTTTGCTTAGGTTTCTCAAGCTCTTGTTGTTTTTGCATAAATTCCATCAACATAATTTATAACCCATTGCTGACCAAAAAATGCGACAAAAATAAAAAGCAGAAAATTTTAAGAACATTTTCAGAGGGATAGTAATTTTTGCTAAAATATCTCCTTATATATCTATAAAAATGTCAGCATGAGATTATTTGGCAAATTCTATCATTATTTATTAAAAGAATTCTTAGAATGTTATTGAAATTTCGTTTTCGTTTTTTTAGTTCAATCGAACTCATATTATTGAGTGAGAACATTCATTTCAATTCATGTTGAAAATTTTGCTCATGTTACGAGTAATACTTAGTATTATGGCTTCTCATACCTGTCCTCATTTCAATATCAAATAGTTCTCTAATAACCTGGATCAGAATGTTGTGAGAATTGTTCTGAAGATTCGATCTGATTTCTTAGATAAGATTCTATGGAAATTCGACCCAGAGTCACGTGAGAACATTCTCCAGAACTGACAAGGAATCCTACTTAAAATTTTGTCAAAAACTGTTCTGACAAAATCTCACATATAACTATGTGGAAATTGACCAACCAAGATTTTGTAATGGACTTTATATCCTGGTTATGTGAGAATATGGGTAATAATTATGTGGAATCCTACTATTCTAATGTCAATCAGCTCAGAATCAAAATTTGGCAGAAATCTATCTCAATAGTAGTTTTAAAGGCTGAAGAAATAGTAGATTGACTGACCAAACTTTTTTATTTTAAGCTTTCTGCATTATTACATACAAATTAAATTAAAATTTTACTATTGTTCGTGGCTTCCTCCGAAAGATTTGTGCCTTTAAAGTTTTGATTGATTTGTCTTCCTAACTGTTTCACCTTAACTTTGAATTGATGAGCCCTTATCTAACCACTCGTTTGGTTGATATTTTATAGAAACTGATTTTTTGTATCTTTATCTCCAATTCATTACTTGAATTAGATTCTAATACATTGAATTAGATTTTTTTAATAAGTCTGAGATTTGCCACAGGAGTTTTAAAATAATTAATTTTTAATCATTTTCTAACATGTCTCAAATATATTTTATTGAAAGCAATTTAGTAACTTTTCCTCAAATTTTCACTTTTTACCTAATTTTTTTCTGGTGTTACATCCTAACTGGACAGAGCCTACTTTTCAGCTAAATGGTGGATGTATGGTAACTTGTTCTTTGTGAGAGGAGTGCTTTATTGAAATTAGCAACCAATAGAGGTGAAAAACACTTGGAAGCAATGTCGAATAAGTCTGCACTGGAATATTTTAACAGAGACTAGTTTCATTTCTACTTGTTAAAAAAATACTTTACTATTCGCTAGAACTTGAGTCACCACAATGTGAATATCCACAACGCCACACAAAAGCTTTGTCTTACGTCACGTTTCAATAAAACTAAACTAAACTAAGTGGTGTTCTTATGAGCACTTCCACAGTTTTAAGCTTTGCTTGCAGATTGACCATTTTTGCATTTGGATTGGATATCGTGTGGCAAACATCAATATACAATATGCCCAGGAGATTGAACTAACAACCCTCATTATATGACTATCTATGCCCCAAAATTTTCATTGTAATGTTTAGGGTTTTTTTTTAACTGTCTCTATGAGAGACGCCCTTATTAAATATGTTTCTTCTAAAATTTTACCAAGCTTGTCACGCATTTTGGCGCCCCCTTAAGGCTGGCGCCCTTGGCGGGTGCCAACCTGGCCAATAGCACGCTACGGCACTGGGGAGGAGTCGAAAAATTTGAAATTTAGCGTAACATAATTTGGGTATCATCTCTATAAGCAATAAACGGTTCATTTTAGTTTACATCATAAGTGTTATAAGCAGAGACGAAAATACTCAATCTACCCTCGCCTACATTGATACTTGCTGGGTAGAATCTTCGTTGATTTTTATTTGTTTTATCCTCGCCTTGACAACACAACAAAGATTGGCAAAGCGCTTGTGCAAGATTGTCAGTTTCCTTTTAACCTGCTGCTACTCAACCGCTTTTTGATAATCAAATACAAAAAATGATATTCATTCTAATCAGCTTGACTTTTTTACATTCCGCTTCGGGAAGTTGTAATTTTTGCACGAGGCACACTAAAGACCCGTCAATATAATCCATTCCGTGCATCGGATCCATCATTACCCGTAAAGCAGCATATTTTTTAATTAATATGAACCTCATTGATAATCAATTTTCTAAAACTGACACTCTTCTGCTTCTGATAATCAAAAACACCAACGACATACGGGCATCGTTGTTTGTTTTGCCCATCTACTTTTGTGCCATCTTCATTGGTACAATCATATTGGTGGTGGTGCGGTTACTTTGATGATGGCATAAATTCAGCGAATTGAGTATAGTGAGCATGATTTTTTTCGTCCCTGGTTATAAGAATCCACATTAATGTTTAGAATCATTGTATTACGAAGAACCATTATCTTTCTTCCTTTAAAGATAAATTAGCATGACATCCTAAGACTAGAATCCGGACTAGAATAAATTCGAATTGAGCCTGATGTATTGAAATCGTTTTCACTTATTTAATGCCACTCAGCTGCATTATTTCATTATTAAGCAAGTAACACTAAATTATTCACCCTCCCATCTCGTTGAAACTTTGATAATTCCACAAAGCATTGCAGCTACCGAAACTTAACGAAAAAAAAGAAAAGAAACCCACTTTGGCACTCGTTGTTACATTATACTCCAATCACACCCCATTTGTCGTGTTCCGGATACATGGAAATTCAAAACATTCCTATGGAGGGCCAGGCCAAGAGAAGCGAAGGAAACGGTGCCACCCCGTGGGTCATAGTTTACCTCCGGCTGGTTGATTGAGCCCATTCCGTGTCGTAATTAATTAGCAACCGTGTAGCGCACAGCCGTGGAAAATACGACGCTCCGTTGGCTCTTGGCGGGTGCGAGAAGTTACATGTACTTGCATACCTAGCTACCTAACTATTGGAACCTGCGATTCGTGTTTGGAAGCAATTGGCTCCGGTCAGGATATAAAAGGATTGAGTTATCTAAATTTCTGCTGCAGCGAGCGGGGTAACAATCACAGTTGATATTGTTGTGGATGTGTACACACATATCGTTATTGAGTTGCGACGCGCGCAAGTCACGAACCGCAAGCAGCTGCCAGTGAACAGTGGTTATATGTAGAACAAATGTCGATCAAAAACTCAAATTTTCATTTCAACATAAAGATCTTCCGTAACTCCTCTGACACGATGGCCCCGACAATATCGTGTTATGGAGAGTTGTCTGTTATAAGCATGTAGAATTGTCTTTCTAAATTATCTTCATGATCTGCCTCAATCCAAGCATTATCAATTTCGTTAGTTTCAGCATCATTATGATGTCTTCAGTCTGTTCTCATACCCATTGTGCCAGCAGAAGAGTATGATTCTTCGAATATGTTCTGTTTTATCTAGATTATATTCCGAGGAAAGTATTTTTGATTGACCATGTTGATAAGTCGAGATAAGTACGAGTAGGACAAAACTTGGCCCTGTGAAGCCAAAAAAAAAACAATTATAAACTCTTTGAAATCTTTGACCGTGAAATGGAAGAGGCTGTTCTTTTCGAGTAGATAATTGAGTTTTTTGAGTGGTGTTGAGATTATTTTATACCTTTACCGGGAATGAAATTTGCAGGAACGGAAATCCAAATCTTCCATATTATTCAATCGTTATAAGTTCATTTCAAAACAATTTTTATTCTCTTTCAATGATGCTTAGGACAAATTAAATCTCGTTGGCTATGATTTTTTCTCGATTCCCTCGATTAGATACTTCCTCCAAATACATCTCTAAACTACTATAGATCAAATATATTGTTTTTCTTTTCGCCATTACCAAAGACGAAATAAGGACATCCATGTTCCATGCAGTTGCACAAAATGTTATGGCACATAAGGTATTAGAGCAAAATCTAGATTGCCATGAAAATGGTATTGCGACCCGTCAAACTTGGGTGGCTTTTACAGTACCGTTTTGATTCATATTACGGACACTTAAGGCCTTAGTGAAGTATAACCCAGCATAGAGCATACACAATAAATCATTCTGATTTCTCAGCGTTATTGAGCGTCGGAAACCCTTAACTTTCGAATGGTAGGTAAAGAATACGCTTCCGCAACTTGAATAGTTTTAAATAAATCGAAATGTGTGGCGTTTTCATGATTCTTATTCCGGACGCTTCCTCACTTTTGCCTCATATTCCGGACACTTGAATTCGAATTCCGGACAGCTCATGGAAATTATTTATAGAAAAATCAAACCATCAGTTGAAGTCGTCAAGCCACTAAAGAGACGTCTAAGGGCCGATTTCTTCACCTTCGCTTAAGCCGTAAACCACGTTTACCCATACGATTAAACCAGGTTTAAGGCCTAAGCGGTGGTAAAGAAACCGCTTATAAGGCAGATGGACATTATAAGTTTGCATAAGGACTGTTCATTTTATAAAGTGGACATTTTGTTTATGCTATATCTTTTTTATTTATTGATAAAATCGTAATCGGTTTTCTGTGTATCGTTGACCTATTATTCTTAAATGCTATGAAAATATAAAATCCTTGAAAATGCTTTTGGTTGAAGAGCTAAATATTTTTTCCAAAAACTCTTAAAAAAAGCTTAAAAAAGTTTAACATTATTTTTCGCAAAACAAAAATCCTTATTTTTATGAACAAATTGTATGTTTGTATCATTTACTATTCTACTAAAGGTAAAGCTTTAAAAATATCAATTATATTCCACCATTCTATGAAATTAGGTAACTTTAGTGATTTACCCATTTATGGCCAAATTTGCTGATACACCATCCTTTCACTCCCAGCAAAAGAGAAAAGTAAAAAGCGTGTTCAAAACTAGTTTGGATTACTAAAGAAACTATATTAGTATAAACGAAAGCTAAATCGTGAGATTAAACTACAGTCTTAAGTATAAATTTTACTGTTTATGGTAGTTTTACTAAAAAGTCTCATACTTTTAAAATCATGTACGCATATTTATCGATCTACAGCAAATTGTAAACAGTTTTCTCCGAATTTTTCAATTGGTAATCTCAGAATAACATATTATGAAAATAATATGTGGAAAATAAAATCGATTTTATTACAGCAGTGTTGCCAATTTTGATGATTGTCAATGTACTTCGATAGGTCTTCTAAGAATAAAACAATTGTGTTTCTGTTGTGCTTTGAATGTGACGTAGGGACTTACTAAGTAACTCTATGAAGGCGTAAGTTATTTTTCATATTAATACTGTATTAGGACTTCCGTCAGGACGTACTTTTACACAAAAAATTCTACCCATATAAATTCCCATCAAATTAAAAAAAAAAAATCTTTAAAAATATACGGGAAAATTGATTTTATTATATCTGTAAAATTGTTGCTCCAAAAATAACTTGATTTTTTCCATCAGGCTTCTGATTGATGATGCTTTCGAAGAACAAGCCTTTTTTGAAAATAGAAAATATAAATTATCGAATTTTCCAGCCAATTGCTTACAATCATTGATTTTGATAACCTCAAAAAATCGACCGAACTAATCGTTTTTCTATATTCGTGTGAAATTTAATTATTTTGGAGAATTTTTATTATCACAACATTGTACAATACTAGTCGAACGATGTGCAAAAAACCGATTGAAATTTCATTGATTAATAAGAAAGATACAGCATGCACAAGGTGTCCACTTTATAAAATGAACAGTCCTTAGATTTTTATGGAAAAAACTTATTAAAACGAGTCTCTAAAGTGAGAACTTTTGAAATGCAATAATAGAAGTAAACCCGACATCAATGTCCCTGGCCGTTACGAGTAGAACTCAGACAAAGCCTGCTTCTCAGCTTTTTGTTATAGGAGCATTTCTACAGTTATTAAGTAGTGTTTGGCCCTTTGAATCGGTTGCATTCTCCTTTCTTGGCGAACGACAGAACCCGGATCGTGTCCGGGTCGCGTAGTAACCCAACCCGAAAAGGTCCTCGACTAGTGGGATTCGAACTCATGACCCTCAGCTTGGTCTTGCTGAATAGCTGCGCGTTTACCGCTACGGCTATATGGGCTCCTAACGTATTCATCAATCATATCATTATCGTCAACCAATCCAGTGTTTCCTTGTGGAAGCGCAGAGGACTCATCGGCTTTCGTAGAGCAAGTAGCACGACAACATTTCCTTCCATCCCCAAATTGACCTGCATTCGGACGCGCGTCGGCGCCGTTATTGTTTGTTATAATGATACTGATCTTGAGTAGCGTATGTTGTTTCCTTGTATAAGTACAGCTGCTCTTGCAATAAAATAGTAGCAACTGCGGGCGGTTAAATATGCTCAAACGCTTATAGTGTGAAATAATGAAAGTATAAACTTTTTAAATATTTTTCAACTCGATTTTATGAAAGTACGCAAAATTTACAACAAAAAAGGTTTACGGAAAAATCAGACTAACTTTTACCGTTTTAAAGATACAGCGATTTTAATACAGTGGGATTCCGTTTTTGGCAACAAAGTCGAAATTTCCAGTTGCCAAAAACGGAACCGTGCCAAAATCGGAACCCATTTTTTTAATTTCAAAAATATCATTTTGACGTTGTTCCATCATAATTATGGAACCAAATTATGGCCAGACTTCCGAACGGTCCATTTTGAAGTAGATTTCCGTAGGATTGGACTATGTTATAAATCTGAAGATCCGTCATATTTATTTTGCCATGCGCTCTACACACTTTTTATAGCTGAAATATCTTCAATGTTGTTTTATAAACTTCATGTATACTATTATTATACCTAGGTCATGTAAAAACAATAATCGCATAAGTGACCTTTGTTCAAGAACAGAACAATTCCTCAAAGTAGTGTAAGAATACAGAAATTTCATTGGAAGCGTATTTACAAAAAAAAGTTCTTGGTGTTACAAAACTGAATGATTCTAGTAAACATACAGAAAAACCGGTTTGTATTTTAATCACAAGCGTCAAATTTGACAATATTCGATGATTTGAAAATGATTATTTGTAAATTAAATTTCTTGCATGGTGAGGCATCTGAAATCAAATGATTGACTACAGTCAAAGGACACACAAAAACAGCTGAAATCATTTGCTGTACCAATAAAAAACTATTATATTTTTTGAAACATAATATTGACTAAGCCTTCAATAGGATTTTCCATAAAAATGTGGGCTTCGTAGCCGTGAGGTTAGCGGCGTCAATCGTTTAGGCGTATTGTACTACGGAGTGTAGGTTCGCACCTGTCGGAGGAATCTTTTCGTCAAACAAAAATTCTTCATCTTCAATGAATGGTTGTTCCATGTGTCTGTTGTATAATATAAGTGCAGCCTTTGTTCTAAGACGGTGCATATTGTCTTTTAAATATGGATGAAAAATTCCTCTGAAATTATTTCAAAATTGTATAGAATCCGTTTGTATTCTAAACTAGCTTGCTAGGAATCCACAGAATCTTGCTTAGAATTCTTTGGATTTTACTTAGGAGCCAGATAGGAAATCACATCAACCCAAGATCTTGCTAATAATTTTGAAGATAGCGCTTAAACTTTAAAGATTCCGCTGCGATATTCTCAAGTTTCCGATCTAAATTCTCAAAAGTTTATAAGGACTTTCCAGAGTGCCACTAGCAATCCCCACATTCCGATGGAAACCTTTTCAGAATCCTTAAGATCATACCAAAAATACAGTTAAGAATCCGCAGTATTCCTCTAAAAGTTCACATGCTGCCTTAGAAATCTTATGAGTTTACAAGAAATCGACAGATTTTGCACAGCATACACAATATACATTCTCAGGATCCCGCAGGAAACCCCGAAGTAATATCCGATAGTAATTCCCAAGAATTCGCTGAAAATTCTCAGATGCTCATATTAAAAACATAGGAGCCAAAAAACGTAAGGATTCTCCAGAATCCAGTTAGACTACCCCTAAACCCAGCCAGGGGTCACCAGGGTCTTGTAAGGAACATTTTGATAATTTCATGCGGCGGGCATTCTTGAATTAAATCTTGATATGGCACGTAGTATACTCTAGCTTCAGTAATACAGGAATATAATGTTGAATCGTTTCTTAAAAAAGTGATTTACTTCTTTTGCTATGGTATATTCTACATAATCAATGCATGTAATTCCACAATAAAAAGAACAGTGAGCTGAAATAGCGAAACGAAATTGTAGATGAAAACTCTGTGTGATTTTTAGACTTTGTGTTCCTCTTATGTCAATGTTGCTTTGTTAAGAAAAGATGTTCCAAATCTGAAGAAATCTGACTTTTACTAATTACAATTGTCTACCGGCATACTCAAGTGGGCTGGTCATAAAGTGTGAATGCCTGAGAAAAAATGTTGGAACTCTAGTTGACACTAGTAGATACTCATAGAGATTGATGACTTCATGAAACGTTGTGACTATACGGCCATCTAGAATTAAATAAGCGCATAGGGGCCTTCTAGAAGTTGGTGACATTTTGAGAAATATCTGCGAAAATTGAACTTTAAAATGCGGTAAGCGTGAAGCTGGTTTGCTTTTCAAATGACTAAAACAAACAAAACAATAATATTTACAGAAAAATACAAATTTTAATGATATTGAAAAATGTTGCCAAAAACGGATCCATTTTGTTGCAAAAATCGGGGGGTGCCAAAAACGGAGCATGCCAAAAACGGAATCCCACTGTACAAAATTATGATATAATTTTCAATTTTCGGTCATTATAATGTTACTTAGAAACGGTTTGTCCGATCAGTTTGGTGTCTTCCGCAAAGTTTTAGATTATTGTTGGGACTAACTGGAAAAAAAATATACACTGTAAAAAAAATGTTGTAATTTTTTATATATCGAAAATAAAGCTTAAAAATCAATTTTCTCAAAAATCGTATGTTTTATTTTTTTTATTTTTTTATATGTTGAAGTAGACAAAAAATGAAGTCTTTTGCACAGTGGGTCAAGATGGAGAAATCATGGACAAAAAAGTTATGATTTAAAAAAGGTGGATTTGTTGAAAATGGTCATAATAAACTTTTCAAATGTTTCGGAAGTAATTAGCAAAATTTTCTCATATACCTTTTTTGTTGAAAATTTTGCGTACTTTCATAAAATCGGATCGAAAAGCATTTAAAAAGTTTATTTAGACCATATTGAAATATCAACCTTTTCTTTTAAAATCATAACTTTTTTGTCCATGATTTCTCCATTGTGACCCAAAAACGCAACCACACTCCAACCACAAAAAGAAAAAGCTGTTCGGATAAGCTTACCGTTCTATCCGAAAATCACAAACTCCATGCAAACTGTTCTCAAACAACACGGACTGCATGCAGTTTATAAGAGCGGTCACACGTTGAAGGAATATTTATGTGCCCTCAAGGATAAAATTCCAGCAGACGAATTGTCTGGAATCTACGAGATTCCCTGCAAAAGTTGTCCATCGGTATACATTGGACAAACCCGTCGGAAATTTAGAGTTCGTTTGAGGGAGCATAAAAACGCCGTGGACAACGAAAAAGTCCACGAATCAAGTGTGGCAGCACACTCTACAGAGCTTAACCACACCATAGACTGGGAACACGCGAAGCTTAAAAAGAGCATCAGAAAAGTTTCCCACCTGAATGCTTGGGAATCAATGTTCATCGCCACTGCAGAACAACCACTGATGAATGATGACGATGCTCCAATAACTTCGCCACTTTTCCTCTTGACGAAACGAAATATTCGTTGATGCTTTCTCTTTCTGACGAGTACTGGAGAAAGTACGAAGCTGTGTTGTTTTCTTCGTGTAATCAGTTGGACATCGTCCTGTAGATGGGCAACATCGAGCCCGAAACCGGTCGACGGAAAAGGTAAATTTTAATTCCTTTTTATGTTTGTAAGAACAATAAGTGTTGTGTCCAGTCTCGCGTCGTGTATTGTAAATTTATAAAATCGAGTTTAAAAATATTTAAAAAGTTTATTATGACCATTTTAAAAAATTCACCTATTTTCAAAAAATCATAACTTTTTTGTCCATGATTTCTCCATCTTGACCCACTGTGCAAAAGACTTCATTTTTTGTCTATTTTAACATATAAAAAAGTAAAAAAAAAAATTCAAAAATACGATTTTTGAGAAAATTGATTTTTAAGCTTTATTTTCGATATATCAAAAATTACAAAAAAAAATTTTACAGTGCATATTTTTTTTCCAGATAGTCCCAACAATAATTTAAAACTTTGCGGAAGGCACCAAACTGATCGAACAAACCATTTCTAAGTTATATATTTTTGAAAATTATTGAGGATTTTTTTCTTAGGCCCTTCTCAAAAGTAAGGCTAGAGTCAAAATGGCGAGCCGATGATGCAAAAAGGCATTTTTGGGCATAAAGAAAGCATGTGCAAAATTTCATCCAAATCAAAAAATATAAAAATGAAATTTGGGAAAAAAGTCGTCATTTTCTGTGGAACCGCTCATATAATTTGCCCTTCTTTTTGAAGAAGGCTATTCTTAAATCCTTATCAGTTATGCACACTTAAATTAGAAAGCTGCGACAAAAACTGCGTTCATGCCTGCATCGATTTAGTAGTATTTTTGTAGGATATTTTGTAGGATCCAATATCTCATGAATTATAAACCAGCTCAATGCTTATATAACAAACCATACAAATATTATGCTATCTGCTCAAGTTCTGTTCCGCAACTAACTGAAAATGTAGGACGTGATTCATAGCACGTCATGATTGTAGAGAGGAGGGGGCTCGATCAGGGAAGCGTGGTAATCCGTACAACAATTTCGCTTTCTCCATTTATGTGTCATAATGGAGAGGAAAACGAGGGTTGAAAATGGCCGAACCTTGAGTAATGAAATTAATGTAAACGGGATGGATTCGACTGGCTACGTTTTCCACTATAACTAGTTTTTCGGCTTCACAGTCATTAAAACGATTGCGTTGATTACTTTGTTATCTTCGCCTACGTTTCGGTCTGAGAGTGCACCTTCTTCAGGGCTCGATATTAAATCAACAAATCAAAATTATGCTGATTTAATGATTTAATATCAAGCCCTGAAGAGGTCCACTCCCGGACCGAAACGTAGGCGAAGATAACAAAGTAATCAACGCAATCGTTTTAATGACTGTGAAGCCAAAAAACTAGTTATAGTAGAAATTAATGTAGTTCATAATGCTTTTGGGGTAATGACTTTCCGGGTAGAGACCCATTCGGGGTGATGGCTTTCGAGGTAGTGGTGTTCGGGGTCACGGTATTCGGGGTAGTATCATAGAGTCAGTTTTGTTATATTTGATGCCGACCAATAAAGAGGTCAATATAAATCGAAAAAATCGCCTATCAAATAATGAAGGGCGCATTTAGGTGAATCGGATATCTCTGCATTTCAAAATCTTTGGACTTAGTTTTTTTTTCGAGCTAAACAGTTTAGTAAGCCATTTTAATATTGCATCTAAATATCTAAACACTAATATTGCGAAGGAAGCGACATACAATAATGCAATTTAACTTTGTGACTCGAGAATAATGACTTGACGGTAATCGACAGTAGGAACATCATTCGCTATTGTGACGTCTTTCCTAGATGGACGATAAAGTCACATAAAAACCCTTGTTTTTGATAAACATGGCATCACGCAGTAAAGTTGTTCAAAAATTACTCATTTTTCAAGGAGTAGTTAAGGCCCCAATAACTGCTTCCGGCGTAGCCCTTACATATTATGAAAGTAACATATGTTCCCTTTCAGCAGGTGATACAAAATTTTGTTTTAAGAGTCTTTTCATGCGTTTTTACTATAAAACAAATGAGCCTTATGAAACCGAAACCGACTGATAACGTCTTTACTCGAAGAGATAGGTGTGATGTTCAACCAAAACAAGCGTTTTAAAATATCTAACAACTTTGTTGAACACATAAAAAATGTTAAAAATATTGGCTAGATCTTCTTCTTCTTGACATTACATCCTCACTGGGACCGAGTATGGTTCTCAGCTTAGTGTTCTTATGAGCACTTCCACAGTTATTAACTAAGAGCATTCTTTGCCTAAGTTGCTATTCTCGCATTCGCATATCAGGTAGCAGGTATCAGAAGGCCGGCTCCAAAGGCACGTTCCCCACCATTTGGGAGATTTGTGCCATCGCCATATTTGAGCCTATTTCATCATCTACCCGATGGGAGAGGAAAGGGAAGGGAAAGATGGGAGGAAATAGGAGTGGGGTCCCTTGAAGAGGGAAAATCGCATAAGCGAAATGAGAGCATGTAGCTCCATACCACAATGGGTTCGAACAGCGCCCTAAAAAGGGCACTGCAAAACGCATGAGCGTAGAGATCCTATAGCTCATTACCACAGCGGGTTAAGAATAACAGAATGTCCTGAAGATTCAGGCTTCTGAATTCAGTTTCACTCAATAAGTGTTTACCAAGTAATTGGAATCGCATTTGCGAAAAAACTGGACAATTACATATCAGGTGATACGAAGTTCCATAATCGGAGTCACAACTATCACACACAAATGAGTCAGCACGCTGAATATTAGCCATGTGATAGTTGAGTCGGCAGTGGCCTGTCAACGCTCTGACCAAGAGACTGCAATTCTGCTTTGACAGATTTGTTAAATACTTCGCCACCCTTGGAGATGGCTCAGTAATGTACAATTTTGTTTGACGACATGACTCCAAACTATTCCAATATTGCTTGTGCTGAGTTGCCGCCCAAGAGTTTATCTGAAGCTTCACCCAGCACTTCGAAATTGGAATAGCCGGCTCAGGGCCAATGAAGTCATGCGATGCTCCATCGCGAGCTAGCTCATCAGCCAATTCATTTCCAGCGATGGAAGAATGGCCAGGTACCCATACAAGGTTTACAGAGTTGACTGAATTCAGTTCCTCAATTTGAGTTCGACATGCGATAACAAGCTTCGACCTTGAGTTGGCCGAAGCGAGAGCTTTTATAGCAGCCTGACTATCTGAACAGAAGTATATGACTTTACCCATTACGCGCTGTTGAAGTGCTGATTGCACTCCACACATAAGAGCAAATATTTCCGCCTGAAAAACGGTGCAGTTTCTACCAAGTGAGTAAAACTGATTCAGCCTTAGCTCACGAGAATATACTCCTGCACCAGCTCTACCTTCAAGAAGGGAGCCATCAGTGTAACATACTACAGTCGACTCTCCACATCTCGATGTTCTACATCTCGATATCTCTCTCTATGTCGATGATTTCATAAGTCCCTTCAGTCTGCATACATTTTCACTCTCCATATCTCGATATCCTCCTTATCTCGATATCTCCATAACTCGATGTGTTTCTGTTGATTGTTTGTTCTCAATTTTCTCTCCGTATGTCGATATGACCAATATCGAAGGTTACTAGACCAAAGTTTTGGGATTCAAAACAAATTAGGAGCGCAAAATGACGTCTGTTTGTGTATTACTTTCTTGGAAACGGAGTGTTTTTCAATCTAGTATTCATCAAAATTTGTTCTTTGTCTCGATCTCTCCCTATCTCGATGGTCCCTTCGATATCGAGATGTGGAGAGGCGACTGTATATTGTTTGATATACTTCTTTCCAAATAGCCAGACGTCCACTCTTCCCGTGAAGGGAATTGTGTGATAAATGTCCTGTAAGGAGCAATTGTGAGATCACTTGGAGCAAGGACAATTTTGTCCCAATTCACCAAAAGTGGAAACAACGAAGTGTGTGTAGATCTACGATTCACTGGATTTTTCTCCAGTAGATCCAGTACCCATAAACGGTAAGAGCAAGAAAGTGCTTCTTGTTTAAGATATATGTGTAGTGGCGCAACGTCGAAAAGGGCCTCGAGCGCTGCTGTGGGAGTTGTAGAGAACGCACCAGACATCGCCATCAAGCACATCCTTTGGAGATGGCCCAATTTTGATTGGATTGTTCTCACTTCGCCCTTTTGCCACCACACAAGACATCCATATGCCAATATTGTTCGAACAACTGTTGTGTAAATCCATTTGATATATTTGGGTTTGAGGCCCCAAGTTTTACCAAAGGTTCGCCGGCATTGACCGAAGGCCATGCAAGCTTTTTTGACTCTGAAATCAATGTGAGGTGTCCATGAAAGTTTGGAATCTAGAATGACTCCGACATACTTTACTTGATCAGTCACATTAATCTCAGTGCCAAAAAGACGTAAAGGTCGAATTCCATCGCGGTTTCGTCTTTCCGTAAACAGAACAATAGATGTTTTATTCGGGTTAACCGAAAGGCCATATTGGCGACACCAACTCTCGACTACCTGAAGAGCACTTTGCATCAGGTCGAATAGGGTGCTTTTGCACATACCAACTATCAGAGCTAGATAGTCGTCGGCAAATCCATAAGTTGGAAAACCGCAATTATTGAGTTGCCTCAATAGCGTATCTGCTACGAGATTCCACAAAAGTGGTGACAAGACTCCCCCTTGGGGGCATCCGCAAACACTCAATTTTCGAATCGCTGCTTGACGCAATGTCGAGAAGAGATGTCGGTTTTTGAGCATTTGATGAATCCAATTGGTAATCATTGTAGGTAGTCCATGGTTTCGTACTGCTTCCAATATGGCATCGAAAGACACTTTATCAAAGGCACCCTCAATATCCAAGAAAACACCCAAGCAGGATTGCTTCTGAGCGAATGCTTTCTCGATATCGTATACAACTTTGTGTAAAAGAGTCACTGTGGACTTTCCAGATTGGTAAGCATGATGATTCACATGAAGAGGCATGTTTGCCAAATAAGCATCACGGATGTGATGATCGATAATGCGTTCTAGACATTTCAGAAGAAAAGAGGTCAGACTGATTGGTCTAAAACTCTTCGCTTCCTCATACGACGCACGTCCTCCTTTTGGGATAAACTTTACAGTAATATCACGCCAGGATTTGGGAATGTACCCGGTAGCAAAACTGCTTACAAGTAGCTTTTTCAAAACATGTTTGATAAACTCAAATCCCTTTTGGAGCAGAACAGGATAAATCCCATCCACTCCTGGAGATTTGAAAGGAGCAAAACTATTAAGTGCCCATTGAATCGATTCAGTAGTTACGATACTGCGAGCCGAGGCCAGAGACTCGTAACTACATGAAAAGACATTTGGTTCATCCGTAGATGCTATGTCCACACATCCGGGGAAGTGTGTATTGAATAAACATTCTAAAACTTCTTCATCGGAAGAAGTAAAGTCACCATTAGGTAAGCGAATTTCGTTCACTTGGAAATCCTTAGATTTTGCAAGAATTTTGTTCAACCGACTGACTTCACTCAAACTGGAAACATTTGTACAAAGGTTTTTCCAGCCGGATCGTTCAGCAGAACGAAGAGCCTTCTTGTAAGCCTTGCGAGCCGACTTGAACGACTCTGATCCAGCTGAACGGCGTCTGTTCCAACTCCTTCTACATTGTTTCCTGAGTCTAGTCAGATCGGAATTCCACCATGGGGTCCCTCTTGTAGTCTTTACAGACCGCAGAGGACATGCTTCTTCAAAAGCTTCCATAATGTAGGATGTTGTAGTATCAACGGCATCATCCAGATCACTTGGATTTTCAATGGACGGAGAATATCCATGAAATTTGGTCGCAACCAATTCAATGTAGAGTTCCCAGTTTGTTGACCGGGGATTCCTAAAACGCAAAGTCTGCGCAGTTATATTTGAATGTTCAAAGAAGATGTAGCGATGATCAGATAATGATTCCTCATCTGATACATGCCAATTCGTCAACTCGTGACTGATTCTATTCGAGCAGAGCGTTATGTCTAACACTTCTTCTCTATTAGAAACCATGAAGGTTGGGAGATTGCCTATGTTAAGTAATCCAAGGTCTGTACTAGTATTCCATCAGACTGGAGCCTCTCAAATTGATATCTGAGCTGCCCCAGATGATGTGATGAGCATTGGCATCACTGCCTACAATCAGCGGAAGGCCTTTTGTTACGCAGTGTACGACAACTCGTTTGAAGTCATCCGTTGGGGATGGTTAATCATGTGGTAAATATACCGAACAATAGACGTATTTCCTGTTGAGGTCACCAACAGAAACATCGATTGTGACAGCACATACATCTCTGGTCGTCAACTCAGAAATGAGTGTAGCAACGATTGCTTTATTAACGAGCACGCATACGCGGTGCATGGAGCGCGAGTTTGCCGTTTCAAGTTTGCTGAAAGTAGCAAAAACTGGGTCCACAAGGTAACCTAGATAGAAGTTCCCTCTACGAAAGTAGGGTTCTTGAACTAGCGCCACTTGGGCTGCACAATTTTGCATGAGTCTGCAAAGATTGATCGTTGCTGTTCTTTTATGCTGAAGATTGATCTGAGCTAACCTAACCGTAGCCACTACCCAAACTAGGCAGGATTAAGCTTTTTGCAATCTCAGCACGAAAAAGACCAGCAACGAAAAACCCAGATCGGTATCTATTTAAAGTCGCCAAAGGCGAAAGAGCACAGAATACACTGTGTAAAACGCATAATGCGAATCCATATAAGTGATAATTTAAATTAAATGTCAACATATTCATAATCCCACCCTTATTAAGCCTCAGGATAGAGACTGAAGAAGGGCAGCCGATTATCTCGGAGAAACACAAGGTCACCTGCACCATTGCTCCGGGTAGCACAGGAAGGACTCAATACTGTGGAGAGCGCCCTGGTACCCCACAGGCTTCGTTTGCGGTTAGGTTTTATTTAGACCCCCCTAACCATTCATTCCTAGGCACGGTACGCATCACACCATAAATTAGGGGTCACCTGTGAGGTGGACTTTTACCACCGGAACAGGCAGTCCGTAGTGTTAATTCTTAGCCAGTTGAAACAACCGCTACCGACACTACGCGGCTATCTAGGCTGCTCGGAAAAAGGAGGTTAATATTGATGATTAACTCCTGACGTGCCCAAGCAGCCGATATTCTATTCTCGCATTCGCATATCATGTGGCAAGTACGATGATGCTTTATGCCCAGGGAAGTCAAGGAAATTTCCATTACGATATGTTGTTAAATATTTCATTACACGTTTACGTACGTGTATCCTATCTAGTTCACGGTATGACCGATCTTCACCTATTCGTCTACAAAGTTGACTTGAAAATTCTGCAAGAATGGTATCACTTCTATTAGAAACAAAGTAGGACAATCCTTTGGTTATCTTACCCATGAATTTCTGAGCGTCCAACCTGTCCTGCTCACTTTTAGAGCCATGGGCCTCTATTATTATAACGTATGTTTTTAGCTACCGTTTAAATTTTATGTCAAAGTGCTCTGACAACGATACTCCAGTATCGTCAGATCAGCTGCATTTACAGAAGCAACCAACCAGATGACTGCCTGAAACGTTAGTTAAGACACCTTCAGCGTGATCTTCTAGTTTTAGGCAGCAATGGTACCTGCCACATCAGAATGAAGATTGCAATGAGAGGAAGGGGGAGGAAATGGTGTTGCAATTAAAACCCACAGTAGACCAGATATACCCCTGTATCTACGCCAGTTCATGCGGAAAGGTATAGGGGTATGGTAGTTTTATGGTGGAGAGGCATGCTCTTGGTAAACAGGCGGCCCATGTAACAGGCGAAAGAAAATGCGTGCTATAACTTAAAATAGCGCAAAGTTTCTATCCCAAGTCGACAATTGACATTTTTTGAAAGAGTTTTTCTACATAGTTCCTCAGTTGTCCGAGCAACAGGTGGTCTAATGGCTACCGCTTCTGCTTTATCAGCAGAAGGTCATGGGTTCAAGCCCAAACCCGTCTCTTTCCTCGTACAATCAAGTTCTTTGTGGTGTAAAAGTTCGAATGGGGTGAAAAGTTGTTTTTAAGATTCCTAGCTCAATTAATACAAATGCACAGTGGGAGATTTCGTCATTTAGGGCTCTTAATCAATAGTGTTTTAATTATGCTTCCTAACATTTTGGTGTCTTCTACAAAGTTTTTCTGTAAGTAAATGCGTTTCTTCTGATGTATTCAGCAATTCGATCTATCTCCCTTAAAGGGGGATAGTGAATTTATTTTTTGAACTTTTTAATATAAGTTCATGAATGAGCGAACGATGAAGGATGCTTTGATGCAGAATCACGAAGAACACGTGTTCGAGTATTCGAATGGGGACAAAGTGCAAATCAAGATGTCTGTCGCCGGTGGATGCAGTAAGTACATCCGGATTTTCGATTTGCCACCGGAGGTGCCCGATCAGGAAATTTCTACCGTTCTCTCGAGATATGGAGTTGTACGCCGGATGGTACTGGAGTTGGACCTGACAACAGGAGTTCGTGGAGTCTACATCAAAATAAAAAAGGAGATCCCAGCTACTCTGTTCTTTCTCAATCGTCGAGGAAGAATTTATTACGAAAGAGTCAAGCACAAGTGTTTCCTGTGCAAAGAGGAAGGACAACTTAAGGCGGATTGCCCGCGAAATGCGGCAAACCAGAGAAAGAGCCAAACTGCCGATACCAGTGGCGAAACGGTGGGTGCCTCGGCTAAAGTTGCTCCTACTACTTCCGGGCGTTCGAGTTATGCTGAAACGTTGAAGAACAAAGTGTCAGTCGCTGAAGTGAGTGGAAGTACGATGACGGTGCTAGTACCGGCTGCAAAAGTAACACATGGCAACGTTAAGGAGGGCAGTTCTTCGGTTGTCGGTGTGATTGGAGATGACTCGCGACCACCTGCTGCCGAAATCGTTGGTAACGATGGAGATAGTCAGGAGTCTGAATCGGATTCTGCGGCTGTCCTGGATGCAGAAATGGATGAATCCGGCCACGCGGTGAAGAGACAACACGACAGTTCCTCGACGGAGGATGAGGGCTTTAATCGGGTTACGAGAAGCCGAAAACAAAAGAAAGATGAGGATGCTCTGGAGATCATTGCAGCGACGTCTGCTCAGTTGAAAAACACTGGTAAAAGCAAGTTGAAAAACTAAGGTCAGTTGAAGGTTAAAGCCCTGTTTATTCATGACGACAATGGCTATGTTTTAAGGTTATTGTTTTGGAAACGATATGGTACAGCGTCAGGATCGATTTGGCCATAGCTGATGACAATAGCAATGTTTCGAGGTTATTGATTTGGAAAGTGATTTATAGTATATGCAAGTTCTTGATCTTATTATGATAGTGGCTATGATTTGAGGTTATGAGATTGGACTATTCTATTTTTGGTTATACTACTTGAACATTTATGATGAAATATGCTACGTCTTTAAGGTTTGATTTGGGTGTGTGAATTAACTCTAACTGGCACACTTGAACATTGGCGATGACAACAGCTACGAATAACGGTTATGATTACGGCTTTTCGGCGTCTTTTTCGGTAGTGCAGTTGTATGTGAGAGATGAATTTTATCCGGAAAGTTGTATCCATTAACATTAACGCAATCAAAGTGAACGTTAAAAAGTCTTTGTTAAAAGAATTCATCCTGGACAATGATATAGATGTGGTGTTTCTACAGGAAGTAGCGTTTGATGATTTTTCATTCCTGCCATCTCACGAAGCCTTTGTTAACAGAAATGAAACTAGTTCTGGTACAGCTATACTGGTGCGTAAGTCGATTGATACACGTGATTGTTTGAAGTGCCCTTCTGGAAGAATAATATCGATTGTGATAGATAATGTTAACTTTGTAAACATCTACGGTCATGCTGGATCGCAACAGAGAGCAGAACGTGATGAACTGTTTGAAATTTCAGCTGTTGATCACATGAGCAAAACTGCAGCAAACTCAACGGTGATAGGGGGTGATTTTAATTACATTTTGGAAGAAGATGATACGCGTGGTAATTTCAAAAATATCTGTCGTGGTTTAAAAACATTGACAAACCTGTTTGACTTAAAAGATGTTGAACTCAAGCTTAAGTGTCAGAAGAAACAGTTCACCTTTTTTAGAAATGACTCCGCTTCAAGGATTGATCGCTTTTATTCGACGAAATGTTTTTTAAATGAAATTATTAAATTTGAAACAAAAGCCGTACCGTTCTCCGACCATCATGCAATCCAGTTTTGTTATAAGTTTGATCCAAATCACAGAATCCCTGTGTACGGTAGAGGATATTGGAAAATTAAAGGTTTTTTATTAAATGATGATGATTTAACAGCCGACTTCGCAAAAACTTATGAAAGTTTGCGCTCTAGGGCGAAATACTTAAATAATTTTGCAGAGTGGTGGTGCTTTGATGTTAAAAACAAAATTAAGCAGTTTTACAATTCAAAGTTTTTTGAGTACAAGCAACGCGACCGTGCTAAAAAAGAGGTTTGGTACACAAAATTGAAAGAGCTAGAGGAAAGACAACTGAATAACGAAAATGTAAGTAACGAGATGTTCGAAGTTAAATCGCGTATTGTAAGTGCAGAAAATCAGCGGCTTCAATTACTTTGTTCGGGATTTCAACCTAATACGATGCTAGAAGCAGAAAAAATGGGTATCTATCAAGTTTCAAAGTATGTGAAAATGCACAGTAATCACAATCATGTGCAATTAAAAAATTGTGATGGTCTTTTAACCGATCAGATCCAGACAAAGGAAATTATTTATGATCATTACAAGAATCTGTTTGACGAAATCAATACCAACCAGAGTGCTCTTCCAATGTTAAATTCTATTAGGAAAGTACTAAGTAACGACTCTAAACAAGCTTTAACTTCGCCCATAACTGAAAATGAACTACTTGACACGATAAAAAACAATGCAATGAAAAAATCTCCTGGGCCAGACGGCATAACGTATGAATTTCACTTGGTACATTACTCTATATTAAAAGAAGATTTGCTCAAACTTTTCAATGGAATTTATTCTGGCGCCATCAGTCCGATTGAAAACTTTTCCAGTGGAATAGTAACACTAATACCGAAAACTGGAAATAAGTTCGACCTGAATAATTATAGACCAATCAGTCTATTGAATTCCAATTATAAACTTTTGTGCAAAATCATTGCTAACCGTCTCAAAATTTATGTAGAAGAATTGATTGAAGAAGGTCAAACAGCGGGTGTTAAAAATAAAAGTTGCACGAATAATCTTGACGTGATCCGCACACTTACTGTAAAAGCGCAGCAGTCCAAAAAGTTTAAATTCGCGTTACTAAGTATTGATCTCGAAAAAGCTTTTGACACGGTTTGTCATTAACGATTATGGGAGACCTTGGAAAAGTTTCAGCTACCAGACCAATTGATTACCTGCATAAGGCAGTTATACAGGAAAGCGTCTTCTAGAATTCTCGTTAATGGATTTTTAACCCCATCATTTAAAATCAGGCGATCAGTGAGACAAGGATGTCCACTATCTATGATACTTTTTTGCTTATACATTGAAGCACTGATAAGACATTTGTATGTAAATGTTTCAGGAATTCTGATTTCTGGACGTTTTGTTAAAGTCCTAGGATTTGCTGACGATCTTACTCTTATAATAAGATCTGACAATGAATTTGATACGGTTATGCAGATAACAGGAAATTTTTCAATATTTGCAGGCATTAAGCTTAATGTTAAAAAATCTGGATTCTTAAGGTATAATAATTGCAAGCTAGGACCTCAGCTTATTGAAGAAAAAAAGGAATTAAAAATTCTTGGTTTATTAATAAGCACCAATTACAAAGTAATGGTAGAAAACAATTTAAAAAAAATTATACAGAATATAAATGTAACCACTCAAGCACATGCGTCAAGACTTTTAAGTTTATTAGAAAAAGTAATAGTTTTGAATTCTTACATTCTTTCCAAGTTGTGGTATGCTTCACAAACTTTACCTCCAAGTAATGTGCACATTGCACAAATTAGGAAAACCATGGGATATTTTCTGTGGGGCTACCACAGAATTTTCAAAATTGAACGAACACAGTTGTATTTGCATAACCTCAAAGGAGGTTTAAATTTACTTGATCCAGATTCACAGTGTAAATCACTGTTCATTAGGAACATACTATTCGGAGACAGTGGAACAACTGAGCACTATTTGATTTCAACCAGTAATCTAAAAGGGTTAACTCTCAATACTGTTAGATATATATCAAAAGCTAAAGAGATAAAAGAAATTCCTTACATAGTAACAAATAAACAAATATACAATTACTTAATTGACAAATTGAGTATTAGGGTAAAAGTGGAAGAAAAGTATCCACAAATTATGTGGAGCACTATTTGGGAAAATATAAATCATAACTTTCTAACTTTGTCTACAAGATCTACACTTTACGAGGTATTTAATGATATAGTTCCAAACAAAATTAAATTGTATAATTATTTAGCAAACGTAGATAATTTTGGATGCGATGTTTGTGGTAAACCGGATAGTAACATGCACAGAATCAAAGACTGTCCAAAAACGCTAGAAATATGGCAATGGATTTCGAAAATAGTGAAAAATAGATTAAAAATACAAATTGAATCGCCTCATATGTTGCTTTACAAAGGAATAGGGAAACGGAATAGCAAATACAAGGCAGTTTTATGGTTAGTTTGTGAGGCTATTGTGTATAATACTAATAATCACAGAAATCCAAGTTTGTTTCAATTTCAAAAAGGAATAAGAGACGTTAGATGGAATAATAGAAAGTTATTTAGTAAACACTTCGACAAATATCTTAACATCTGTTGAAATCGATACAGAAATTTGTTTAAGATTTAGCATTAAGAATAGCTTTAAAACATCTTTGTATATAATTCAATACTTTGTAATGTTTTTTATGAATGCTTGTTAAAAGGTAAATAAACAGTTAAAAAAGAAAAAAAGTAAAATAAACAGAGTTTATGTCTTCAAAATGCTGTTTCAAACAACATTGTCGAAGACATAAAATTCATAATTTCATTACTTTTTGAGGTATTACATACTTTTTAGAAATAAACCCTTAAAAGTTTTTTTTTTCGGTATGACTATTGCATTTTTGGATTCATAGCTTTAACATATCGTTTAAAATACGCATGAAACCTGCATTTTGCTTAGTTTTGAAACAAACAAGTTATTGCAGTTGACTATAAAAAAATGTTAGAATGATCAATCAGTAAGAGATTGTAAGGCATGTTTGTTTTTGATAGAAATTACATTGCATAGAACCAAATAGAAATCAAATCTTATTAGAATTTGTATGTGAGAGCGTAGCTATCATAACAACGCTTGGAGGTGTTTTAGTTTTTGCATAACTGTTTGGAAACTTTATTTGGCATCAGTGGATGTGAATGTCAATGAAGAAAACTACAAAAATATAAGAAGTTGAATCGCAACTGAAATGCCTTTTTGATAGATTTCTTGGAAATTTTATTTCGTCTCAGGTGTACTTTACAACTCTTCTGAAAATACCATTACGGTTTGAGCTCTTTTTAATTTCATAAACAGCAGATCAATTATAGACTGCATTTAGATATAAACTTTCTTGAAAATCATGTCCATAGTACATACTCTTCTTTGCTTCTAGCATAACATCGCAAACGGGACTTCTACAGTTATTACTTGCAAATGAGCACTTCTACAGTTATTACTAGGAACTTCCTTCGTCAATCGACCATTATTTCGCATATTTTAATCGAATGGCAGATACGAAGAAGTCTAGAAAATTTCCAACCCGAAAAGATCCTTGACCGGTGGGATTCGGAACCACGACCCTTAGGTTGGTCTTGCTGAAAAGCGGAGCACTTCAAACTTTGGAATCAATCCTAAATACGTCCAGAAAAAAATAGTTTGGTTTTTTAAATTTTAGCCTCCTTCCTTCGAACCACTGTGCAGCGGTTTCTCTTAATTGGAATGGAAATTCTTTTCAAATGCTTTCCATACGCCACTGAAGGAACAATTAGTATCGATTGAATCCGTCCGTTTGCATTCCCGACCATGGTTGCATCGCCCCGGACGCCCTTCAGTAATTATTATTCAGAATCTGGAATATAAACATCATTAATCAAAGTAGACCATTAATCCCGCCGTCCAATCAGCTATCAATCCATTACTAAGTTTGGGAAAGGGGGAGGAGGGGGGGGGGGGTAAGGTTCGTTGCCCAGCAATTCTCCCGGCATGGCGATTACTTTGTTTTGCGATTCAAATTTTCCACAGTCCGTGGGCGTCTTTTATCCATCCGTTCGATGCATTATCAAAATGAACTCGGTGGAACTGTTTACCGAACAAAACTGCTACTGTATTTCAAACAAACAAGCACAGGGTGACTTCACTGCTCGGTCGACACTCATTTCACACAGTACCCGAGCAGAAGAAAATTGCTGCAGAAAACTAAACTACGGTTGTCCATCTGAAGAAGCATGAAAGAGCCCTGCATAAGAGGTAAGTACCTCAAATAATATCTCATGCATATTCTGCATACACCAAACTAATATGAAAGTGAAATTATCATTAGTAGCTCAATGCCTCTAGCAGTCTTCGATAGCTGTCTAATACCTACTTGGGGATTTTTTGTTTTTAAGAATTCATCAAATATCATAATAATATTGAGATGCAGTCAATACCTGGACTTCTAAACAATATATAATTGAGGTTAAATACCAAACATAATATGCATATAAAGATACGAGTTATCCGTTCCCGCTCGGGTAAGGGTCGTGGAAGTGCCGAGTGGCAAATATGGAATAAATATCTCGATCGTTATTTGTGCTGCGGCTCATTTTATTACCCATCGTGACCCGTTTGACCTGCAACCCTCTGTATCGGAAGGGAACTTTGTCCGTGCCATATTTTGCTTTCGGATGTAAAAATCACGGATTAGTAGCTGTAAATTGATCAAAATAAACCCATAATAAAGCGAAACCGGCTTGAGACTGGATGCCGGGGTGAAGTGTTTGATTGCCTTTGGCGGTATTTTATCTGTTTTCCACGCCATTTTCCCCTCATTTTGTGTGCTTTTCCTAGGTGGCTTATGCTCGAAGATGGGGATTGGGGGGACAGACTGGAAGGAGTTTCCTCCGGACGCGCCAGGAAAACCATTGCATGAAAGTGATTTGATAAATTCGTTTTTATCGTGCTGTGAGGAAGAATACTCTGAATGGAGATTTGCGGAGTTAAGGGATATTAAATCTGTGGAAGACGACGGCGACGACATCGGGATTTCAGAGACGAATGAGTAGTCAATTTAATTTCAATTCCGAATTGATTTCGATTACTGTTGGGTATTTTATTGAATGGTCGACCTGGCAGGGAGTTCATTTGAACTAAATGGTAGCTAAAAGGCTTGCTTATTACATCCCGGGAAATGTGGCTTGAGATGGTTAGATGATTGATATTGATTATGACAGTGTAAACCAGGCAATTACAGGCTCAATTATTTGCTCTTAGAGTTCTAATTAATTTGATTAGGTTGATTTTTCAGCTCATCTGATCGTAAGATTAGCAAATCATAATCAAAATTACAAAAGCGGTGATGAATTCAAATCAAAATATACACTTTTTGAAAGACCCTTAACTTTTCAACAAACAACAAAGTACCAAAAACTAAATTAAAATATTATGAACTACAGTCAACTCTTTCTAACTCTCTGTATCTCGAAATGTAGTAAGAAAACCATAGTAAAAGTTCGCTGCATGGCTAACACGATAGTCCATTGGATCGCAGTTGCACTGGTTTTGTGTTTTGTAACTCGAAGCCTCCCTAACTCGATCGTCACTTTAATATCGAGTTATGGAGATTTGACTGTAGTGAAAGACAAGTTGAGTCTAGTAAACGACACTAAAGACGGCCTTACAGCTTTTATTTGAAAGTACACTCAGAAATGTATATAGAGTCGAATGAGCTGTGTAGATCAAACACGAATTTTGAATCATCCTGCTAAGAACTTTTATTTGCTTTATAGAATAGCTTACTTTATTGAATAAATTTCGTAATGAAACCTACGCTCCAAAAAGAGCCTTCATTCCATTTCTTGCCACCCGCCGCGAGCTTCCCCACATGGGTATCGGGCGCAACCGTTTCCACAATTATCCCATTTAGCGTCCCTGCATGCGAATGCGGTCACGGATGATTGCCAATCATTCGAAATGTTCATTGTTGTGGAAATGCGTATAAATGTGTATACGCGGGTGATTGGAACCGCACAGCCTCCTATTTTTAGGACGTGATCCCATTCCCGCTTTTCCCCATTGGCAAGGCCTACTGTGCCACGGTTGAAACCCGTTCCGATTTAATATGAAACCGAAGCAGAAGCAAGTCATTTCGATAATCAACAAAGAAAACCCCGGTTCCGGAACTGTTACGTAACATTTATGCCGACGAGGATTTTCCTCTTTAATAATTTCAAAAGGCATAAATTGAAACTCTGGTCCTTCTACGTACCGACCAAACACACACACACGCTACACGTCCGGAAACTCCAGAGGAAGCTGCCTTGCTGGCACCTAAACCGAGCTGCGGGATGCCACTGAATATTGTATTTGGCTTGGGCCTTGCTTGTATTTGTGCAGGTATGTGCGATATACAAATGAACGCTATGCCCCAAAGAAGCGAGAAGTTTTCAAGTAACGAGAAACGATGAGGTTTGCTACTCTCAGGTGGAATGCGGGGCATGCGGTTGGAGCTGCAGATGGTGATGGCATCACCAGCCGCTGACCTCCGTATCCGTATAGTCAGCCTATGCAAATGAACTGCACCCTTTCAGGGCCGGTGGGTCATATTCTATATTTGGCAGCAAAAAATCAGGAACGAAAAATAGATACAAACTTTTGTCGACGAAGTTACCTTGTGTATAATCTACGCAACAAATACATAAACAAATATTTTTTGTTCAGTGGTTGGATATTTCGCATGCAGATATTTCACCCTAGGGCATAATGGAAATTTTTCATAATGAGAATTATATGCTTTCTTTGAAATGCCTCCTATTCTTGTATAACCCTGCTTTGAACGACACGATTTTTTTGCGAAATGGGCCACCTTTGTTTTTCTGTATCTTCTGTATCATAGTAGGCTGCCGGTTTCAAAAGCGGACTACCTTAGCTACTTAAAAATAACATTACGTGATAACAAAAAAGCTTAATAGAGATCTTTTGGCGTCAACAGAAATATTTCAACCTCTGCTATATTGGAAAAATATAAAAAGAATGGTAAAACTATGTTTGAGCATAAAATCGCTTGAGCCTCTATTGGTACATGTGTTCCAGTAGTTACGCTAGTGCTCCAGTTGTAGACCCTGGGAATAATACAAGGAATTAAACAACATATTTGATTTTTGCCTAGATTTAATAGTTTTCCCTCGAAGCAGCAACTAAAATGTTTCGAATAAAGCATAAATATCATCCCTAGAATATTTCCTAATTTTTATTCTAATCTAATCTATTACGGTATGCTGTCAGATACGCAGTTTGGTTTTCACAGAGGTAAAGGAACAAATGACTGTCTTGCGGTGCTTTGTTCAGAATTCAAACTTGCCTTTGCCCAAAAGGAGCAGATGGGTTTAGTGGTTTTCGATATTAAGGGTGCTTTTGACTCAGTTTGTGTTGGTATCCTTTCAGACAAACTCCACGCAAGTGGCCTTTCATCAATTTTGTACAATTTTATGTACAATTTGTTGTTCAAGAAGCATATGAGTTTTACTCATGGCAACTTGACAGTTTCACGAATTAGCTACATGGGTTCATGTCTGAGTCCCCTTCATTATAATTTTTACGTGAGAGCCATCGTTGACTGTCTCATGGAAAATTGCTCGTTAAGACGGCTTGCAGATGACTGTGTTGTTTCTGTCACAGGACCAAGAGCAGCCTAGCTACAAGGAACCTTACAAGATACTCTGGACAACTTGTCTAATTGGGCCTTAATGCTGGGTATAGAATTCTCTACGGAGAAAACTGAGATGGTTGTCTTTTCAAAGAAACTCCGTAGAATCGTATAATCGTTCCGCCATTATAAACAATTGGTAGCAGACGAAAACATTTATAGCGGTACTGGACCCTCTCACTACTGTGGTAATTGTACTGTTCTAACACAAGAAATATGAAGGGTCCGACATTCAACATAGATGATACAAACAAAAATCAACAATTTGTAACCAAACGGTTACAAGTACACCAGTTCTCTTCCACCCGAATACTTTTTCATTTTTACGACAGTCCAAGTTATCTGGGGGCTGTTCGGTCATCGAAGCCGATGAAGCATTCAGCGTACTTCCTGAATGGAATACGCCAAGTATTGAGTGCTTTGTCAAATCGCTCTCACACTATTACCCTGGCTTGAGCCCTTTCCCATTGGTCCATTCCGGGCAATTAGAAAGAGGACTCTCTGGCTAAGCTTGGCGCTCAAGAAGGCGATGTTTACGAGCGTCAAATTGCCTTCAATTAATTTTTCGCATTGGCTCGTCGTGAGGCCTTGATCAGCTGGCAACAGAAATGGAGAGACGGAGAAATGGGTAGGTGGCTGCATTCCATATTTCCACAGGTGTCGAAAAACCAAGATTTAAGGCATTGGGCATGAGCCGTGATTTCATTCGTATCGTGTGTCGGCTTATGTCCAATATCTATTTGTAAAACGCGCATACCTACCGTATTGAGCTCTCAGAAAACAATCTCTGTGTTTGCGGTGTGGCTTACCAGAGTATCCACCATGTCGTATGGAGATGCGGTGAGCATCGTGGCATCAGATCTGAAACTCTTCGGATCCGAGGAAAGCAACAGATCTGGACATCCTGTCCCAACAAGCTACATCAGCCTAATATTCTAAGTAGCTTAAGTATCTTTATAATAGTTCAATTGAAATCCCAAAAAAATCCTTTCTTTTGCTGTGTAATATATTCCCCAACCTCGATTCAAACGCGAATACTTCGGTTCCCCAAACTAACATAGTTTTTAAGTAGACTAAAAAGCCCAATTTAGTACTATACCATTTAATTCCACTAGAGTTTGTATCCTTTGACAGATACGCGTATTTCGACCTCAACTGTAAGGCCGTCTTCAGTGTCGTGTACTAGGCTCGACACTGAAGACGGCCTTACAGTTGAGGTTGAAATACGCGTATCTGTCAAAGGATACAAACTCTAGTGGAATTAAATGGTATAGTACTAAATTCGATTTTTTTCATCTACTTTTAGGTATTCTACTAAACAGCTTGAAGATTTATTATCATAGTTTTTAAAATAAATACAAATTATAAAATGTAAGAAAAGAAAATGTACAGCATGCATTTGCATAGATCGTTTGACCGTGTGCAGACCGCCGAATATTAAGGCTTCTGCATTATCAACCATGCCCTCCGAGCGTAGACAACGCACATGGACATTTTGACCAACAGATATTCAAATATCGCATAAGTAGACTGCGACCAACATCGTACAATAGAAGCCTCAGTCCCTTTCCGTTTTCAGACTTGACAGTGTGCACACGAGTAAGCAACATCTCTGCTTGAAGTTAACCATTGGCCCTAGTTGATCCCTTTTCCAAAGATGCAGAAATGCACAGAAAAGATTACGGCGCCTGTGCTTGCCAAATAAACGAGTAAGTAAAAAAAACGACATATATCCGAACATGTTTCACAAGCCTATGCGAGTCTATTGTTGCGTATAATTCAATTCAACAAACACTTCATGTTCTGGCGCGGTAAATGGCTGGGCATGGCGTACCATTGGTACCTCGCGTACCTGCAGGAATAAAATAGACCCCTTTGTGCGGTCCTTAGCCTCTTGCCCAGCAACTCCTATCCCTACCTCCTCGTGGTACTGGCCGGGGTACGAGTAACCTTGGGGAAGATCGGATAACCAACCCCCGGTGGGAACTTTGGTCGTATGCTGACAGGGAAGGGGGTTTTGCTTTTGCTTTTGCCTTTGCAAACCTTGAGCGTCTGTACTCCATGTTAGGAGCGGCTCACAACAGCATCTGTTACCCATGTCAGGGGCGGATGATCATCGTCCGAGTGCCAGAGAAGGACTCTAAGCTAAACTGCGCACTATGGCCCTCCGAACATTTAGGGGGAATGGTCCTCCGGAAATCTAGGGGGTTGGTGTCAGGCCCTGCAAGCCAACCGTAAAAACACATCAGCACAGGAACGTCAACAAAAGAATACGGACCGGAACAATCGGCAAAGACCACAGCGACGAAAATGGACTAGCGATTGGAAACTCGGTACGTGGAACTGCAAATCTCTTAACTTCATTGGAAGTACTCGCATACTCTCCGATGTACTGAAGGCCCGCGGTTTCGACATCGTAGCGCTGCAGGAGGTGTGCTAGACAGGAGCATTGGTGCGAACGTTTAGAGATAATCATACCATCTACCAGAGCTGCGGCAACACACGCGAGCTGGGAACAGCTTTCATAGTGATGGGTGATATGCAAAGGCGCGTGATCGGGTGGTGGCCGATCAATGAACGAATGTGCAAGTTAAGAATCAAAGGCCGATTCTTTAACTTCAGCATAATCAACGTGCATAGCCCACACTCCGGAAGCACTGATGATGACAAGGACGCATTTTACGCGCAGCTCGAACGCGAGTACGACCGCTGCCCAAGCCACGACGTCAAGATCATCATAGGAAATATGAACTCAGCGGAAACAGCAAACCCACCTATTCCGGGACAAAAAGCGCCGCCTGGAGGAGGTGGAATTCCAAGAGATGGAGTTGCTGTACCGTTCTCAAGAAACGCGGAAGTTCTATCAGAAGCTCAACACATCCCGCAAAGGCTTCGTGCCGCGAGCTGAGATGTGCCGGGATAAGGATGGGAGCATCTTGACGGACGGACGCGAGGTGATCGAAAGGTGGAAGCAGCACTACGATGAACACCTGAATGGCGCAGAGAACATAGGCACAGAAGGTCAGGACAAAGAAGGCGATGGCTACTTCAGCACAGCGGACAGCGGAAATCAACCAGCTCCCACGATGGGGGAAGTTAAGGATGCCATTCAACAGCTCAAGAACAACAAGGCCGCTGGCAAGGATGGTATCGGAGCCGAACTCATCAAGATGGGCCCGGACAGATTGGCCGCTTGTCTGCATCGGCTGATAGTCAGAATCTGGGAAACGGAACAACTACCGGAGGAGTGGAAGCAAGGCGTTATATGCCCTATCTACAAAAAGGGCGACAAACTGGAGTGTGAAAATTATCGTGCAATCACCATCCTAAACGCCGCCTACAAAGTGCTAACCCAGATTCTCTTCCGTCGTCTATCACCTATAGCAAACGAGTTCGTGGGAAGTTATCAAGCAGGTTTCATCGACGGCCGCTCGACAACGGACCAGATCTTTTCCGTGCGGCAAATCCTCCAGAAATGCCGAGAGTATCAGGTCCCTACGCACCATTTGTTCATCGATTTCAAGGCGGCATACGATAGTATCGACCGCGTAGAGCTATGGAAAATCATGGACGAGAACAGCTTCCCCGGGAAGCTCACAAGATTGATCAGAGCAACGATGGACGGTGTGCAAAACTGCGTGAAGATCTCGGGCGAACACTCCAGTTCATTCGAGTCTCGGCGGGGACTACGACAGGGCGATGGACTTTCGTGACTTAACAGTCGAGGCACGATTTTCACGAGATCCGGACAATTTGTTTGCTTCGCGGACAACATGGATATTATTGGGAGAAAATTTGAAACGGTGGCAGATTTGTTCACCCGCCTGAAACGCGAAGCAACAAGAGTCGGGCTAATGGTGAATACGTCGAAAACAAAGTACATGCTGGTTGGCGGAACTGAGCGTGGCAGGACCCGCCTAGGAAGCAGTGTTACGATAGACGGAGATACCTTCGAGGTGGTGGACGAGTTCGTCTACCTCGGATCCTTGTTGACGGCTGACAACAATGTTAGTCGGGAAATACGAAGGCGCATCATCAGCGGAAGTCGTGCCTACTATGGGCTCCAGAAGAAACTGCGGTCAACAAAGATTCACCCCCGCACCAAATGCACGATGTACAAAACGCTCATAAGACCGGTAGTCCTCTATGGGCATGAGGCGTGGACTATGCTCGAGGAGGACTTGCAAGCTCTTGGGGTTTTCGAACGCCGAGTGCTAAGGACGATCTTCGGCGGCGTGCAGGAGAACGGCGTGTGGCGGCGAAGGATGAACCATGAGCTCGCTCAACTCTACGGCGAACCCAGTATCGTGAAGGTAGCTAAAGCTGGAAGGATACGCTGGGCAGGGCATGTTGCAAGAATGCCGGACAACAACCCTGTAAAGATGGTGTTCGCTACGAATCCGGTCGGAACAAGAAGGCGTGGGGCGCAACGAGCTAGGTGGATTGACCAGGTGCACCAGGACCTGGAGAGTGTGGATCACAGTCGAGGATGGAGAGAAGCGGCCATGAACCGAGTGAATTGGCGAATTATTGTTGGCGAGGCTTTATCAAGATAATTGATGTAAAGCCAAATAAGTAAGTAAGTAACAAGGCTGGTCATTCTAATATTATTATTGAGTGATAATCATTCTAATATGAAAAAGGACTCCCTCTTAATCACACTAGCAGAAAAAACATGTGTAGATGTGTTATTCCTCTCAAAAATTGGATTATTCCAACAACACCTTGCTTATATGCCAAATTGAAGCTGAGAAAAATTTAAAATCAAATTCCGAAACACAGTTGAAGCAAAAAAATACCATCAAACAATTCAAACAATCCATCGCCATATTTGAGCCTATTTCATTATCTACCCGATGGGAGAGGAAAGGGAAGGGAAAGATGGGAGGAAATAGGAGTGGGGTCCCTTGAAGAGGGAAAATCGCATAAGCGAATTGAGAGCATGTAGCTCCAAACCACAATGGGTTCGAACAGCGCCCTAAAAAGGGCACTGCAAAACGCATGAGCGTAAAGAGAGCCTATAGCTCATTACCACAGCGGGTTGAAAATAATAGAATGTCCTGAAGATTCAGGTTTCTGGAGTCTGTTTCACTTGATGAATGTTTACCAAGTAACCGGAAACGCAATTACGCGAAAACTGGACAGTTACGTATCAGGTGATACGATGCTCCATAATCGGAATCACAACTATCACACACAAATGTATCAACACACTGAATATTTCCCATGTGATAGTTGATTGTTTACAGCAAGCTAATGCCAGTATAATGAAAACAATGTGCCAAGCTTCAAGAATACATTATAAATAGCTAATAGATTATCATAGATTAGTTTTTTGCCGTTCCAACTAATCATGAAATGCATCGAAAGAGGCGGTCAAAGTCACCCCCTAGGCTCAATGTCATCCCGCATGGCGGTACTTAAGCATTCCATCAGACTGGAGCTTCTCAAATTGATATCTGAGCTGCTCCAGATGATGTGATGAGTATCAGCATCACTGCCCACAATCAGCAGAAGGCCTTTTCATAGGCAGTGTACGACAACTCGTTTGAAATCATTCATTGGGGATGGTTCATCATCTGGTCAATACACCACAAAACGAAAGACGTATTCCTATCCGTATTCCTATTCCACCAAAAAAAATATCAATTGTGACAGCACATACATCTCTGGTTGTTAACTCAGAAATGAGTGTAGCAACATCAGCGCTATTTACGAGCACGCATGCACGAGGCATGGCACGCGAATTTGCCATTTCATGTTTCTGAAAGTAGCAAAAACTGGGTCCACAAGGTACCTAGATAAAAGTTCACAAGAGTAAGGTTTTTGAACTAGCGCCACTTGAGCTGTATCATTTGCATGATTCTACAAAGATTGATCGTTGCTGATATTTTATGCTGTAGATTGGCCTAACTAAGCTATTCTAACCGTAGCCACTACCCAAACTAGGCAGGATTAAGTTTTTCGCAATCTCAGCACGAAACTGGTCTTTTTCGTTCAGCGAAAAAATCAGATCGGTATCTCTTAAAAGTCGCCAAAGGCGAAAAGCGCAGAATACACTGTGTAAAACGCATAATGCGAAACCATAAAGGTGACAATTTAAACTAAATTACAACGTATTAATAATCCCATCCTTATTCAGCACAGGCACAATACTGTAGAGGGTACCCTAGTACTCCACAGGCTCCGTTTGACTACTAATTGAATTGAATACCAATTGAAACAACCTATATCTAGTGATAGTTCAGAATTCAACGATTCGGCCAGATGGCATTCGACCAAACTACCCATTCTGTCATATGACATTCGTCCAAACGTCATTCGGCCTATCGACTTTCAGCTGAATGGCCAGATACCCATTCCCATTTGCATTTGTATCAAAACTGAAGTGACTTTTATTATCAACATATCGTACAATGATCTATCAGCTGCAATAACAATAAATTACGATTTGTTCAGAAATATTAGGAAAAACCACCTTTACTTGCGTTTCCAGATATCCGCTCGATAAATTCAGAAATACGGTAGTTTTCAAATTGCTGATGAAAATGCAATTATTCCTAATTGAAAGAATTCTGCAAGATGATATTTGAACTGTCGGTTCCACTTGGGTATGTTTTGCCAATCTATTTCAAGTCTTCATTAATGTTGAAAATCAACGAAAAACCTAATTTTGTACTATACTATTCCATTCCGCTTGAGGATCAAACATCTTGGGCGTGTAATTCAAACAGCCTATTCGAGCTATGATTAGTAATTTTTTATTCTTTGTATCTGACCTAAGGATTAAGCTGGTGTCTTCATTGACACAGTATAAATTGGAACTCTGAATTATGCACTAAGAAGATTGTGGTCGATAATGATATTCAAGCTATTTTTTTATGTATGCACATTAACGAAATAGCAACCATAGACATGAGCTGTCAGTATAAATTAAACTAAGCTTAGCTTATATACCCTGGAAGAGCAGGCTTTATTCCTAATGGATCTGTTTGGACATGTTTTGATTCAATGGGCCATCTTTCAAGTCTTGGTTACGTTGGTATATCGGATTAATTAAACTGTAGGTACAATTTGGATAACTAAGAACATCCTGTTTTCCCTCATGACTTATCATAAATCCAGTGATGCATTTTGAACTGAACGCGAGCCAAAAGTGAACGGAGCCCGAGCCAAATTTGCACGAGAACGCAGTAGACAATGAACTTCCGAGCAAGAGCAAGCCGCTGCTCAAGAACGGCCCGTTCAGTTCACAATTTAGATTGGAGCTCTTACGTGAGAAATGAATGAATTGATTATCTCAAATTTCCATGAACAGAAAAATCATACTGCTCTTGCTGTTTTAAATTTCTAAACATAGCTTTGACATAGATTTTTGTCGTGTATCAGTCAAAGTCAATTTGGTTCAGTTTTTGGCTCGCACGGGTTCATTTTTTTGAACTGCTCAATGTTCAAGCCTACTTGATCGCTGCGTTAAAAAAATTGAACGGGAACGCGAACTGAACGCGTTCAAATGCATCACTGCATAAATCACTATATGAAAATATATATAACAAAAAAAAACTTTTCAAAATCTTGGATGTTCTGGTGGATTGGAGGTTTTGAATTCCTTACCAATTTGGAGAACTTATGCATTTGGAATGTAACACATTAAATTTTGCTAATTATCAAACTCCAGTTTGAAGCAAGTTGTAAGATAACGTAGAACTTCCCGAACAAATCTTGTTCAACATATTTTGCTTCTTATATGTATTTTATAATTCATCTGAACATCAAAATCTAAATGAATACGTAAAATGTTTCTAAAAGTCGTCCCGAAAGGGTTAAAACCCATGGAAGAGGAGTGCGGTGCGGTTAGCCCGGAAAAAAATGGGGAGTGCGGTTGACTCGACCGTCCGATGTGTATTTGAGGGCCAAGTGATATAGAAAAAGGAATGTAAACAAACCACCACCATCGCAACAATGGCAGGAAATACAATACACTATACCTAGTAAAATTAACGGAAAGGATGATTTGGCCTTTCCACCCGTTTGAAGAGACGGTCCATTCTTCTCTTGTTATGCTCGTTCTTTCCGCTGAGGCATTCCGTCCCGGATAGATGGGAGGAAGTGTACGAGTGCTAGGTATAAAATATTATCAGCTCAGTTGCAAAGGAGAGAAAAAAAAGGGCAACTACCGGTTTAGGTTGGCTTGGCACGTCTATATGGTGAAAGAACGCCAATACATGACAAATGAAGCCTTATCAATGCAGAGTGAACGTGCTACCCGGAGCCGACTAGAATGACAAGTGTCCTATCACCATCATCAGCATAGTCGTTGTCGTTACTGCGTCATCGGTTGTGTCGTCCGCCAATGCCACTCTTTCGCGACTGTACATCATAGTAGCCTCTGGCGCTCGATAGAACCGCGCCGCCTGCTATTTGTTGTTATTGTACGAAATACCCCTTCAAGGCAACCCCCCACTTTCAGCCAGTTGGTTATTTGCATTCCTGTCCTGTCCCTTTGGACGACACTGCACTAATAATCATGAGGCTGGCAAACTGGGTCGGTGTTATTAGAAATTTTTACTCGTTAGTCGGATGTTTGTCCGGACCGGGTGGTTTCAATCAGAGATTGGAAAAAAAATCAAACAAGTTGCTAGGGATTTGGATCCAATCCAGCTCTTGTGCAATGGAAAGAAATGTCACTTCAATGGCCAGCAATACAAAAGTGGGAGGCTTTATATATACCAATTGGGTGGTTCAATAATTGTTTTGCTACCGTAGATTTTTGTTCTGAAACTGTTGTGAAAGTTTCATAAGTAGGGGTATTTACGTATTCTCGGCAGTATAAGACATGTCCATTTGAATTGATGTCATATCTCAGAAATCTCGTTAGCGTCTCGTGTGTTTTGATAGAAAAATACTACGTATTTGGCGTCTGAAATTAGGTTGCCGATAATTACTCTATATTTTTATATTTCGCAAAATTTCATCACGACGTAGAAGAAAAAGGTTCTTCAAGAAATTATCCTAAATATTTCCATACAACTTCTTTTTGAGTTCTATAGAAAAATCATTCGGAAATGTGTTTGACAGTTTTACACTAAGATTATCATAATAGCATTTTCATTTCAACTCTCTATATAGAATACAAAGAAATTGATAAAATTCTCCGTTAACTTTGTAATGATCCCCCAGTAATGCCTGCAAAAATTTACACAGTGCCTTTGAGGATTTACAGAGTGACTTCAATATTCCTTATTAAAGATTAAGCTAAAGAAAAGGGACCTTCCTCAGCCTTGGGTCAACGTCAATTATTTCAGTTTTTTCTTCTTCTTCTTGGCATTAACGTCCCCACTGGGACAGAGCCGGCTATTCAGCTTAGTGTTCTTATGAGCACTTCCACAGTTATTAACTGAGAGCTTTCTTTGCCTATGTTGCCATTTTCGCATTCGTATATCGTGTGGCAGGTACGATGATACTCTAAGCCCAGGGAAGTCAAGGAAATTTCCTCTACGAAAAGATCCTGGACCGACCGGGAATTGAACCCAGATACCTTAGCATGGCTTTGCTTTGTAGCCGCGGACTCTAACCTCTCGGCTAAGGAAGCCTCGGCAGTGTATAAATTTCAATTAAGATTTTATTCAAAATATTCCTCTTGAATATCTGAAAAAAAAACTTACATCTCACGCTGTACCACATCTTGAAAGCAGTTCTTTTCTTTGCAAAAAAGTTATAAATTTGCATAATACCCTTGAAGTTGCCACATCAAACTACACGGGCACGTACCAGTAGGCCACTATCAAAGGCAATTCCATCTCTTTCAACGAGTCCCACTGACATACGTATCAGGAGAAGCTACCTTCAAATGACGACTTCTCCCGCACCGTCAGATTGTCATCAAACGCACTCCTTTACGTACCTTATCGTACCTACATGAATCCCGCTGTTCAAATATTAAACAGAATGGGACACCCCAAAAACCACTTCACTGCCACCGCCTACTATGTATGTGCCTTCCGTTCCACAAAACCCGCCAACTTTTCATCAGGAAACCCACTTTATCTCTTTGAGCAGAGCTTTTCGCCAGGCATCGTAGAAGGGATCCTGTACGAACAGACTTACTGACATTGGAACGGAAAACCGGGAGGGAGGCCCACAAAACACAATCCGAGCAGAAGCGAGAAAAACAAAAAGAAATGTTAGATACTGATGGGAAACACAGTCGGAATCTTCCCAATAAGCTGCTTACGCCTACTTCGGGGATTGGGAACCGAGTCTCGGCAGCTATGATTGGCGCGGTGCGACATTATTCACCGGTCTAAATTTAACACACGCACCGTACATGTAGTACTGTGCCGGCCGCATCTCTGACGAAGCAGGCGGTTTCCACTGTTTCTACGAGAGATCGGAACGAACATGGCACTGCTTTGAATGCAGACGTTTCCAAGCGGTTTTTGGACGTTTTTTGAGAATAAATTAATTTTAATTTTAATCAAATTTAAATTAATTTGTTCGCTTTCATCTATTAGCAAATTTCCTTAAAATAGATTTAACAAGAGCTCCTTTAAGTACAAGCCTTCAAATCTACAAACGTATCAATCACAATTTTTATAATCGCGTAACCAGTTGATGCCCATTTAATTACAGAGTGTTCAATAAATTCGAATACAATTTTTCGTCGTTGTGTAGGTGCGTACCATGTGCATTCTGTGTATTGGTATTGGTGTCAGCTATAGCCTCGTATATTGGCTAACCGTCGCGCATGATGTCGACTTGCTATCATTTGTTGTTTGTTTACCGCGCACGATTAAGGTGAAACAGTTTGGAATCAACTTTTAAGATTGCACTAAAACTTCAAAGGCACAAATCTCGCAAAGAAGGCATCCAACAACAGTGTACTTTTTATTTTGGCTTTGTGCACTGGCAGAAAGCTTAAAATAAGAAGATCAGAAACGTTTGCCAACTGTTTCTCCAGTTTAGTGCCTTTAAAAACGTGAGTAGGGGCACAAGTCGGCCATTGTGCCGGCCATCTTTGGACTCCGAGATGTTTCACCTTAAAGTATACCGCGATGTCGTAATAAAGTTGTTTGCGAAAGGTGAACGACCCAATGACATATTCCGGCGGTTTAAATCCCACGAGGTGAAGTCGAATTTAATTTATACCTCCATTCGTCGGCACTGGGATACGGGTTCGGCCAAGGACCATGTGAGAACCGGGCGGCCGCGTTCGGCGAGGGAGCGGGTTCACCAAAAAATGAATCACTCGATCCGGAAGACCGCTACTGATTTTCAAATGGCTGACAAAAACCCAATTTCCAAACTTCTTCTTCTTTCTGGCGTTACGTCCCAACTAGGACAAAGCCTGCTTCTCAGATTAGTGTTCTTATGAGCACTTCCACAGTTATTAACTGAGAGCTTTCTTTGCCGATTGACCATTTTTGCATGTGTATATCGTGTGGCAGATACGAAAATACTCTATGCCCTGGGAATCTAGAAAATTTCCTTTACGAAAAGATCCTCGACCAGCGGGATTCGAAACCACGACCCTTAGCATGGTCATGCTGATTAGCTGCGCGTTTACCGCTACGGCTATCTGGGCTTCAAACTTAGCTTTTAGTTGAAAAATAAAGTGAAACATCCATATACTATATCAGATAGTTAAGAATACGTACGAGAATTTTAAAATAAAAATATTTTTCTACATGTTCAGACGATAAATAGCTGCCAAAAAATGTCCAAAAACATAAATTTTTGTTGCAAAATTAAACTAATTCATTATCACCAAAACCAATGCAAATTTGGATTTCAGCATATTTTTTTCTGGTCGATAACTCATTCTCATATAGATTCAGCATCTTCGGACGCAAATTTATATTCGAGCGTTGTTAACATTATTAAATTAAAAATTATTGTTGTAGGTACTTCAAATAGTTAAAGAAGAGTTTCTTTATACCGTGCAAATCACTTCCCGCTTCTCCCCGTGGAGATATCTTGCTCAAACGCGCGTTCAAGACTAAGGAATGGTTTGAAGAAGCATCTTCTTACCTAAGTTTGCCTAAACGATAGTTGTTTGAAAAAGTTGAGAGCCGAAAAGTGTATGAGAACCAACAAATTGAGACTATGCCCAAAATAGAATCTTCAACCCTAAATCATGTTCCAAAACATTTGTAGTGGCTAAAAGAGTGAAATATTGAGAATGCGCAATTTCTGCCATGATTTTATAAAACTGGACCACTGTGTGGTGTGACGTAAATTTCATGGTAAGCCAAATACTCGATGTATAAAACAAAATGAGGTAAATTTGATGGTATTCGATCTTATATGAAGGAAAGTTTTTGTGATCCGAAAAATATTCAGTTCAATGTAATGGAACATTATGCCATTTGTTACTTACTTACTATGTCGGACACATATGACTTGAATTTCTGAATATTGTGTAATACATTGAACAGATATCTAGTATATATTACATTAATTTATTGAAGACAATTATCAGTATGAAATTCATTTCAAGATAATTGTATCATAGTACGTATACCACCATGTGTCAAAAGTATAAAATAAGTGAAAAACGAATTATTGAACAAATCAAAACTGAAACAAAATATCTAACACAAAGCTGATAAAATATAACAAGACAGCATTCAAGGAATAGCATAAATCGAAATCAAAAATAAGACACGGAACGCGGTATTTTTGGACTCAACTCTGTTTTTTTTTTGCATGGGATCTATAATAATGAATTGATGAACTAATATTTGTTGGGTAAATTAAGGCTGGGATTCGCATCTGGCAAAATATTTTAAATGAAAATTGAAAAGAAAACCAACAAAATTAATTTTTTTTTTGGATCTTGACAAGGAATAAAACCGATTCTGGGGAATGTCCTATTCTGGGGAATGGCATTCTGGGGAACGTCATTCTGAGGTATGAAATTGGAACTATGAATCTCTATTCAAGAATATAAGGTCAGTTTAGATTACTTGTTTAGTCACGAAACTAAAGGTTGTCAATTTAACGGTCTCCAAAGGGACTTTTTTTCAGATGTGGGCGCAGAGACCAAATCCGGATCCTCGGGATGTTTTCATAAACTAGACATATGTGCCTTTTCATTTTAGTTCAACAGAACTGAAATCGGTCAACATTCTGATTTTTTGCAAGCTGTTTGAATTTTCTGGTCTAAAACAACCCTAAGTCACACTTTATGATAGGGACTAAGGAAGGTTAAATGTAACTATGTATTTTCTAACAGGTACTGCTAAAAATTCTTTCCGTTTTTCTTGTTTTTTTATAAACAGATACTGAAAAAACAAATCCATCTGTATTTCCCTAACAATTGTTCAGAAATTTTATTGGAATACTGTTTTTTGAAAAATAATATCCGAAAAATCGGGGTTCAAAAACCCTCAAAAGTAAACGCGCAACTATTCACCAAGACCAAGTTGAGGGTCGTGTCGGTAGGTTCGAATCCTACCGGTCGAGGATATTTTCTTAATGAAATTTTTCTCAAATTCTCAGTTTATAGAATATCTTCGTACCTGCCACACAATATACACATGCAAAAATGGTTAGTATGCAAAGAAAGCTCTCATTTCAAACAGTGTAAGTGCTCATAACAGCACTAAGATGAGAAACAGGCTCTGTCCCGGTTGGGATGTAACGCTAGAAATAAGAAGAAGAATGTTGAAACGGGTTCCATTTTGGGCAACTCAAATTTCTGTTAAGCTTGAGCTTGATCTTGAGCTTGATTGGCCGCCCGTAGTTGCTACTCCAGTATTGCCAGATCAGCTGCACTTACACAAGGAACCAACCAGATTACTGTATGATTAACAGACACCCTCAGTGTATATGTGCTGGTAATCTTCTATTTTTAGGCAACAATGGTGCCTGCCACGTCAGAATGCAGACCAATGAGGGGAAGGGGAAGGAGTTGATGATGCATTCTACTGGCTCCCACGGTAGACCGTATATACCACTGCGTCTACGCCAGTTCATGCGGGAAGGATGAAGAGGTGGGGTATTTTTATAGCAGAGAGGCGTGCTGGTTTGGTTAGCAGACTGCCTATGTATCAGGCGTAAGAAAGGTGTACTATAATGATGAGAGAATGGAAGCGTAGGGAAACGGTTTAATTTCTGTCCGTCTCGGGTTCTAGCAAATGCTATGGACATTGATATATTGATAGTGGTAGATAGAAGCAAGTGAAAGATACAACTACAAAGTACGAGGAAAGGGATGGGTTTGGTATTGAACCCATGACCTTTTGCTTATGAAGCAGAAGCGATAGCTATTAGACCACCAACCCCGTCTTGGGCAACTCAAACTTATGTTAAGTAGCAAAAATCGTAATCCCACTATACAAGTAAAAAACAATCGCCTAATTAGATTGAGAACCCCTGCCCAGCTGCCAGTAAGATCAACAGTCACTACCGACGCACATTGGACCGAATCGACAATTTAGCCGGAAAAAAGTCTTTTCTCTGTTCTCGTCGATTTTAGCCGTTTGATGTCTTCAGAGAAGTTATTCGTAATTGATTTTTGCATCTTTTAAGAAAAAAGTTGAATAGGGTGGCCCTTATTTAAGTTAAAATTTTGACTCAAACTTTTTTGTTTGATGAAATTTGTGGCTGCGGTCTTCTGCAAACTTTTAGAAAATGTTGTTTTGAACAACTTTGTCGAAGACACTTTTGATCTAACTCTTCATTTGAGCTAAGTAAATTGATTTTGAAAGTTTTAACTTAGGGTGGACCCAAAAAATCAGTTATTTTGATCTAACTTTTTTATTTTCAGTTTCACGTGAATGTGGTCTTCAGAAGAGTTGCAGAGCAAGTAAAGATACACATTTTTGCTGAACATCGCAAATTTGTAATTCTTATGATTTTGAAGTTATAAGCAAATTTAAGTGAAAAACTATGAAATCTTTAGATGCCCATAACTCATGGAGTTGGTTCGATAAAATTTTTCTTTTAGTGGCAATCGAAAGGCCATACGATAGGCAACTTTTGCTGCAAAAACTGTGAGAACGTAATTTTTGTAAATTGAGAAAATTCACTTCAAAAATACACTTAAAAAACTCTAAATTTGCTTGTAACTCACAAGATTTCAAAGTTAACGGCGTGCTGTCTTCAGCAAAGTTGTATAATTCAACTAGATCTACATCTTTTACATACACCACTTTTTAGAGAAATGTGAAACAAAATATGAAGAAATGATGATACGATGCAGATGTGGGTCACCTTATATTTATTACTATAAATCATCAAGTTAGTATATCAGTAGTCGCTTTCATATACTTGCTGTTGTAAACTTTGTATAGTATTATGATTTTATTATTATTTTATCAGTACTCAGTGGTATAATTCACATATAATTCAAAATGTAAAATTGTGCCAATGCAACTTAAGAAACTTTAAATGTTTCGTCATTGTGACTGCTACTATTGTGACTGAATACGTACAGTAGTGTCCTGGGGTACAGAACTGTGAAAATGGTGGAATAATCTAACATTATTGAAGAAGCCGAAGTTATCAAAAAGTGTGCAGTTTTGGAAAATTATTTATAGAATGAAAGTACAATTATATTGCTACTACTTGAATAATTTTGTATGAAATAATAGTAAAATGTATTATAAAGTTCTATTTTTTTATTTCACATTTCTCCATAAGGTTTGATATGAAAAAGTTGTAGATCTGGCTAAAACCTACAACTTTGCTGAAGACAGCATACCGTTAACTTTGAAATCTTGTGAGTTACAAGCAAATTTAGAGTTTTTTAAGTGTATTTTTGAAGTGAATTTTCTCAATTTACAAAAATTACGTTCTCACAATTTTTACAGCAAAAGTTGCCTATCGTATGGCCTTTCGATTGCCACTAAAAAAAAATTTTATCGAACCAACTCCATGAGTTATGGGTATCTAAAGATTTCATAGTTTTTCACTTAAATTTGCTTATAACTTCAAAATCATAAGAATTACAAACTTGCGATGTTCAGCAAAAATGTGTATCTTTACTTGCTCTGCAACTCTTCTGAAGACCACATTCACGTGAAACTGAAAATAAAAAAGTTAGATCAAAATAACTGATTTTTTGGGTCCACCCTACGTTAAAACTTTCAAAATCAATTTACTTAGCTCAAATGAAGAGTTAGATCAAAAGTGTCTTCGACAAAGTTGTTCAAAATAACATTTCTTAAAAGTTTGCAGAAGACCGCAGCCACAAATTTCATCAAACAAAAAAGTTTGAGTCAAAATTTTAACTTAAATAAGGGCCACCCTATTCAACTTTTTTCTTAAAAAATGCAAAACTCAATTACGAATAACTTCTCTGAAGACATCAAACGTCTAAATTCGACGATAACAGAGAAAATACTTTTTTCCGGCTAAATTGTCGATTCGGTCCAATGTGCGACGTGGTTGTGGTTGTTGTTGTTGCTGTTACTGCAAGCAGCTAGTCAAACCCATATGTCTACGGCTAAAAACTGACATTGCTCTGTGCCTTAGTGACCGACCGTACTACTAGCTGTCGACTTTCGACAGCTGACTTGTACTTATGATTGCGGAGAAATGCCATCAACCAACCAGCAGCATTCCCAGCAAAGGGATTAAAAGCGTCCTATTTTTGCCTTCATTTTTTGCCTCGCTCCATTCCCATTACGTGTGGAGCTTTGAGTCTTCCTCGAAATCCTGGCGTTGTAGAGCTGTTAGGAAGCGAAGAGTTTTCCGGGTCGATCGCAATTGTACAGTAGTAGGCTTTGCCTTCAACAGCTCTTGTTGCGAGGAGACGGATTTCGTACGCCAGAAGCGTCGTCGCCTACTTCCTTGTTGGAAGAGTTGATTCGGGAAATTCGAAGAAGCAGAAAAAAAACTGAAAGGAAGTGTGCGAGTGAAGGAATTACCAGGGATGTGTTTCATTTGGGAAAATTGCGAGTAGAAAGAGTAACCACCGGCTGGTTGGCTGCCTTGCCTGTCTTATACGTCCGTACACGCCCGTGCAAAAGTTTGGGGTCACCTCCTCAAAACAACATATAAACGTTATTTCTCCATATTAAGACGAGTAATCGTCTTACTGAAAGTTATAAGAATTTTTTAAAATTACTCTGAAAGAAACATTTATAATTTTCTCATCATTGGATTTGAATCAATAAGCCATTAGAATCGTAATCCTTTACTCTTTAAAAAGCCCTTGCAAAGTTTTTGTGAAAAAAACGAAAACAAAACGACAAAACACTTTTATATGGTTGTCAGAGGGTGACCCCAAACTTTTGCACGGCCGTGTACAGTTACTCCGATCCGACTCACGCACATGACGTACGGGGCTTAGCGTCGAGAGCAGCAAAGTGAAAGAAGTGAAATGCTATTTTTGTGTTGTGCCGGATACCGTAGGGAGGGGAGTTTTTGGAAAAGTTTTTTCACTTTATTTCTTCACTGTGGTACCCAATTTTAGAACGGAAACTTTTACCGAGTGTACCAGATGACGACCAAGAAGAAGACGATGATGATGATGATTGTGGTGGTGGGTTGATGGTGAATAACTTGACTATGATCTCGCACAATGGTGAGGTCACGCACGAGCAACAGTCTGCCATTATGAACACTAATGGACTGTGTTTTTCTTGAATGCCGGAATGTGGATAGAACGAACAACCGGACCTCGGCCACTGTGCCATCTACAGTTACCACCCAAAATAAAGAACCCAATTGCTTGTAACCACACAAATTGGTAAGAATCGGGAAAATCTATTGCTAGAACTTGTGTGTTTTACATACAACATTGAAACAATTTTGGTTCTTACAAATATAAACCAAATACGTCCAAAAAATATGTGTCAAAATTAAGTGCCGCTACTGTAACTAACTAGTTTCGTTTGTTTCGCCCCGTAGGTCCAGTAGCTGGCCTGGGTAAAGCTACGGATGGGGACTATCATTCACAAAAGTTCAACTAGGACATGAAAGTTATTGCTGCTGGTCAAATAGTCTACTCGAGAGGTGGGGAGAATGAGCAACAGCATTCGAGTGCAAAGCATGAATAAACAATGTCTCCGAGCTCCCATGTGTGTCACGGGTAGTGTGTCGATGAAACAAGACCATCAGCACCTTATTCTTCTGCTAGATGATGCTCCGGTCGTTCCTGTCCTGCGAGAATTCAGTCTTGGCATGACATTCTTTGAAGAATTTTAAGTTATTTAATTGTTTTCTTGTGTCAACCAAATGCTTGTCTCTGGTGAGGTATGAAGACATCGAGGAAATTTCAGTGCTCGACAGCAATATCTCAAATTTTGAGACTCAAACTTTCTTTTTTGTCGCAAAAAAAATAGAAATTTTTGTAGATTGAAACGTTAAAATGAAACAGACAGGATAAATTTGTTGTTTTATTCTGCAAATGTAATGTTCCACCATCTCGATGAAAAATCTCATGAAAACCCCTGTGTCGTCTACTTAGGTTTGACCAGCAAAGTCGAGCATTTCTTCACATCTGTCAAAAATTACATCATTTTAAATAGCACTTGCTTAGAAGCAGGCTATGTACCAGTTGGAACACGTTCCATGCCATAAATTAGAAGATTGTTGTTACGCTTATAGATCTAAAAGCCTACAATCAGAAGAGTTCATGGATAACACTGCGGAACACAAATCTGTCTCAAACACCAAAATACCGCTATTTACAAAATTAAATGCCGTTTTCATAGCACGTCTAGTTTTTGAGATATTGACTATTGATAACGCAAAATTTTGCTATTTCAGCCAACTTGCATGCAAGTTTGACAGCTTGTATGACAATTTATTCGCTTAATTTGCCACAAATTTCAAACTTTATGTGTATAAATATAATCAACAAAGTTCATAATACTTTCGATGCTCAAAAGTTGTTTTTTGATGGTTTTGAAAATTATTGTGTTTTGCCATATAAGAGCAACAAAGAATTTAGTATAGAGACTGCAAGCATTATGAAAAATCGATTTAATTTAAATTAAATCGTGCAATTTACAACCAATTATATCTGAAATGAAAGTTAAAGTAATATATTGCATACTTAATGGTTTAGATACCGAAAAAGTTTGATAAATCATACTTTAAATTTCATGTAAACATCAATGAAAACAGTGTTTTATACAATTTTGGCGATCTATAGCTGAAACATTTCTGAGAACGGCATCAGATACAGAAATCCCAAATCTACTAGAGACACATAATTTGATCTTTGAGACACGCAAAAATGTCATTTTTGTTACACTGTGTAATTTTAAGAGTATATAAAATCAGAAATGGTAGAACATGATTGTATGAGCTAGCATGAGTATGCATTAGACTGATGCAAATTTTGAAGATTTTGCTCCCCTATGCTTAAACGATGTCAATTATGATGAAAATGATCTTCCCAAAATTTGAAGTGATTCGGAAGAAATTTGGTTGTGCACACGCTATTTGAAATTTATATGGAAATTACTATAGAAAAGGCAAACCTTTTGTGTTCAGTTCTATAACTACTCGTCATAATAATCTATGGAAAAGTGAACACACTCATCTCATGTGAAAACTTTCTAGCTACAACTTTGCCGAAAACCACATTTTGATTGGATGTCTGGATAATTTGTTATTCTTGATTCCAAAGTTCAAACCACGCTGACATGATCATTCAATTACTTTCAGAGCAACACTGCTTTTTTGCTGTAGAACATAGTAGCCTGGATTACTTTGATCTATTTTTCCCGCCAGGAGCACCACTGTTGCCTGCAGAGCAGTTGATTAAGCATTTAAAATGCAAACCCACTTTATGATGATGAATAAAATTTTTTCCTGACGTCCAATCAAAAAGTGGTTTTCGGCAAAGCTGTAGTTGTATTCAAACAAGTAATATCAGAGGTATTTTTGACAATTTGAGTGATAATTAGAAGTTCGGCAGTCAAAACTTCGGCATAGTTCGGTGTCGGCACTCTAATTTAGGATTCTACCCCATTACCCCGAATGCCATTTCCCTGATTGCCATCACCTCGAATTCCATTACCCCGAATTCCATCAACCCGAATGCAATTTCCCCGAATTTACAATTATCATGACATGATGATTGATGACATTTCCCCGCGATATTGGAATTCGGGGTAATGTCATTCGGGGTGATGGGACGTTTGGGGTTTTGGAATTCGGGGTAATGGCGTTCAGGTTAATGGCAAGATATTGTTTTAATTGACATAAGAAATAAAAGATGTGAAGAAAATAGGGTGCAGAACTGCTTGGGCACTTCCATGATTCACTTTGGCATGTGGAGTTTTTCTTTTCGCAATACGGAGAGCTTCAGTACGACGCATATTGTGGCCAAATATGAGCTCTTTAGCTTTCAAAAAACCCTACTGCCCAAATAGCATAGCATAGACTGACTGTACATGTCAATGGTTGCTACTCCGTGATTGATCGGAACTGGTAAGAATTGCACTACGATCCAAATGAATAAGGATGGGAGTTTCCGCTTACTCTCGAAGTGCAATTTTAGCAGATCTAATATTATTGATCAATAACGGCGCCGGCCAAGTCCTTACATTCACAATGTCGAACAATTCAAAAGATAATTTTTAATAATGTCAAAAAGAGAAAAATATATGTATATTGAAAATGTATAAGAAAAAAGCATAATGCTGACACTTATAGTGACAAACCATACAAAGTTTGTTTTAATATTACATAAAAGTTACGCTTTCAAGAAAAAAATGTGTTATCATAAGCATGAAACGAACTCACCAGTTGGTAATCCATTCTCGACTGAACACAAAACTGACACTGACAACAAAACTTCTTGGCGTCCCGAAAATAAACCGTCTAGCTTGGGCCTTCCCAAATACGTACCCAGCAAGACGCTCCAAAAACAGGAAAAAAAAATTCCCGGCGACGAAAACACGCGCGAAACCGTCAGAAAAATCTATCGGACGACGCAAAACCGAACTGTCCTGCTTGGGCTTCACAAAGCACTCTCAAAAAACCCTACTGCTAAAATGAATCAAAAGTGCCAAGAATAGGATCCGGCTCCCTACCCATCAAAATTTTATTCCTGAATTTTCTTACCCCTGGCAAAATTTGATGTTTGCAAATCTAATGAATAGCTCGCTGATAATGGTTAGATCCTACAAAAGCTAAATGGTATTCCAGAAGAAAATTTAAGACATTGTTTTCAGATCTTCTATCTATTATCTATCAAGTTAATATAATTTTTAAATGTCTATATCAAAATTTACTATTGCATCCCAACCTCTTTTTACGATCGTTATCGGGGGGTCTTAAGAAGAATCGGTCGTAAAAGTATCAGGGTTATAATTGTGTTTTTTGAAAAATGCAACTTCTAGATTTGGAAATACTGATCCGAGATTCTTGGCAAAATTAAAGCATGGATTGAGAACGTTCCAAAATGGCCAATTATGTTTTCATAATCTGCATAATCTGCTCAATTGTTATCAAAAGAGCCAATTATATGTGGGTGTTATATGCCGATACAATTAAATTTTAAAAATAACGATTTCGATTGTTCATCAAAGTTGAAGTAAGTGTTGCATTTCATACATTCGGATGAAGCAAATATGTTGATATGGCTGGCAACAATTCTAAAGAAGAATTAAAAAGGTTAAGTCAATAAATTTGAGTGGAAGAGAAAAAATAAAATGCTCGGCAAGATAGAAATACTCTTCAACTATAACCCAGAATTTCATGAAAGGTTCAAAATTATGTCGTAACTGGCAACACTGCTGAAAAAAAATCAATAATACTGGCCCTCAAACAAAAAAGTTGTAAATCTCAACGGGGCACCCCCTAGATATGTGCCTTAGGGCAAGAAAAAAGGTCTCTCAAAATTTCAACTCAATTGGTTGCGCCATCAGCTGGCGCATTCAATTCGAAATTTGTATGGAATATTCCCCAACTGACATTCAGCATCATGTTTAATAACATTTTAATAATTTTAATGGCTAACCTTTGTTCAGGCGTTATTCACACAAATTTGGAGAAACTTTAAAGCATGTCGTTGAATTCCAACTTTATTTTTCAGCTTTTAAAACGTTTTACAAGCATTTAGGGGCCCAGATAGGCGTAGCGGTAAACGCGCAGCTATTCAGCATGACCATGCTGAGGGTTGTGGGTTCAAATCCCGCTGGTCGAGGATCTTTTCATAATGGAAATTTTCTCGATTCCCAGGGCATAGAGTATCTTCGTACCTGCCACACGATATACACATGCAAAATGGTCAATCGGCAAAGAAAGCTCTCAGTTAATAACTGTGGAAGTGCTCATAAGAACCCTAACCTGAGAAGCAGGCTTTGTCCCAGTTGGGACGTAACGTGATATAATATATAAAAGATCTGAAAATGATATTTAAAATTAACTACATACAAAGAACAAACGAAACTTTGTTGTTGTCTTCAGATCTTTTATATCAATATCACGCTTTTTTTGTCAGTACTTCGCTCCTACTAAGAATATTTAGCTCAAATGTTTGTTTATCAAAATAATCCTACATTTCTGCAGCCTGACCATGTTTATTTTCTGAACAGCTATTTAAAAAGTTTTGAGAAAGCATAAGTTATAAGCTTTGAAATGCGTACGGAACTCAACACGAATTTCGGATAGTTTGTCCATTTTATGAAATTTAGCTATAGTGTGATCGCTTTTACAAGGCTTATTTATTGCTGAACAATGTGTTTGTTAATCGTGATTTTGGCCTCTATTGGATCAACTGTTCTTATAATAAACTGAAGCTGAATTAGGTTTATATAAGATACTTATTCAGCTCATATTCATGCTTATGTTAAACATGTGGAAATAGCTGAAGTGCGACGCAAGTAAAACGTTAGTTCGCCTTTTAAATTACCCCTTTATAAATATATATTTGTTTAGTGGAATATTGGCTTTTTCATTTGGGGAAAAATGTCTTGTTCAACTCATTAGGAAAACAATCTTGACTAGTCGAATGAGATTCTTTGGAAACGTTTAATAAGTGGCGATTCAACTTTTGTTCATTCTAATGTATAACGTTGAACACTGACCTAAGTTTGTGTTAAAAAAGCACCTTCTCAGCTATTTATAGAGCAAATTTTTTGTTCCGCTGTCATTACCATTATTGAACAATAATTAAACATGCATGCTTGTTTTTGGCTTTGAATTGTTAGTTGGGTCGTTTCAAATATATTGAAAATCGACCCTTCGTCACTGTTTCGCTATGTATACTAGTTGATCGTATTCAATTGGGCCCAGATTGACAAATAAACTAGTTGATACCCTAATGAACATATGGTCAGGATCTAAAGAAATTCGTAAAACAGTGCCGGCTAGTGGCAAAATTTTAAATTGCATGGCTCGAACAATGATGGCTTACTGAACAAGTTTATCAAATGTATCTCTTTATAAGAAGTCAGGATCCTGGTGGCTATCTCGGTTCTCTTGGATAGAATAATGACAGACCTTAAGCTACTGGACAATTTTACCAAAGACACCTTCTTACTAACTTCTGAATCTCATGACTGTTATGATGATAGCGCTTGAGCTGCTGAACAACTTTACCGGAAACGCCATCTTTCTAAGTTATCATTTTCCTGAGATATCTTCATAACAAAAATTTTGTGCGCATTAGCGTCGCTTGGTGGCAAAATTTCGAATCTCAAGGCTTTTATTTATAATGACAGCGCTTGAGTTGTTGAGCAACTTTGCAAAGATGCCATCTTTATAAGTGGTCATGATCCTGCGATTATTATAAAAACAAAATTTCGATGCTCACTAGCGCCTGCTAGTGGCAGAATTCCGCATCTCAATTTTCGGTCGTAAAGCACGCTAATTCGTCTTATTGGGCTTATAGGGCTATTAGACGGCTAATGTAGGGCACTCTATATTAGCACTATATCAGCACACCGGGCGAATTGAAGTGCTTTTTGGGTACTTGGGTGAGCTTTTTTCGCCTGCTTGGGTATTACTCAAAAGTGTTTCTTGAATAACTTTGAAAATCGTTAAACTCGAAACGTGAAAGAATATTTTGTGTTGCACCTGTTTGTTATGAGGTTTTACATTTAATCTTTTTTACATTACTCATTTGAAAGCCTATATGTGAGAGGTTTTGGATAATCTAAGATAAAAGGTGAACTCAAGAGGGCCAAAGAAACAAACGCAAAGCTATTCATCAATGTCATGCTTATGGTGACATGTATGAATCCCAGCCAAATGTCATTTTTCGGAGTATAAAACCTTGCTTCTTTTTACCGTGATTAGAAGAACTGTTTCCAAGTGGTTTCTAAGAATTCACCGGGGTTCTCGGAGCTACCAAGAAGTGTTCTTAGAAGTTCACAAGGGATCCGCAAGACGTTCTCAGATTTTCCGAGCGACTCTAACGGAGCTTTAAGGAGTTCCCTAAAGGCTTAAAGCGGAGGGATTCTATGAGGAGTTTTAGAGGGTTCCAGCGTAAGTAAACAACTCCATTCTTAAGCTGAGATTATTAACAGCTAGCGCACGGTGTACTGTATTAAGAAGGTGATATATTCCGAAAGCTGACAGCTACTTGACGACGTCATTTCTATCCACCTCGAACAAATTTGCGAAAAAAAAAAATGATCTAGTGATCCGGAATCGTGCCATATGATAGGAGTGACGTCACATGTTTACAATCAAACTTGATATTTACATCAGTAAAGAGCCTGCCTTGTTAATTTTTATGTCGTGAGCTAGCGGGTGTGAACTGGATATCAACAAGCAGCCAGGCTGCTGTCAAGCTAAAATTTTCATCAATGTGATCCGAGCATGCCAAGGAATGTGTAGCCATTACTTCGTCACGCTAAAAACTGGTATGCATTTTCTGTGACCCAAAAACTATCAACTGTTTAAAAAACGTTTAATTGGTTTTATTGATACTCTGAACTTTTTTAAAACATATTTTTAACTAACTGGACTTATTACCTGCATCAAATTGCGGAAGCTTTGTGTGAAGTATTTTAAGTGTGCATCTTGAAAATGGTTTCCTGCGAGACAACCTAACCTGGGAGGGAGGCACCGATACTACACACGAAATATGACACATTTATTTTTCAAACTGCAAGAAAACTCCAGCTTGCCAACGACAATCAAGGCAGACTTGATGAAAATCGCTAGTTTTCTTTTGTCGTGTACCTTCGAACTTTTCGGACAAACATGAAAAAAGGGCCAAAGTTTTCTATTCATTTTATTTTCGTTTTTATTAGAAAAAGTAAAAGTATGCGTATTTGAGTACTTTATATACAATCAGAATAAAAGGTGCTATCGTGACATTACTTTTGAATAGGCATGAATAGCTTATCAATCGATTTTTTGTCACATTTGATGAAATGCAAAAATATGTTTTGATTAGAGTGTCCATTTCCCGGCCATTTTGCTCGTCCCGGGATTCGGGACAAAAATCTATGCTTGTCCCGGGAAATCCCGGGATCCCGGGATTTATAAATTTTTCAATAAAACTAGCATTTTGGTTGAATGGTTTGGTTTGGTTGGTTGAAAATGTAAGTTCAAATTTAAAAATACAATATTTTTTCAATGAAATAAACAGATAATGTAAAATAATATGTTAATTATAGAAAATTACATTTCAGATATTCTGGCGAAGAAACCTAACAAAAATCAAAACCTAGTTTGACTAATTACGGGTTTGTTATGGATTTTTTTTTCAAATTCTCTATAACACTTATGAATGGAAGTATGATAAAAACTTAAGTCCTAATATTAAAGCAATTTGCTTCAAACTTTTGAGAAGCCATAAAAACCTTAAGAAGAAAAGAAACGATCAAAGATCATGCTAAAAGGTAATTACTAAAAATTAATGGCTGAAGTTCACAGCCGTGAATCGCAAGTCAGTGGTATCTACATTTTGGTCAAAATTGAGTTGATATAAGTTCTCATTATATCTTCTAATGATCTTTCAGCTGCACTAATGAGAAATCACTTTTTGTTCAGTAAAATTAGGAAAGAACACCAAGTCGAATTGTCCCATAATGAAAAGTTAACCCGTATAGGCCTGAGTGAAAGCAAAAATACAGAAATCCTCACCGCTCAGCGAATTCTTAATGGATTCAAATGATTTTTTGTCAGTTCACTGGCCCACATATCTAGTTTCTAAAAGTGGCCAGAGGAACTCTGAAATATTCCTGTGGCCGGAGTTATTCCGGTGGGTTACTGGGTCAAGTCGGGTAAAAAAGGGCTATTTTTTGGGACATGCCAAGTTACCTTTATTTATTTGCAATGACAATAATTATAATTTGCATAAATCATTTAGATCTGATATTCAACATTATAAATGAAGTGTTTTGCACCGTTTAAAATATACCGGATGTGGCAATTCGGACGTTATGCCCGGAAGAACCGGCTGTAGATTTGTTGGATACTATACCGTTTCAATTCTCGAAAAGTAGAAATCAAACATAATTTTGCACTAAAATACATTCCCATAAGCTTGGCACAGATGTTCAGATACAAATTGGCCACATTTTCGTATGTTTGAGGGGTTCCGGGACCCGAAAATGGTCATTTGTAGGATTAATCAAATGCAAAACTCATAGTTATCTAATTCAATCGTTTCTATGAAGGTTTACACTGATGCAATTTTCTTAAAATTCCGTCATGTAGTGGCCACATTATAGCCGATTCTGGAAATTATCTGTGACTTGAAAATTGCCTACCTTTAGGGGCACAAACGCACAGTACTCTTCTCACCCGACCTGACCCAGTGATCTACGGGAATAACACCGACCACAAGAATATTTCCGCGTTCCTCTGTCCACTTCTAGAAACTATATATGTGTGCCAGTATACTGACAAAAAATCATTTGAATCCATTAAGAATTCGCTGAGCGGTGAGGGTTTTAGAATTTTTGCTTTCACTCAGGCCTATACGGGTTAACGCATGTCAGTTCCACAGCAGATTTTCGCATCGTGTAACACAAAAATGAATCGTTATTTGGTCATCTTTATATTTTTCTTGGAAAGGTAAAGGGGTGAAAAGCAAATTATGAAAGTTTAATTGAAATCGAAACATGTTCCAATCTCCTGGAATTTTTTGAATATTTGCATGGAAAACGGGATTGAAAACTTCTCAGTCCACTTTCTCAATGCCTACTTTTTACAGATGGTACCAATTTGCGATTTGCGGCAGTTTAGGTGTACTTTCAAATTTGTTATCTCAGCATAGGCTTATAAAAATGGCTAATGTTGAAAAGAAAAGCATTACTTGGTAAATGGATCTTTTCATGAAACTAATTACTCGTTTATTCTCTTTTTCACTATGCTTTTCAACTTTATCAAATAAGGTTAATAGTGAGGAAAAATAACATTGTTTTTCATTGAAATTTAATGGTTTTCATCAAATTCTACGTACATTTCGGGAATCCCGAGATTCCCGGGATATCAGAAATAAAATCCCGGGAAACGGGAAATCCCGAAATATGTCAAATCCCGGGATTTTTTGTCCAGGGATGTCCCGGTATGGACACTCTAGTTTTGATCAATTACGCGCTTTTTCCATGTTTGTCCGTTGTATAAAATCCGGGCTCACAGTGACAGTTCGTGACAGCAGAATCTCGGCTCACTATGACGTACAGAAATTTTGTATCGGTTTCTCCCTCCCAGAACCTAACAAGCAGCAATTTTACTGATAGAAAAATTTGTGTTCAAATTAAAAGACCAAAATGTTCGAAACAACACCCCTCATATTAAGAGCTTTAAGGTTCTCGAAAAAATCAAGGGATTTCCAAAGATTTCAAGTAGAATCAAATTTGAACAAATCCCTCCTCCCTCAACTTACCTCCGCTAAGTAATTTGAAGGTAGGGTAACCAATATATTTTGGACCCCCTTGGCCATTTTCCTGCAAATTTCCTAGATTAAATCGAAAGACCAACTCAATGTGCATGCCATTTGGAAAAGATAGGACTATTCCGCACTTGCATCAACTGTTTGTACAAAGAAAATGTGTTTATTTTATCTGAAATTCATTTAATTTAATCGGTGCATCCATGCAACCGTTACAACGCGTTACACACAGAAATTGGAGTCGTCAGAAATTTTTCATATGTAAACAAAAACGTTTTTCAAATTTCTGGACAAAAGCGTAGAATTTCTTTGGGTTTCCATTGTCGATCGATTGATTAGACTATGGGCAAGCATATTATACATCCAGTGTCATGGACTTTGTAGCCAAACGATAAAAAAATGCCGAGGGTCAAAAATATATACTTTGAGGGTCCAAAATGTATTGGTGTGTCCAAAATAATGAAAAACAGTGCTCCACAATTCAATTATTTTCGACGTTTTTTGGATCCTAAATGGTCGTTTGGGCATTATTATCTCGTAGAGGAAGTTTTTCTCTACATTTTGACATGTTCTTTGACTTGGTTACGCTGTGCAATTAATTAATTGGGACACAAAACCAAAATCACTTCCTTAGGGGGTCCAAAATACGACCGTTACCCTAAATTTTTGTTTTATAATGGGTTTACATTTTTGACCGGTCCGATGAAAGAATTTATATCCTTACGATTCACATATGGTAACAAATAGAAGCGTAAATGCATCTACAGCCAACTCGATATTTGGTATGTATCTAGATGTCGAGTCAGAGAACCATAGTAAAAGTTGATTTTCATGGCTACTTAGATGGTCCGTTGGATCGCTTATGCAATGTTTTTGTGTTCAATAACTCGATACCTTCCCAGCTCGATGGTCCCTATAATATAGAGCTATGGAGAGTTTACTGTATTGTAATTTAATCTCTAATCAAACATTCTGGAAAGTTCTCGTTGAACACCAAGTAAAAAGCAAACATTATTTTGTTTATTTTATGAAGCTGCACATACCGTAAGCAATCTAAGAAAGTTTCCACAACTATGGAACGAAACAACTTCATGCTACGCAATCCGTTTACGGTCACTTCTCTATCAAAATAACCCAACAGTGGCCATGGCTGCTAACCCAAAATTCCATTCGCCATCGAAACCCAAATTCATCCCAGACAAATGTGCCTCCCACATAACTTGATAATCGTTTTATTGAAATAGTTTCCTGAAGTTTGAAAACTCAAACTCGTCTAAACAAAGCGCGCGCCATCGACAAGCGCACCGAACCCAACTTGAGAGTAATTATCTTATCGAACTGAATCAACGTTCGGTGCGGTAGGGGGTGGTTTTTCGGAATCCCGTTAGCCACCACCCATCACACAAGATGTGGTTGTTTACAGCTCGCTGATGATAATCTTTCTACTTGTGGGGTGCGCTTTTTATCGCAGTCCGGAAGATCTACCCTTCTGTTCCCCCCCCCACGAGATGCAACAATATCCCAACAGCATCAAAAGCGCTTTCTGGAAGTGGTTCGGTAAAGAAGCTTAAGTCATCCATGATGCTCCGTTCTGGAAAATGCTGAATTATTTATACCCTTAGCCAACTTAGTACTGTTGAGGGTATGCGATGTGGATTTTTTTCATATCGATACGCAACAAAATGATACGCGGATTTTCTTGCAATAGGATGGATTGACAAATGGTGAGTTCGTTCCATTCTTATGGTAACACATTTTTAAGTTGACAACGTTACGTTTATGTTATTTTCAAACAAACCATGGATGGTTCATCACTACAACTTTAATATACTCATAGATGTTGATGTCGTCTGGGGGCCGCTTGACATTCGATCTGTGTGACCTGGCTTGATGTACTAACCGAGGAATAGACAAAGATCCTTTCTCCTATTTTTGGTTGGATCGCAGCATGCTGTGAGCTTGATTGGCTGCGTTTATCAATTCGCTCCACGTTTCGATTCGGTTCCGCGTTACTCTCAATTCGGCCGATGGAATCATGGAAAAGCTGATGGTGATACACCATCCGGCATGTGATTTTGAAAGTTTTGCGGAATGAAGTTATAGTTGAGGATGTTTTAGTAGAACGAGTTTTTTTTCATGTTGTTTTAGAGTGAACTACTATAAACTCTAGTGCCTCTTCAACATCCTCAAGACAATCCTATTACAATTTAGAATCCCTCACTGCCAACTATCTTTTGACTCTATAGGTATTCGTTGGACGATCCGAACCTGTTGGACGATCAAGATCCCAATTATCAAACGAATGTAGAATCAGAACCTAGTTGGCTAAGTAAATAAATCGTGAGAAATTCGATAAATGACGTATAAAAGCAATCATATATTCATTTGACAACTCCCAAAACAGTACTGAAAAGTGCTACTTTCTGATCTTGATAAAAAGTAATCTGATATGCAACGGAATTACCAAAAAAAAAACATATGAGTGCTTTGAATCTTAATTTTTGTCCCGAAATCAGCCTAATATTACCCGATATTCCGTTGTATTCCATTTGAAATTTCACGGAATCCCGTTTCGAATGGCATTTTACGAAATCATTCTACTTATCGCATACCCTTAATTACCATAGAGATATATACAAAACCTCCGACCGAGAGCTCATCGAACGTGACCTCCCCTCCAAAGCCACCCCACCGCACGGTGAGAGGGTGAATAATTTCTCATCGCTGCTTCTTGTTGCTGTTGCTGCTGATGCTGTTACTGCTGATGTTGATGCTGTTGCTCTCCATCCGTTCGGTCAAACTAATTCTGCCACTGTTGACGGTCGAAGGGGAGATTTTAGGGATTTGGACGAGGGAGTGCAGCACGGAATGCTTCTTGCTTAGGTTGGACAGAGAAATGACCGCTGAGAGTACCGAGAGACGTTTTTTCACGTTCTTCCAAAATAGCCACTTTTCACTCTCCAGAGACATTAGCTTTGGCTGTCTCGGAATGACTGCATTTTGGGGCGACGTTTCTTCTGATTTCTTGGAACGTCACCAGCCGAGGAAAAAAAAGTTCACCGAGAAGATTTTCTTCGTCCTGCCTCAATCCACCGATGGCTATTCTTCGTCCGAGCGAAATCAACACAGGCACACATACAGACAACGCAGGAACGCATTCCAATTCGCGTGAGATCCGAAGGCTATACCGAGCCAATCGTCTTCTTAGCAGCGACTGTCTCGATCCATAGATGCTTATTGCCAGCGACTAATGGCACGAACCAACGTAATTTCTGGCCACTGGTCCACGATGGAGTCCCCGAGTAGATTCGAGATGAAAATCAATTTTCACTATGCACTGGATCTCTCTGAGCTCTCACAGTATTGATTTTATGAGCATCAAAAATTCATCACACACAAGCTGATTTTTCCGAGCCAAGCAACACACGATGAGAAGAAATTTGCGCTTTCGCACTTCCTCCGCACTTGGTTGGTGCCGTTGGTCGTAAGAAAATCTCTGCAAAAACTCTAAATTCACACACTTGCTTGCGCTTCTGCTTCTGTTTCTTCTTACTAGGTCAATTCCTTCCAGCGCGAGTCCCGAAAATATCTCCACCGATAGAATACTCGTCTAATTACATCAGCGGTTAACGGTCTACCAAGATTAACCGAGAACAGTGGAAAACTATATCCTCACTCTCAAGTACGAACTAAGTAGGCGAAGAAAAAATGCTAATTCTCACTTTTTTATTACAACACACTATTTCACGCTTGCTATGGTTCTCCCACAAATCCGTCTAAACCATGCTCTAGATAGAGGTTTTCCCTTCTTGTGAGTTGGAGAAGAGCAGCAATGACACAGAACACGCGTTGATCTAGTTGAGCACTCTGAAAAACCTTCGACTTCGCACACGTCCGCCGCAAGACTGATCCGTCGCACACCCGAGACACTCCGACAGAGACAAGTCACGGTATTTTCCTCCTTGGGAAAACTCGTCGCGGAAAATGCTTTCCCGTTTTTCCCACACAACTCACATTTCACTCAGAGAAATGGCAGACAGAGCACAGATTCTGCACCAATACACGAGCGAGCACCTCCTAATCAGCTCGCGCTCAATACGCACCGCCAGCACAGTTATATGGTTTCGTTTCGTTCGGTTCGACCTCACAAGGAGCAGATGATTTCGCTTTCGCTAGAATCGGCAGTTGAAAATAAACTGACACCCTAACTGCCAGTCAAAGGTGATCCAACCGCTCACGCTGGCACTCGTGGTGGCGCTCACCTTTCGGCACATAGCGTAGGAAAATCCGAAGAAAAACCCGAAAGAAACGGTCAACATGAATGGGTAATGGGAACTCTCTGAAGACGACCTAGCTCAGCATGGGACTCACTCTCCGCAGCCTGCTGTGAGCGCTGTGTTATCATTAGGCAGAGTTTGCTTTATGGGAAAACTGTGTACAAACATAGGAGGCGGCTTTGACAGCTATAAGAAGGTGCACTTGCATGTGGCCTACTGCGGTTCTTGCACAGCATAGCATAGCATAGTAGCCGAGTGCAGTGATGTGACGACAAGTCGGTAGGGGTGAGAATGAGAGTATAAATGTGAGAATGACCCTTTCGTATGCTAGGTACGGCAACTGTTGTCCATTTGAGCGCTCGCAGTTGCAGCAGGTTGGATGGTGATGGTTCGTTTGGTGCTCCACGCTCCAGTGGGCATAGGAACATCCTGATCGTGTGGGGATGATCGAATTATGTGTGTTGCATTTATCAGTCTGTCAAGGCTACAATGCAGTTACATTTTTACATTCATGTTTTGCTATATTAAATGTTTCTTTAGGATTTTTCTGCAACTATTAGTAGAGTCAGCTAAGTTTCAAAGCTAGAAAGCAGATTATGGATCGTCAATTAAGAACATCAAGTTATATGGGGGGAGGAGGTGGTGGATTCAGCAACGTGAGTGAGACGATCCATACAATGTGTGACATAATGAGGAGGAGATCAATAGTCAATTTTCACGTGACGTACTTGATAGGCACTCCTTTATTGGATCATAAAAGTTGAATACTTGTTTATTAGGATTTCCAATTCCTGGAGAAATTTCCCGGTATGTTTTAATACAAAAGAAATTACTATAAATGACACTGGTTACATACACAGCTGATTTTTTTTTTCATCTTTATTAACGATATTAAGCCTAGGATAGTTCATCTCAGAAAAGGCCCGTTCCTCCATGAAAATGTTATATATTTCAATTTATTTTAATGCACTTATTTTGAACGTGAAATAAACGCATATGTTATTGCTCAGCTTTAATTTCTGAAAAAAAATCATTTTAATTTGTCATCATCAACTAACCCATAACAAACCTAAAATAAGCATTTTCAGTTAACATGATGCTGTTACAATATAAGTACTATAAGAAACTTAATTTTTAAAACTAAAATAATGCCTACTTTTAAAACGAATACATCTATACACAACAGGTTTGTTTCATTTAATAAGTAATGGTTTCAAAAACATACCAAGAGTGTGAACAATGCCCTTTCCTGTTTATTTGTGACAATAGGTCAAAAAGAACTTTAAAAATATTTTGCCAAATTGAAAGAAAATGGCAAACAGTTTTAGAGAAAAAAATATAAAACCAGTGCAAAATATTGGAATTTTTTTTCATTTTAACCGATAAGTATCCGATACATACCGGACTTGATTTTTTATTGTTGAAAAAACTTTGTTTTTTTTTTTTCAATGTTAGTAAAAACATTTCGTGCTCATGGATGTCATTATTATTTTACCAGTTACAGAAATATGTTGAAAAGAATCTCATGGCAGCGGTTTTTACGAGATTTAGTCAAAATTAGAATAGTAAATGCAAATAACTTTCACTCATTTTACAATTATTTAATCCCTTATTATGAATTTAAAAAAGGAAGGCCTTATTCTATTTGAAATACTGGATACTACATAATGGATAATTTCAAAATGATTTATCAAGAGGAAAGATAATAATGGAATAAATTTGAATAGATTCAATAATTGACTATGTTTACACAATAATTTGACTTTGTGAAACCGGTCTTTCGAGCAGTACTCAAGAAACTCGCGAATTTACAATAAATACTACAATATATTTTAGACCAGTGATCCTCAGCCCTGTTTATCATTTTTATTTCGGATAGTGAATAGTTTTCGTAATAATCTAGTGTGATGTTCTTGATAACTTTGGGAGTAGAACGGCTTCCAGAAGAAAAAATATGCAAAACTTATTAGATTTAATAGATAGAGACATAACGTGCACTTCTGTCGCGACGCTTAGGTATATTCTGATCTTGACGATTTTCATGTCAAATCGGTCAGTCACAGAATTCGACTATCTCCGACTTGCAGTAAATTTTGCAGGTTTTTTTTTTCGGTAGAATGAGTGTTTTCTATAGAAAAATCGATCATTCTGACTCAAGAATTACTTTTTAAAATGGTCTATACATTTTTGCATGCAAGTTATTTGGAAAATTCTAGTTCCGAAACTATTGATTTTTGAGAAAAATGTTTTATGAAGAAGTTGTAGTGAACCGTTTAGATTGCATGAAAAAATATACACTGAAAAAATATATTATTTTTTCCACGAAAAATTTACTTATAAAAATTAAATTTAAAATTGCACAAAAATCCCATTTTTAATATTTTTCAAATTTTTACCATAGTATGATAGTAAACAGTGGTTTGTGACAAAGTTTCATGATGAAGACATTTAAATACGTTCTGATGATCTGATGATGAGTATCTTCAATTTGTTATGAGCCATCATATGATGATCATATGGAAAATTTCTCTAGAAGTAGCCATTTTCGGATTATATCAAGTTTAATGCAAAAAAAATATTTAAATACTAAAATAGGCCATTTTTATTAGTCATTCGCGACTCTTCATCAAGAACAATACGTTTCTGAGAGTGTAGGCCGTACTTCTCTACAATCTCTTTTTTTATGGAGTTTTGCGAATAACTAATGAAAATGGCCAATAATATTATTTAATTTATAATTTATATGATTGGAATATGGCTACTTCTAGAGAAATGATCAAGATAATCATTATGGTTCAGAATAATTTCAAGATTCTTATTGTTTCATCAAAACGTATTTATTTTGACAAAAAATCAAAATTTTGAAAATCTTTTGAAAAACTTTTCTTAGATTTTTTAACATATCATGAAACATTGTCACAAACCTCTGTTTTCCATCAAGTTCAATGGTAAAAATAAAAAAAAAATGTAATTTTTGTGTAATTTTAAATTTATGTTTTATTATTAAATTTTAAATGAAAAACATATAATATATTTTCAGTGCCCTTTTTTCATGTGGTCCAAACGGTTCACAACAACTTCTTGATAAAACATTTTTTCTCTAAAATCAACAGTTTCGGAACTAGAAAATTTTTAATAAATGGATCATTAAAACAACTAAAATGGCCACTATGGAAAACACAGATAGCACAGACGTGTTCGGAGCTCTTCAGAGTCAATCGCGGAAATTAAGCTGATTTCCCTCCGAGATTTATTGTTTTCATTGTTTTTTTGACTACTAACTGTAATGTTTGCGAATTAAACCAAAGTAAAAGTAACAACTACTGCTCTTATTAATGTTCGAAGCCTCTGAGCAGATTCTCAATAGTACTATTTCTTTCGGTATGATCTCCCGAGCAGGCGGATATGAACTTACTCGCACTTAAACCGTTCACGAGTCTGTCATGTTTGTTTTACGTTAGTTCATACTCGTGAGGTGCTTCGTGTTGCGAATATTTCCACCAATGGTGGAGACAAGATAAAAAGATGTCCAGTGGTTATCAACACTTATGAAAACGGTTGATTGATTTTGTATTCGAGGTTCTAGCTACCATTTGATTATAGTTTAGTTTTAACATGGACGTCCTTCCGATCAATTTTCTAGTTTCAAATTTAAAATAGCTGCTTTGGTAATAAACATGTCATCTTAACACTACAGTCGTCGCGCTGTTGTATTTTGTACAACACTGGTGAAAAAACCTCGCTTCTCGTAGACAGCTGCAGCGTGGTGGTTCTGACGGTGGCCAACCGCGCGACGACTGGAAGGTTAATTTGAAAAATAATGACCGCTATGAAAAACCGCTTTACTTTGCTAATGCATTAAGGAAAAGTTCCATATTATGCAGTAAGGGTCAAAAATGACTCATGGCTTTGAAAGGCTCTCAAAAATCCGTTTTCAAACCAATTTTCGTTCTTCAAGCTGTATTTGAATGATATGGAACTCTTAAAAAGAATCCAGATCATTTTTTGAGGGTATGGCCATTCTTGACATGACGGCACATTGACACTTGGTAACCTGTTTCAGAAGGAACTGGTACATATAATTTTCAGTAGTATATACGCATGTATAGTACGACGGTTTAATTTTCATGGTTTTTTCTTTCCAATTTCCAAGAGAATCAAGAAAACAAACCAATATATGGCCGGGTTTGGTTGAAGTATTCCAGGAATTTTTGCAGAGATATTTTACCAGGCAAAAATGCATCCAGTGATTCATTGGATTCATGGATCTGATGTGTTGAATTCTTTCAGTAATACTTCGAATTTTTAGAGAGATTCCTTCAGGGATTTTTCAATCAATTTCTCCTGGTTTTCATTCAGAGATTACTCTAAGAAATCTTTCAGAAACTTTTTCCAATGATTCTTCTAGGAAATTCTCTACAAGGATTCTTGCAGAGATGTCTTCAAGGCATTCTTCAGAAATTGTTCCAGGAGCAACACTAAGACAATCACTTCAAGGATTTCTCAAGATATTTCTCTAGTGATTTCTCTAGAATTTTCTTCGAGAATTCCTCCACGGATTCTCGACATTCGTCCAGGAATTATTCCGAAGATTTTTTCCGGGATTATTCCACGACTCAATCCAGGGATTTCATCAGAAATTCCTCCAAGTGTTCTACAACCTACGAGCTCATCAAGGGATTCCTCAAAAATTTCATCCAGAAATTCTCTCAATGTTACCAGTTGCTGTATGATTTACTCCACGGATCTCTTCAGATAATACTACAGAGATTCCCCAGAGGTTTCTCGAGAGATTCGTTCTGGACCTCCAAAATATCCAGAGATTCCTCCAAGAGATACTCTTAGAATTCTTCTAGAGATTCTCTCATGACTTCCTGAAGGAATTTCATCACAAGTTATCCTCAAAGATAAATCTATGGATCTCTTCAGAAAAATATCTACACACTTAAAAAATATTCGCGAGCTCGGCATTTCAAATTGCTGAACTCTCTCGGCATCTATACTCTTTGCTGATAAATCAGCTAAAAACTTGTCGTAACCGAGTTGCGGAAATACATTAAACTGATATCTCGGTTAATTTGATTTTTAACCCGTAACTCGGCAACTCCGCATGCCGAGCACCAACGTTTACTATCCTTTCACCGAATACAGTTGTCGAAAGAGCCGACATATCGGTTTACCAATAAGATTACTGAGATTCTCAGTATTTTGTTCTACCGCCATATTGTTTTGTCTTATGTAAACGAAAACATTCACCGGTATTAGGTTTACCATTAAAGAGTGTAAAAATATTGTGATTTGTTGCGAAAACGATGATAATTCAGAAAGGGGATTATAGAGGCTTGCACCAAATACGTAAGTATTGTTTAGGTATATTTTTATATTTTATTTTAAAAGACAATAACTTGTTCTTCTATCGCATCCGGAACAGGCAATTCAATTGGATATCAAAGTGAAGATGCATCATTTCAAGTCTATGAAATGGTATTTTAACTAACTATACCATTGGCCACTTCCTTCTGAATTACCGAGGACACTAGGATGCTTAGAAGACACAATTACCAAAAAAAAAAATGATGTGAAATCAGTAGCTCAGAAAAGATTGTTTTGATTGTTTTTGCTGATATTTCAGTTTTGAGAATACCGAGATTGCCAGTTTTCATCAGTAGTTGAACACTTAAACGCAAACCGAGTTTATCAGTTTCAACTTGTAAACCGAGATCAATGCCGAGCGGTCGGCTGTGCAGATCTCGGTTTCAGAAAGCCGAGATTCGGCATTTCTACGGATTTTGTCTAGGTGTTCTCCCTGCCAAATCTCTACAATGATTCTTCATTGGACCCTCCAAGAATTCTCCAGGGAATTTTCTAAAGATGCTATTAGGAGTCCTCATGAATTACAGTGAAACCTCCATGAGTCGATGATCCATGACTCGATATCGACTCATGGAACCATAACAAAATTTCATAATTACTATGATGGTCCCTTCAAACCGCTTTCCATAGGATTGCTGTTTCATGACTCGATATTTCCATTAGTCGATGGTCCCTTCAATATCGACTCATGGAGGTTTCACTGTAACTAAAATACACTTTTTTAAAGGAGTTTCTCTTGAGACTGCTTCAGGGATTGCCCTAGGAAAATCTCTGCAAAGATTTATCCAGATATTTATCTAGCTTTTTCTTCAGGAATTCCTTCAAGGATTGCCCCAGAAAATCTCTAATTGTTTCCTCTTGAAATTGTTCCAGGGATGAGCTGCTAAAGAATCTACTGTATATTCAAATTAAATATGCTTTTCGTCTATGCAGTTTTTATGTAAAAAAAGCCGGTGAAAAATAAAGACTGCGTATCCGAAAAGCATATTTTAGGTTCCAAGAATTTCTTAAGGAATGCCTCCAGAGATTTCCTAGGAAATTCCTTCATAGGCTCCGGCAAAAGTTTCTACAGGATTTTTCGAAGGATTTTTCTAGAGATTTCTCAAGATTTGTTCAAGAGATTTCTCCCGGGATTGTTCCAAGAATCTCTCCAAAAATGCTTTTCAAAAACCTTCTACTGAAGGAATCTCTAAATAAAAATCCCAGAGAAATTAATAAATGAAACTCTGTAGAAATTAATTATGAATTCTAAGCGGAATCCTAAGTGAATTTCAACAGAAATCTCTTAAGGAATCTCTTAAGGTAGTGATTTTCCTGGAAGAATTCATGAACAAAACTCTTGAGGCATCTCTATAGAAATTTATGAAGTAATTTCTCGTAGAATCCCTAGATGAATTTTCGGTGGAATCTCTGGAAAAAATCTAGAGCGATTTCTGGAAGAAGTTGAGCGATCTCGGAAGGACCAGCTTAAAATTTTCTGAAGATCCCAAGCAACCAAATAGCACTTTAATTCGCCCTCCGTGCTAATATAGGGCTTTTATAGAGCTAACATGCCCTATATAAGCCGTATGACAGCCCTTTAAGCCCAAAAAGGCGAACTAGTGGGCTAGTGGATACTTGGGATATCATTGGAGAAATATCTGAAGTAATGCTTTAAGAAATTTTCGTAGTGTACCCTGGAGAAAGCTTTGATGACATTTCTGCAAAAATCCCTATAGAGATTCTATTAGAGGAATCCTTGGAGATGTTTCTGGAAGAATGTTTTAAGGAATATGAAGATAAATTGCTTGAAGAAACTTTGGTAGAATTTTTGAAGGAGTCCTTGAAGTAATCTCTGCAATAATTCCTGGAAAAGTTTCCTGAGGAATCCTTGGAGAAATTTCCTGAGATATCTCAGTAAAGATTTTACTGAAGGATTCTATGATGGAATCACTGGTGGCATTTCGGCAAAAAAAAAACCTGGCAAAATCTCTATAGAAATATCCCTGCGAAAAATCCTGTAAAAATCCGTAGAGAAATTCCTTTTGGAACTCCTGGTCGTTTTAATTATAGGTAAAACCTCATGAAATATGACTTGTTGAATGACGCCGATTTCTTGAATTATCATTTTTTTATCCTTTTAAGGATCTTGTAAATCGAAATGAAAAATCATGAAATTTGAACCGTACCATACATGCGCATAACCTACTGAATATGATATGTAGCAGTTCCTTCTGAAAATTTAGTTATGAAAAAAGACAATGCACATCGACTTCAGCCAAAGGCTCTACATATTGAACGATAGCTTACTTCCAGTTGGCAATGGACAACACAAAACACCCAATAGACTGTTTGACGAAAGGCTCCCAGCGACTAAGGCAAGAATCGAACCCACGCTTCGTGACAATATGCCTGAGCGACAAACGCCGCTAATCGCACGGCCAAGAATCCTAAACCAATATCATTTCAACGGCTATCACTAAAAAAACAATAAAAATATGATTGCATAGAAAATCATTCAAAACATAATTTATGAACGTTGAGAGCAAAAAAAACAGAACTTTTATGCGTGAAAGTTGTTCATGGATGGGTATGAAATATCAATAAAACTAGTTTGTGTCTTGTTTGTGTTTCTTGAAGCTCCGACTGTAATTTTAAAATCTTAAAAGTAAAAGTAGTGAACATAATGTCTCGCATAGTTGATAGTTTTTCATAAGGTTGATACATATTATTTGATTTAAATGTCCGACTACACTTAGAAGCTACGAGAGGGAGGAAAAAATAAATAAGAAACAAGAAAATTACATTCAGAAAAGGTAATGAAATTAGTTTTCATTTTTGAGGAAAATTGATGGAAAAATTAAATTACATTGTTCTCTGTGTCTTTTGCGATCGTCCTCCGGATTTTTGTTTCACTAGTTATTTGACTAAAAAAGTTCAAACACTTTACAAGGGTCAGCAAATTATATAGCACTTTAGTGGATTACATAAATTTTCCATAAAACTCACTATTTTAGGAACGTACCTCTAATAAATACTAATGCAAAGGAACAAAAATATTAATTATGATTGCTTTGTACTATAAATTGTTTTTCTACACGTTCATTTTGCTTTAACAAAAAACCATGCTATAAAATACACACAAAATGAAAATTGCTTAAAATACGCTTAACCCCACAGTATCACTATTATTGGACACACGATAGCCATGTATAACTAGATCAGTCAATCTACAAAAGCAAAAATGGCATTTTGTGCAAAAAAAGACCTCAGTTAATAACTATGGAATTGCTCGTTGACCATTTAGCTGAGAAGCAAGTTCTGAACCAGTGGGAACGTAATGCCAAAGCCAAAATAAGAATAAAAAGAGCTTGCTATGGTGACTTTTATTTCATGCGTTCTAAGAGATAATGCTGATTATTGGAATACATTATTTAATTGTTTCTGAACTATCTCCATGGCGAGTTTATAATAAAAACTTTCGATTATAATATTTCCACGAACTCACACAACATCGACGCTCATGAAACTCCTGCGTACATTACACGCTTTCAAAATAAAATATATCATTTTGATCTCAACGCTAGGATGATCGCAAGTCGCCTGCATGACATCACCTACCAGTCATACGCGAATAAGCAAATATTTATTAGATGTTTTTCACTCCCCTCCGTGGGAAAGGTCACTCATCCGATCAATTTCACAGACATCCCTAAAAATAACAAAACGCAGTGCACCACCACGGCGCAGTCACCCTCGCCTCGGCCAGGTCTAAAGAGCTTCACATGCTCGAAACGCGCGCAAAATTCTCTTCTTGCTCATTCTCCGTTTGTGTTCATTCTGCTGTTTTCCCACACGAAGACATCCCCCAAAAAAAGGCTAAGCGAACTAACCATCAAAACGGTGCGAGCTCTCTTGTAAGACAGTTAGATACAGGTGTCAGTTGGCCGTTATGAACCGCTGGCGACGACTCCTCATCGAATCATGTGGTCGAACCCTCCAAAATAAAACACTAAAATAAACCATAACCCTCCACACGATCGTTCCGGTTGAGCGAGATTGCATTTTGTGAGTCGTTCTCTACATGGACCGAACACGTTTTTGCCATTAGAACACGAAACTATCCTTGATGGAACAAGGATGCGTAGAGGCACTACGAACCTGGCCGAAACAATTTTCCTCCCATTTTAGCACAAAAGAAATTGACATCATTTATAACCTTGCCCCAACCAACTAATCATCATCAACATCGGCGACAGCAGGGTGGGCTGAGCGTCAGTACAAGGGCAGCTTGGTTAATGCTCCAATAACACATTTTTTTTTCTTTTATCTTAATTAACGTTATTTTTAGCACTGAGCTAGTTCATCTCGGGAGCAACGACTTTACTTCCCTTCCGAAGGAAGTCGTCACTAAAACTTCAAAGTCATAAATGACTATCTCGGGGATGGGATTCGATCCCAGGTCCTTAGCGTTAAAGGTGTGAGTTCTTACCACTACACCAGGCCCGTCACCCTAACAAAAACAAGTGAAAACTGCTCATATAAAAATCAAATACTGTCTTAGTCTTTCCGACTAAGGAACAGGAAGACAAGGATCAACGAATACAAGGAAAGGACGATAAAAGCCATTATCTAGAAAAAGGCAGACATCATATTCGGAATACTTTGACGACACTCATCGCTATTACCGAATCCATGAAGATAGTCTCCATCCCATACGACAGACACATCAGCAATAAGCTCCACCCAAAGCCAAGGAATTTCGGAATCGATTGAATTGAATTTGCGCGAGAAATTTCTTGAGAAATTTCGGAAGGAAGCTCTTGAGTTATTCCGGTGATAAAATCCTTATAAAAATTTCTGATAAAATCCCAGGATGAATTCCTCATAGCCCTTGAGTATCCTTGGAGATATTAATTCCTTGGACAATTTCAGGAGGCATCCTTTGATCAATTCCGGTGGGACTTCCCTTGAAGAATTTCCTTGAAAAAACCCTGGAAGAAAATTCTCTCAGAATCCCTTGGTAAATTCCGGGAGGAGTCCGAAGAAAATAGCAGAAAAAAAAAACCCTAGAGAAATTACAGAAGAAACCTTTAGAAGAGCTCCTGATAGAGTCCCTAACAGAACATCTTGGGAGTTCCAGGAGAATTTTATAATGAAATCTTAGAAGTATTTCAATCCTGATAATATGCCTGGCGTAACTCCTTATAAGATCCCCAGAAGAAATCCTCATGGAATTTCTTGAGGAATCCCTGATATAACCCAAGTAGCACTGGTAACAAATGCAATATTTTAGAAAAATAAAACAAATTACATTGCCGTTGCATTTCAGATAATTTGTAGCATATCTTATTGATGACTTTCAATATTGGTTACTAAACTATTACATTGTAACCTACGCTTTGTTTACATTACATAGGTGTTGCATTTTTACTTGCATGTAACTTAACCTAGAGCTGTCAAAATGAATAAGTTACATTGAAATTGAATCTGTGGTTGCAAAGAAACAAATAACACACTAGGTTACATACAGATTGCTAAGTCACATGTGTGTAACAGCATGAAGTTTGTTTACCATTTGTCATAGGGGAAGGGGTGAAAAAATGAACAGGATGGTAAAATGAACACTGAACTTGTTACGCATGAACAACAAATTTCAATATGTTTTATTACGCACGGATGATTTAGAGCATAAAAAAGAGTGTTTTTGTTGATACGGAGATTAATTGAAGTCAGAACCACGTTCAGAAATTAAAACTGATATAATTTTAGGCACGGAGATGTTGAGGTTTTTCAATGAGGTGAATATCGTAATGATATGATGTCGAAGCAGAAACCTTTAGAACTGTTTTGGGAGGGATTATAATCATTCATAGATGTTTTTTCAGGACTGTGATAAAAAATTCAAAAATGTTTGTTTTGCTCGCGTGTTTTACCACGAACATAAAATGAACATTTCCATAAAATTTTAATGACGATGAGAGTATGTGAAAATTAAGCTGTCTTAGTCTTAATTCGTTTCGCTCAGCCTCCTGACACCGCCCTCTACAACCCCATTGAAAAATAACGAGCAAACATCTATGGTTCCCACTGGGAAGTGGTTCCCACTGACAGCTCAATGTTTGTAAACAAATAACCGTGAGCGGAATATCAATTGATGATGGCAAAATCTTGTACTCCGAAAAAATTCTTTTCCCGCATAACAACAGTTATTCGAACAAACAAACCGTTGCAAACTATTGGATTGCAGTACGACAAGTCAATTTGGGCTGATGTGATTAGCTAAAAACACATTTTACTATTGGAGGAAAAATTCCATAACATGATTAGGCCAATGTACGTTGTTGCTCTTGAGTTTGATGCTGACCACGAAAACATGGCTGCCTAGCACCGGGTTGGTTTCGCTGCGTTAATTAACATCTCTATTGTTGATGTTGTGCGATAGAACTAGTTATAATTAATATTGAGGATTTTCCGCTCTAATAGACTCACACCTAAATAATTTTGTCACACCAAAATATTCTCCCAGCATGTTTGCCATATATTGGATGGCGTCGTAGCTAACTAAACCAACAAGTAACGCACATGTAACGCATTATGTTTAGTTGTACATCGAATGCAAGGTGCGTGCTTCTATGAAAGTGCCATATAAACTGACGTGTGAGTATTTATTTTTCCACGTTGAAAATGTGCACGAGAATCTATTCCTCAACTAAATGAACAATAAACAAATTAATAAATGAAGGACATTTTCTGCGAGTAGACATATCACAGAAAATCGAGTTACATTTGTAATGTTCTCTTTACTACTTCTGTGGGTAACGTCAATCTTTGAGCCGATGACACGGAATGACGAGAATTCGTTTAAGGGGGCAGGATCCGTCATCAACTCCATAATTTTCAAAAGCAGTTTTTTCGTTCAAAATCATGAATATATTCATGAGTTCACTGTATTTTGTTCTCCAACCGAAACACAGTGAACACATTTTCGACGAGTAAATTTCAGTTTTGAACTGAAAAATGTTTGTTGAAGTTTCGATGATTACGATGACGAATCCTTGAACATTAAGGTGTTTAAGTCCTCTAGACAATTCGTAATCAAACGTCAACATTCCACCACAAAATCGCTAGTGTTTGGAGGTGATGTTTACTTCAAAATTTTGGAATCAGCATCTCCAACTTAGTTCTAATACCCTCCGTCCACGAATTATTGTGGCGCGTCGATCGTCGGAAGTTTCTCGTTAAACAGTCAATCCCGTAAATGATTGTGTTTTATTAAGCTTAATTACTTTTAGACGATAGCAGTCAGTGGCTGTCTTCTTTGTTGAAATTTGTTCTGGGATTCCAACTCCCACATAGTCCACTTATGCACTGTCAGTTTGTATTACGTGCAATAAATATGTTAAATTTGTCCTTGAAAAAGTTATCGAAGGACCTAAACTTTAATCAACTCGTGGGGCAAAACCCCCACCCCCCTATTTCATAACACCAAAACAGCTGTTGAATTCAAATTCTACCAAACGTAATGCCACGCTGAAGTAACGCGCAAATTAGAACCTTACAAATGTATTTTTTTCGCATCAGCATGTATCTATTATTGAACAATAACATCAGAACAAACGCCTGTAGGTATGCATTATATATGCAGAATCGATGAAGAGAAATCACTCATGTTAGTTAGACCCTATTGGAGTGACAGCACAGATATGTACAAGGGGCCACCATTGACAACGCGGTTATTTTTTCCCAATTTTAGACTCATCTTCCCCGTAGTAGTAATTTGTCCATACACAAAATTTACAATTTGTATGGACCGTGATCATTGGATAGAATACCCCCCCCCCCCCCGTGGTTTAGGGATGACCCATAAGCACGCATTATTTAATTGATTTATTAACCCTAGAAATACTCAAATGGATGGATGTTGTTTCTACTATTTGATAGAGAACATATTTGTATATCCGATTGTAATAAAAAGACTAATATTGGCACAAGTTGATCAATTGCTGAATTAAATTCGTTGCTTCACCTCAGGGCGCAAGATTGCTTCCTAGCGTCTTGTAGTGAAAAATTGTTAACAAACCCGCATCTTGTCACCTTTATTCACAGAAGAGAGGATCGATGAAGAGAAATCGATCACGCGACTTGCGCCCTTATTATAGCACACGCTTGAATTTGCCTTCTTTCGAGCTATTTGAGCCATTTGAGCACGTCACAAACCATGTGCTTTCTTGGACGGAGCATTTAATTTTCATACTTTTGTAAAGTTCCAGTTAATTGGCTTATAAGCGGTTTCTTCACCACCACTTAGGGGCCGTTCAAATATTACGTAACGCAACAGGGGGAGGGAGGGGGTCTTACATAGTGTTACGGTCCATTCAAAAATTTAAAATTTCCCATACAAAAGCTGTTACGGGGGTAAACAAATTTAAAATTTTCCATACAAAAACTGTTGGGAGGGGGTCTAAAATTGACAAATTTTGCGTTACGTAATATTTGAATGAACCCTTAGGTCTTAAACCTGGTTTAATCGTATGGGTAAACGTGGTTTACGGCTTAAGCGAAGGTGAAGAAATCGGCCCTTAGGGGATTTTTGCACATTATTTGATGATGTATCGCAAATTCATTGTTTTTCCCATTAAAAGCAAGACGATATCGTTTAGGTGTTCATTTTAATACCCCTTCCCCTATTGACAGCAGTGTAATTTATTGGCAGTTTCAGTATAGTTACACATCAGTTTCAAAATAACATAAGATTTCTGGGTAACTAATGTGTAACAAACGAGTAACTTGCTGACAGTAGTCAACACTACATGTCAAAAGTTTTCATACGTATTGTGAATTTTGATATAAGAACTTTACTATTTTATGACTAGTTATTGTTTTCATAGATTTTTTTCCAGTGATTAATTAAAATGGTTGAATTTACAATTTGCAGCCTCTCTAACTGCTTTTTAATAGTTGTCATCATTTTAGATTGGCTGTCCTCAAACAGTTATTCGGAAGTGTATCTGCAGTAAGATGAAATTAAATGGCGATTTATGATAGGCAGCCCAGAAAATGCAACTGCAGGACACGAAACAAGGTGATTTTGGAATCCCAATCTTCACAAACAATTATATTAAAATCATAAACACTGCTGATTAGAGTAACAGTGTTAATTTTCATTTTTTTTTGTGTTAGTTCTAATGGAATAATATCTCAACAATCCAGGTATCATGTGTTATTCAATATAAAAATATTATCTATTTTATGAGCGCGTCAATTTTGAGCAAGTAAAATGATTGATTTCACCACAAATTCAAATCGGCATGTTAAATCTGTTATGTACTTGTGAATAATTACGCGTTCGAAAATCATACGTATTACTTTTATTGACATTCATTTCTAAAACGGTTGTTCGGTTCCAAAACTGTCAGAAAGTTACAACAACTTCAACGCCGTTTCATTTCTTTTGTCGCAGGAAAACCCATGCGTAATCAACAAATTACATAGCAGTCGCTTGTAAACTTCTTATGTAACGAACAAACAAGTTACATAAGGCTCGACTTTTTGCGCTTTTTCGGTTACATAGCAGTATTTTTCCATGTTGCAAATGTATCATATTGTAACTATTGAATATGTTAAGTAGCCGTTGCTGTAAGCTACTTGTAACAATATGTGCTGCTTGGGAAGTCTGGTTTGCTACTGCAGTACGCAGTTGAAAGGAAATATCAGTTCAAACGGGTGTCGCTGTAGAAAATGTCTGCAAGGAATCGGCGAGAAATTAATTTTGCGATTCCTTTTCAGCAGCAAATCAGACTATAATCAGGAATACAAATGAAATCTTTGAAGGAACTTCTGATGAAATTCCTAGAGCTCCTAGAGGCCTTTCTTATATGATTCCTAATGGAACTTCTGATAGAATCCCTGGAAGGAGACTCCTTATGACATGCCCAGAAGAAATCCTGATATGATTCCTCGAGAACACCTGATCTTGATGAACTTCTGATGGAAACTACGAAGGAAGTCCAGGTGAAATCCCTATCCAGCTTTTAACGCTAGCTATAAAACTACGAGGGGTTATTCAATCTTGAAGTTTCTAGCGTACGTAATTTATGGTTTGGTCAAGGTAGGCCATAAATTGAGATTGTTGATTAAAATGTCAGAAATTTTCACGTAATTTGTTTTGCTAGTGTTATTTCTTTGAATTCAAATTCTTCAAATGTATTAATTAGTAACTTTATTTGTACAATTTTAGGCTTCATAGAAGATTTCCCGGTGTTTAAAGAAAGAGTAAATATGGCTGAGGTAATGGCATAATCTATCTACCAACGACCTCAGATTTTATTGCTACCACGGTCAGATTACGGAGTAAAACCTTAACAGATTGAGAAATATATAGCCGTAATCACTAATGAAATCCTCATCCCAATCGAATTATTTTCTTTTGAAAAAGAAAGCTGGCAGAACTTAAAAAAAAAACGAAAATAAATTTGTAAAACTACGGTTTGGGTGTTAAAATTTCGACTACCTCAAATTCTCGTGAATTATAGAGTCATCACTCATTGATGATTAGGATATCTATGACGTGCTTTTCACTATGCCAATTTGGGTACACAAGTTTTTGATTATTTTTGCTCATATGGGGTATTTGAGAATTATGTACGTTTCGATGGAGAACAAGAAATTTGCACATGGATTTTATTTCTTCTCCAGTCAAATCTAAATGGAAAAATAAAATTACAGCATAGTTTTTCAAGAACCATAGCGCGTACCGAGCAATATCATATTTAGTGGAAACAGCACTCCATATCAGATTATACATTTTTTCATTCACGCATTTGCTTCTTAATTATTTCTTAAAAACGCCAGTATACTACCACATAGGTTCGCATTCGCATGTAATCTACTTGAAATAATAAATAACAATTAGAATAAAATTGGAAATAAGTTTTCAATCTTCGTTTTCTAAACTCTGAAAAATTTTGCGTCAACAAACCTGTTTTTTTTTTCTCTGCAAAGCTTACTTTGATCCAACTATAAAAAATTATAGTGTAGACAAGAGATGTCAGAAAGGGGTGATTCAAAATTTATAGCATGCTAGCGTAAAAAGCTGGATAGGAACTCTTGATGGAATCCGTGGAGGACTCCTCCTTGGAGGAATCCCAAAGATATTTTTGGAGTAACTCCTGATGGAATCATTTGAGGATCTTCTGACAAATTCCCTAGAAGAGTTCCTGATGGAATTCCAAGAGGAACTCCAGATGAAATCACTGGAAGAATTCCTCCTTATTGCTCTAAGGATGCTATCAAGAATTCCTACAGTGAGTTCATCAGGAGTTCCTTCAGGAATTCCATCAGGTCCCTAGAAATAATCCTGGTGGAATTCCTCGAGGAACTCCTGATGTAATCTCCGGAGGAACTACCGATATAATCTCTGAAGGAATTCCTGGCGTAATCTTTGCAGGAACTCATGATAGATTCTCTGAAGGTACTCCTGATGAAATCCCCAGAAGAACTCTGATGGAAGCCTTAAAAGTACTTTTGATGGAATCCCTACAGGAACTCTTGATGGAATCCCTTGAGGAACTTTTGATGGAATCCCTTGAGGAACCCCTTTTGGAATCCTTGGATGAATTCCTCAAGATATTTTTGAAGTGACTCCAGATGAAATCATTGGAGGAACTCCTGATGCAATCTCTTGAGAAATTCCTGATAAGATTCCTGATGGAACTTCTGATAGAATCCTTCGAGGAACTCCTGATATAATCTCTGGAGGAACTCTTGATGGAATCTCTGGAGGGACTTTGGATGGAATCCCCTGGTGGAACTCCTGATGAAATCCTCAAAAGAACTCTCAGAGGTACTCCTGATAGAATCGTTAAAGGAACTTCTGATGGAACCTCTAGAATCCTTGGAGGAATTCTTAAAGATATTCTTGAAGGAACACCTGATGAAATCAACTCCTAATGAATTGCCTAGAAGAACTCCTAATAGAATTGCAACAAGAACTACTGATGAAATCCTTATTAGGTTCCTGATGGAACACTTGATAGAATCCATAGAGGAACTCCTTATGATATCCTTAGAAGAAATCCTGAAGAAATTTCTCGTGAAACTCCTGATAGAATCTCTTGAGGAATTCCAGCTGAAATCTTAGAAGGAACTCGTGACGTAATCCCTTGAGGAACTCCTGATGAAATCCTCATAAATCCCTAGAGGAACTCCTGAAAGAATTCCTATAGGATCTCATGATGAACTCCCTAGAGGAATTCCTGATGATATGCCTGGTGGAACACCTTATAAAATTCCAAGAATAAATCGTTATGGAATTCCTTAAGAAATCCTTGATATAATGTCTTAAGAAATTCCAGGTACAATCTCCGAAGGAATTCCTGATGGAACCTCTAGAGTAACTTCTGAAAGAACCTCTGTAGAAATTTCTGGTGGAATCTCTGAAGGAACTCCTAAAGAAATTTCTACAGACTCTTTTGATAGGTTCCCTGGAGAAATTCTAGTTGGAATATCTAATGAAACTACTACAGAAATCCTGGAAAGAACTCCTGATGAAATCCTTTGAATAGCTCCTGATGGAACCCCTATAGGAACTCCTGATAAAATCCCTGGAGGAATTCCTGATAAGATTCATAATGGATCTTCTGATATAATCCCTAGAGGAATTCCTTATGTCATGCCTAGAAGAAATCCTGATGGAATTCCTCAAGGATATAATCGCTTGAGGAACTCCTGATGGAATCTCTGGAGGAACACCTTATGGAATCCTTGGAGGAATTCCGAAATATATTCTTGGAGCAACTCCTGATAGAATCATTTGAAGATCTTCTTATGAAATCCCTAGAAAAGTTCCTGAAGGAATTCCTATAGGCACTCCTGATGAAATCACTGGAGGAATTCCTGATAGAATCCTTAGAGCAACATATGATGTCTCTATAAATAATCCTGATGGAATTTCTCGATGAACCCCTGATGCAATCTCCGGAGAAACTCCTGATAGAATCTCTGGAAGAATTCCTGGTGAGATCTCTGAAAGAGCTCTTTATGGAGTTCCTGGCGGAACTCTTGATGAAACCCCCAGAAGAACTCTGATGGAAGCCCTAAAAGTACTTTTGAAAGAATCCTTAAAGAAACGATGGAACCCCTGGAGGAACTTCTGATGCAATCCTTGGAGGAATTCCTAAAGATATTCTTGAAGGAACTCCAGATGGAATCATTGGAGGAACTCCTGGTGAAATCTCTTGACGAGCTCCTGATGCAATCCCTATAGAAACTCCTGATGAAATCCTTAGAGAAATTCCTGATAAGACTCCTGATGGAACTATTGATAGAATCTCTAGAGGAACTCCTGATGGAATCCTCTGGTTGAACTCCTCAGAAGAACTCTCAGAGGTACTCCTGATAGAATTGTTATAGGAACTCCTGATGAAATCCCGAAAGAAACTCCTGACGAATAATTCCGTAGGAATTCCTAAAGATATTCTTGAAGGAACTCCAAAGATGCCATTAATAGTTTGTTTAGGAATTTCATCACAAGTCCTTCAATAGATTTCATCAGGAGTTTCTTCAGGAATTCCATCAGAAGTTCTTCCATGAATTCCTTTTGAAATTTTTGAAATCTAAGATTTAATTTTAAAATCCTCATGGGACTCCATCATGAACACCTTCCGGGGTTCCATCATAAGTTTTGTCAGGGATTCTATTAGGAAACGTACTGAAGGTTCCTTCAGGAATTTCTCTAGGGTTATTCTGGGTTCAATCAGGCTATTTACTACGGATTTCTCACGGATTTTATTAAAGCATTCTACCAGAATTTCCTTCCAGAGTTTTTTTTTTTCTAGGGAATTCTTCAAAGGATTCCTCCAGGAATTTTACAAATCAGTCTTCCCGTAATTAATCAAAGAATGCGCTCCGAAATTCGTCAAGTAATTAATATATCCAAGGATCCTCCAGTGTTATCACGAATTCCTCCTGGTATTTTACTGAAAAATTATTTTAAGAATTTGATTACCGGAATTATTCAAAAGATTCCTTCAGAATTTTTCAATGAATTTCTCACGGAATATCTCCAGATTATTGTGAGTTTTCAGAAATTCTTTCAGCAATTTTATCAAAAATTCTTTATAAAGATTTCACAAGTAATTTGGGAATCTACCAATCAGTATATCCATCAGTGACTCTATAACGAGTTCTTCCTGGGAATCAAAAAAAGAATTCCTTCAGAGAATCCTCAAATAATTCCTTCAGTCATTCAACCAGGAATCCCTTAAAAAATTCCGCAAGGATTTCCTTTAAAGATTCCAACTAAAATTCCCCTAAGAATTTTCTAAGGATTTCAACTAAGAATCCTCTAAATATTCCAACTAAGAATCCTCCAGGAATTCCTCGGAGGATTTCACCAGAGATTCCTCTGAGGATTTCACCAGAGATTCCTCTATGGATTGATTCTTAAATTCACCCAGGTGATTTTCCATGAGGAAAACCTTCAAGGATTTCAGCTGAAATTCTCATAGGGATTCAACTAGTAATTCTGTCAGAAACTCCACCAATATTTTTCCGGTGATTTTATCGGGAATTCAAAAAATCGTCTAGATGTTCTTCCAAAACATTCTGGAAAAATTCCCATACGGGTTCCGCCAAGATGAACTTCAAGGATCCCATAACGAAGAGCATTAAACAAAGCAATCGCTTCCATTTCTGGAAAAAAAAATCATGGAACAATTTATTGTGAAATCCTTGGAAGAAACACCAAAGAAATCACTGGATACAGGTTGCCCAGGTTGCCCTGGGGAAATTCCTAAATATATCTCTGGATGAATTTTTAAAGCAATCCCTGAAGGAGTTCCTACAGGAGGTAACTCCTGGTGGATTCCTTGGAAAAACTCTTTCAAGAAATACTGGAAGGAATTGATGGACAAATTACCTTACGAGTACGCGGAGAAATTTCTGGTAGATTCTTGAAGTAATTCCTTCAAAAATCCCAGGTCGAATACCTCGTAGAGTCTTTTCAGGGATATCTGAATCTAGAATCTTTGAAGGAAACACTGGATGAATTTATTAGAATTTAAAAATAATTTATTGAAGACTCCCTAAGTGAATCTCCTGAGAATAACCTGAGGAAGTTCCTCTGCATGTAATTCTTTAGGAATTTTTGAAGGGATGTCTAGCAAAAATCGTGTAGGAATCACTGAAGCAATCCCTGCAAGAATGTTTGGATTAATCGCTGAAGGATTTTTTGGAGGTATTCCTAGGAAAATCACTAGAAGAATCACTGGAAGATTTTTAATAAGAGCAATTCCTGGTGAAATTTTTGATAGAATTCCTGTATTAATTTCATGCACAGGATTCATTGAGCAATCTCTTTAAGGATTTTTAGACGAATTCAGGTGAAATCACAGGACTAGAATCCCTATAAAATCTGTTTAGAAATTCCTGAAATTTTGCTTGATTAATTCCTACATAAATCTCTGGAGGATTCTTTGGTGGAATTCTTTAAGGACAACGCTTCGGATGGATCACTGAAGAAATCTCTTTGGGAAGTTTTTGGAAAAATCCCAGGAGGACTCTGTAGAAAATTTACAAGAAAGAATCGCTGAAGAAATTCCATTTGGAGTTTCTGAAGCAACTCCAGGTGGAATTGGAGGAGGAATCGTAAGAGGAAGCCCTGAAAAAAGTCCGGGAGAAATCCTTGGGGGAATTTCTGGAGCTGAATTTCTTGAGAAGTATCTGAAAGAATTCGTGATGTGAATCCTTGGAACTAACATCTAGAAGAATTCCTGAAAGAATCTTTAAATAAATTGTTGTAGCATCCTCTGGAGGGATTCTTGGAGGCAGTCTTGGAGTAAGCTTTGAAAAATTACTGAATAAACTACTTGAGGATTATTTTGTATTGATCTTTGAAGAAATCTGTGGAGGAAATCCTGAATAATTAGTAGATGAACCTTTGAAGGAATATCTGGAAGAATGCCACCTGAATGTGTGGATAAATTTCTAGAGGAATTATTGATAAAATTGCCGATAGAAACCCAGGAAGAATATCTGGTGGAATCCCTAGTATAACCCATGGATTCCTGGACAAACATCAAAATAGAATAACTAGATGAAACCACTTATGATTTTTTGAAGAAATCATCAGAGCCATTCCTCCTCCTTTGCCCAAAAATCGTGGAAATATTCCCCCAAACCACGCCACCCGACGCAACACTGAAGACGGCTTTACAACTGAGATCGAAATTCGCGTATCTGTCAAAGGATACAAAATCTAAAGGAATTAAGGCCAAGTAGCCCGTCATACGTCTGACCGCCATGATGAAATGGCAGCTATAAATTTTAAAGTAATAAAACTCAGTCCTCATAGTTAATATTGGTTCGCAAAAGTGTTACTAGATGCGATTACATACCGAAAGTATGCGTATACTCTTTCAGCAATGTCTGTGCAACAATAACTGGCTTTCATTAATTCGAAACTATAGGATGAATACGAAACTATCATCAATGGACCAATGCACGAGTTTACTCATTGACGTTTGAGGTGCTGTGCTATTTACGTGACCATGGGAACGGGTGAATTCGGCACCGCTTATGCACCCCACAGACGCTCAGACGGTTTGACCAACATTGACTCCGCCCCCCAGGTTGATGCTCATGTTGGTGTTATGTTTAACCGTGTGTGATGCTGTTTGACGAACCAATTTGACAATTTGTGAAACCAATTTGACGGTTGACGAATCGGTCGTCCAAAATCAAACGAGTTTGATTTTACTCAAACCACCGGTGGGCGGAGCCAAATGTTCGACGAACCGATCGTACCGTCTGTAGGGATGTTACACGAACACCGACGTCATCATGTCTAATGGAAGCTTCGACGTCCCATGAACTGCCGATGCAAATGGGTGGAAAGTCAAAATGCTTGAATTTACGTAGCGTCGGTGCCATAGTGATCTATCAAATGCACGCTCTTGAGTTGTTTCTATATATTTCACTATCGTTTCCAACTATCTCAAACCGTTTTCTTTAGCAAATTCACCAAGGATTTTTTAATTATTCCTCAACCAATTTCTCCAGAAATATCTTCAGTGAATCCATCTGCAGTTTCACCTGTGATTCAATAAATTCATCCATGGATTGTACCTGGATTTGTACTACAGTGATTCCATCAGGGATTTTACCAGGAATTTCTCCAGGTAATCCTTTAGGAATTTTTCCAAACTGCTTCATGATTCCACCAGGTGTTCTTCCAGAAATTTAATCAACATTTTGTCCAGTGATTTAACAAGAAATTCTTGTAAGAATTCCTTTATAAATTCCTTCCGAAAATTCACCTGGAATTCCTCATGGAATTCTATCAGGAGTTTCTACAGGGATTCCATCAGTGATTCCTCTGAGAATCAGGAGTTCTTCTTCTTCTTGGTGTTACATCCTCACTGGGACAGAGCCTGCTTCTCAGCTTAGAGTGCAATGGGCATTTCCACAGTTATTAACTGAGAGCTTTCTTTGCCAAAGTTGCCATTTTCGAATTCATATATCGTGTGGCAGGTACGATGATACTCTATGCCCAGGGAAGTCAAGGAAATTTCCATTACGAAAATATCCTGGACCAACCGGAAATTTAAAACAGAAACCTTCAGCAAGGTTTTGCTTTGTAGCCGCAGACGCTGATCACATGGCTAACGAAGGCCTCTAGAATCAGGAGTTATTGTAGGGAATTAAACACGATTACATCCAGTCATTCCATCAGGAGAAACTCTAAAGATTCAATCATAAATTTCACGTAGGTTTCTTTCAGCAGTTCCTTCAGGGTTTTTATCAAGACTAGCTCTAGGGATTCCATCAGGAATTCCTCAGGATTTCCGTCTGGAATTCCTCCGGATATTCGATCAGGTGTTCCTTCAGGGATTGCACCTGGAACTCAACTAGGAATTTCATCTGAAGTTTCTCCTGGGATTCTATCAGGAGATATTTCAGAGATTCTACCTGGAATTCCTCCATGGACTCCGTCCATCATTGCTCTAGGGATTCTATCAGGAGTTCTTCTCGGGATTTTAACAGAAATTCCTCCAATGATTCCATCTAGAGTTCCTTCAAGAATATCTTTACAAATTCTTCCAAGGATTCATTCAGGAGTACCCCCAGGGATTTCATCAGGAGCTCCTAAAGTGATTCTATCGAGAGTACATTTAAGGCTTCTGGAGATTTCATCAGGAGTGGAAAGTCAAAATGCGTTTGATCCTCCAGGGATTCCATCAAGAGTTCCTTCTGAAATTTCTCCCGGAATTCTTTAAGAGATCAAATCAGATGTTCCTCGAGGAATCCCATCAATGTTTCTTCTAGAAATATCAGGAGTTCCTCTAGGAATTTTCAAGAGTTCTAACCGGAAATTTATCAGAAATTCTTCCAGGGATTTTATTAGGTGTCCCCTCAATGATTAGGAGTTCCTTGAAGAATATCTATAGATAGGAGTTTTTCCATGGATTCCATCAGGAGTTCCTATAGGGACACTATCTAGAATACCTTAGGACTTCCATTAGAGTTCTTCTGGGGATTGCATCAGGAGTTCCTCCAGAGTTCTATCAGAGATTCCACCTGAATTGCCTCCAAAGATTCAATCAAGATTTCCTCTAGAGATCATATCAGGAATTCCTTGAGGAATTTCATCAGGACTCCTTCTAGGGATATCATAAGGAATTTTTCTAGGGATTCTTTCAGGAGTTCCATCGGAGATTTCTCCAGGGATTACATCAGAAGTTCATTTATGGATTATTGCAGGAGTTTCTCTAGGCATTACATTAGGAGTCCTTCTAGGGATTGTATCAGGAGTTCCTCCAATGAACTACCTTCAAGAATATTATAAGATTTTGTAGGAATGCCTTTTGGAGATCCTTCAGTAAGTCTACCTAGTATTGCTACAGGAATTCTATCAAAAGTTTCTCTGGAGATTCTATCATAAATTACACCAGGGATTACGTTAGAAGTTCTTCCGAGGATTCCATCAAAAGTTTCTCTTTGGATTTTATCAAGAGTTTTTCAATAGATTCCATAAGAAGTTTTTTTTTATAGGGATTCCATCAGAAGTTCTTCCATGGATTCCTTTCGAAATACTTCTTAGATTCTATTACAAAATCCTCCTGGGACTCCATCACGAACAGCTTCTGGGATTCCATCAGAAGTTCTGTTAGAAATTCTATCAGGAATTTTTCTAAAGCTTCCTTCAGGAATACCTCTATGGTTACTCTAGTTTTCAACAGGCTATTTGCTACGGATTCCTCCCAGAATTTATGAATGGATTATATCATAATTTTCCTTCAGGGGTATTTTTGAGAGAATTTTTCAAGGGTTTCGTCCAGGAATTCTTCAAATGAGTCCTTCCGGAATTGATCAAGGGTTGCCTCAAGGAATAGATATCTCCTAGAATCGTCATGGGTTATCAGGAATTCCTCATGAGATTTTAACCGAAATTTCATATAAGGATTCTATCACCGGAATTACTCTAGAAATTCCTTCCAGAATATCTCATGAAAATTTCTCGTGTAACATCTCCAGGGATTCTTTGGGGTTTTCAGGATTTCATCCAGCAATTTTACCAAAAATGCCTCATAAAGATTTCCCAAGTATATTGGGAACCCCCAATGACTCTATGAGGAGTTCCTCCTAGGATTCAAAAAAGGATCTACTTCAGGGATTCCTCCGAGAATTCCTTCATTGATTCCACCAGGAATTCCTTCGAAAATTCCGCTAAGATTATCTCTAATGATTCCAACTAAAAATCCTCCAGGGATTTTTCTAAGGATACCATCAGATATTCATCCATGGATTGCATCTGGAATTTGCTCAGGTAATTTTCCATGATTTCCTTCAGGAAAATTTGGAAGGATTTCAGCTGAAATTCTCATGGGGATTTCACTAAGAATTCTTTCAGAAACTTCACCAATATGTTCCAGTGATTTTACCGGGAATTCGAAAAATCCTCTAGAGGTTCTTCCAAAACATTCTGGAAAAAATCCGCCAAAGGTTCCATCAAGATAATCTCTAATGATCCTATAAAAACTCCATCAGTAGCTTCTTCATAGACATTAATTTCTCTAATTATTTCACCATTTTTAAATGAATTTCGTCAGGAGTTCTTTCAAGGTAAACACTGGGAATGTCACCAGAGTTTAGCTATAATTTCCACCAAAAAAATCTGCCACTGTTTCGTCAGAAGTTCTACCAGAAAATACTTCAATGGTTTGCCTAGGATTTCCCTTCTTAGATTTTTTTAGGTTTATCAAAAATTCCTGCAGGGTATTAATCAAATAAATTCCACAACCTAACAAGTTGTTTTTTTTTTCTGAAAAACTACCAATATTTCCGCGAGATAATCGACCAGGAATTCGACGAAGGATTGAACTGTAAATTCATCCCTTTTCTACTTTAGGTATTCCATTAGGAAGGCAGCTACAAAATTCCAAAAGATTATTCTTCCAGGGATTCCACTGATATTTACTCAGAGGATTAATCAAAGCATTTGTCTAAATATCTTCAGGTTGAATCCCTTGAAGATTGTTTTTTTTTTTTTTTGAAAAATTCGTGAACAATTTACTGTGAAATCCTTGAAAGAATCATCAGAGAATTCCCTGGAGAAGTTCACTGACTAATCTCTCTAAGAATTTCTAGAAAAAAACCTTATAGAATCTTAATAGGAATTCTTGAAGTTTAGCTGGAGGAATTCCTGGAAATCTTTGAAGGATGATTTGGTAGAGTTCTTGTAAGAAGAATTGGAAGAATCACTGATTAAATCCCTTGGAAAGTTTTTGCATAAATCCCTTTAGAAAAAATAAAGAATCGCTGAAGAAATTCCTTTTGGAATTTCTGAAGCAACTGCTGGTAGAATTTAAGGAGATATCCTGAAAAAAGTTCTGGTGAAATCCTTGTGGGAATTTTTGGTGATATATTTATTGAGAAGTATCTGAAAGAATTCGTTATGTGATTCTCGAATAATGATAGAATCCTTGGATATAACTTTTAGTGGAATTCCTTAAGGAATCTTTAAAGAACTTATTATATCAATCTCTGAAAGAAAACTTGGAGCCAGCCTTAGACTAAACTCTGATAAATTACTGAAGAAATTACTTGAGCTTTTTGTTGATCTTTGAAGGAATCAGTGGAGAAAATCCTGAATAATTAGTAGACGAACCTTTGAAGGAATCTCTGGAAGAAAGCCATCTGCCTTAAGAATTTTCCCTGGAGGAATTTCTGGGTAAATCTGTGGATAAATTTCTAGACGAATTGTTGATAAAATTCCTGGTACAATCCCAGGAAAACATTCTGGTGAAGTACATAGTACAAAAGTTCTGCTCTTCCTCACTACGATTATTGCGGTAGAAGTATTCACCCCCACAGCCACAGAAATCGAAAATAATAACAATCAAATATTCACTTGCTGAGAGCATTCAAACATGAGAAGAATTATGGTGTTACTGCAACGAACTTTGACAATCGGTCAAACGGTTGCAGCAACATAAATCGGTTTGTCTAACTTGGGGGCGGAGTCAATGTTGGTCAAACCGTCTGAGAGTCTGTGGGCTGCATTAAACGTCAATTTAGTGAACTCGTGCATGGTCGCCTAAATAACACGGCACCGCTCAAACGTCAAACAGTGAACTCGTGTATAGGTACAAATTTCAATGACGGCCTACTTTCCCTTAAATGGTACAGTACTAAATTTGGATTTTCATTTATTTATAGGTATTTCACTTAACAATTCGAAGCGCTTTTTTTCTTTTCAAAGTTTGTTGTTCTGCCGATGCAGCTTAATTTATTTATGTAGCAATTTAGTTTATTTATGGAACATGATATGAATGGTGCATTTTTATTTTTCTTTAGCAAAAACCTTTTGCCGTTAGTAACCCCGCGCCTTTACTTCTATCTTCACCAACTCCATGCGCCTAAACCAGGAAAAAAATGAATAACTTCTAACAGAGCATACACGGGAAACATCCGTCTCGACAATCCTTCCTGAAGTCTAGCCTGCCAATAGGCTGTGAAAGGGAAAAATCATAATTTATCCACCACCAGTGTCACCACACCACCATCACCACCACCACCACTGTGGCAAGCACTGAGCCAGATTAGGATTTTCCCAACTGTCAAATAACCATGCTCATATTAATTTTATTTTCAAACAAGGTACAAACATAGGTACACAATTTGCAGCGAACACGGTGACAATATGTCATCGCTATTTTAAAGCTGAGTCTCTTTCATGGGATGGTTCAAAAATTACATTACGATTCTTTTTCCCTCCCTTTTTCTCCATGTAACATTTTCTAGTATCTTGAAAAGTGCACAAACCTCTATCCTTTTTTCATAACCACTCCCTCCTCTGATCTAATCAACGAACGTGAATATTGAATGACCCCCCTGTGGATTGGCATTGGTGTGTGTAATGCTTATTCGAAAAAGCTGAAAAGCTTTTCGAACGAAAGCATAAAACGTGCATAAACTGTTCGAATTCGTGGCACGCATTCGGAATCCGCAGTGAGGATGCGAACCGATCAGAATAAGGGGACAAGAGAAAAATTATGGCAAAACTCTGTGTTATAAGTGTCATACAACTGCTACCGTCAACGAATGGAAGTCGGTACAGTAGGGAAGGTCCAAATATCAAACTAATTAATGCATAGGCATGATCTTCAATGGAAATTAGGTGACAATTGAAACTTGATTTTCATAAAAAAAAAAACATTATTAGTTACAAACCGTAAAACGATCTTCTACGGTAACTGTTGCGGTAGCCATTTCTGTTATAGCACTATGCTCGGAACAATTCAAAGATGGCGCCACCAGTACTAATTTAAGCAATTTACTGAAAAGTACATTTGGGTCAACATTTGTAAATGATAAGAAGAAATGATTCCAATTATTCCATTTTGATATTTTGCCAATCGGTTTAAGAAAAACAATAATTATTATTGACAGTATAAATCCTCTTCAATTGGTATTTTATTATTCTTTTATGAATCTGAAATGTAGATAAGACTGACTAGAATATAATAATTTCTTACATTTACAACATACTCAACAAAGATTTATTTATTATGTTCTTAATTTTCCTTAGTTTTCTCAATATCGAACACAGGAGCCATGAAGGGCGCAATGGGCTTCGGTTGAGTTTGCTTGGTTCGGTACGACCGCAGTATGGTAAATGGCCGAATCGAGCAAAAGTACACAATCTCGGCCAGACTCAGCAGGCTGACTCCCATAAACAATCCCAGCAGGCCACCACAGTTGGCAAGGAAATCCGTCACACCGTACAGCTCACTACGCTTGGAGGTGATAAACTGCGCTTCCTTGAAGTAGATCGTCAATCGGGCCAGTTGCACTCTAAAAAGATAAAACACAGTTATTACATATCTTGTAATATTCACTTAATTTTCACAAAATACCCAGGAAACTCCTCCAGTGGACTCTTGTAGGCATGAAACAGATCCTTCCAGTTGAAATCCGCCTGGGAAATCTCGGCATCGTACTGCACCGAAACGCACGCCGGCAAACAGTCGCACTTGGCCCGGAAGTCGTAACTTTTATCCACCGTGTACTTGACTTCATGGCTCAGCAGCTCGTCCTCGGCTTCATTGTAGCACTCGATCTGGCTAGCTCCGCAAATTTCCGTCCCCTCATCACGGGGCATCGAAAATTTCACACACCCACAGGTTGCCAGCGTGAAATTGGTGATGCATTCCAGTTCGCAGTTCTGCTGCGTGTAGACCTTAAAGTACTTAAGCCGGCGTTCGTAGTTGAAGTAGCACTGGCGGCTAAGTGCAATAAACGAAACGAATCGAAACGCAAGAAGATGATGATGATGCGGAACGGAGCGAAAAGAGCAACATGGGAAAAACAACGCATGGATACGTATATGAGTCAGACAGGGGATGGTGATCAATTGAGTCATTTGGGCTTGGCTTACCGGTGAGGAGCATAATGGCGCAAACCTTCGGAAGTGGTTATCATCTCCGGTTTAACCGATATGATTACCTCTTGATGGAGTGGCACTCGGAAGTACTGCTTCGATACCTGTCGGTTGGAGTGAAAAATGCATTAGTTTTAATTGTTTGAGAATAGAAATTCTTGTAGTTCCAAGATTATTTAAAATATAACAAATCGTGTTTAATCATAGCCCCATTTAAAAACAACTATTTTTGATTCAATTCCATCCTAATGAAGGCTTTATTTGACTCTGCCTAATTATGTTCGATTCTTTTCGAGTATTTTCAATTCCATTTTTTCCGATCCTATTGAAATTCTAATCTATCAAAATCCATTTCACTCGATTCGATTATATTCCATTCTATTCGATTCCATTCGATTCGATTCTTTTCGATTAATTTTCGATTCGATTAATTTCGATTGTATTGGATTCTATTAGATTTTATTAGATTCTATTCAATTTTATTCTAATGTATTCGTTTCTTTTCTATTCTTTTCGGTTCTTTTCGATTATATTCGATTATATTCGATTATATTCGATTATATCCTATTCTATTCGATTCTACTCTATTCTATTCCATTCTATTGGATTCTATTCCACTCTATTCATATAATTGGATTCTATTCGATTTTATTTGACTCTGTTGGATTCTATTCGACTATATTCGATTTTTTTTGTTTAATTCGACTCTATTCGGTTATATTCGATTATATTCCATTCTATTTGATTCTATTCGAAACTGTTCAATTCTACTTGATTTTTTTCCGGTTCTTTTCGCTTCTGTTCAATTCTATTCAATTCTTTTGGATTATATTCGATTCTAATCGATTCTCTCCGATTTCATTGGATTGTTGGATTATATTCGATTACATTCGATTCTATTCAATTCTTTTCCGTTCTACTCGATTATATTCGATTCTTTTTGATTCACTTCGATTCTATTCGAATTTATTCAAATCTATTCGATTCTATTTGATTCTGTTCAGTTCTGTTCGATTATATCCAATTCTATTCGATTTCTTTCAATTCTATTCTATTATTTTCGATTTTATTCGACTCTATTAGATTTTATTCGATTCTTTTCAATTCTATACGATTTTATTTGAATCTGTTAGATTCTATTCGATTCCATTCGATTCTAGTCGACTCTATTTGATTCAATTCGATTCCATTCTAATCTATTCGTTTTTCCGATTCTATTCGATACTTTTCGAAACTTTTTGATTCTATTCGATTCCATTCAATTCTATTCGATTCTATTTGATTCTATTTGATTCTATTCGATTCTATTCGATTGAATTCGATTCTATTTGAATCTATTGAATTCTATTAGATGTTATTCGATTCGATTCTATTCGTTTCCATTCGATTTTATTCGATTCTATTCGCTTCTATGCAATTCAATTCGAATCTTTTAGATTCTATTCGATTTTATTCTATTCGATTCTTTTCAATTCAAAAAATTCAATTATATTCGGTTCTACTCTATTCATTTCGACACTTATCGATTCTATTCAATTGTATTCTATTCTATACTTATCAATTCTAATTAATTCTGTTCGAATATATTCGACTCTATACGATTTTATTCGATTCTATTCAATTCCATTCGATCCTTCTCAATTCTATTTTATTCTACTGATACAATTCGATTCTATTCGTTTCTGTTCGATGCTATTCTATTCTATTTGATTTTTTTTAAATTGTATACGATTTTATTCGATTCTTTTCGATACTTTCCGATTTTATTCGATTACAATCGAATAAATCCCATTCCATTCGATTCTTTTCAATCATATGCGTTTCAATTCAATTGTACTCGATCCTTTTCAATTCAATTTGATTCTATTAGACTCTTTTTGATTTTATTCTGTTCTAGTTAGCTCCATTCAAGATTTTAAGAAATTTATTCAAATTTTTCTTACTATACTCAATTCTATACGATTATTTTTTATTCTATTCGATTCTTTTCGATTAAATTGTATTCTTTTAGATTCTAGTCGATTCTATTCAACACTATTCGATTCTCTTCCAGTTTGTTTTAAATCATTCGATTCTGTTTGATCTTGATCGATACTTTTCATTTGTTTATTTTTTTTTTTTCATTCTTTTCGATTATATTTGATTCATTCTGAATCCTTTCATTTATTTTTTGGATTTTTTTCGATTCTGTTCAATTGTTTTTGGTATTGTTAAATATTATTTGATTCTGTTCCATTCCATCAAATTCAATTTGACTGTTTTCGACCTAATTCATTTTATTAGATTCTTTTCAATTCCAATCAGTTCTATCCGATAATTTTCGATTCTACTGTATTTCCATCGATAATTTCATTTTTACGACTATTCCAATCATTTTTGTTCCATTCGATTTCAATTCACATAAAATATATTTAATTCCATTTGAGTTAAACTCGATTTAGATCGATTCTCTTAGATTATATAGTATCGTATCATCTTTTCGATTCGTTGTTATTTGATTCTATTTGAGTCAATTGAAATCGAATCAATTTTCTTCAATTTTTCTCTGATTCTGTTTGATTTTGTTTGGGTTTTGAGCGAATCTATTCGGATCCATTAAAACCTCTTCGATTTGATCTCATTTAATTTTAAGCAAACTAGATTGAATTAAATTCTCTGTGTTGCAATAAGAATCCTTTGGACCATTTACTTCCATTCAAGTTATTTTGTCTGTCTGTTTTGCTATTTTTTCTTCAATTTGTTCACATATTTTCATTTCTTTCATTCTGTGATATTTTGCTTGTTTTGATTCTGAGTTCATTAAGTTTTATTGCATTTTATTCAATATTACTTTGTTTTGTGTGATATTGTTAGTTGTCATTATTTCATTACTCGTTTTTTGTTTGATTTCATAAAAATTTTGAATTGAAGTACACAATTACACATCCAGTTAAATAAATGTAAAAGGTTTCTTCCCTTTTGTTTCGAATAATATGTGTTTGATTTTTTCTATGTCATTAATTTTATTTTATTTGGTTCCATCCAATTCTTTTCAAGTAGTTTCGAACTGATTTGAACAATTCTATTTTGTTTGAAATCTTATTCAATATTTTTTTATATGATTTTGATTGCTCTATTTTGTTTCGACTAAATTAGAGTTCATTCGACACTATTTTATGCTATAAAGTTCAATACATTCAATTCATATAATAACATTTTATTTCATTTGACCCAAAAATATTGAGCTGAATTTTATTTTATTCTATTCAATTCATTTTCACGTTCGTTTATTTAAAAAACATTTTACAACCAGTCGTTTGTACAATTCACTATGGGCCAGGGACGCAATCTGACGGGACAAAATTAATAACTCGGTAACGAAGCATTTCCGGCTTTTCGTGTCTTTAGCAAAGTTTTTTGTAACAACGAGGACCATCTACTGACATAAACGGATAGTTCGTTAATCGTCCGCATAGGTGGTACCACAATCTAACTTTTTACTGTGACGTTCTAGGGATTTTGCATGTTCGGCAAAGTTGTTCATTTTGAAAAAATAAACAACTCTATCGAAGACGTCAAAATTCCACAGCCTACTGTTTACGAGTTATTGCCAAATTAGTGTAAAAACGATTTTTTTCACCGAATTTGATATTTTTCGTGAAAACCATGTCATATAATATTTTTTGCTCAGGGGGGTCCCGTAGCCTCGAGGTTACGCTTTCGCTTCGCTAAGCGGAAGGTCATGGGTTCGATTCCCAATCCCCCCAAAAAAAAAACTCCGTCCAGCCACCAGAAGACGCCGCACGAAGGACCGTGCATTGGGGAACACAATCATCCTTCGTCAGTTGCGGGATGGTGACTGAGACACACTGACCCTCTTTGTAGGCTGTTGCCTCACACGACACGGAAACATGGCAAAATGAACCAATGGACTTCGATATGGATATGGATAGGACGAACGACAGCACTCTCCTCTACCTGCTCGGTATGAGAGGAATAGCAATATGAACTATAAATAGATTGATACTCGGCATAGTAGTGGCCAAGAGCACGGAGTGCCTATTAAATAAAAGTAAAGAAAAAAAAATATATTTTTTGCTCGTAAATATATAACAATTACAAACTCTGGTGAAAAAATGTAATAATACAAAGCTTAAAGATTAAAAAATGGTGAAAAAACAAAAAAAAACAGAGCAATTTTTGAACCTTAATATTTTCAAAAGCGCAAAAAATCGCAAGCTCAAATTTTCAGGCACCATAGAACAATACTAGATAAAAGGGGTGTAAAAGTTTCAGAGAGGTATATTTTGGTATTTTTGAGATAATTTCATTTTTGGCAATATTTATTACTCCAATACAGATAAATTTCCGGAAGTCGATCTGAAGGGAAGATCGACTTTTAGAAATAATGAGTAGACTATTTAAATAAGCCATCATAGTATCCATGAAATTCAGTATTATAGCAATTCCTTGAGATGGTGTCGAGTAATGTAGATGAAAGTATAGATTGAACCTGGAAAAATATATATTTTTCTTTAATGATTCAAATGATATTTGTTCAAATTTGTTCATGTTCGTAATTGCTGTCACCATGGCTCAATTAATTTGGTAAATGTGTTACTTTTAATACGGGAACCAAATTATGAAGCATATTCCGGTCGATATCTCTAAATTCAAAAAATTCAAAGCGCAAGATCTCTTGTTATGAGCTTGTAGATTTGTTTTTCAAGTGGGAAGAGCGTTGATCCTTGGATGTTTTGAAACAGAGGATTCAGATCAAAGCTATGCATTTGGAGATTCCTTTGACTTCAACTGTAAGGATATTTAAGCTTCAATATATGTTTAAATTCTGGTGATTTACTTAAAAAGCTTCCAAACGACGAATTCCACATGAAATCTAAAGCCAGCTTGTACTGTAGGTATATATAATAATTTCCTGAAAAAAAATAAAAAAATGTTGGATCTCAGCAGGTCACAGGGCATCTCCTTCCCTTATCTTACCGGTTCCTAATTCCTATTCTTCATTCGCGTCCTTATTCCTTCGCCGCGTTCCTCAGCCACGTGTCTGGGTATCTCCTCCTTTTTTCTGTGGTAAACTCGCTCAGCTACTACACTCAACGGACTTCAGCATAACATCCCTTCACTAAGTGACTGCGTTCTACTAAAAAACGTCCGTCTCATTTGCGTTTCATTGCAACAATGTATTGTATGGCAAAAAAAAACATTACGTAACCCATAACTGAATTGTTCTTAGAGGCTTTGTTCTATATCTTAAGTTAAAACAATCGATATTTTTACAACTGTGTTGTTTACTCTTACGTTATTCACACATCACTCTCAAACAGACTTAAATGTTTTGTAGTACCCAACACATGGATAGGCAAATAGATGATGCCTAGGTCAACAAGATCGTTCTAGTGTGCTTTTATTCTCAGCACAGTGAATATTCGATTTTCTGGAATTGTACAATAAAATAAAGTGTTTTCGCTTATTTTGAATTACACTTAAATATTTGCCTCGAAAATGTTAATCACGTAATGAAAAGAAAACCATAGAAAAATGAAAAAAAAACTCAAAAACACCAAGATACTGTCTACTATTTTCTAGGATATGACATTTAATACATATTTTTTCTATGAAATAATGCAAGGTTTTTAAAAAGGTACAAAATTATTCTACATCACAATGTAGCAGTTTTTTTTTTTTTTTTAAAGGTTAAAATAATAACGAACATTCTTGCGGTTCAGTGGTAACGACATCTACTCAATTATGTGTTATATACATTGTCTATACAGGCCTCTATTTTGCATACTTCCAGATCGCATAGAAAAAATATAATAAATTTCATATCCTAGAAAATAATAGATAATAATGCTCTGACCTTTCGTAAGTGGATGGCGATGAAAACACCTGCCCGAACTTGCCCGATTGCAAGAATGGCCTATACGCAATATCCCTGTGTTTTGTACACATTCTTTTTAAAAAAAATTAAATATTTTTGCCATCAATTTTTTACCAGACCTGCTTTATGCTAATGAATGACATAATCATAGACCATATATGGTATTTTAATTAAAAAATACAACCAAAACTCAATATAACGGTTTTAAGCATTATTTTTTTTTAATTGTCTATATTTTAAAAATAGTAGGCCTTGGAAATTTGACGCCTTAAGCAATAATGTTCAGCATAGAACAATGAACAACTTTGCTGAAGAAACCATACACCTAAAATGCCATTTGACTGAAATGGGGTATGAGCCATTAATGCGAATAACACAAAAATATGACTTTATCTCAAAACATCGGCCTCATTGCAAGGATCATTTTCGTTAAAAACACCAAACACATATCTCTTCATTCCAAAGAACTACCAGTTGTTTCCGCGTTTTTTCGATTCTGCCCCATTGTGCGTCATAGTAAAAAGTTAGATTATGGAGCCACCTACGCGGACAATTAACGAATCATCGGTTTATGTCAGTAGGTGGTACTTGTTGTAACAAAAAAAATTGCTGAAGACACCAAATGCCAGAAATGCTTCGTTACCGAGGTATCAATTTTGGCCCGCCAGATTGCGTACCTGACCCATAGTGCAATGGTTTGAATCGAAAATTTATCAAAAAATATTTTTTTTTTTTCTATGGATCATTAAATAACCAAAACGGCCGCTATGGAAAGCATAGATAGCGCCACCGTAGCCTTGTGTGTTTGACGGAACAGCATTGCTGTCACAATGTTAAATCCCACATACAGTGGCGCCTTTGTTTTGATGCGGTGAGCACTTGCAAAAACTACCTTCAATGATCCATTCTCGTCAATTTAAGACGTATGGTGTCTTCAGAGAACTAATTGAATTTCACATCTTCTTAGAAAAAAGTTGAATAGGGTGATCTGATCTATCATTAAATTATAAATCAAACTTTTTTGTTTGAGTGAATTTGTGGTTTTGCTCTTCGAAAAACCTTTAGGAAATGTTGTTTTGAATAAATTTGTTAAAGACACTTTTGATCTAACTCTTTATTTGAGCTGAGCAAATTGATTCTGATCGTTTTAACTTAGGGTGGACTCGAAAAATCAGATTTTATGTTCTATCATTTTTGGTTTTAGTTTTACGTAAATGTGGTCTTAAGAAAAGTTGTAAAAAAGTAATGATACATGTTTTTGCTGAATAAAGCAAGTTTGTAATTCTTTGAAAAATAATAAAGTAAAACTATAAAGTCTTTAGATGCACATCACTCATGAAGTTGGTTCAATCAAATTTTTCTTGAGCGGCTTTCAAAAGGCCATGCATTAGGTAAATTTGGCTGCAAAAAACTGTGAGAACGTTATTTTTGTAAATCGAGACCCACCCGAAACCGAACTGTTCATTGGATACTGCTGTGTGCGTTTTAAATGCAAATATCAAATGCGGGAACACCAAACGCGGTAAGATTTTTCATAAAGAAGGCGAAGTCAAAAATTGCTTTTCTTTGCTAGGTTGACGGTGAAATGGAGCACGGTTGCTAAGTGTCCTTTGATTAGTTTGTGTTACCGCATTTGGAACGCATTTGAGCAAGATTTGCAAGTCAAATGTAAACAGCAATATTATTTTGATGTAAACTTCAATTTCGTTCAAAATAACTTTTGAAAAGTATAATTATTAATAAAAGCATGCAGATCGGACGAAAGCTATCGGCAGGATTCTGTCTGGTTTTAAAATTACTGCAATTTTGGTGTTTTCAATTTAAAAAATATGTCCCAACTGAAAACATTTGCTAAATCTTTAACACTATAAGTTACTTTCTGAATGTTTCTCTATAAGGAAGTAAAATTTCCATCATCACTAGAAGCTTTCATAGTTTTGGTTTGTTCTCATAACTGTTCAAATTTCTCCAAATCAGTTCTTCAAGAGTTGACGACAACCTTTTTTTGATTGAAAACTATTTCGAAATCCTGGGCAACTTGATTTTTGATTGAAACAACTTTAAAACTTTTTCAAAATTTCAGATTATTTCCAAAACAAGACCAGATCTGAATCGCAACAAGCTGTGCTCGCAGGCGACTGTGTTTTGAATGTTCAATCACGTGTTCTTCTTTTCCGCGTTATATTCAATTCGGCTGATGAAAAACCGAATCGGTTGATGGTACTATACCACTTGTCGATGTTCCATGGAAACATGTTTTTAGAAGTGATAAAAGTGTTTTTCTTCGCGAAGACTTAGTTCAAAGCTAGCTTGTGTCATTCTTCTTGATACATTTTTACGTGATTCCGCTAGTGGTTTGGCTGGTACTATGCCACCCGGTTGTGTTTTTGTTCAGTAATACTTTGAAACTCTTGCTACCGAATCAAAGCTTTGAGTAGTGAAATTAGACGCAATAAAATCGGTAGTTATAAAGCCACATAGTGCAAAGAATGTGCTCGCATGAGCCTTCTTACAAAAAAAATTAAAAATTGTCTATAATTGTCATTCATAAATAATATGTTCGCTAGATTTTTTTTGAATTACCTTCAAACCCCGAGTCTGCAAAGTGGGCCAGGCCGTTTCAATATTTGAATCAAATCATTGATGTGCTACAAATATTGATGCTGACGGAAAAATATTGTGAGAAAATGTTGGTATTTCCAGGATTCTTTTCAATACAGGGTGTCCCAGAAAGTATGGACACGACTTGGATAACGAGAATCACGATACTTCTTCACACAAAAAATATTTTTATATTTTTGTAGTTTTCCTTAACTTTTTACACTAAACTTTTTAATTTAAGGAATTCAATTGTTATCTAGCCTGCACAGAACCTACTTTTGTGTTTTGTTAAAACTTTATTAGTAATGGATGCATTTATCAAACTCCTTCGATGATTTGAGTTCAAGTACATAGTATCTAAAATGTTCCATAAGAATTTTTCTTTAAAATCTTAATTGGCTTTGCTAGAAAACATTTGCCAATATGGTAATATTCTGAAAAATCACTTGTTTTGTTCTCCATGTAAGATAACTTCACGATATTATAGCTTTTCAGGTATTTTCAACATAAATAAAAAATATTGATTCCAAATTTACTTATGTCAAATATCTGTCAAATATCTATCCAAAAAGACAACAAAAAATTTAGATTTCACTTCTTTTAGTGAATTAACAAGGACTTGACCCTGGTAAAAATCAACCACGGCTGTAATAAGATTTTTAGTTTCTATTCAAATTTCATATACTTAAGGTTATAATTTCGCGTAAAATAAGTGATGGTCTGATCATTTATCGTATCGGCAATGATAAATACATTTTTAAGATTTTTGTTGTACTTACTTTTTGAACTAGCACAAATTTTATACAACAAAGTCACTCATATATAACGCGATTTGCGCAAAACTGATAGGAGGAGCTCCAGAAATGTGTCACCGTCAACAAACAGGTAGCAAAAAATACTCGAAATTCAAAATCTGCTCTTAATAAGTGCAAGAATAAAATGTGTGAATATCAGATTTTTTTCTGCACTAGTCTTGAAATGGCAGTATGGTAAAGTCGTGCCCATACTTTCTGGGACACCCTATATTGGCTGTGCAAGCACTTGCACTAATTATTGAAGAAACACTAGCAGAGCTTATGTTATAAAAATCTAAACATAAAATTTCCATTGCAACAAATGCAAAGACCTCTCAAAATTGTGGTAAACTAATATTAGGGATATAGAATAAATCAAACATTCAACTAATTTCAATCGGTTTGCCTACATACCTGAGGATACTCGCCAGATGTATGCAGCGATACTTTGAAACCTTGCACAGGACCCTAAACAAGTAGAACGTATCACATTATGTATTCATGTCACAAGTATACCTTCAATTATCCAACTTACTCGACACAGATAATCCAAATCGTATTTGTACAGTCTCAGCAGAATATTCAACCCAGCACGTGCTCCAGCTCCAAGCACCCTTACTGGATAAGTATCAATGTCAGCATCCTCCCGATAGCCAGTTTCCAGCGACCATTGCGTCGACGATATATTCTTCGTAACGTAAGGATAATCCACGTGCAACACTTCTTGCCTCAGTAAATCTTCTGCACTAAGTGAGTTAAACGTATAGCAAATGCCTTCCTCGGTCAACGTTTCCGAAAACATATAATCACACGAAGAGGCTTCATTTCGCCATTTGCAGAACATTAACATCTCATCTTTAGAAACGGAAATGTTCTTCAACCAGTTTACGCACTCACTATCCACCGTTTGATTCAGCATAAAATTTCGCGTAATATGGGCGTCACAAACCTGAGCCAACGCTCGGAATCTGTCGTAGCTGTAAACGAGATTTGCGTCAAAACATATTCTAGCTTTCACTTTTTCAAATGCAAAAATCACCTTTCCTCATCCAGCAGCTCTTTGTCAGTCTCATTCTGCACTTGATGAAACAGTGTGGTAAAGTTCAAATATTCCGTCTTAGCCTTCGTTTCGGGACAAATCGTTACCGCTGGAAATGGAATCTGCCACACCGGAGTACTCTTCTCGTTGAAACTCACAATCACCGGCGTTTGATCCCATTTGCGGTAGATATTCTGAATCAACTGGCTGCATCCGTATACCGATATGAGAAACGTCACCACCCACCAAACCCTGAAATATGTAATTGAAGCAGGTGCAACTTTGAGAATACAGCACATTCATTTCCATTAAACACTTGTTACTTCTCATAGATGGTGCGCCTTTTACATCCGAAGTATTTAATTCCATGAATGGTACTATTCGAGCAATACTCCAGGAACAAACTTTTCAATCCACGACAGAAGCGACGGTTATCGATGGCATTGATGGCTTTCAACTCGAAATTACTAACGGAACGCGAGTCAGCTGCACTATTGTGCATCATTGTCCTAAAATTTGAATAAGACTTTCTAACTAAAAGTCCTAACACTTACTCTACGGAAAACTACATTCAAACTGACCAGAACCACCATTGGCGCGACATTTTTATGCTACTCCCTCATTTGAATATGAATTACTCGATAACACACAACTGAGGCGCCTGCACAGCAAGCGACGCGTCTGGGGAGCTGACCCACCCTATTATGCTACTGATACTGGTGAATTGGGCAACAGCGAGAACAAAAAAGGTGTAAGCATTCGTCCAGTTTCCACGCCAATCGAAGCGTTTCACACGTGGTTAATTACTAATTTGCAGGACACGGTGATGAGGTAATTGTCCTTTGAGGATTTGTGCAAATGATATGATGGATCGAGTTTTCTACTGTCAAGCTCTGAGTTTTGTGGTTTCTCCTTCAATAGATAGAGTTAAATCATTTTGGTTGCCTGAACCCAACATGCACTCTTGCACAAATTATACGTACTTGAGCCTTGATAATAGTAAGTCAAGTATATACCATACTAGGGCAGATCGAAATTAGAGGTTTCGAAAATTATACCTTCCATATCTTCCTATATTTTCAATATTTTCGGTAATGATTTGAAGATAGCAGAGTTTGGTGTAGGTTTATATGGAAATCACTATGAACAAATTTTAAAAAATCTTCACAACAATGTAAATAGGTACTTAGATTAGAGCGGTTCAAAAAATCATTTTTGCTGCACACCGCTCATTCGATTCTAGATCAAATTCTGAGTGTCCTCCAAAAATTTGAGCTCATTCGGATGAAAACTGAGACTGCACAAGCCCTTCAAGATTTGTATAGGAATAACTATAGGAGAAGCAAGCAATTCAAATTTCTTTGAATAATTTAAGTTTTTTCGCCGGAAATCGCTTTTTTCCATAAAATTTAAATTTATAAAGCATCTTGCCTTGATTACGAGTTGAATAGTGCATCTATGTTTTAACATATGCAAACATGTTTTTGTTTCAAAATTGTTGCAAAGTCCTACTCAAAGGTTTAACAAATGAGAAAAACCACTTTTAGCTTTAAAGGTAATATTGAACTGTCAAAAATTTGAAAAAAATGGATTTTTTCGTTAAAAAATCGTGTTTTTGTGCAGTTGTTGCTGAATTACTTGGTCAAGGCATTTTTTTAGTGAAATGTGATTTATGAACAGTTTGAAAACATTTGAATTAGCTTTGAAAGCATGTTAAAAGATTAAGAATCGGTTGAGTAATCGTGAAGTTATGATCGAACAAAGTTGAAATTTTCAGTAAAATGAGGAAAAAAAAGTTTTAAAATCGGTTGAAAAATAACAAAATTATGTGTACTTCACTGAAAGTCATTTTTTATAACCTGAAATTTCACCTTGAGGCAAAATGCTTGCGCCACCTCTAAATGTTAATATTTTTGGCTCAGATTTTGAGATTTCTCTTTTAATGTGATTTGGATTCAGTAGAGCACACGAATTTTTGGTTTTGAGAACTTTTGAAAAATAAGCCGCACCCTATTGCTCGTGTGCATTTGAGAATTAGAGCTACGTTCATACCATTAGATACATTCATCAGCAACAACTTTGCCGAAGACTGTTTCCAAATCGGACGTCTCAGTAATAAGTTTTCTCCATAATATTATATAAAGTTTAAATTGGGGGCGTTATAAGTATCCGTGTTGTGGGAATCTCTCAGCTTATAGGGTAACGTTTACATTAGGATGTGATCGATTATCTTGACCAACTTTGTTTGGCAATGTTCCAAAGCATTGTTGGACCTGTGATTACATTCAAAACGTTTTAAACTTAGGTACCACTTCGCTTCATCAATCACTATTGCAAAATAAAAAATGAAATAATTAACAACACATAACTAAATTCGAGCAAAATTTCTTCAATTTGTAATACTATACATAAGCTGTGATAGACTGGACTTTTTAATCTATGACGTACTTTAAATCGAGCAATCAATCCTATGGTGGTTCAAAAAACAAAAAAAAAATCGAAAATCTCATCTCCAATATCTTTTTTACAGTGTGACCATAAACACAATAAAATTATGAAAAATTTTCCTGCGTTTCAATGAGAAAAAGAAAGTGACCCAAAGAAGTAGAAAGATTATATGAAAATCTATAAAGAAAAACATACAACACTAGTAAAAATAACATTGGGAGTCCTATTAGGGACTGTCCATAAGCCGCGTGGTCATTTTTTTATGATTTTCAGATCTCCCGATCCCCCTCGTGGTCTTTTGTCCACAAAATTAAATTAAAATTTTGTATGAACCGTGATCACTGGCCAGATCACCCCATGTTTCCTCTATATAACCACGTGGTTTATGAACGACCCATATCAATTTTGATGCTGATATACTAAGGCGGTTCGAAATTTAAAAAAGGTTGCAAATCCAATCTCCCTTTCTATTCTTACCCTAAAAAAAGCAAATTTTCAGCTTTCTAGGTGGAGATTTTAAAAGACAATTTACACCGTCTTCAGCCAAAGGCTGCACAGACTGAACAACCACTAACATTAGGCAACGGACAACACGAAACACCCAGTAGTCCAGTGATGAATTTTTCGTTTGACGAAAAGTTTCCACCGACTGGAGCGGGAATCGAACCCACGCTACGTGGAATTCACAACGCCTAAACGACTGATGTCTCTAACCGCACGGCCACGAAGCCCACAAGGTGGCTCACTAGATTTTTCCGGTGGTCTACTAGATTTTTCCGGAATTACTTCGAGGATGCTTTTGGGCATCCCTCCTGAATTTTTCGAGACATTTTCGTGTGATTATTTTTTCGAGTATCTTCCAAGTATTATTCTGGAAATCCTGCTGTAAGGCTTCATAATATATTTGAATGATACTTTCGGATTATTTTTCAGGAATCATTTCTGTTTTTCGGAAATATCACATCATCCAGCTGCTACCGGAAGTTTTCCTGGGATTCTACCGTGAATCTATCAGGTATTCTTGCGAAAATAACTTTGAGATTCTTCTGACAATAATTCTAGAACATTTCCGAATATCTTTGACATTCTTCTCCTTAAAAATCCTTCTTGGAATTTCTTTGGGATTGTAGAAGGATTTCCGGAAGAATTTTCGGATAAATTACGAAAGAATCACAGAGAATTTTCTGAATGAATATTGGGGGGATTTCTGGAAAAATTTCTTATGGATTTCCTTAAAAATCTAAAAGAGTCCCATTAGGATTTATGGAAGAATAACAAATAGGTTTCCGGATGTTCATACATAATGATATCCAAAAGAATCCTAGAAGTTATTTCGGAGGAATCCCCATAATATTTTCAGGAAATTTTCAGGGTTTTTGGAAAATTTTCCGGAATAATTCCAGAGCGATATTCGAACTCTAATGAGATTTTCGGAAAAATAAACGGAATTTCCGAAACAATTTCAGGGTAACTTTTAAATGAGTATTAGAAAGATTTCCGTAAGAATCTCAGTGGTATTTTGTAAGTGTCCCGGAGGGCTGCCCAGAAGTTTTCTTGAGGGATTGGAATTCAAGAGGGATTTTCTGAAGTTCCACCAAAAATTTTAGAAACTTTCCAAGGGAATTAACTGTTAAATCTAGGTATGCTGTTCCGCTTAAGAAAAGTAAAAATTTCTGACCAAGAAATGGTCAATAAATTTCCTACAGGGAGCTTCATTTGAATTGACATTTCTTTTCAACTGCGTATTGCGATCAAAGAAAAATGCTTTTCTTAAACATTTCTTGCAAGCCATTTCCCACGCATCCAGATAGGTGATTACTTTTCTGTAGAAGTGCACACTTCGCTTAAATCACATAAAATATCAACTACATCTACTACATATCAACTACATGGGTGGTAAATGATTGGACAATGCGTACCATTGGTACTTCGCGTACCTGCAGGTATAAAATAGATCCCATTTGTGGTCCTTAGCCTCTTGTCCAGGGACTCCTATCCCTACCTCCCCGTGGTGCCACCTGGGGTACGAGTAACCGTAGGGAAGATCGGGTAACCAACCCTAGTGGGACCTTGGTCGTATGCTGACAGGGAAGGGGTGCTGCTCTCTTCTGAGGGTGTAGCTTATCAGAGCGTCTGTTCTCAATGTTAGGGGCGGCTCAAAACAGCGTCTGTTCTCCATGTTAGGAGCGGCTGATCATCGTCCTAGCACCAGCGTGGGACTCTAAACAGTGCGGCGAGACAGGGGGTTGGTGCAGGCCTTACAAGCCAGCCGTAAAAATCATCAGTACAGGAAGCATACAATGTGAATTCGGACCGGAACAATTGGCATAGAGCCAGGCATCGAAAACGGACTAACGATTGGAAACTCGGATCACAAAACTGTAAGTATCTCAATTTCTTGGGAAGTACCCGCATTCTTTCCGAACTATTGAGGGTCCGCAAGTTCGACATCGTAGCGCTGCAGGAAGTTTGCTGGAAAGGATCGACGGTACATACGTATAGGGATGGTTATACCATCTACCAGAGCTGCGGCAACAGACATGAGCTGGGCACAGCTTTTATCGTGATGGGCGAAATGCAGAGGCGCGTGATTGGGTGGTGGCCAATCGACAACAGAATGTGAAAGTTGAGGATCAAAGGCCGTTTCTTCAATATCAGCATAATCAACGTACACAGCCCTCACTAGGGTGGGGCTTATTTCCAAAAATCTTCCGTAGTCAGGATTTACAAAGTGGAAAATGATCATCGGTCCCAAAATAACATCCTGTGAAAAAATGAGAATTTTTGGTGAAGGTTTAGAGGTGGCGCAAAGGGCGTATGTGCAGTTTTCCCATTTTAGTGAACTCTGAAAAATTTTGGTATGCTTTTCAGCTTATTTTGATGATTTTAGCACCCTTAAGGGCAAAAAATCACCTCAAAATTGTGATATCTCCACTCCTTTAGATGATATTTGACGAAATATATTTTATGCATGCAATTTTTGGCCCTTGAATAGGTTACGCTGACTGATTACTATGAACCCGAATAAGCACATGAATAGCTGGGGAGGATTCCTATGCTAGTAGAATGGAACAAAGAGCAAAGAAGAATGAGAGAAAGAACAAAGAACACAGAAGAATGTAAGGTGGGGTGGGTTAAACAGGTGGGAGGGTGTGACTGATGATATTATATTAGAATCAAGTACGGAACCGTGAAAATATCTCGGTTGGATGTATGAGATGTGATTATATGCAAGTTTAACACTAATTTAGTATTTTAGAATGTCCGTTTGATATAACTCCAGCAATTGCTTTTATAATCTGAAAGAAATAACAGAGGGGGCCTAAATCCATACAGGCTCAAAATCTGTACACTTTGTACAATATACAAATAGAAGGAGTTTTTTTTTTTATGAAGTGGAAGAGTTTAGATTCATTTCTTAGGTGTTCGGGATTTGATCCCGCACAATATATCCTTATTAGGTAAATCCATAAACGACTTCTGCTTTCTAGCAATAACACTTCCTCTTAGAATTTCCACAAGAATATCTGGATTAGGATGCCATTTCAGCAATTAATTGCGTTTGGGCTTCCAATACTTCACTTTCGCCACAACACCTTCAACACAACTTCGGACGAACGAAAATGCAGTTGAAGTTCAATATAGTTTTACATCTGTATTTGAAATCGGTGTATATAAACAACAGCAGAAGGAAAAAACGGGTGGTCAAAATTCAAATTAGTGCACGAACTTCTATAGGGTGCAAGAGATAATGCACTTCAGGTTGCAAACCTCTCGAATAAAACCAAAATTAAGTCTTCTTAGTTCTAAAACATATTTTTTTAGGAATTGCGACAGAGCTACATGAAGGAATTTTCACAGGATACCTATGTTTATATAAATAATTATATAAATTGGTTATGAACTCAATAGATACTGCGTGAGGCTGAATTTCCAGGATGTATGTTTTGCAACGTTCCCTTTTGATAAATTGCCACCATCATTCAGGAAAAAAACACACCCAAACGATTATTGAACTAAAGCAGTAAAGTGGACATGCATTGATCTATATCTACCAGGAGAATAATGATGAAACTTCGCATGGAGTTGAGGACATTTTAGCCGTTACTGCAATTTTTCCATAAAGAGTAATCTCAAATCGTATGCATGGGTCGAAAACTAGAGATGGTTCAAAAATTGGTGCTCTTCCCCTACTTGAAGAAAGATTGTTCAAAATATTTCTGAACTAGATAATATTAAATAGAAGTCAATATAATCATCGTTTTCTACTGGAACTTTTCTCCATTGCGTAAAATCGAGGTTTTTCAAGATTCCTCAGTTACACTCAAGATATCACTAGTTTCACCCTCCCACCTGTTTAACCCACGCCACCTTACATTCTTCTGTGTTCTTTGTTCTTTCTCTCATTCTTCTTTGCTCTTTGTTCCATTCTACTAGCATAGGAATTCTCCCCAGCTATTCATATGGTTATTCGGGTTCATAGTAATCAGCCAGCGTATCCTATTCAAAGGCCAAAAATTGCATGCATAAAATATATTTCGTCAAATATCATCTAAAGGAGTGGAGATATCACAATTTTGAGGTGATTTTTTGCCCTTAAGGGTCCTAAAATCACCAAAATAAGCTGAAAAGCATACCAATTTTTTTCAGAGTTCACTAAAATGGGAAAACTGCACATACGCCCTTTGCGCCACCTCTAAACCTTCACCAAAAATTCTCATTTTTTCACAGGATGTTATTTTGGGACCGATGATCATTTCCCACTTTGTAAATCCTGACTACGGAAGATTTTTGGAAATAAGCCCCACCCTAAGCCCTCACCTAGCAAGTGACGATGACGATAAGGACGCTTTCTACGCGCAGCTGGAACGTGAATACGACGGCTGCCCAAGCCATGATGTCAAAATCGTTATCGGAGACCTCAACGCTCATGTTGGCCAGGAAGCGGAATTTAGACCGATTATAGGGAAGTTCAGCGCTCACCAGCTTACGAACGGAAACCGCCTTAAACTGATTGATTTCGCCACCTCCAAAAACATGGCCATACGTAGTACCTACTTCCAGCACCGCCTCCCGTATCGGTACACCTGGAGATCACCCCAACAGACTGAATCGCAAATCGACCACGTTTTGATTGATGGAAGACACTTCTCGGACATTATCGACGTCAGAACTTATCGCGGCACAAACATCGATTCGGACCACTACCTAGTGACGGTTAAAGTGCGCCAACGACTCTCCGTTGTGAACAACATTCGGTACCGACGCCCGCCACGGTACAATCTGGAACGACTCAAGCTACCCGAAGTTGCAACTGATTACGCGCAAAGCCTTGAAGTAGCGTTGCCAGAAGAGGGAGAGCTCACCGAAGCCCCTCTTGAGGACTGCTGGAGTAGTCTCAAAGCAGCCATAAACAACGCAGCGGAAGGTGCTATTGGGTTCGTGGAAGGAAATCGACGGAACGGTTGGTTCGACGAGGATTTTCGGACGGTTTTGGACGAGAAGAATGCAGCGCGGGCGATGATGCTGCAGCAAGGCACCCGTCAAAACGTGGAACGATACAAACAGAAGCGAAGCCAGCAATCCTAACTATTCCGGGATAAAAAGCGCCGCCTGGAAGAGTTGGAGTGCGAAGAGATGGAGCAGTTGTATCGTTCTCAAGAAACACGTAAGTTCTACAAGAAACTAAATGCATCCCGCAAAGGCTTTGTGCCGCGAGCCGAAATGTGCCGGGATAAGAATGGAGGAATCTTGACGGACGAACGTGAGGTGATTGAAAGGTGGAAGCAGCATTACGATGAACAGCTACCGGATGTATGTGCTGTCACAATCGATGTTTCTGTTGGTGACCTCAACAGGAAATACGTCTATTGTTCGGTATATTTACCACATGATGAACCATCCCCAACGGATGACTTCAAACGAGTTGTCGTACACTGCGTAACAAAAGGCCTTCCGCTGATTGTTGGCAGTGATGCCAATGCTCATCACATCATCTGGGGCAGCTCGGATATCAATTTGAGAGGCTCCAGTCTGATGGAATACTTAAGTAGTACAGACCTTGGATTACTTAACATAGGCAATCGCCCAACCCTCATGGTTTCTAATAGAGAAGAAGTGTTAGACATAACGCTCTGCTCGAATAGAATCAGTCACGAGTTGACGAATTGGCATGTATCAGATGAGGAATCATTATCTGATCATCGCTACATCTTCTTTGAACATTCAAATGTAACTGCGCAGACTTTGCGTTTTAGGAATCCCCGGTCAACAAACTGGGAACTCTACATTGAATTGGTTGCGACCAAATTTCATGGATATTCTCCGTCCATTGAAAATCCAAGTGATCTGAATGATGCCGTTGATACTACAACATCCTACATTATGGAAGCTTTTGAAGAAGCATGTCCTCTGCGGTCTGTAAAGACTACAAGAGGGACCCCATGGTGGAATTCCGATCTGACTAGACTCAGGAAACAAGGTAGAAGGAGTTGGAACATACGCCGTTCAGCTGGATCAGAGTCGTTCAAGTCAGCTCGCAAGGCTTACAAGAAGGCTCTTCGTTCTGCTGAACGATCCGGCTGGAAAAACCTTTGTACAAATGTTTCCAGTTTGAGTGAAGTCAGTCGGTTAAATAAAATTCTTGCAAAATCTAAGGATTTCCAAGTGAACGAAATTCGCTTACCTAATGGTGACTTTACTTCTTCCGATGAAGAAGTTTTAGAATGTTTATTCAATACACACTTCCCCGGATGTGTGGACATAGCATCTACGGATGAACCAAATGTCTTTTCATGTAGTTACGAGTCTCTGGCCTCGGCTCGCAGTATCGTAACTACTGAATCGATTCAATGGGCACTTAATAGTTTTGCTCCTTTCAAATCTCCAGGAGCGGATGGGATTTATCCTGTTCTGCTCCAAAAGGGATTTGTGTCTATCAAACATGTTTTGAAAAAGCTACTTGTAAGCAGTTTTGCTACCGGGTACATTCCCAAATCCTGGCGTGATATTACTGTAAAGTTTATCCCAAAAGGAGGACGTGCGTCGTATGAGGAAGCGAAGAGTTTTAGACCAATCAGTCTGACCTCTTTTCTTCTGAAATGTCTGGAACGCATTATCGATCATCACATCCGTGATGTTTATTTGGCAAACATGCCTCTTCATGTGAATCAACATGCTTACCAATCTGGAAAGTCCACTGTGACTCTTTTACACAAAGTTGTATACGATATCGAGAAAGCATTCGCTCAGAAGCAATCGTGCTTGGGTGTTTTCTTGGATATTGAGGGTGCCTTTGATAACGTGTCTTTCGATGCCATATTGGAAGCCGCACGAAACCATGGGCTACCTACAATGATTACCAATTGGATTCATCAAATGCTCAAAAACCGACATCTCTTCTCGACATTGCGTCAAGCAGCGATTCGAAAATTGAGTGTTTGCGGATGCCCCCAAGGGGGAGTCTTGTCACCACTTTTGTGGAATCTCGTAGCAGATACGCTATTGAGGCAACTCAATAATTGCGGTTTTCCAACTTATGGATTTGCCGACGACTATCTAGCTCTGATAGTTGGTATGTGCATAAGCACCCTATTCGACCTGATGCAAAGTGCTCTTCAGGTAGTCGAGAGTTGGTGTCGCCAATATGGCCTTTCGGTTAACCCGAATAAAACATCTATTGTTCTTTTTACGGAAAGACGAAACCGCGATGGAATTCGACCTTTACGTCTTTTTGGCACTGAGATTAATGTGACTGATCAAGTAAAGTATGTCGGAGTCCTTCTAGATTCCAAACTTTCATGGACACCTCACATTGATTTCAGAGTCAAAAAAGCTTGTATGGCCTTCGGTCAATGCCGGCGAACCTTTGGTAAAACTTGGGGCCTCAAACCCAAATATATCAAATGGATTTACACAACAGTTGTTCGACCAATATTGGCATATGGATGTCTTGTGTGGTGGCAAAAGGGCGAAGTGAGAACAATCCAATCAAAATTGGGCCATCTCCAAAGGATGTGCTTGATGGCGATGTCTGGTGCGTTCTCTACAACTCCCACAGCAGCGCTCGAGGCCCTTTTCGACGTTGCGCCACTACACATATATCTTAAACAAGAAGCACTTTCTTGCTCTTACCGTTTATGGGTACTGGATCTACTGGAGAAAAATCCAGTGAATCGTAGATCTACACACACTTCGTTGTTTCCACTTTTGGTGAATTGGGACAAAATTGTCCTTGCTCCAAGTGATCTCACAATTGCTTGTCACTTTCCTTACAGGTCATTTACCACACAATTCCCTTCACGGGAAGAGTGGACGTCTGGCTATTTGGAAAGAAGTATATCAAACAATATAGTATGTTACACTGATGGCTCCCTTCTTGAAGGTAGAGCTGGTGCAGGAGTATATTCTCGTGAGCTAAGGCTGAATCAGTTTTACTCACTTGGTAGAAACTGCACCGTTTTTCAGGCGGAAATATTTGCTCTTATGTGTGGAGTGCAATCAGCACTTCAACAGCGCGTAATGGGTAAAATCATATACTTCTGTTCAGATAGTCAGGCTGCTATAAAAGCTCTCGCTTCGGCCAACTCAAGGTCGAAGCTTGTTATCGCATGTCGAACTCAAATTGAGGAACTGAATTCAGTCAACTCTGTAAACCTTGTATGGGTACCTGGCCATTCTTCCATCGCTGGAAATGAATTGGCTGATGAGCTAGCTCGCGATGGAGCATCGCATGACTTCATTGGCCCTGAGCCGGCTATTCCAATTTCGAAGTGCTGGGTGAAGCTTCAGATAAATTCTTGGGCGGCAACTCAGCACAAGCAATATTGGAATAGTTTGGAGTCGTGTCGTCAAACAAAATTGTATATTACTGAGCCATCTCCAAAGGTGGCGAAGTATTTAACAAATCTGTCAAAGCAGAATTGCAGTCTCTTGGTCAGAGCGTTGACAGGCCACTGCCGACTCAACTATCACATGGCAAATATTCAGCGTGCTGACTCATTTGTGTGTGATAGTTGTGACTCCGATTATGGAACTTCGTATCACCTGATATGTAACTGTCCAGTTTTTGCGCAAATGCGATTCCAATTACTTGGTAAACACTTATTAAGTGAAACTGAATACAGAAGCCTGAATCTTCAGGACATCCTGTTATTCTTAACCCGCTGTGGTAATGAGCTATAGGCTCTCTTTACGCTCATGCGTTTTGCAGTGCCCTTTTTAGGGGCATTGAAAAGGATGGTATTGAAGCGGAACTTATTAAAATGGGCCCGGACAGGTTGGCTACTTGTCTGCACCGATTGATAGCCAGGATCTGGGAAACAGAACAGCTACCGGATTTCCACAAAAAAGATTGTTAAATAAACCCCCGAGAGATATCTGGAAGAATTTTCGAACAGGATTTCGAACAAGAATCCCAAGAAATTGAACGAAATAATCTGACAGTGAAAGAATAGATTTTTTACTATAGTTTCAGACGAATTCCCGGGAGAGTCCCAGAATAATCGGAATAATTCTGAGAGAATCTAAGAGGGATATCCAAAAATGTCCCAGGAACATTCACGAAAGAATAACTGATGGTTTTCTGGAGAAAATTCTGATAGTTCAATGTAAAAATCTTGTACGGATTTTCTGGAAAAATCTTCAAACATATTCAGAAGAATCCTGGATATTTTTAAAGAATTCCATCGCTCTGGAAGCAATCATAAAAACATTTTCGGCAGAATTCCAGGGAAATTTTATGAATGAACCTCGGAAGATTTCCAAAAAAACCAAGAGGAATTTGCGGGATAATCCAAGAGAAAGTCCCAGGAAAATTTTCAGAAGAATCACAGAGCGATCAGAAAGATAATTTTAATAATTGCAGAAGGATTTCTAAAAGAAACTAAGAAAACTTTCCGAAAGACTTTTTGGAAGAATTTTTAAAGCATCTCACGGAGATTCTTGGAAGAGTCTTTGAAAGATTTTCTGTTGCATCAAAAAGATATTTGAAGAAGAATCCTAGAAGCATTTCCAGAATAATCCAAAATGAATTTTTGGACGGAACAGCTCGAGATTTCCCTTTTCAGCAAGATTTCGTACAAAGTATTCCATGAGAATTACCGGAAAACCGCAGAGATTTTTGGTATAATCTCAGAGAAATTTACGGAAGAATCTCAAGAGAATTTTCAAAAGTTATTGAAGAATCCAAAAGTGATTCATGTATAATCTTAGATGATCTTCCGGAAGAATCCCAGAATAAATGGAAAAAAAAATAATAGTAAAATTCAGAACCCTGACTACTAAAGCATCGTGATACTTCAGAAACCACGAATAAATCGTTACATTGGGAGCCCCAATCATATTCGTTTGTTATAACCTCATATGTATTACATGTATGACTTGGCCTCGTAGGAAGATGGAAAAATTAAAGATTTATGCAATTTTTCAACAGACTTGACCAAGATTTCTTAATGTTACCTAGATCATGAGCACACTCTTGCTAAAAAGTAGCGGATCATGGCTGCTTTCGTTGCTTTTTAACCAGTAAAATTTATTTAATTGGTTGATTGTATTACAAGAAGCGAAATTGAATATATAGGGTAAGAAAATCGACTGAATCATCGCATGTACTTCAGTCAATTTTGGTAGCACATGAAAGAGTGAAGTCGAGGCTTCCATCTCAAATAAGTTGGAGCCAAATACAGTTAAAAACTTTAACGTTTAAGATGCACTAGTACAAAATCGTTAATACTGTGGGCACATTGTGAAATTAATGGTTAAATTTAAAATTAACATTATTCTTATATAAGACATGTAAAGCTTAGCTTAGCTTAGCTTAGACTGACTACACATATCAATGGTTGCTATTCCGTGATTGACCGAAGTCAGTGAAAATGCACAAAGAATCAACTAGAAGTTCGGCTGGGATTGGCCATAATCTTCTTCAGTGTGCATAATTCAGTGCCTCTATTTATACATGGTCAATAACGGCGCCGGCCACGTCCTTGCAGTCAGGTGGGATTGAGGGAAGGAATGTTAGTGTGTAATCTTTGCTATTTGGAGACCGTGTTTGCCTCTGCATCTCCACAAAGGTTACTGGGAGGGATGTTTGCTAATGGGAAGGATCGTTGGGTCACAGGATTCACTTTGATAAGCGATTAGACCATGATAAATAATTATTTGTGAGATATAAACATGCTTATATGTAAATATAATATTTTCATTTGATATGAACAACATCTATGTAGAGAAAAAATATGCCGACACTTGATGTGACGAACGTTTCAAAGTTTGTTGAAAAATCATATTTACGTCTCACCGTTGTAACGATTAAAGGTGCAGTCATACATTTTTTATAGATTAGAAATAGTAGCATGAAACGAGCTCACCAATTGATCCGTCATCCTTGAGCAGCAACAATCCACTTTCAGCTTCACTCGTTTGCTCGGCTATATAAAAGCTCTTAGAAAAAATAGGCACGCGCCCCGAGAGTGAAAACAACTGACGACTGCTCCTTCTTTCTAAGGATCAAACACAAGTAAGCGATCACGCCACTTTTTCACTTTCACTCGACCGATGCGCGACATGTTTGATCTGGCCCTCATCGCCAGCCCCCGCAAGAGCAAGCGTCAAGGTCGAAGGGTCAAACACAACTCTATTCTTATTTAAGACATATAAAATACACTAAGTTATCTTCCAAAAATGTACAAACTGTATGTTCAAGCCATATTTCCCCACAAACAAAATTTTCTTAGAATAGGATGAAATTCAAGTTTTTCAGTTTATACAAAATTTAACCCCATGAAGTGCAATGAAAAGAATGTAATGAATCAAATAACATCGTTGAAATACAATTTTAACAATGTAAAATTTATCTCTATTATTCATTTAATAAAAATAGCTGCTTGGCCTTCTCTCTCGAAATTTTGATATCTGGCCCAGGCCCGGATTTGGGGGGGGGGTGCCGAGGGGGCAAATGCCCCAGGCCCCCGATTGAGGAACCCCCCCCCCCCCCCCCCCGAGAATTGAAAAAAAGGGAAAGATGAATTATTCTTTACATTAATGATCTTTAATTTAAAATGTATCGGAGATATCGTTTTATGGGTAGCATTAAATTTCATACGATTTTCATCTGTATTTATAACTGAAGTTTTAATGAAAATCCTTCTATTCGGCAATAAAAACCATCCAGGTTATCGTTGGCGTAGATACGGTATACTTCGTAGATTTTGTTTTGTTTGATAATATCATCGAGACTGCTTTCAGAAATAAGGCTGGGAAAAAAACCTTGATCCAATGAAAACATTCAAAAACTTTGAAAATCTTCTCGGGTTAATAAAAAGCAAGAAAAAGTCTTTTGGATTAAATTACAGTGCTCTATGTTCTGGAATGATCCTGTAAAATCAAAGATACTCGGTAATTTATACATTTTCTTGATTTTACTGTCAGAGTACTAAAACTACCAACTTATCAAACACATCGAAATTCTACCAGAAATTTGATGTTTCCATATTTTACTGTTACTCTTTTCCATTTGTGTCTGTTTTTTTAAATTTTGCATTATTACTTTCATGGTTTTGTTTAAATATTGCAATTTTTACTAAAAGTTTAAAATTGACCTTAGTTTTGACTGAAATCTAAAGAATTTAAATACAACTATATTTGAACCGATCCCTAAATTAGCAGCCCCAGTGGATACAATATCAAGGTTATTTTGCTATGGTCTTTGCAAAACTTCTGCTCGAGAGCTATTTACAGGAACTATAGCACCATCTGCAGGTTGTCTAAGCGAGCATAGTTTTTCCAAACTGTTGTCAATATCTCGAACAGTAATTATAAAGTAAGTAACTAAAACATGAGCCTTGGAGAAAGCTTATGTAGCTAGTTCTGGAAGTTGTTATTACACCGCGAGTGATGCTCATGTGTTTTTTTTTTCTGAAAGCAATTGCTCCTTGTACTCAAAGACTAGTTTAATTTCTGATTGAAATAAAGCTTGATAATTGTTTGTTGTTTTAGCGTTACGCAAAACAAATTGAGTATTTCAAAGATTATAGTTTAATCGAGTCACGATATGATCTTTTTTTCTAACAATAAAGGTAGGGAATCAGAAATTACCTCACGATATAATACCAAAGTTAACCGTTTCGCTTATTTCTTCAATAACAAATAACATTCAAGTTCATTAAATTAAATTGAAAAAATATTAGTTCATTTTTATTATTGTTATACGAATTACGATAATCATATTATCTTGATTGGAAAAGGAAAAATTTTAATTTGATCGAGAATGATTCAGTTGAAATTCAATCTTAACATCTATTGTGTAAGACTTTTTAATTAATTGATACATATGATTTATTTTACGTAACATTCACGAAGTGATGTGGTTATAGTATAATTCGTGTAGTATTACAATTTTTTTTTATTTTTTCCGAATATATCATTTCCATATTACTTAGCATTTTCCACTCATTTTGTACCAAGGGCCCCCCTCAAGAGTTCAGACCCGGGCCCACCGAAGCCCAAATCCGGCACTGATCTGGCCCATAGTGCGTTGGAATCTACTATCATACTTTAAGGAGCAGGATCCGTCATTGATTTCGAAATTTTCAAAAGCAGTTGTTTTTTTGTTCAAAATCAAGAAAATTTACAGGAAAATGTATTTACTGTATTCTGCTCTTCAACCAAAACACAGTGAACACATTTTCATCGAATAACTTTTAGTTTTGAACAGAAAAACTGCTATTCAAGTTTCGATGATGACGGTGATTACGATGACGAAGCGTTGGTCGTTAATTAGATGATTTTGTTCAATGATACAATGATTTTTAGAACTTTGAAAGTTGCGGTAGAACTTAGCAGCTACCGCAGAACAGAAAATTTTCATAAGAACCGTAATACCGTTTGACGAAAGGTTTTCTGGGAAATTGTATTTTCTTGCCAAAGAAGGCCCCATCATTAGCTTGTAAATAGTTAAAAACTTGAACTCCAAACAAGGCTAAACTTGATACAACCGAGATTTTTAATTCATTTTTAAAACGGTAAGTTGTTGGTGGTTGGCGTGAACCACTTTGTCGAACAAACCAACCATTCAAAACTTGCCAATTGTTATTTAAAATAAAAAAAATCTCCTGATTACTTATTTTGTTTATGAACAATCCTTTAAAACTCTTGGAAATAGGACTGAAATGTAATGAATCAACTATAGACAAAACATCCGGTTAGTTTGTAGTTTTTCATTAAAATTTCAGCCTATACGGACTACCAGAAGCTGTGATACAGATCCCCAAAATTAAAATGTCCAAGTTTCTACAGTCTATGGGAAATTTGCATTCGTCCTTATTTTTGTCACTGACTGTATGAGCTAGCCTTCAGTATTTCTTCTGATAACCATTTCGTATTTTAGTTTTCATGCATACAATTTCTTTTAAGGTTTTCACAATTTCGAAATAATTCGAACAAATTTATTCACAAGACAACAAATATGTTGCCAAAACTTGATCGTGTTATAGGATTTGCCAAATATTGACATTTAAAAATTATATTGAAAAATTTAAACTATCGTTATTTTGGGTCCCACTTATTCCGAATTATCTAATAAACTTCATATCCTGTTTAAGAATTAGCCAACTAGTCACGTTCTAGCCTACAAGAGGTTTTAGGGGATGCGAAGTAGGCACAAGTACCCTGACCGTGGTTTTATGGCCGTTTATTTATAGCACCTTGAAAGCAATTCATAAAAATAAAACTGTTACTTGGGACGATTAAATAAATGTTGCTCTACCATGTAAATGAAGTCAACTAAGCACGAAATGATTCATTCTAATTTGCTTTGTTAAACAGTGTATAATTCACTCTAACAACTAATGGCGTTATGTTTGAAACTGGTACATCAAACCAACTTTGAAACTATTTCATTGCAGAAAACAACGAATATTTTTATTATATAAAACGAAGTTTATTTCCAGTTTATTGTGATATTCTCAGGATTACTATACCGCAACTAGGGAGTCGATGCCGGTTATGGATTCTTTGCGTATTATGGACCCCCTATAGAAAAACATAAAATTAACACTCAAAGCAACTTTATTCCTATGAAAATCCACCGGGGGAACTTCGATTACATTGTTAGTCAGCAGTTTCAGGCAAAATATTTGGTTTAAGACGCATAAATACAGATATTTGAACAGTTTTGTAAATGAAACCACACAAGAGGGTCCATAATACGCATTTCCAGGTGGGTCCATAATAGGCTCGTCGGCAGCGAGCCGGATTACATGGGAATCAAATGGAGGGTCCATAATACGCAACGTCAAATTTGTAAACAATCCTATTATGGACCCCGGGAGGGTCCATAATAGGCATTCGGACAACAGTTTTTCAAATGCATATTTCGCTGGAAAAATCGAATGATTTTGTATGTTTCATAGACGTACTATGAAGTAAAGACATTGAATTTGTTGTTAGACTCCACAAAACGTGTATGCGTCTGAGATATTATTGCGGAAAAGCGTCTAGAATTAATTTCAGCTACTAAGGGGTCCATTACTAGCATTGAAACCCTATGACACTGACACTACTCGACGAGAATAAAATAGCAGCTTATCCTTTGCGTACCCAACGCATGTTTTTGAGGATTTTCAAATCTAAAATCATCTGCTAAAAAGTCATTTCCCAACCGATATATTCTAAATCTATGGCATTCGATCCAGATTGGTCTCTATTTTCAAGAGCCGAAAAACGGAACCGACTTCGTATCAAATCTTCAAGAGTCGATGTTAGAAGCATCATCAACGCATACGATAATAAAGTTATGAGAAAGAAATTCTTTAGAAACCTGCCTGAAAAAATCATCAGAATGAATTAAAAACCAATCATTTGCATTACCTGATCTACAATCAAGTGAGAATTTCATCCCTTCTAGCAGCATTGAAATCCCATATTGCTAGTAGCCTCACCTCGCAGTACCTAGGCAGGAAATTGATTCGCCGACGGCAAGCGTCATGGCTCGTGCTACCGTCTCTTAGCATAGCATCGCACTAGGTATCTCCCGACTGACGTCCAAACCACCATCTGTCTAAAGCTTCTTCGTCAATGATTCATCCCATGGTTCGACAGTAAGTCACTTCCCCCTTTGCACTCTTCATCCTGCTCAACGCAAAAAGATCACATTCACCCGTGTGAATCACTGTCTGTCGAGTCGACCGTTGAGTTGACCGTCCAGTTTCAGCTCCGGCATGTATCATCGTATCCATTTAAAATTGCGCATCCGGTACAGCATAATTCCAGCACAACAACAGCACTGAAAAGGGTCCCTAAAAGCGAAAAAAAAATCTCCAAGAAAGGGCCCACATTCTTCCCCGATTCTTTCGGGTTTTGTATGCGCAATATAAATCAGCCGTCATCTCACGTAGCCACGTTTTGTACCACGTCTCCATGGTCAAGGGGCGAGACGAAGAAGCTTCTTCCCATTGTATTTATGCTGCGCGACGATGTGCGACTATGTGGCCTGGCCTGCTATGATGTGATGTGTCTTCAATTACACACACGTCACAGTAGGCTGGGTTGGCACCGCGCCGCACCTCACCACACCATCATCGACCACCGTGTGCCGCTACGAAGAAGGTGAAAAGAGGAGAGCATGAAAGCAGGACTTACGGGTTTCGCCGAGCAGCCAGCAGCAGCAAAAGCAGTTTGCTTCGATCGTGGGAAAAAATATTTTTCTCATGGTTCGAAAAATGCGAACAGCTTGCTTGCCCTCCGCAGCCCATTCCATCTCATGCTCTGCTTGTGGCCAACGAGAGCAAGCGAGACGACGACGACGACCGAAAGGAAACGAGCAAGAAGGAGCATGAAACTCAACCGGCCGTAGCATGTGCTTGCTGCGTTCTAATTGGAATTAATAACAGCTGCTGTTTTGCCGACGGGCTCTGGATTCTGTTACGGAGCGCGGCGGCGATGGATTCGGCGGAAAAACAACATTTTCCTGTATGTTTTCGTACGCTTAACTCGCTATTAACTTTTTCAAAGTGGAATGATGCGAAACGCCCGCAAAAACACAAAGATGTTCAAGGTCAAGAGGATCTTGGATTTTCGGAAGTTTTTTTTTTTTCTTTCGGTGATTGAGAAGATGGAAGGTTTTGATTTTTTGATTTGATATTTAATAGTCATTGTTTTATTCTTTTCATCTTAGCGCGCTACTTGATCAAAAAGAACTTTTTGATTTTGTTTGTTTTGCTTATAATCACAGAAATTGCCACAAACTGCGCAATTTGTAAACAATCTTAAGTCTTCTATTTTGAGAACAAACATCTTCTACTGGCTACTAAAAAAATTCTGAGCTAAATGCAGAAATAAAACAGGTCTTTCTCAGCGAAAAAGTACTAACAAAAAGCTTAAGGTCTAGTCCCTAAAGAACGTTAATATCACAAACTCTTAAAAACAATTAGAGTGAAATGTTCCTATCTCCTATTAAAGCTATACCCATACAATTGATTGATTGTTTTTAAAAGGTTTCGTTTTTGTCTTGTTGTCTCTTGAGATCTCTGGATTGAGGAATTTGGTTGCGTTGAGTGATAAGTCTTGCTTCACTGGTACCGGTTCCAACCGAAGGTAAATAGCGCTTACCACGGTCGCCAGACGGATTCCTGAATCTTGAGTAGGCCGGAGGTCTGCTGGTCGCTACCGGTGGAAGAGCACTCACTTGGATTGGGTGACGGGCTGTTGGAGTTGCCACTTCCGGAGCGATACGACTGTGGGGTCAGAGGCATCTGATACGATTGCAGATCGGCGGCCGTAGATGAGGAGGTCGAGAACGGAGAGATAGGCGGGGACTGCAAGTTCTGTTCGACATGAACGGAAAGTGGGGAAACTTTGTCCAAATCGTTCAGTCTGTGTCCAAGGTGGGTCATAAGCTTGGTGCCCAGTTTGATGTCAACTCCTTGGGTGGATGCCAAACAGCGGGAAACTTCATTGGCGGCATGGGTGAATCCAGCACGGAATCGGTCAGCATCAATCACTGGGTTAACTGTCAATCGCTGCTGCCGACGGAGTTTGTGCAAGTGACGAACGGTAAGCTCCAGGATATCAGCCTTTTCCAACTTGGATACATTTTCACCTTCCGATTGCAGAGCAGAGACCATCAATTCCTTCAGCTCATCCAGGCATCGATTGATCCTGGCTCGGCGTTTCCGCTCCAACATCGGCTTCATCACTTTGCGGTACTGGTAAGTCCGCGACAGCGGCTCCAGTGATCCTGGCTGTGGGATTTTGCCTCCCATCGTTGGCTCTGCTACCATATTTGCGTAAACCATTGTGTTTTTCTTGTGTTGTTTGGTTGTGTCACTTCACAGAAATGTCTTTTTTTTCACACTAGATGTTAACTTTCTAGCTCCTTGCTTATCACTGCACTTCTCTGGAACAATTTGTTCATGTAATGTTTTTTTTTGTTTTGTTTTGGTTAAACTCTCACTTCCACAGATATCTTCTTGTTTTTATTATTTATCCTTCAGCGATCTTAACCGAACTGAACTGATCGAAACTCCGAAAGACGAGTGCGTCTTCGTATTGCTTGAGTAAACTGATATGAACGTACGTTGTGAACGGTACGAAAGCGAGATGTGAAATGAAGCAAAATCGTACCGAGTATGGCTTTTATACTCCGAACGGCTCCGAGCGAGTCGTGGGAACCTAAACTCAACTGTATTTCCCACACGAGTTTACCACCTGCAAATGTATATACGATCGTAACCATCTGTCGCTTTTATGTTTTCTCTCTCTCATGCTCTCTTCGTGTTCTCCGTTCCTGCTTCGCGCGTTCTACTCTCCCTCTCCCCGGTGCCCGTCCCGGTCCCTGGTCCCTGGTCGTCGTCGTCGCCTGCTTTGCTTCCCTCCTGTCGATCGGCCTACTGCGCGCACGGGAACGAAACGAGACCTAAGTGTGTATGCAGAAGCAACCAACCCAGTATAACGATTTTTTTGTTTAACTTCTTTATTATACTAAAATATCAGTTTAACTCTGCTGCCTAGCACTCGTCCCTTCATTCCTCTACCCAATTTGATATGACTAGTTTTTAACACATTGAAGAAGCCTAGATCGATAGGGCACCATTAGCAGTGGCAGCGCACCGCATCACCAGGAACAACATGACCGGCAGCGCATTGGAAGAAAGCGAGGAGCAGCATAAACGGGACGCGCCTGAGGGGGAAGCGAGCGAAAGAGAAAGAGCGAGCATTGTAATCTCGTTCAGAAAACAAATGCCCGCGCGCTTAGCACACGTTATTTTTTCCGAAACTTTCTCACGGTCGGCTCCTCCGGCTGTTGTGTGGCTCGTTGCTTGGTTGGTTGGTTGGTTGGCTGCCGGTCTGCTTGCTGGAGATCTATTTGGGCTGAGTTGTTGATTTTTATTCACTCGTTTGCCTCCTCGTCTGTTCGTTCCGCGCCTCGCGCCATGGCTTGCTGCGATGATATTTTCTGCTGCCTTTGCGAGGTCTTGTGTTGAATGTATGATTTGACGATCGGCGGCAAGCGACGCTCACACTTTTGCCACGAGTTTTGGCCTCTGCCTTCTATCCGGCGATTCGATGCTTCGGAATGCTTTGGCATTAGGTCCAGGGCGCGCGGCATTGTGATGCTCTCTACTGACTATTGATATATCAATATGGCAATTTTGTCTTTGGGAGTCTGCGGCTTGGGCATATTCAAATAAGCTTCGCGATGGACGACCCGTGCCCTCTGTTGACTTCATGGCCTGAAGCCTGTGTGGAAGCCGTTGCTGCCGCCGCCGCCTTCGCCGCATGGGAGGAGGACTAATTGAATACAAAGTCCCATAACTGGTTTTGGCCTCATCGTGCCTCGGAGCGCCCCAAGAAACCGAGATAATCGCGGATGGGGATTGAGCAAGAGTCAATTTGGCACGAGCTAAGCACACTCTCAGCCGGTTTACTAGAGTTCGTTATCGGGAGTTGGCTGGGCTTGTAGTAGCTGGCTGGCCTGGCACCGGATACTTGATCACTCGTGGCGCGTCGCACGCGCGTTCATCGCGCAAGGCCTGCTGAGCTAAGCATAAGCAGTAGAGTGATTGTGTGATAAACTGCCTCCACGATTCATAGAGTATATGTATGTTGACTGGTTGCTGAGACTGAGTCTGCGCAGGAATGTGGGAAAAAATCACGGCTTCCTTCGTCGTCGTTGATTCGATGGCGCGGAGTGATCGTCGTCGCTCGTTATCACAATCAGCAAATAGAGCGTTAATAAAGTGAGTGATAAAAGTCTCGCGCGCGCGGTTTGCGTCCGTGCTCTTGTTGGCTGACGACGTTGTTGGCGGCTTGCTTGGCTTGAGAGACTTTTTGATAAACTGACCGCCTTGCCATCGTTGCCGCGGTCGTCGTTGTGACGGATGTGGTTTAATATAAATGATGGCTATTTTGTGATTATGATTATGTGGAGTGGGCTAATAATGACGGGTCGGGGCAACGTATCGTGAAGTGTGACTTATAAGGGATGGGTGGTTCAAGCACTACATATAGCTTCAAATCACAAGTTTGACTCTAACTTGTTGTTTCCTCCTTAATCAAGGGGGATTGTACTTCTACTTAGCATTATGTTTTTTCCTGAAATAATGCCTGCTTCTCAGTAAAGTGTTCTTATGAGCATGATGATAAATTTTTTATTGTCAAATTGCCATTTCAGCAGTCGTATATTGTGTAGGGTGATATACAGTATAACCTCCATGAGTCGATGTTCCATGACTCGATATCGACTCATGGAACCATACTAGAAACGTAATTTCCTGGTTACTATGATGGTCCCCTCAAACAGCTTTCCATAGCATCTCTGTTCCATGACTCGATATTTCCATAAGTCGATGGTCCCTTGAGATATCGACTCATGGAGGTTTGACTGTACTAGTATCCATCGTATTAAGCATTGATCAGTGAGAACTGCAATTTTCCCAGTATTGCAGTGAAAGATACTGATACAAACCAATGCCAAACAATTCTTTCTTAAAATGGCTTTAGCATTGTACAACAATATTTTGATAAATCTTGATCTCTTTTTGGAAATAATGCAAAGAAAATGCATATTAACGTATTCTCAATCCGTCCTATCGTTTTCAACTCCGTCGCAATCAGTTTCCAGATTCGACTCACAACTTACGGCTCACTTTGATATATTGAGTGGCTAAAACACAACACCAGCCCTGTCGTCGTAAAATTTGAGCTACTTAGTCGTCTTTTTTATTTTGGGGGGGCGTTACTATAGCCCAGAGGGCGCTTCTACTCCTAGGCGTTTGTTAGGTCGTTTCTAATGTCCAATTTCAGATCAAGAAACATGAAGCTGTTAACTTTATCAAACAGATAAAATGAATAATCTCAATCATTTTTTATTCTTCTAGCGCATCGCCCCTCCTAGGACAGAGTCATAATTTTATATGGACAATTGTAATACATTATATCTTAAATCAAAAAATCAATAACATCGATGCGTTGTAACTTATTTGTTTACCTTACCGGTTAGGGTAAAGTGTGGGTGGCCGGAGACGTCTTCATTTGACTTGGTCCATGGCTGCCGGTCCTTAGCCACGCATTCTACGAAGAATCCGCAAATGATCCTCAACTTGATTGACCCATCTTGCTCGCTGCGCACCACATCGTCTTGTCCCAATCGGTTTATTTTCGAAATCCATTTTCACCTGGTTGTTATACGATATTCTGTTGGCATGCCCGCCTACCACAACCACCCATTTGTAGATCCACCTATGTAAACTATTGACAGGTCCACATGAAAATGCCTATCCCCGCTTTTCTTATCACACACTCTAAAGCAATGTTGAACAACGAGATTCGAAGAGACTCGAGGGTGTCCCTGATACTCGGGAAACGCACATCACTCGATCTATCGTCGCATTGATCAATATTATCAGTTTGCCCAGAAATACCGTATTTTTGCATAATCTGCCATAACTGGTCTCGATCGTATGTATCGACGATTTGAGATCGATGAACAATATCTGTAGAATGATGTGTGGATACATTGTACTCTCGGTATTTTTGCAATACCAGGCGAATAACGAATATATTCCAGTGGCCTTGTTGTTTTGTAAACTGTCAATCACCCTTTCTATATTCTAGAGATGTGGAACCAGAAATCTCTCGTCCTCTGCACGTGTTCCTGGAGTTTTAACTTTATCTTGTTTAAATCTACTGGTATCAAAAATAATTCAATAAGTCGTGGAAAGTTGGTGTGTTCTGCAAATTTGTGTGATTTCTGAAATTGAACAACTCTGTGGAACAGACCAATAACCCACAACCAACAACCCTCTAAAACTCTATGTAAAATGAATGCAATGTAATAATTCTCTTACAGGCAAAATTTCAAGTTATTTGTAGTTCGTCATCCAAATTTCATCCAACTCGGACTACCAGAAGCTGAGATACAACACCCCAAACTTGGGCATTTTGTATGGAGAAGCAGCATTTAATTACTAACTTATGTCAATGACTGTACATAGAGAGAAACGGATTTAATTTTATTTGAATCACAAGAGCTTCCCAAACATACCAAGAATAGCAAACATATTGTTGTTATCATCTGGCGCTCTATTCTCGTAAAAATAAAGAAATTTGACAATTTTAGTGGCAAAACACTTAAAACTGTCATTCCTCTTAAACATTCAATTTCAGCAGGCACTGAATCTTTTAACACTATATGGACAATATTTGATTTGAACAATATACTAATAATCATTTCGATTTAGTTGTTTGGTGATTTTTTTTAAGAAATCGTATATTTTCGTGATACTAATCCCCAATACTATTTTTTAAAGGTCACACCGTTGTAATTTCTGAACGCCTTTTTTAAGTTGGCCGTATACAAAAATTTGTAAGTAAAATGCATATCTACTTCAAGGATGCTCCAGATTTCCTAACACATTCTGCAAATTAATTCTATTTAATTTTCGTTAATACAATATTGAATTAAATGCCACAATTTGATCAAAAATCAAACGAGATATAAGAGCAACTTCTACTCAGGAGTTTATTGTCTACTGCGTTCTTGTACGAATGTGGGTCACCTTCAATTGTATACAATTCATTGTCGCCGACGCGGACTTATCTGGATTGACCCAGAAATTCTCTTTGATGTCCTACAAAGCTATTCTGTCCATAAACCACGTTATTTGGTTCTTGTCCACACATTTTTCAACCATAGTTTGAATGACTACGTGATTTTTTTCTAAATATCTATCCAAATAATTGATCCATAAATTTATTAAATGATTATGATAAATTCAAGGGATCAGGGGCATTCTGTTGCCCAACAAACAACCATGTATTCAGCTATGTCAGTGCACTGAGTGATATTTCCTTATCTTACGTAGAACTGTGCTGAATCAGGCGTTAGCATGCTCATGACCTCGAGTGATGTAATATTTAATTACTCAGGGACATTGATACAACTTAACAGCATCTACATGATCTATGTGAGATTCAGGGCGTGAATAAAGCTTAGAAATTTCGACTGATGGCTTTCAGGGCGTTAGGATGCACCTGGTCTACTAAGGATAAGATCAAATAATTACTGGGCCTTGATATAGCTTGAAATTTTTGATTGATATCCTCAGGGCGATCTGAGTTACGGTCAAATAACTTCTAGGCATGAACACTCAGAAATTCCAAATGAAAAATTCCAAAGTTCCACGGCGCCAAGTAGTTATTTGACCTTATCCCATGAAAACAACCTATGGGATAAGGTCAAATAATTCCAGGGCGTTGATACAGCTTAGAATTGTCAATAGTTGTCCGTAGGACATAATGATGTACCTGATGTATTTAGGGTAAGGGCAAACTACTCCAGAGTGTCGATACAACTTGGACATTTAATCAATGTCTACAGGGGCTTGACATGCAGTTAAGCTACGTAGGTTAAGCTCAAATTACTCCAGGCCGTTAATATAGCTTATAATTTTCAACTGATGTTCTACAGGGTGTTAATTTACTTATGATCTACAAAGGATAAAATCAAATGACTCAAGGGCGTTGGTAGAAGTAGGAATTTTCAAATAACATGATCAGGGCGTTGCGGTGCATATGATCTTCGTGATATCTGGTCAAATTATTCCAAAGCTGATGTCTTACAGGGCGTTAAGATGCGTCTGGTTTACGTAGTTTAAATTTAAATTTCTCCAGGGCATTGAGATATCACATAATTTCAATTTGGCGTCCTACAGGATGTCAAGATGCATCCAATCCATGAAGTATTAGATTAAATTACTCCAGAGCGTTAATACAGCGTGGAAATCTAAATTTATAACTAACAGGACATTAAGATGCACCTGCATGGCGTTGATGCAGCTTGAATTTTCTGTTGTTGGCTTCAGAAGGTTGAGATGTATCTGATCTACGTGAGAAAAGGTCAAATTACTCCAGGACGTGGGTGCAACTAAGAAATTTCCATTGATGTCATACATGTCATACATTGATGTCATACATTATTTACATTTGTTCTACGTGGGATAAGGTTGGAAAACTCTAGGGCGTTCATGCAGCTTTTGATTTCGATCTGATATCGAACAGGGCTTCAAGATTCACCTGATCTATGAAGGATAAGGTCGAATAACTACAATGCGTTTATACCGCTTAGAATTTTCAATAGTTGCCCTCGGGGCGTCAAGATGTACCTGCTCTTCTTAAGATAAGGTCAAATAACTACAGGGCGTTGATACAACTTGGACATTCAATCAATGTCTTCGGGGGGTTAAGATGCAGCTGAATTTCGTAGATACAGCTCATAATTTGCAACTGATGCCCTACAGGGTGTCAAGATGCATCTGGTCTTGGTGGGATAATGTCCAATTAATCTAGAGCGTTGATACAGCTTGAATTTTCTATTGATGTCTTACAGGGCGTTGAGATGCACCGAATGTACATAGGATTAATTACTCCTGGGTGCTGAAACAGCTTACAATAAATATTCAGTTAATGTCCTCAGCGGATTGAAATGCATTAAGTACATCTGGTCATCTTGGGATAATGTCGAATTACTTTGGGGCGTTGATACGGCTTAAAATTTCATCGATATCTTAAAGGACCTGATCTACGAAGAGTAAAGTTGAATTATTCTCGGGCGTTGATACAGCTTATAATTTTAAACTGAAGTCCTACAGGGCGTCAAGATTCACCTGATCTACGAAGGATAAAGTCAGATAACTGCAGGGCGTTCATACATCTTGGAATTTTGGAATAATGTCCTTTGGGCGTTGAAGTGCATCTTATCTACGTATATAGTCAGCTAATTCCAGGGCTCATGCCTTACAGGGCGTTCAAATGCACCTGGTCTACGTATAATAAAGTCAAATTATTCCAGGGCGTTTATATAGTTTGAAAATGTTTATTGATGTCTTACAGGGCGTTAGGATGCATATGATCCTGCAATGATTAATCACTCTTCCTATATTTTCCACGAATCAGGGCGAAAATTGTAAAAAAAAAATGAGAAGAGCCTCTTAGTCGTCGACTAAGCGCGACTAAGCAGGACGACAGGGCTGACATCAACGCTATAATAAAATGTTTTACTAGAAAATATAGATCTACGGGCATCTCCCTCCATTCCTTCAGCATGATGGAATATACTAATTTCCTTTAAAATTAATTGTTTCTCATCAAAATTCAGCCCAAACATATGAATACAATTACTTTTGACCGTAAAATTCTGGCATTTGCTCACAGTACAGCCAAAATAACACAATCAAAGGAACCGTATTTTTACGTCGAGCGTCACGCACACATTGATGCGCACCAACTTTTTTTTCTCAGTACGATGGATTGAACTTTGTTTACATTTTCAATTATTCGCGGCGGTTGAGGAAATTTCGTAAAATTTGTGGATTTATTGAAGTTTTACGGCGTGTGATTGGAATGAAATCCTTCAGTGAAGAAGTACGAAGATTTTCCATAGTGAAAATAAGTGCCCGGCGATGTAAGTCACACAGGGGGGCGGGAAGAAACTTGTGTTGAAAAGTGGTGAGACTGATGTCGATCGCTAAGCATTTCTCTCAAATCGTGTTCGTCCATGCGATTTCGGTGAAAAAGTGTAAAGTGGATAATTGAACTGAAGTTATTTATCGAAATACAGTAGTTTCATTGCATGTTTGGTGTACAGGTGGACGAATCATAAAAGCTTTCACAAAATTACATTTGGAAAATGAATCTATGTTGCAGGTAAGTTGGAATATCCGCCGTAGTGGAACATTTTAAGTTTGATACGACGAATAGTACCCAAGAAACATTTGCCTGTTTTAAAATCGTTTATAAAGCATATTTTCACAACTACATACTGAATAGTTGCTTTATTATATTACTTTGCAGCTGCTACGCACACATTGTTCAAGCAAATCTGGCGAAATTATTAGGCTACTTATCATTTAGTGATTGTAATCATATATTGTAATGATGTTTATTCAGGTTTCACTTAGCCTAATAAGGACTGTTGATTTAACAACGCTAATTTAACAAACAACATTATTGCAGTTTAATTCAGCATCATGTTTAACAACATTTTAATTATTTCCATGTGAAGCTTTTGTTCAGGCGTTGTTCCCACAAATTTGGAGAAGTTATAAAGCGTGTCGTTGTATATTGACTTTATTCTATAACTTAAAAATCTTTTTATAAGCATTTATCTCAGCTTTTATTCAACTGCCACAAAATTAATTGAAAACAAATAAATGATCAAAAATCGCTAACACCGTACTGCAAATGCAGTGTATATTTTTACCATGAATTAATAACCACTTCTAATAATTACCTGTACTGGATTCAAACTCGAGACCTTCCCATCGTCAGCGGTATACCGTGCCATCTGCGCCATCCTTGAATTCATATATCAGATTTCCAGTGCCCAATATAAACCTCTTGTAGCTGAATATTGATCATGCTTGAGCTTTTATTCAACAATGTCTAATCAACACGTGCTAAACTGATCAACAACTGAACAAGCGCCTTACTTCTGCTGATGTTCAGTACTGATGCAAGCTGTATTCAGTCGGCTATTTATAGCGCACAGTGAGAAAATTTATGTCAATGCTGATCAAAAATAAAGTTTATTCACGAAGTAAAAACAGTCTGAAATGATTAGTAGAATTTCATAACTTGTTAAAACTTCAATTTAATTGTTCATCTTACCATACTAAAATCCATTTATTTCATATATTATATTTTATTAGGTTAATATTTTAATCATTTGTTGTATTTTTTCTATCTATTAAGCATTATAGAAATATAAAATATATTTCAATCATTTGTATTTTAAATGTGCCATTATACTTTTCAAAATAATCCTATATCAGAAGACTGATTCGAAATATTTTTTAAACATAATTGAATAATTGTATTGGGAAAGTATCAGCTATGATTGTATCCAATATGTTTTTATAATTAGTAAATTAGCGACAAATTCACGGCTAAAAGCCACTCAAATAGAGATAAATAATAATAATTTTAGTAAGTTGAGCATTGCAGGAATACATCGCAATGTTTAGATGTTTTGTCCATTTTTCGAAAGTTTTGGCTATGGTGTGACCTCCTTTGTAAGGCTTATTTGTTGCTGTACAATGTGTTTATTAATCGTTGTTTTGGCCCACTTTGGATTAACTGCTCGGATTATATATCTATGTTGAATTAGGATTTTATAAAATACCTATTCAGCTTATAATCATGTTCATGTTAAGCATGGAAACAGCTGACATGCGAAGCAACCAAAACGTTAGTTCATCTCCTATACATCTGTTTACACAAATATATTTGTTTGGTGGAATATTGGCTCTTTAATAGAAGGAAAAATGACTTGTTCAACTTATTAGTAAAACAATCTTGACAAGATGACAGAGAAAAGTTTAATAAGTGTTGATTCTACTATTATTCATTTCAATGAAAAATGTTGAACATTGACTAAAATTTGGATCTAAATAGCATCTTCTCAGCTCTTTGTAGGGCATTTTTTTCAGCTGTCACCATTATTCAACAATAATTAATTATGTATGTTTATTTGTGACTCTGGACTGTTAGTTGGGTAACCACTTTCATGCAATTATTGTTAAATTATTATTTATTCTTCGATTATCATTAAAAATGTTATGATTAGTAACTATTTCCGATATCAATAACGTCGCAGATGATGATCACTACATTTAGAAAATTTAAATTATGATCTTTTTGATCCAATGTGATACGAATTTTATCCCCGTTGATCCATAGTCGCCTACATGTCTTAGGTTTGATTTGAAAAACATTTGAAAATAACATAATTAAGACATAATATGTTTTGCTTGAATAAAAGCATACTCATATACTGTTATTCACATTGTTTATCAGTTTTACGAATCATGCTGGTCAACATTTTAAGTATTAGACACTTAAACTTTTGTACGATTTGTTGTTAATCAAATGTTCAATATTCTACTAAAGAGATGGCTACAACTTATAGAAGCTTTTAATCAGTAAATTGTTAAACTTCGTATGTGTTGTAAAACAAAAGCTACTTTATTTGCACTTTCGGAGGTTTATTCAGCTCTTACTCAAAACACACACTTCAAGTGGAACAACAGCTTTTTTATAAGCGGAAATTAATTTTATACAATTAATGATTCAACTAAAAAATTGTTCAGCAATGGTTGCTGCTATGCAGCTTGTATTAAACACGTAAGTATCTTAAAAGCTACCAATTGTTCCTTGAGTAGCTCTTACGACGAAGTAGAACGAAACCCTAATAGACAGATTGCTACTCTATGCTCAGGAAAATCAAAGAAATTTTCATTACGTAAAGATCCTGGACTGACCGGGAATCGAACCAAGACACCTTCAGCATTGCTTTGCTTTGTAGCCACAAACTTTGATACAAGGCTAAGAAAGGCCTCGAGGGTGATGTGGATGTAATCTGAATCTCCCATTCAATGTTATCGACCCGAGCCTACCAAATAAACGAGATGAGAACAAAATATTATGTATTAAGTGCTGTGATCTTTTACGTATTTTAATAAAAAGTAAAAAGTGTAATCGAATTTTACAATGTTTTAAGAATCACTTCAAACAGTTTATAATAAAAGTTAAAGATTTACTACTGGAAAATTATGAAAGTTTCTACCCAAATCATAATGGAATGCCAGCATGACTATCGAAGACTTCCTGGGGTGTTTTTGAAGCGATTCCTAGGCAACTTTTTGTTAAGTCATAAATAAATTTTGATTGCAGATTTTACCTAGCTATTACAAAAAATGTGTCTGATTACTGAAAAAAGTCACAAATATGGAAAAATGTTTTGATGAAGTATCAAGAATAGTTTTTTGAAAGCTGAAGAAGCTTTTGTCTCGGTGATGAATTTTGAGAAAAACTTTTGACAGAATAATTGAAACAAGCCTTAAGAATAGATTAATGGATAAGATTTAAGACGTCCTTAAGGACTGTTCATTTTATAAAGTGGACACTTTGTTTATGCTATATCTTTTTTATTTATTGATAAAATCGTAATCGGTTTTCTGTGTATCGTTGACCTATTATTCTGCTTAAATATAAATTAAATTAAATTAAATATAAAATCTTTGAAAATGCTTTTGGTTGAAGAGCTAAATAGTTTTTCCAAAAACTCTTAAAAAAAGCTGTCCGTCAAAGTTTAACATTATTTTTCGCAAAACAAAAATCCTTATTTTTATGAACAAAGTGTATGTTTGTATCCTTTACTATTCTACTAAAGGTAAAGCTTTAAAAATATCAATTATATTCCACCATTCTATGACATTAGGTAACTTTAGTGATTTACCCATTTCTGGCCAAATTTGCTGATACACCATCCTTTCACTCCCAGCAAAAGAGAACAGTAAAAAGCGTGTTCAAAACTAGTTTGGATTACTAAAGAAACTATATTAGTATAAACGAAAGCTAAATCGTGAGTTTAAACCACAGTCTTAAGTATAAATTTTACTGTTTATGGTAGTTTTACTAAAAAGTCTCATACTTTTAAAATCATGTACGCATATTTATCGATCTACAGCAAAGTGTAAACAGTTTTCTCCGAATTTTTCAATTGGTAATCTCAGAATAACATATTATGAAAATAATATGTGGAAAATAAAATCGATTTTATTACAGCAGTGTTGCCAATTTTGATGATTGTCAATGTACTTTGATAGGTCTACTAAGAATAAAGCAATTGTGTTTCTGTTGTGCTTTGAATGTGACGGGGGGACTTACTAAGTAACTCTATGAAGGCGTAAGTTATTTTTCATATTAATACTATACTAGGACTTCCGTCAGGACGTACTTTTACACAAAAAATTCTACTCATATCAATTCCCATCAAATTTAAAAAAAATCTTTAAAAATATACGGGAAAATTAATTTTATATCTGTAAAATTGTTGCTCCAAAAATAACTTGATTTTTTCTTACAATCTGATTGGTGATGCTTTCGAAGAACAAGCCTTTTTTGAAAATAGAAAATATAAATTATCGAATTTTCCAGCCAATTTCTTACAATCATTGATTTTGATAACCTCAAAAAATCGACCGATCTAATCGTTGTTCCATATTCGTGTGAAATTTAACTATTTTGGAGAATTTTTATTATCACAACATTGTACAATACTAGTCGAACGATGTGCAAAAAACCGATCGAAATTTCATTGATTAATAAGAAAGATACAGCATGCACAAGGTGTGCATGGCTGTACCTGAATGTATATTTTATAGAAGGTACTGGAACAATTGTGTTTTATGCTGAAAAAGGCTAAAGGAACATTTTTTGGATCCAGAACTAACCTACCCACAAACATTTGCTGCAGAGGATTCCTGTTCTTCAAAAAACTCAAAAATAGAGTTAACTCTATTCGAACAATTTTCAATTGAATGTGTGCTAGATACTTAGACATTAAAAATACATGAAACAAACTAAGTAGAAGCCAGAGAAAAAACTGTAATAACATTCAACTCTTCATAGCGCGATATTGGAAGAACCATCGAGTTGGGAAGGTATCGAGTTACAGAACACAAAACCATCGCAAATGCAATCCAAGGGACCATCGAGTTAGCTATGAAGATCAACTTTTGCTATGGATCTGTAACTCGATATCGAGTTATTAAATATCGAGCAAGGGAGAGTTGACTGTTTAGTTAAACGGAGTTTTGAATAAGTTTTGAGATGCTTTAAGTTGATGCACAGTTTTTGCGTGACAATTTTCCAAGAAATAATGTCGTTTTCGTCTCAACTGAACTAAATTCCTGTTCCTTTGCAACCCTTATCCTTATGTCAATGCTCCCTTCAGTCCTCTATATATTTAGTTAAAATCGCACCCTAAATTGTCTCTTGCTTCAATCAAACCTAACCCTACAAGAAACAGCAATCACATTACCTTGCACATTCGCCGCTCACCAGCTCCTTGCAAGTATCTGGCCGAAAAAATATAGGGGTCCTCCTCACTTGACAAGTAGGGGTCCTTTCCATCATTTATTTTCTTCATTTACGCACAACGCCACTCGCAATCGGAATCGTGCCAGTTTTCTTAAACAATGTTCCCTTCTCTTGCATCGCCGCCATAAAAATCAGCGCATGCTAAGCACGATTCCCTTCGGCTAGGCGCTCCCGGTTAATCTTGGCTTGCTGCGATGCGCCAAACAAAAAAGGGTCCCCGAGATACACACGCGAGAAGAGTGTGCTAAGACGAAAGTCGTTAGACCAAATCGAAGGAACCGGGACTCGGTTCGATCGGTGTCTTCCCTGTCTAAGACTGATGAAGGCTGTGCTAAGAAATAATCCAAGGGGAAAAAGTTTGACTTCCTGCTGGGTTTAAACTGCATTTGCACATAGGGGATGAAAGCGAAGAACCGTGTGACGAAGGTAGTGTTGAAATGAACGGCCGAAAATAAGAACTGCAACGGGATGGAAGATGGAGTTTTGGCGGCAAAAGTTGGTCCTATTGGAATTATTTGTAGATTTTGAATATTTGATTGAAGAAGTTTAGCTGGTTAGTCCAACTGCAAGAACAATTGACAGACATTTATTGAAACTGATTGAGAGCCTTTTTAAGCCTAATGGTAAGATCCATTGCTTCAAACCAAAACCATGCTGAAGGTGCCTTGGATCGATTACCGGACGGTGCAAGACGCTTAAATAAATGAAAAACCAAATTTAGTACTACCCTTTGACAAATACGCGTATCTTGGAAAGTTCTCATTATCTTTTTCTCGGCTTGACATTGGTATATGAGCAAGGCGATAACAGAATCTGGTGTCTTCGGCGAAGCTATTCAGCAGATCCAGAACTATCTTACGATAAAGAGTCTGATTAGGAATTCATCCGATAGGTGGCCCTAGTAAAAAGGAATTTTTAATCTACTTTACTTTGAGATCCTTATCAGCTAGAAGGTTGGTGTCTTTGGCAAAGTTGTTCAGCAGATTGAGAGCTATCTGGATGTGAAAAATATTGGCACTAATGTAAGGTCAATCAGAAATGAATATCAAAATCAATGCAACTGCGTTTCAAGAGACAATAAGGGAAGCCTTATTAAGCCAAACTTTTAATAAGGTTCTATAACCTAATAGAGATTATGAATAGTACATTATGGTGCGATGATTCTTTAATTAGGTTCCACCATTAGACACTAACATTTATTTTACGAGATACTGAGATTTAAAAAAATGTGTTAATGGTGGTACCTAGCGGTTGAATTATCAATAAGACTATTCATGGCCAGATACAAAAAATTGAAGATAATTTATTACTAGTACCACCTAGTGGATGTGTTTCTAATCAGATTTTCCACCACAAGATAGCCCTTAATCTGTGGAATGGCTTAGCCGAAGACACAAATTTATTTTTTACCAGCGCCACCTAGACAATGGATTCCCAACCAGGCACTACACCGCCAGATTGCTGAATATCTTTGCCGAAGACTTCAACCTTCTAGCTGGTGAGAATCTCGAGCAACAATTCTGTTGCATATTGTTGCTGATTTGCTACGGTCATGTGTACAATCAGATTTTGAACAGCCATTCCAAATTTTATCAGCGTTTTTAGGTAGTCAGCTTTAGGCTATGGCTTCATAACTGTTTGAAAAGCGCATTGGTAACAATTTTTGATCGGCCATACATTGGCGCCAATATTTTTCACTTCAAGATTGTCATCAATCTGCTGAATATCTTTACCGAAGACCCAATCAGTCTCTTCACCGCCGGATAGCTATGGATCTGCTGAGCAGCTTTGCCAAATACACTAGCCTTCTAGCTGATAAAAATCTTAAGATACAGACAATTGAAGAAAACTTGTCACTAACGCCACCTAGCGGATGATTTCTGAAGTTGATTTTCAACTTCCAGATAGCCCCCAATATGCTAAATATCTTTGCCGAAGGCACTACTCTTCTAGCTGACAAGGATCTTGAGATAGTGAAGATTGAAGATTTATTTTTACCAACACCACCTAGTGGCTGCATTTCCAATCAGACTCTTCACAGAGCAGCTTTGTTTAAGACGCCCACCTTCTAGCTGATAAGGATCTTGACATACAGAGAAATGAAAAAAAATTGGCACTAGCACCACTTATCGGGAAAATTCTCAGTGAGGTTCTTAAACGCCAGATAGCCCTTGATCTGCTGTGGGGCTGTCCATTAACCACGTGGTCAGATTTTTGGGGTTCCAGACCATCCCCCTCCCCTGTATGGACTGTGGTTATTGGCCAGACAACACCCCCGCCCCCTCCCACCAAGAATGTCCACGTGGTTTTTAAACGACTCCTGAACAGCGTTGCCGAAGACACTAACCTTCTATCTGATAAGGATCCTGAGATACAGACGATTGAGGAAAGTCACTATTGCCATCTAGCGGATGAATTTTCAATTAGATTCAATGAGAGTACTCGCCAGATGGCCATCGATCTGCTGAATAATGTTGCCGAGGACACCTTCTAGCTCATTGGGATGTTGATATATCCGTTTGAGGCCAATTTTGGACTCCTAGAAGAGGAGGAAGAGTCAAGAGAGACGGCTCACTGAAGTATTGTAAGGTTAAATAACCGCATAAACTTCAAAATTTGTTTCAAATTTTTTGAATTTTTCTCCGGATAGTGGCCATTTAAAAAATCAAGGTTCGTCTCGAGCCCGAAAATTTAAGCAAAAATTTTGGCAGAAAATCTGAAATGTCCCACAATACGGGTATCTCTGGTGATCATTTCTGGGTTCTTTCAATAATTTATATAAGTTATTTATATACCGTAAAATGGGGTGTTAAGGGATGAAAAAAAAATTCAACTCGAATTTCAACCATCTTCTAGTATGTCAATAATTGAACGAAGTACAGCCCTACCATTCTCTCGTCGTGTGTATCAAAAGCCAATACAATTATGACGATCCCATGACAGATTTCTGAGATAATAATGAAAATGTGTGATTTTTGACGGAAATGCAAAATGGGGTGTTAAGGAATTTGAGTTTCGTAAATAAAACCATATTTTTCAAACAGCAAAACATAATCTTTTTGGTCAATAACTTTGGTGCTTTCATTCAATTTCATAAGTTATGTTCAACTTTAATCAGATACTTTATCAATATTATTGAACTTGGAACTCCTGCAAACGCAAACCGTTTCATTTTAACTGCTAAATTTTTCATAGTTATTAATCCTATTTGGGAACTATCAAAACATCATAAAATTGTCTTGAATTTTATACTTACAGATTTTTATACTTGCAGAAATTTTATTACATGATGAAATTATCTCCGTAATGTCTTAAAGCACTTGAGCCTTTGAAAAATCAGTTGATTGTGAAAGACTTTTCCGGAATGTAAGTGCATGTGTGATTGAAAACATTTGAACATGCTTAACGAAATAGAGAATGCCTAATTATTTTTATTATTTAAAATAATTTTTAAATTTAATGTATTTAATGGTTACACATCAAAAAGGGCGTAACTCCAAATTTTGTTTATCTTCTCATTCAAAACTCTACTCAGAAGTTACAATTAACTATATAAACCAACTTTGATTCAAATTTTAATATTATATAAATTCTGATAATCACGGCCAATGTAAACCCATGAAAATATCTCAAATATTCTTTCAATTTGTGAACTTATACAATTAAATGGGCGTAATTTTGAAATGTCTAGTTTTTTAGCCCCAAGATTTTTTTTTTATTATTTTGCCCATACATGCGGCTTAGCTATAGAAAGCACAGGTAAGCACAGATTAGATGGAGATTTTTTTTCTGATAATAACGGTTAGGGGAGCACCGTGGTTATGAAACTACTGGTTGTTAAAGTAAGGGTCTCCAACGGGACTTTTTTCAGATGTAGCAGGTTCCCCAAGGCCACAGTGACTGAATCTGGAACTCCGGTGGGTTTTCTAAAACTAGTCATGTGTGCTTGTCATTTAAGCTAAACAAGACTGAAATCGGTCTACACACTGTTTTTTGCGAGCTGATTGAATTTTCGGGTACAAAACGACCCTATGTCACAGTTTGTATTTTTTTTATGGAAGCTCACCTAGGGGTCATTCAAAATTTTTCTCTACGCAAAAAAAAAATTTTTCACAAAAACAAATTGTCAGAAAATTTCAAATTGCTAGGTTATTTCAATCGAAAGTTATAGGGTAGAAGCACCGGTTTTGGCCATACGCCAGTTGTAGCCATAGGGGATTATACATCGTTTTACATAGCTAATCAGCATGAAACCTTTTGTGTTCAGTAGATCACATTCACTTGAAAGAGCTACATTCATTTACCCGTCCAAATTGATTCAAAACATAAGGAAAACAATTAATTATCCTTATAAATTTAACTCCCATACACCTAATTTGGCCAGGGCACTCCTAATTTGGCCACTCTTATGAGAAATCAATGCGATTGGCCAATTTAGGAACCGAAGTTAAATCTCTGGCCGAAACTGGTTCCGTTGGCTTATATTGACCAACGGAATTTCCAAAGCGAAAAAATTGTTTTAGCTCAGTTTTGATATTTTACACACATAATATGAATTGAAAGCTTGCATTTGACATATTTGTAGTGTAAATACGGCTTCCCATTTAATTTTTATCGACATTTTCTCTCAGACTGGCCAAAACCGGTGCTTTTACCCTATTGATTTGAATTCTGAATGAGTCATAAAAGACCCAAGGTCCTTACTTAGGTTACTGTGTCAATTATGCCCTTTATTCCCTACGCATTGTTAATTATTCCACACAAAATGGTCAAATTTGGAACTTGTATCTTGGATCCTGATGATTCGTTTGACCTAAAATTTTCATCACAGCTTAAATATAACGTTTAATTTGCTTAACTAGAAAGTTTTCCATTCCCAGACTTTGTATAATCTAAAATCTCCAGTTTTTAGGAAAAATGTAAAATTTTGTACACTAAAACCTCAATTTACGAAGTCTTTTTTTACGCTACCTCAATTCAAGTCACTTTTTTTTACGAAGTAAACTCAGTTTAAGTCACTTTTTTTACGCAGTGCGTAAATTGAGTTTTGACAATTCTGTGGGAAATTATTGATCAACCGTTAGAAACCCATACAATATGGGTATTTTCGGAACAGGCACGACGAGGAGAAAATGAAAATCAATGTGCGACGCCATTTTGGAATCCAAGATGGTGACCTCTGGTTTGGGAAAACCGTTGGAAATTCGTTGGAAACTCATACAATATGGGTATTTTCGGAACGGGCACGACGAGGGGATGACGAAAAACAATATCCGACATCATTTTGGAATCCAAGATGGCGACCTCTGGTTTGGAAAAACCGTTGGAAACCCATACAATCTGGGTATTTTCGGAACGGGCACGACGAGGGGATAACGAAAATCGATGTCCGACGCCATTTTGGAATCCAAAATGGCGACCTCTGGTTTGGGAAAATCGTTGGAAGCTCATGCAATATGAGTATTTTCGGAACGGGCACGACGAGGGGATAACGAAAAACGATGTGCGACGCCATTTTGGAATCCAAGATGGCGACCTCTGGTTTGGGAAAACCGTTGGAAAATCATTGGAAACAATATGAGTATTTTCGGAATGGGCACGACAAGGGGATGACGAATATCGATGTCCGACGCAATTTTGGAATTCAAGGTGGCGATCTACGTTTGGAGAATATTGTTGACGAAAATCGATGTCTGACGCCATTCAAATTCATTCACCAGAACCTCAATCAACGAAGTCTGTTTTTACGCAAATTCAATTGACGTCACTTGTTTAACGAAGTAATTTCATAAACATCAGTACAGATCAGTACATTGATCCATTTGCTTATATTAAGGCGAAGTAGGCCGTCATTGAAAATTGTAGTGGGCATCGATGATTGTGGCCAATCCGTCTCACGATTGTAAATTTAAGAAAATCACTAGGTTTTGAACTGACATTGCTTAAAATGTATCAGCACATTTTCTGTATGTAAGCGCAAGTAGTGATATGAATCAACATAACTTAAGATTACTGAGTTTCATCACATTGAAATTGCAATCTACAAAATCAACATGGCTACCAAAACGAATGACGGGCTACTTAGCCTTAAGAGTTTAGATTTTATGCTATGAATAAGTATCATCAATGTACAACTACTTAAGTTTGTAGATACTCAGGCTTATATATCGTGGAGTCCTCGGAAGTACAAAAACATCGACACAACTCAATACAACACTTCGTTTGCTAATATGGATAGTAAAAGGCCTTTGCAATATATATTAAAGAACTATCTATTGATGATTGGTTGCGCTTGTATATCCTAATGCCCATATTCAATAGAGATCTTAGAAGACCAAGGACATCCGCACAAATTCATACAATTCACCGTTTACCCACAGGAATGGTAAGGGGCCTTTGGAGTATTTGAAAACTATCTTCTAATCACTTATTATGGCCGTAGATCTGAAGGCTTTTATTCAATGGAGTCCTTGGAGCACCAAAAACATCCGTATAAATCAATAAAATATTGCGTTGACTTGAATGAATGGTTAAAAGATTGTGCCATATTAAAAAACTACCTATAGACCATTGATCACGTTTGTAGATTCTAAGACCTATATTCGATGAAGTCTTTGGAGGACCTAGGATATCGGTACATATTGTAACAATACTCATTTTACTGCTACAGATATATAAGGGCCTGTGCTATATCAAAAGAGCATCTGATGATAATTGGTAACGCTTGTAGCTCCTAAGACCTATATTCGATATAGATCTTGGAGGACCTAGGACTTCCACACAAATTATTACAATACACCGTTTACTCACATGAATGGTTAGGGGCCTGTAGAGTATTTGAAAGCTAACATCTAATCTCTTATTACGGTCGTAGATCCCAAGGCCTATATTCAATGGAGTCCTTGGAGGACCTAGGACATCGGCACAAATTATAAAAATACTCATTTTACTACTATGAATAGATAAGGGCCTGTGCCATATCAAAAAACATCAAAGGGTCGCTAAATATGGCAGTACATTGCAGGTATATATTCCAGGAAGTTTTTGGATGAACTAGAACACCTGTTGTACTCACTTAATTACCAAAACTTGGATCTGACAATAAAAACGCTTCTTAAAAATATAACAATCTTCTAGGGTCCAGTATTGTGAGACATTCTTCTACATAGTAATGATAAATTGATCTCCGTTAACTCATGTAGAATCACATGCCCAAACTCAAAGAGATCTTGGAAGGCCTTAACTTGCAGACATTCTAGCCTGATTTAGAACCCAATGTATTAATAATATGTCAATGGTGCTAAAAAAACGTATTTTTCTAAATAATATAAATTAATTTCATACAAGTAGACTCCAAACTGCAAAACCTCGTTTTACGAACTGAGCTCCCTCGTTTTACGCACTGATTCAATTTACGCACCAACTCAATTTACGCACCCCCGATCTAGTTCGTAAATTGAGGTTATAATGTATCTATCTATCTATATAAATAAAAATGGAATGGTGTTTGTATGTCACGAAATGGCTTGCGAACGGGTCAACGGATTTGAATGATTTTTTCTCCGCTTTGTTCGTCAAGGGTTCCGACGTGTTTGTGTGTATTAAAATCCCAGGATATTCACCGGGAAAGTTGGAAAAACGAGCGCGAACGAAACTGTCATTTTAAATGGGACGATCAATAGCGTTTTTCAACAGCCTACTTGATGGCAAGACGAAGTTTGCCGGGGTCACTAGTAAATAAATAAAAATGGAATGATGTTTGTATGTCACGAAATGGCTTGAGGACGGGCTAACGGATTTTGAAAATTCTTCCATAGTTATGTTCCTGAAGTGTTCCGACGTGATTGTGTATATAAAAAGCAAAGGATATTTAACGGGAAAGTTGAAAAAAACAGGAGTGAACGGAACTTCAATTTTGCACGGGGCGTTCCATGGCGTTTTTCAACAGCCTACTTGATGGCAAGACGAAGTTTGCCGGGACCACAAGTAAGTAATAAATATTTCATTTTGAAATTCCTAACTCTTGGAATGGAAATGTTTTTAATTTTATGGGGTATCAAATTGTATTCAAGTAAGAGACTTTCACTACAAATATAAAACTAATTGTTTCTAATTTGGAAAAGTTATAATGATTTGTTGTTTTTGATGCGAAAATTGTAATTTTTGGTAGCATGTATGTTACATAAAACAAAATAAAAAAACATATTATAGATTTTTTTCTGTAAGTGCTAAGCTAGATCAATTATAAGGATCATTTGAAATGTATTAGTTTTTAAATAAATGTTTAAAAATCAATTTTTGCCAACAGCAGGGCAATAGTTCAAACCCTTTACTATCTCTCGAAAACTCTTGCAAATCGTTTATAACCTGCATAGTAGCTCTGAATTAAGTGAAAAAAAGTCACTATCATTTCACAATATCCCTTACTTTTGCAAACAAAAAGTATGTTACAATTTACCCCAAATTGCTTACTACAATTCAGTGTGTATTTTTATACAAACATCAAGTATCCATATTTTGTGTATCAGACAACGAAATTTTGCTCCACACTTAATTCAAGCTCTTGTCCAACCGGTGATGCAAAAGTTTGTTTGAGAGAATCCATTTTGAAAGGTTAAAAGTTTCACCTTAGTGGAATAATCAATATTTTCGGATAAAGGGTGCAGGTCGTTAGGCCGAATGCCGTTAGGCCGTCTTGAGTGTCGTGTACAAGACTCTATTTTTTAATTGTTCCACTGAGTGAAGAACAAGCCATTATGTGTTAACATTCACATTAATAAGAATAAAAAAAATATTGTTATACTGATTCTCTTGTAGACGAAACTACAGGTATATTGTGCTCAATTTGATTCGTTATTCATTGCTCAATATACCGTTTTGATTCATATTACGGACAGCTTCAAATTCCGGACACTCTCGTTTGTATGGGAAACATTTCACACGAAATGTTTCAATTTTCGCCGTCCAAAAGTTCTCATTTTCGAGGCTCGTTTTGTTAGGTTTTTTTTCCATAAATATCATTGCAAATTTATAATACCCAACTACCTTAGACGTCTCTTAAGTGATTGAACGATTTCAATTGATGATTTGACTCTTCCATTAATGATTATCATGAGCTGTCCGTAGTTCGAATCAAAGTGTCCGGAATATGAGGCAAAAGTCAGGGAGCGCCCGGAATAAGAATCATGAAAAGGCCACACGTTTTGATTTATTTAAAATTATTCAAGTTGCGGACGCGTATTCTTTACCCACCATCCGAAAGTGAAGGGCTTTCGACGCTCGATAACGCTAAAAATCATACAGAATGATTTATTTTGTATGGTCCAAGCTGGGTTATACTTCACTGTGGCCTTAAGTGTCCGTAATATGAATCAAAACGGTATCTCAACTTATCCATAAAGACCACGTTAATATATAACAAAAAAAAAAGGATCATGTGTCAACAGTCTATCCCGCTAATTTCAATAGGCCTTCATCATGTTCAAAATAAGTTCGTAATCATATCACGATAAAAAAAAAGATTTTTTTTTGCGCAGTTTGATTTTGCTAAAATCGAATGGGTACTGTATTCCCATGGGCGTAAATAGCTATCAGGTTCGAGGGGGGCCACGGCCTCTTCTCATAAGAGATAAAAGTCGTAAAGGATTTAGATAACTTAATAATGTTTGTTTCGATAATATTTGTGAACCGATTATAGTGGCGCACTTTCATACAGAGGTAGATCTAGGGTTTCCAGACGTACACTTTTAGAGTACATGTACACTTTTCTGCTTTAAAAATTCGTGTACTATACTTGTTTGCCAAACTAGCCCAAGAGTACTCTTTCCTAGATATTACGGACGACTGCCGAATAATCAAATAAATTTTTGCAGACACTGGAATAATTTTGATATTCCATAAATACTAGCTGAATCGAATCGGTAGATTACCACAATAATGTTTAGAATAAAAATATATGCTCATTAATCTCACAAACAATTAGAAACAAATGACCTAATGATAATTTCCCTCATTCCTGTTTATGACGGATCCATATTTCGTACGATTTTGCTTCATTTTGCTGGCGTAAACGGGAATGCAAAACAGTGTTCGATCGAAACAGCATTCAAGCGTAAACAAGAATAGGGGTGAATAAGTATTGATAAACAATCAATGTCCCATCGATTTTCGCTTAAAAATTGATTAAATCATTTTAAATATTTTAGCTTATTTGCTTTGATCAAGCACTTTTCTGAAGCTTTCTTTTTGGCGTTCTAGTGATTGAACAAAATGTGGGAATTAAAGAGGTTAAAATAAAATATTGATGCATAAGTAAGCTACTAAATCAACCAATATTTTGCAAAACTTTTTTTTTACGGCAGTTCTAGAGATTCTTTTCAGTTCAAAGGTATAAAAATTTCCTCCTTTCAGTTCTTCTGTGTTTTTCACAAATATGTATTGTTCGACATTCAAAAAATGTTTTTACAAAACACAAAAAAAAATTAAAGATTTATGATACTATAATTTTTTATAGATTTCTTTTAAATATTTGTGTTTTTCTAAAAATATTGACTTGATAAATGGATTCGCTCAGAGTCAATGTTTAGTATGAATAGTAAGCAATATAACATAATTGGCAAATGAAATTAAGGTTATTTTTTGTTAAATCGATAATGATAAGTTGAGAATAGTTTCTTCAAGACAAAACCAACTATAAATAAATTGTGGGAATAGTGGCTGTAATTATTAATCTGATAATTGTTTAACCATTCATGCAAGCAAAAAAAGGTCATTTAAACATAATTTACTAATTATCCGGAAATCTAACTTTCAATCAAAACAAGAATTTTTGGTCAAACAAACAAAAATTAGTAAAGACAGCATTTTCTTTTTTTCTGAATAGATTAAATGTTAATTTTACGGCGTTGGAAAAAGTGTACTCTTTTCGGTGAAAGCAAATATGGTAACCCTAGGTAGATCAAAACCAAAAAATCGTCCAAAACCCATTGATCAACTTTCTTAGATACCAAATGTCACTTTTAGGGAAAAATAGCTATTTTTCCGTTTTATATTGCCAAGATGACGTATTCAACCCAATCTTATAGATCTCGAATAGATTACAAGGATTTAGAAGCAGACTACAATCAGGATTTACCTTTTCAATTCGATTTGAACTAGAATGTTTGCAAAGTTATAAAACAAGACAAAGATTTAAATGTATCAGTTAAATTAAGGTTCAGGATCAATGTGAAATTCAATCCTCTTGAAGCTTACAAGTCAAAGAAAACCCAAGCCTTTGAAAAAAAAAAACGCTTGTTAGTTTGAAAATATGAATTATTGATGCTCAGCATTTCTGTAGCGAATGATTCATTTCTCAAATTCAAATTTAAACATAGGATTGAATATATTTTGTACGAGTTAAAAACTTTAAATCCTAAAGCTGCTTGGCTACCATCATATTGAAGGATTGAAGGTTTTTTTTTGTATTCAAATAAAACTATCGTCAGTAAATTCGTAAGATAACAGTTGTTTGAAGAGAGCAGGATGGAAGGTATTGGCTCATGGATTTGTTGGTGACTTATTTTCGCACGATCAGGCAAATTTCGCTAAAGGGCCCATTCACAAATTTAATAACGCTAAAAGGGGGTGGGTGGGTGTCCCCGTGATGCTACGGCTCATACAAAATTTGTAAAATATTCATACAAAAATCGTTACGAAGGGGTGGATGGGTGTCGAAAATAGTAAGTAATACATATCAAAGCATCCTTATGATGCCTAAAAATCTCCTCATATAAAAAATCAAAGAAGATTTTACTCTTATTCATTCCATGCAATGAAAGTTTGACCAAAAATTATAATTTTCACATCAAAAAACAAAAAAAAAGCCATAATTTTTCCAAATCTTAATCGATTCTTATGATAGTTCTAGTAAAAGTCTCTTACTTGAACACTATGGCATTTATAAGCTTTGATTTGAATTGAGCTAGAAATCTTAAAAAGAAAATCTTGTCCCACTCGAAATTTTGCCCCACTCTCCCTAGTAATGTTCAATTTTCGGCTGCTAAACAATGAATCTGTTCTTAAAATATAAATGTACGACTGAGAGATACCTATTTACTGAAAAAAACATGAGCTCATGCTTGGAAAACAATTCTCGAAAACTTATTCATACAGACTCAAGTCAAAAGAGTATACAAACTTACTTTATCGATCCTACGTGTTAAGCAGGTGGAATTCTACACGTACCGCTCTGTACCAACTCAACTTTTCACTTTTAGAACGTTTAATTTCCGGATTTACAAAACGACGAAAGTAAGATTTTCAACTTTCGCAACCTAACCATTACTTTCACCGCCCCGCTGTATGGAGAGACAAAGTGACTTAACCACGAATCAAAACAAAACACTACTTGAGCCGATTTTACACTGGTAGAAAAACGTCGAAAGTAACTGAATGAAACGGCTTATCATTTTCTTATAATTATTTTTGAGGGAAATAATAGAAACTACCTAGTTTTTCAACGTGAGCTGAGTGTATGCAAAATTTGAGCGAAGTACACGGCAAAAAAATGTTAAAAAGGTGATTCATTCTAAAACAGTTTTAGAAGATAGATTGTGATTTTTCCTAATTAATTTTCTCAAAACCGTATAAAAGTTACTTACGTCGATTTGAAAAAGTAATCGAGAATTGATTTTTATACAGTAGATTGACATAGATGTTGTAAGTAAAGGTCGCCTAACAAACGGCTGTTTCATTGGACTTGGTAAAATAAGGAATCTGAGCCAACAGAATTTTAAGAATGTTTTGTGATTTTACATGCATAAAATTATAATGTTAGTGTGACTTACAAAAAATTGATTGCAGTTAGACTTTCTAGATTTGTTCAAACTTGCAATAAAAACATATCTACTTACCAGACTCATAAATTTGAATATGAAACATTTAAAAGTTCGCGAAAAATGTAAACAAACTTAAGTTAGCTCACTGCATCATTTGAGATTTTTTTGTAAAACTTTACCGTAACTCTCATACACATTCGTTTCCCAGTAACAACGATTTGTTCTAGTTAGTTGATCACAAAATATCGGAGCTTGTTTCAAAATATGAAGAGACTTTGGTTTTCTAATTAACAATACCACTACAAATGAATCAAGCCAGTTCTGCTAATTCTAAATCATGCTTCAATGAATTTCAATATCTGGAAAGGGTCAAAAGGAAACAGTATGGCAGTATGTGACGTTTTAAAATTATATATTGCTATTGCCTGTCTAACAATGATCATCCAGAAATGTATATTCAAAATACATTTAACGTGTTTAGTATCATAAGTGCATATTTAATACTAAAAACTAGTTTTAACTATATTATCATTTCTACTCAACTTTTTTTTCGGGGGGTCCAAGCCCATGATTCGGGGAGGACCAGGCCCCCCCTGGCCCCTCCCTATTTACGCCAATGTGTATTCCTGAAATGCGATGAAAATTTCAAGTCAATCGAATGCAAGCCTCCAAATATGTTCATTTTGTATAAAGGACGTCTTTCTTGTCAGTACTGTTTTAGGGGATAGCTATCAAATCAATTTATCAACTGATGTACGTGTTTTGTTTGGAAACCTTAGATCAAACCTTAGTAGAAATATAACTTTCCTGGTCTTTTTATGGCCCCGATTCGTAAGCTCGCTGTTCATACTCATCTATAGCAATTTGTGGCATCGGCAAGGATCTTTAGTTCAGAGTTCAGAGATCCGTAGTGGTAAACGCGCAGTTATTCAGCAAGAATCGTGGGTTTGTTAACCGTGGGTCGAGGATCTTTAGTTAAAAGAAATTTCCTCGTTTTCCCTGGTCATCGAGTATCTTTGTACCTGCAGCACGATGTACACATGCAAAAACGGGTAATTTGGCAACGAAAGCTCTCAGTTATAACCATGGAATATGAATACTAAGCTGAGAAGCAGGTTTTGTCCCAGTTGGAACGTAGCGCCAGAAAGAATAAGAAGGTTTCCACAAGAACGTTAAGCAATATTGTAAAACAAACTGGCATATTGAATTCCGAATTAGAAATTTGCAATCAACAACACCCTGTAAAGTATTCCACAAACGCCAATTTCTTCTCCCGGGACCCGGGTCGGTGCCCGACATTGTTCCGCTCCCCGGCGCACACGAATCACTCATTGAAACGAGTCAGTCGCATTTCTGTCACACGCTCCGAGGCACGTACGAAACCCTATAGAAAACTGTGGCACACGAAGAATCGTGTCTCCCTCCGTTTAACAATCATCTCAAGGCCCCCTAAGTACCCCTAGACTAGACTTCTGCTCGTGAGCTAATCGCGCGAGCCACAACAATTCTACCCTCTTCCTGTTTCCCACAGAAACGAAACCGGGGAACGGGAAATTCTTTCCTCTTGAGTGATTCCGATGAATACCTATGCATGCACGCGGTACTCTCTAGTCAGTCATACGCACGTCAAACGCGATCGAGTGCCGGCGATCATCGTCTATACGCCTCGGGTCGGTTCGATTCCCAGGGGAGATAGCGAAAGCGAGAGACAGAAGCTCTGACTGACGCGCCTCGTAAAAAGTGCACCTTCTTTCCATGTGGGAAAACTTGGTTCCAAAGTATGAAACGATTCTCATTAATAATTCTGCTACTCTTTCGGTTTCATCACATCACCCGGCGACCCGAGCTGGGAGAAATAAAATATGTTTGCTGAGCCTATATTAGCGTCGACGACTAATCTCTAGTCATTACTATAAAATTAAAAAAAAAGTTTACTTTCATTTGAAGTTACTTAGCAGTCTATCAGCGAACATTAATGTTCAAATTAATATTAACTAAGAACGATGAAAAAATGAAGCATCCTACAGGAATATTAGGAAACATTAGGAAAGCGTTTGGCTAAAGTTAAATCAGAAACTCTTTAACACAAAATAGAATGACTTGACTCAGAAGCAATTGAAGGCTTATACAAATTTTGACAAGAATCCGAAAAACCCATTGAACAAAAATCTTGTGATCTGGAGATCGTCTTTATGACCAAGCAATACTCAGCGTAGAAATCTAAATTTGACCTCCAATCTTCATATCTTCTCGCTCGGGTTTCCCCGCTTTGGAATTGTCAGAACAACCAACCTGGCGAACCATATTCCGGTATAAAATAACCCTTCAATTACTGTGCTCTCGCGTGTGCGTGCAGTTCCTTACCCCCGCTGCTCCCCCACAAGAGATCACGACCATCCGTATGGTTTTTTTTTCTCTCCCAGTGCAGAGCATTTACCAACGCGAAGGGGGCTTGTGTTGTTGTGATGATGTTGGCCATGTCTTTCTTGCTTTTTTTTTTTCCTCAGAAACCAACTCGGTAGTGGCGGCGATCGCACGGGTTCGCAGTCCACATCGCTTCAGAGCATGGGAAAATAATGTTGAACCGCACGAGAAAACAACTTTTCTCAATGAACCCCCCAGGAGTATAGGCAAAAGAAGAGTGAGAGGGGGGGGGGGGCGCACCGGCAAAGTGGGCAGAGAGTCCCGAGAGGGCGCGCGTGTTCATTATTATGATTCATATTCATGCTGGCCGTCGATGCATTCATTGGTGCGGTTGAGATGGGATCGGATGCTGCAATAGAAGAGCGATGCTGAGCCTGGAAAGGAGTGCAAAGCGAGTCGACAAGCAGTAGCAGCACACTGCTGGCTGTACTGAGAAGCAATCCAACCCGAGCAAAGGGAAAGAGTTATAGAATAGTAACAAACCGTATCAATATACCAATACCAGAAATGCTTTTTGTCTAATGCTATGTACCAAAATATGGAATAAGTATTCAACAGGAAGTTGGTACATCAAAGTTATGTTTATGTTATATCTTTACGCTCGTGCTCGGCAAGTGGCTGGAAGACTATGCAATCGGAGCAACGATCATTCAAATTGGTGCGGGCGCACAGTGGGTACTTGTCGCAAATAAACTAACAATCGTTGATTCCGCCATGGACATTCTACCACCATGAAGGTTTGATTGTAAAATTAAAAAAACTTCAAATTTCCAACATAGATTGTTAGAATAATTCAAAGTTATCTGTCAAATCGTACACTTCAGATTAGTTATCAGAACTCCAGGTCTGAAAGACTTCCTGTAAGAGCTGGTGTTCCTCAAGGCAGCATTTTGGGACCAATATTATACAATATTTTCACATCTGACTTACCTGAGTTACCTCAGGGATGTCAAAAATCTTTGTTTGCGGATGACACAGGCCTCTCCGCCAAAGGACGAAGGCTGCGTGTCATCTGTAGTCGATTGCAAAAGAGTTTGGATATTTTTTCTTCATACTTGAAAAAAAAAGGTTTCTCCTAATGCTTCCAAAACTCAACTTAAAATATTCCCACATAAACCTAAAGCCTTTATTTGAAACCTTCAATTAGACATCTTGTCACGATGAGAGGGGTTTCAATAAATTGGTCAGATGAAGTTAAGTATCTAGGGCTCATGCTAGATAATAATTTAACTTTCAAAAATCACATTGAGGGCATTCAAGCCAAATGTAATAAATATGTAAAATTTCTCTATCCCCTTATTAATAGAAAATCAAAACTTTGTCTTAAGAACAAGCTTTTGATATTCAAACAAATTTTCAGGCCAGCTATGTTGTATGCTGTACCAATATGGACTACCTGTTGTTAAACCAGGAAAAAAAAACTCTGCAGAGAATTCAAAATAAAATTTTAAAAATGATTCTGAGGCTTCCTCCCTGGTATAGTACCAATGACAGTGGCGTAGCTAGGGTTTTTGGGGCCCGGTGCGGAGTTCGAATAAGGGGCCCTCAAAATTAAAGTGAACGTCGTCTAAATTTGAGACGCTAATGTGCAACCAACTGTTGAAATAAACATTAAACAAATATCTTCTGTAGAATTTTGACTAAAGAGATGGAACTTATGTTGATATGTTTTGTAGGAGTTAAATGGCAAAAATGTCAATTAATGAACCTACAGTTCTTCTTTGCATAACTCTTGTTCTGAAACACATTAGCTTACTAAGAAGGAAGAGAGGAATTCCAGTGAATTGACATGGAAGAAGAAATATTAGCTGTTGAAGTAGCGCTAGAAAGCAATGATTTAGCTTTAATAAGTTATTCAAAAAGGTTTGGACATTTTCTCAACTTTGTGTTTCTGAGTCGAGATTTATTTTGAAGTTCTTGAATAATTAATTAATTAATTAAGTCGATAAATTTGCCCAAGGTTCGCTCAAAATAAATTACCCAATGATATCCAATGATTTCTTCATGAGTTCATTTTGTGATTTTCATGGACTTCGTTTTAAATTTCCAAAACTTAACGTAGCATTTTTTCTAAGGGTAACTATAGAAGTAACCTCAGAGATTCCATCACGAATTTCTTCGAAGATTATTTCAGAAAATCATAAGTGCGCAAGGAATGCATCCAATGATTTTACCAACATTTTTCTTAAATGTCCATCAAGATTCTCGTTTACAACATCTTTGCCCAAGTAGCACTGGTAACATATGCAATATTTTAGAAAAATAAAACAAATTACATTGCAGTTGCATTTAAGATAATTTGTAGCATGTCTTGTTGACGATTTTCAATTTTGGTTACTAGGCTATTACATTGTAATAGGTGTTGCATTTAGCCTCGCATGTAGCTTAGCCTAGAGCTGTCAAAATGAATAAGTTACATTGAAATTAAATTTGTGGTTGCAAAGAAACACATAACAAACTAGGTTACATATAGATTGCTAAGTCACTTGTGTGTAACAACATGAAGTTGTATGTTTGGTTACAATGTGTCATAGGGGAAGAGGTGAATAAATGAACAGGGTGGTGAAAAGAACACCGATCTTGTTACGCATGAAAAACAAATTTCAATGATTTTGATGACGATAAAAATATGTGAAAACTTATCTATCTTAAGCCCTCAGTACACTCTTTGACAAGTGTGCAAATTTTTCCACACGCATAAACTAACACTTCAATATCCACTTGACACTTCAGATGTTTTGTCATTGTTGAGACCGATGTTTGCATGTTGGTTTATGCGTGCGGAAAAATTTGCACACTTGACAAACAGTGTACTGAGGGCTTTAGTCTTAATTCGTGTCGCTGCGTTAATAAATATCTCTATTTTTCATATGGGGTCATGCACAAATTACGTCACGCTCCAAGGGGGGAGGGGTTCAAGCCAAGCGTGACAAGCCTTACAAAATTTTCGAAGGACCCATACAAAAAACGTGACAAAGGGGGGGGGGTAGGGGTCGAAAAGGTCGAAATTTAGCGTGACATAATTTGTGCACCATCCCTATTGTGCGATAGAACTAATTATAATAAATAAACAAATCAATAAATTAGGGAAAATTTCGCGGGTAGACATTATCACCAGGGTGGGTGTACGGCTGTCAACTACAAACAAAGCTCGCCTAACAATCATCTTTCGGGCGGGCCGGCCCAAACAGCATCATCTCTCACTCGGGCCGACCCAAACAGCACAGGTCGAAACGCGGGCCATGCCAGGCAGCAAATGCTGATGTATTTCAACACTCAAACAGCGGGATTCCTAGCAGCGTTGTGAGCCACACGAATACACCCACAAAACATGAACGGTAGGCGCACCTCGTTGCGTATACCCCCCCTGCATATCACAGAGCATTGAGTTACATTTGTAATGTTCTGTTTACTACTTTTATGAGGAACGTCAATTTTTGAGCCCCACGGGATGACGAGGTTTTGTTTACGGGGGCAGGATCTGACTTCAACATGATAGTTTTCAGGTTTTTCGTTCAAAATCATGAATATTTTCATGAAAATGTGGTCACTGTATTTTATTTTCCAACCGAAGCACAGTGAACACATTTTCGACGAGTAAATTCCAGTTTTGAACAGAAAAATTGTTGTTGAAGTTTCTATGATGACGATGACGGATCTTTGAACGTTAAAATGTTTGGGTCCTCTAGTCAATCCCGTAAATAATTGTATTTTGTTAAGCTCGATGACTTTTAGTCGACAGCAGATCAGTCTTCGTTGTTAAAATTTATTATAGGTCCATTTGTGCACTGTCATAGTTTGTATTACGTGCAAAAAATGTGTTAAATTTGTCGTTAAAAAACTTATCGAAGGAGCTAAACTTGAATCAACTAACAAAACCGCATATTTTCACCTTTATTCACAGAACAGAGGATCGATGAAGAGAAATCTATCATTGGACTGGCGCCCTTTTTCTAGCACACGTTTGATTTTGCCTTCTTTCGAGCTATTTGAGCACGTCACAAACCATGTGCTTTCTTGGGGGCCGTCCATTAATTACGTAAGGGGTTATGGGGAGAGGGGGTTTGAGATTTCTTACGCGCCATATAAATAATTTTTAATTTTCATACAAAAAATCTTACCATTGGGGGAGGGGGGGTCTAAAAACTGCCAAAAATGTCTTACGTAATTAATGAACCGCCCCTTGGATGGAGCATTTAATTTTCATACCATTGTAAGGTTCCAGTCAATTGGCTTGGGGATTTTTGCACATAATTTAGTGATTTATCACAAATGCATCATTTTCCCATTAGAAGCAAGACGATTTCTTTAAGGTGTTCATTTTAACACCCCTTCCCCTATTGACAGCAGTGTAATTTAATGGCAGTTTCAGTATAGTTACACATCAGTTTCATAATAACATAAGATTTCTGGCTAACTGATGTGTAACAAACGAGTAACTTGCTGACAGTGGTCAACACTACAGACCAAAAATGTTCATACGTATCGTGAATTTTGATATAAGAATTTGACTAGTATATGTCCAGTTATTGTTTTCATAGATATTTTTCCAGTGATGAATTAAAATTGTTGGATTCACAATATGCAGGCTTTCTAACAACTTTTTAATAGTTGTCATCATTTTAGATTGGCTGTCTTCCAACAGTTATTCGGAAGTGTATATGCAGCCAGATGAGATTAAATAGCGATTTATGATAGGCAATCAAGAAAATCCAACAACAGGATACGAAAAAAACGTGATTTTGGAATTACAAACATTGAAATACAAATGAGAAACACTACTGATTTGAGTAACAGTGTAAATTTCCATTTTTCTATGGCATTCACAATAGCATATTATCTAAGCAAATCAACGTATCATGTAATTATAAGATATTTCATGAGCGCGTCAATTTTGAGCAAGTAAAATGATTGATTTCACCAGAAATTTAAATCTGCCTGTTCAATTTAATATGTACTTGTAAATAATTACGCGTTCCAAGATCATAGGCATGATATTTGTTGACATTCAATTCTAAAATGGTTGTTCGGTTTCAAAACTGTCGGAATGAAACAATAAGTTCAACGCTGTTCCTATTATTTTGTCGCAGGAAAACCAAAGCGTAATCAACAAATTGCATATCCGTCGCCAGTAAATTTCTTATGTAACGACCAACAAGTTACATAAGGCTCGACTTTTTGCGCTTTTTCGGTTACATAGCAGTATGTTTCCATGTTACAATGTTTCCTATTGTAACTATTGAATATGTTAAGTAGTCGTTGCTGTTACTTACTTGTAACAATGTGTGCTGCTTGGGTGAGATTTCAACTATTATTTTCTCCAGGGATTTTCTAGAATTTCCTTCAAAATTCGTTCAGATTTCAACCAGAGAATTCCTTCTGGAATTATTCCGGTGATTGTTGCTAAGAATCCTTCAGGAATTATTCTGGAAATAATAGATAAATTTTCTAAAAATTTCTTCAAAGAATTCCCCAGTCATTTTCTCAGGAATATCTCCAGAAAGAAAACAAAGATTTTTTTTTTACAGAAATTATCGATGAAAATTTTCAAAAGTCCGGGAGATATTTCAGAAGTAAATCTCAAAGTATCATCTGATGAAACTCGATGTAGTTTGAAAGTAACCTTTGATGAACTCCCACAAAAATCTCTGAGAGAACACTTGGGCTCTTGAGGAAGTTTTGAGAGATTTCTTAAGTGAATTTGCTTAGATGATTACTAGAATATTCACTGTAGTATTAGCTGTAGTGTAGAACCTCAGATGAACATTTAAAGAAGTCATGAAGATTTTACTTGAAAAAATACATGAGAAATTATTTGGAAGAACTGCAGGAGTAATTTCCCAAGAAATGTTAAAGAAATCTTTAAAGAAATTTCTGAAGAAGCTTCATGAGGATTCTCTGATCAAAAAAGAGGAATTCCTGGAGGTGTATCAATTATATACCCTCGGATAAATCCGGAAAGAATTTTAGGAGCAATTTCTAGGGAAAATGTGGATGAATGCCTAAAACAATCTATATCATTCCTGAAAGCAAAATTGGAGGAACTGGCATACGAACTCTCGTAGATTTTCCTGGAAAAATCCCAAGTGAATTTCTTTAAGAATTGTAGAATATTTGTTTTTTTTTCTTAAAATTACACTTTTAGGAAACTCTGGAAGATCTTCCATTGTTACAGTTGGGGAAATCAAAATAGTCAAGAAAAGCGTTGTAGTGCTCATGGATTTTCTAGAAGAATTTCTTGAATTTTTCCTCGAGGAATTAAAAAAAAACCTGAAAAACCTGTGAAAAAATCGTGTGAAATTCTCCAAAGATATCTCTGCAACTTCTTGAAGCAAGTTTCACTGCAAGCAGAATAAAGAAAAATGTGATTTTGAAGACAATTTTTTCTTAAAATAGAGACTAAACTTCTAAAATGAGATTTACTACCAGTCTTGAATGTGTACAAACCATGTTCCAAAGATGATAATTGATTTATTTGTTCAACTTTGATTGAAATGAAAATCGGATAGTTTAAGAACATGGTCTATAACATACTTCCAAATCAGTTCCAGGTACAATAATGGGAGCCGCACAGTTAGGTAGATCCATTTTAATTACAAAATTAAACCGAGTTATCGAGAATGAATTTTGAATAGGTATTTAGGCTACTCTAATCACTAATGACATTGATCATGGGGCCCCTACACGGAAAAATCAGTTTACCTAATTTTTGAGTTGACTTTACCCAAAATTAAGTATATCGATTATTCTCTCAACCCAAAATTTCTCGGTATTCGCTCTCTTCCCCACAAATGTTGTTAAAAACAGAGAGAGCTGCACCTACTCAATGGGGTAAGTTTGGCCCAATAAGCCAAATTTGGGTAAAATGCATTCTTCTCAAGCTTGGGTTGAATGAACTTAATTTTGCGTTGAATCAAACCAAATTTAAGTAAATTTTTCTTATGGCTTTAAAGGCAAAATACCTAATGGAAACCTTGGAAATTTAGCCAAAATTGGGTTATTGGGCTCAACTACGGGTTTGCGTTGAAACAACTCAGATTTGAGTAGATCCGCGTTGCCGTGTACACATTGCCGATCAAGATCACCTTCAAACTGAATTTTTATCTGCTTGTTTACGTGTTAGTTTTCTAGAAATCCATATCATAATACAAAACGAAATTCTTATCACAATTTGGGGGCCCCCATGAATTTGGGGCCCGATGCGTACCGCACCCCCCTAGCTACGCTACTGTAATGAGTTACATAGAATATCCAATGTTGAAACATTGGAACAAATGTCAAATAAAATCATTAATAATTTCAGGCAAAAATCGTTGCAATCTTCTATTGCCACGATTAATGCGTTATATGTTTAGGTTAAGTAAATTGAAACTATCTTATAGGCAGGTGAAATCAACTCACCTGTAAAAAATCTGAACTGCTACGGCAAATGAAATGTAATATGTTGTTAACAAAATGTTAATAAAATCTTAAATTTGTTTTACCAAATTAAGATGATAGTGTTGTCTAATAACACAGAACACCTAGATATAAGAAATGAATGTAATGTTTTAAATGATACTAATAAAGCAATTAAAAAGAAAAAAAGCTTTATAAGGGAGATTCTTAGCCCATGGCTGGTTCATCTCCATATTCTTCTTTATTTTATTAGCGGTTCTTACGAGTTTTACCGCCCTCCGTATTTTTGGCATCTTTTGAATGATAATAATTCTTTCTAATTCATCATCCTGCCACTAAAAACTATTATTGCGCCTATTTGAACTCTGCCACTTTTCGGGGTAACGGATCATTCAGGGAAATGGCTTTCGAGGAAACTGGTCATTCGGGGAACTGATATTCGGGGAAAAGTAGCACAATCAAAACAATCATATTTAAGATATGCCACTGCTGCAACCAAGTTGATGAAAAAAAACAATTCCAGGTCTCTCAGTCAATAATTCAAGAATGGCTGAAACATGTTGAAACTATGGAGAAGTTTTTTCTTTAGAAATCTGCAAAATAGTTCAAAAATTCAGCCAAAGAAAGCTTAACTTGCTAAGTATTTTACATCGTATTAACAGACAGGTCTAAAATAAATCCATCTATGCATTGCATCAATGCCAGCGGGAAATGATGAAAGTCTCTCCAGAAAAACACATTGAATCTCACCGTTGGTCAGCTAAAAAATCATTCACGATTTTTAAAAATTGAATATACACTAAAAATCAACTAAAGATTTTGACGTAACTATCAACTCAACAAGACAAAACATCTATGCTGCGAGATAAACTTTTGAAGCTTTCAAAACAGAAGTACATTTGAAATTTAATTTTCATAAATATGTCAATGATTATAAAGTTTTTGAAATAATAAAAAAAATAACGGAATGATAATTAAGTAATCAAAAAAACAATTAAAGTACTATACCATTTTGGAGGATCGAGTCTAGTACACGACACTGAAGACGATCTTGAGGTTGACAGTTGAGGTCGAAATCTGTCAAAAGATACAAACTCTAGTTGAATTAAATGGTATAGAACTAAATCCGGTTTTTTATTTACCCAAAGGTATTCCACTAAATAACTTCTATGGCCGCCTTTCCAACGGATGTCCACAACCAATCGCGACAACGTCTTGCAAAACAACGCAACGACATCGAGCGATGGATCGCCCCTCTCGTTTTGAGTATTAGGATTGCAAAAGCAAACACCACACTTTGGTTTGTTTCCAACCTTCTTCCAATGAAAACAGGAATGGATCACCGATAGAACGAACTGCAGCAGTGGGCAACAGAACCATATCGCCAGGGAGATCGAAGATTCCCCAACGAACAGCGACCCTGCTATCCTCCAACGTATTCAGCATCCATAGATCGTGTGCGCTTCTAGCAGCAGCTATCGTTTTAGTGGAAGGTGAGGATGGAACTCAAGTTTCTTTGGATTCCGGATCGAAGTGGCACTTTATGACGGATCGCTTCTCGTTACAGGTACGGGTTCAACGGAAAACACCGAAATCTCTGGTTTTGAATCGGGCAAGCCAGCATAAAGGTGAAGCAGAAGGTTACAGTGACATATAATAAGATCGAGAAATTTAGAATTCTCGAGAAGGCTGGAGTTCCTATTACAGTCAAGGGTGGCAGCGAATCTTCCAATAGACAAATTGGACATGGCCCGATGGGAAATTCCAGCCGGCGTCGAATTGGTAGATCCAGCCCTTTTTCACATCCAAGACTGTCGACTTAGTGCTAAGAATTCAGCACTTTTTCACCTTTTTCAATACCGGATATACGGATCGATTCACCCAATAATTATTTCCCGGATGAAATGCGCTGCGCGGTACAGTAATGAGTAATGTTCAATCAGCTCGAAGAGGTTCGGACGGTCGATACGTAGAGAGCGACCAAAGGATGAAGCCATAGCCGTACCTTCGTGCTGTGCAACACTTATTCTCTCTGCTCTTGGAAGTTTGTAAAGCCTATCTAAAGCATTAAAACAGTACTTCTCAGTGCTAAAATAATGAAAACGGTACTTTTCAGTACTATTTTCTTCTACTATTGATCCCTTAACAATCCTTATTATCCTCGATTTTTCGTTGGACTCGTTGGCGAAAGCTTGTTGTGGTAATCCTTCTTCGACTTCTTCACTAAACATGGTTATAACCACGAACAAAAGGAAGGATGAATTTCTGAATTCACAACGTCCTTCCAAAAAAAGTTGGTTTTAAAACTGTCACTGAACGAGGCAAGAACGTAAGTAAGGACATTTCTCTGGAAAGCGTGCTTTCTTGCAAGGGTGAAATGGAAATGAGCAATCAGTTCGATACTCTAGACAAATTTTCTGAACACCAAATCGAAGCAGTTTCTAGCCCAGGCTCATTGATTCAACTGAGGAAGCAAAGAGTTCCGGCTATCGTGCTCAGTTGTTCCGAATTTGGAGAATTCCGGCAGGAGTTCTTGAACTCCATTAGGGAAGGTCTCCTTCCAAATCACAAAAAAAGGAGACTGTCGCGATTTGCCGGAAACTCTTAAAGATCGCAAACTTTTGAGAAGAAGTATCTTGAAGAGAAGAAGCACAATTTTTTTTAACTTATGGCGACAAAACTGAACGTTTGTTCAAAATCGTCTTTAAAGGTCTCTCAAGTGACTATAAGTCGCCTGAAGAGATCAAAAATGGAATAAATGATTTACTTGGATTTTCCCTAGTTCAAGTAATCATTATGAAAAAGAGAACCCAATCTGGCATTGTTCGGAAAGGGCTTTCTCAAGAATATTATTTAGTTGACTTTAACAAGAAAGAACTAAATAATATTAAAGCTTTAGAAAAAGCAAAACTTATGTTCGATGTCCATGTGACATGGGAACATTTCCAGAAACATGGAGGAAATTACCAGAACCCCACTCAATGCCATCGGTGCCAAAAGTGGGGTCATGGTACAAAAAATTGTCGCATGGATGCTAAATGCATGATTTGCGGAGGTTCTTCTCACGCCAAGGACGTCTGTCCAGTGAAGTAGGATACCGATAAGTTCTTATGCGCAAATTACGGGGGCAATCATAAGCCAAATTTACGGGCTTGCCTTTCGCGTAGGCGAGTCGTCGAGGCACGTGCCGGGCAGACGAACGATAATGTCCGTTACGATAACGGTCGTTTCCGGAATTTCCGTAGCAGAGTTTCGAACAATGCTCATTTTTCAATTAACGATCGCTTGATAATTAATCATACCCATCAGGAAAATTATAATCATGCTCATTCACAAACTAATTTTAATCCGTCGGGTAGCCGTTTGAATCTTTTAATTTCGAATGTATCTACCCAAGGAAAACCCTTTGCCGATATCGTAGCAGGTAATTTGAACTCCTCCCCTATTCGTACTATGAATACCCATTCTACTTGTTTCAAATCAAATGGAAAAAAAAACCGTACCACCACAGGTACATCTACTCCAATGTGCTGTAATAGAGGTGAGGAGATGATTCTGTGTAATACACAACTGATTGTATGTATTAGTGCACCGCTTGTTTTTTAACACAGCAACCCATTACAATGTGACTATGTGTGACGTCATACAGTTTGTTATCGAACGTTTCAGGGGCTTCGTTGCTAACAACCCTTTCGTTACCAAGGTTGTTTTGTGTGTTGTTACTCAAACAAAAACATGAAAAATATCAGCACGGGAAGATGGCACTGCAGGTGATTCATGTAATTTGATCCAAACTTTTGCTTTATTTTAGGAACAAATCTTCAACGCAGGAGATAGAACCATGAAAAACACCGTAAAATACTGGTAGTAAATGAATATGAATGAATGGAATGTATGGACCAATTCACCAGTTCATTAATTTGACGTTTGAGCGGTGTCGAATTCACTCGTTACCATGGTCACGTAAATAACACGGCTCCGCTAAAACGTCAAATAGTGAACTCGTGCATCGGTCCATTTTACGAATATTACGATGGATACAGTGTGACAGTGTGACTTTACATCATGAAGGTAGTGCTGAAATCCAATATGAAAAGTTGTTAAATTCACAAATGTATTGCCAAGAAACGTTATTCATGGACTGTACAGCTTCTAGGTTAAGGTCTAGATTTTTTACGGTCTAATTTTGGCTTGTTCCATGATATGGAACGTTTTGTATCGACTCACATAATTTAGTTGAAACCGAATGACGTCACCGATATTCCCCACAATGTTTGTTTTGATTTTATATTGCACTAATACAATCAAACACCTCTTATATATAACAATGCATCTACTCCGTCTCTTCGTCTACCGAAAATTCTAACGGTAAATCATCAAATGTACCCACTTCAAGTGATATGTCTGCCTCTGATTTTAATCTTCTAACTGAACAATTGAATCTAATGATTGATGCAATGTTCAAAGCCACCACTATGACTGAAGTAGTCCAAGTTGGTGTAAAATTTACTAATCAAATTGTTAATGGATGACATTTTTCTAATGGATCCAAATAATTATTTAAATATTTTAAATTGGAATGCTCGTTCTCTGAATGGTAAAGAGGACGAGCTGTTTAATTTTCTTACAGCTAATAACGTGCATATAGCAATTATTACTAAAACATATTTAAAACCTGGATTCAAACTTAAAAAAGCTCCTAACTTTTTTGTTTATCTTGTAGGTTATGGCCTTCAGTCTATTATGCTCAAAAACGGTTTTAAGTTTGAAAACCTAAATTCGTTTTTGAGCATAATAGACCGAAGGCCATATCCTACAACATAATCATCACAGTCGTATCCCTGAGAAAGTTTTTTGTTTATCGTAATGATTGATTTGATGGGGCATGTGGAGGAGTTGCAATCATCATTGATAGGCGTATAAAACGTCAACTGTTTTCGAAATTTGAAACTAAAGTTTGAGAAACTTTAGACATTTCTTTTGAAACACAGCTTGGTAAATAAACTTTCATAGCTGCCTATTTGTCGTTTCAATTCTCTGGACAGCAAGTTAATTTGCTCCAAACTGACTTGCAAAAATTGACTCGCAATTAGTCAAAATGTTTTGTCATTGGTGACTTTAATGCCAAACATCGGTCATGGAATAATTTTCAAATTAATTCCAACGGCAGAATTTTATTTGATGAGTGCTCTTAAGGATATTTCTCAATTCAATACCCTGATAGCCCTACATGTTTTTCCTCTTCTAGAAATCCTTCTACGATTGATTTGGTCTTAACCGACTCCAGTCATCTTTGTAGCCAATTAGTCACTCATGCTGATTTTGAGTCTGATCATGTCCCTGTTACGTTTCAAATATCCCATGAAGCTATTCTCAATCCTATCAATCACCTCTACTTTCAATTATTTTCGAGTCGACTGGAATAAATATCAAACATATATGGACTTTAATATTGATGTAAACATTTCTTTACAAACAAAGCTTGATATTGACAATGCTCTTGAAACTTTAACAAATTCCATTGTTGAAGCCAGGAGCATATGAAAATGTGAATCCGTGGTTATACACGACAAACTCTTGATCCGTCTTAAAAACGTGAGGAGAAGGCAATTTCAACGCACTCGCGATCCTGCCATTAAAATTATATGGCAGGATTTGCAGAAAGAAATCAAGAAACGTTTTGCAGATTTAAGAAACAAAAATTTTGAAAATAAAATTTCTCAATTGAACCCTGGCTCTAAGCCCTTTTTAAAATTATCTAAAATCTTGAAAAAACCTCAGAAACCAACACCGGCATTGAAAGATGAAAACAAATTATTACTAACTAATTGCGAAAAAGCTCAAAAACTTGCTATGCAGTTTGAAAGTGCGCAAAATTTTAATTTAGGACTTACTAGTCCAATTGAAAATCAAGTTACTCAGGACTTCAAAAATATTCTCAATCAAGAGAACGTTTTCAAAAATTCCTGGGAGACTGATTTGGAAGAAGTGAGAACTATTATTAGAAAGCTCAAAAATATGATAGCTCCTGGCGATGATGGGATTTTCTACATCCTCATCAAGAAACTTCCAGAAAGTAGCTTATCATTTTCAGTTGATAAATTTAACAAATGTTTTCAATTAGCATATTTTCCTGACAAATGGAAAAATGCTAAGGTTGTGCCAATTTTAAAACCAGACAAAAATCCTGCAGAAGCTTCTAGCTATCATCCAATCAGTTTGCTTTCATCCATCAGTTAACTTTTTGAAAAGGTTATTTTGAACAAAATGATGGCCCACATCAACGAAAATTAAATTTTTGCCAATGAACAGTTCGGATTCCGCCATGGACATTCGACCACTCATCAAATTTTACGTGTAACAAATTTGATCCGTTCCTACAAATCTGAAGGTTATTTTACTGGTCTTGCTCCTTAAGACATAGAAAAAGCATTCGACTGTGTTTGGCTCGAAGGCTTGATTGTAAAATTAAAAAACTTTAATTTTCCAACATACACTGTTAGAATAATTCACAGTTATCTGTCCAATCGTACACTTCAGGTTAATTATCAGAACTCCAGGTCTGAAAGACTTCCTGTAAGAGCTGCTGTTCTCCAAGGCAGCATTTTGGGACCAATATTATACAATATTTTCACATCTGACTTACCTGAGTTACCTCAGGGATGTCAAAAATTGGATGATTTGTTTGCGGATGACTGGCCTCTACGCCAAAGGACGAAGCCAGCGTGTCATCTGTAGTAGATTGCAAAAAAGTTTGTATATTTTTTCTTGATACTTGCAAAAATGGAAGATTTCTCCTAATGCTTCCAAAACTCAACTAATAATATTCCCACATAAACCAAAAGCTCTTTATTTGAAACCTTCAAGTAGACATGTTGTCACGATGAGAGGGGTTCCAATAAATTGGTCAGATGAAGTTAAGTATATCAGGCTCATGCTAGATAAAAATTTAACTTTCAAAAATCACATTGAGGGCCTTCAACCCAAATGTAATAAAAATACAAAATGTCTTTATCCAGTCAGTTAAATTTATTTGAGACATGTTGTGTTACTTGTGCGAATATGGACTAGCTGAAGCTGAAGAAAACTGTGCTGATTCTGAAGTTCCCTCCGTGGTAAAGTACTATTGAGTTACATAGAATATCCAATGTTGAAACATTGTAACGAATTTCGAATAAAATCATTAATATTGAGGACTTTTTTTTTTCTTCTTGGCTGGTGAACTTAACTCACTTGTAAAACTTCTGATTTGCTACGGCAAATTAGTTGTAATATGTTGTTAAAAAATGTTAATAAGCGCTTAATTTTGTTTTTCCAAGTTAGGATGATATTGATGTTTTACATAGAATACCTAGAGATTAAAAATGAATGTAATGTTTCAAATGATACTAATATAGGAATTAAAAAACAATCTGAAGAAATTGCTCTTCTCATAACAAGCGACAAACCGCCAAACCATTTCCCATCGCCATACAAGCAACAAGTGTCATAACTTTTATGACCACCAGTCTCGCACCGGCAGTTCCACTGGCACGCATTTCACCCACTGTGGCCTCGTGCTCGGCCGCAAGAATCGCACTCGTCAAACCCATAGTCAGTCATCCAATGCCTCTTCCTTCGCATACCCATCTTTCTTTCTCCTGCAACTGGATATGGTGTCGGTTCGGTTTGCTGGGTCGCCGTCCTCGGGTCTCTTCCTCGCCCGCCTACCAGCATCTCGCTCCTCGTCGTCTTCTGCCTTCGTGTTCCACATTAGCAGTCGTTTCAATCATATATATTTCCTGTCCGACTCGTGGGAATAAAAGGCAGGTGCAAGCTAAGAGATTTTTCGCTAATGCTTGTTTTATTATTTATTATTATACGATTTTTAAGTGAAACAAGACGAGCAGGAGCGAGAGGAAAGAGTGAGGCAGACGGAGCGAGAAAAGTAGCCTTTGGGATCGTGTTGACTACACACATGTGCGCTGTGAGGCTCCTGCCTGCGTGTCGAACGTGAGAAGAAGGAGCTTCGGATCGGCTCTGCACAACATTGACGTTCGTCAACCCGCCGCGGCATTGCGAGATCAGGGTGGCCAGGCGTACCGAATAACAGGGCTGCGTCAATGAACTACCGATTTGCAAATTTTGTACCAATTTTCAGAAAATTTTGCTGTTGAAAAATTATTTTTTATTTATTCCATTATTAGTATTATCTCAAACAATACATTTATTTTTTATCTCTAGGTGTTCTGTGTGTGGCAACAATAATATCCTAGTTTGGTAAAACTAAATTAAGCTTTTATTTACATATTGTTAACAACATATTACATTTCATTTGCCGTAGGTTTGTTGATTTTACCTACTTGTAAGTAAAAAATAACGCTTTCAGTTGACTTAACCTAATTTCATCTAAATATATAACTCATTTATTTGTGGCAATAGAAGATTGCAACGATTTTTGTCTAAAATTATGATTATTTTAATTCCACATTTGTTCCAATGTTTCAACATGAGATATTCTATGAAACTCATTAGTACTACACCAGGAAGCGGACTTTAGAATCGTTCGAAATTTTATTTTGAATCCTCTTCAAGACAATGTTTCGATTTTCTATTACTAAGGGGAGACAGACATTTTATAAACTGTTGCATTTAGCTTAAGTGTCCTAAATGTGATTTTTGAAGGTTAACTTTTTATCTAAATTTAAATCTTAAATCTTAACTTTACTTCATCTGACCAAATTATTGGAACGACTCTACATGTCTACTGCAATCATGCGCTAGAATAAAGGCGTAATTCGCATGATCGATTTAGTTTTAATTCAATTTTCTCATTTGTTGAATCTCTTATTGATTTTCAAACCTATTCGTGATACCTACTATTAAACTTATTTTAGTTCTTTTTGGTCCAACAACTGTAATTCTCGCATAACTTATGATCTCACCCTGAAAGCCATTAGTAACCATGTGTGTAGCTCGTTGTTTCTGAGCATTTGAATGGATTTACACGTTATTTCACAACACTATGGTGAAGAAAGGATCATTATCTACATGCCAGAGATGTTAGTTTGAATGCTCATTCATTCATATGCTTAGAAACAACGAGGTACACATGCCAATGGCTTTTAAGGCGTTATCTCAGAGTAAGCGAGAATTACTCAAAGCTGATTTATAAAACCAATTAATATTCAAATACCCAACCTGGCAACCTTGTATTGAGATGCTGCTGCTGTGTGGTTTTGCGGAGGTGAGGTCGGCGAGCACGGAGAGTTCACTCCAGTTCCAGCAGCGCCAATAGGGTTATTTGCTTCTTCGCTTGCTCTCTTGGCGTCCGTCGTCGTCGTCGCCGCATCCCATCATCAGCCTTTTTTTTCCACCGGGGGGCTTTTTAGCATGCGCGAACCGTGAGATCGTTCCTTCGTTCGTTCGCCGAGTCTTCGATTGCTCCAATGTTGCTGATTTTGTTTTGCGCCATTTCGCCGTCTTCCTCCCGTGCAGTCCCTCCAATTATCGGTTGGCGATTTACACGGGAATCAATGTGGCTGTTGTAGTTATGGGCATTGTTATTGCTGCTCACTTGAATGTTGTTACTTTTTTTATTGTCGGGTAAAGAATCAACGTCACCACGGTCTCCATTGTGGTTGCCGTCGTGGCTTAGCACGTGCTTCTGTTAGGATTGGGTGGATGGGTGGAGGGAGTGGGTTTATTAGAAAAAGCGCGCAAAAGACAATGACCACTTGGATCGATGACGATGGACGTTTGCCAGCGCATGGAATGCTTGGATAATGGAAATATAAACTACACACTAAAAATATCGTAGCATGCCATTTGCACCATGCAGGTCGCTAGTGCTCGTGCTGCGTTAGAATGCTGTCGTTCGTTTCCACTGCTAAACTGGATTAAAAATGAAACAATGTTGTACGACTATTGTGTTTGCCGTCCCACGTGTCGGTTATAAAAATAGCAATAATAGCCCACACATTCGAGCGACAGCTTCTGAGTAATTATTTGATTATTCACGTGATTTACCGCGTGCACTACACCACAGCAAAGGTATGAATATTTTTACGACTCATTTCAATAGACACTTAGTAGTAAAATTAATATGTTACACGGATTTGTTGAACGGTTTTCAAACAATGGTAATTAAGATGATTTGAGAGCTTAATTAATCATACTCAATAAAGAATGTACTTCGGATAACAATACTTTCAACCAAACGATATCCGATTTTCAATGGACCATTAAATAAACAGGTATGTAGGCTCGGTATGGAAAATTTCCAATATTTTCAATATGGGACAGTTGAGAATAGTGGTAGATTTTAACCACGTACTGTTTTGTCTCAAATGCCGAACAGACTCATATGCCGAACACACGACTTTTGTATGATGGTTTAAATGTTAGGCTAAAATATCGTCCCCTTGATGCTACAACTAGATAACTCGAAATTTGAAATTTTTGACTTCAATATGTCAAAACATTTTTCTTAATTAGATCTGCAAAATATCCACAGGGCTTAAGCGTGTGATTCAAAATACACAAGTTAAAGATTATTTTTAAATCATAATCGCGCGATTAACCATCACCTTGTGTAACGGTCATACTTTCAAATTTGCACATCTCAAAATTTTGATTTTCGAGTTATCTAGTTGTAGCATTAAGGGGACGATATGACATCACATTTCCAGGCAGTCAATAGCAAATCAATTTCAACATCTTTCAATATATTTTATACTCTTGGAGTTGTAATGATTATCTAGTAAGACCAGTAAAAATTGCAGATTTGCGAAATTAATCGTTTGAAAACGATTTATTCGTGCTGTTCGGAATTTGAATCAAGGTGTTCGGAGTATGAGACAAAATAAACACAGTGTTCGGCATTTGAATCAAAATGGTGCTCCATACTTTCACATAGAAACGGTACTAAAAATGAATAAATCAACATTTATAACGGTGCACCCGACAGTTAACAGTTATGTTTTGCAAGATGTTGAACTTTTCACAAATATCGGCTAATTGTTCGGAATATGAATCAAAACGGTATCTAACACTCCATGAAATGCGATTTAGCGGAATTTGAAGCAAGTATGAAACCTTATGCAATCTGTTGCGTTGCGTATTCCTCAGTTTATCCAACCAACCGATTTAGCATCTTGATGTTAGTTTCCCAACTTCCAGTCACCAGTCGCGCTAGGAACATCGATAACACTTTCTAGGAACAAATTTGCGACCACAAGTCGCGATAGCAAGTGTACACCACCATTGCTTAGAACAAATATGTGACAACCATTCGAGCTAGCAATATCAATAACACTTGCTAGGAACAAATTAACGACCACCAGTCGCATTAAAGGCATTTATTTCTGATTATTGCAACCACCAGTCGCGTTAAGGTATTTTTTTCCATTGCACTCACTAGTCGCGTTGATAACATATTTTTTTTTAAAGCAATCCTCAGTCGCGTCTTTTTACTTCAACTACCAGTCTCATTGAGAACTTTTTTTTCATGGCATCCACCAGTCGCATTACGGCCATATTGTTTTCATTAGAACCACCAGTCGCGTGAAAGATATTTTTGTGAAGACAATTTCTAGTCTTCTTCGTGTGTATGGATTAAAACATTCCAACTGCCACTGCAGTGGCACTTTGTAGTTGCAATAATATTATTAAAAGTCTTTTATATTTTTCTAAAAACAATAGTCATATGATACATGATACTTATGAGGAAAAAAAAGTACATTAAGCAATAATCAGTTCGATCTCCCCGATTATTGATGCAACTTTCATAATAATCTAACGAATCAGTCAGCTTTACATTCAAGCTGTTAGGCAAAAATAACTGGATACGTTATATACTGAAGCAAATATGAAAGACAACAGTCATTCACGCTCACCAACATTCAATTATCAATCGATTTACTTCATTTTACGGAAGTATAGCCACAATAAATCAAATATTTTATTTTAATTGGTAAAAAGAAGAGATTTACAATAGGAATACTTATATTAAGACAAGCGATGACAATAAAACCAGCACACAGTCAGAGCCGTAGCGTGGTCTCATGGCGCCCTTGGCGAACAACCATTTGAGCGCCCCTTGTTCATAGCAAAGTTAACAACGTTTTTCTTTATCTCTTTTTAAACGGATTCTCTGCTGAAGGCATGTTCATCTCAGCAAAACATTGTACAAGTTAATGTTAAAAATTTCAGGAAAAACATTAGATTTTAAAAGTCTATGGAGACTTAATGATAAAGCTAAGACTAAGAATTAGATAATCTAGAGAACCAGACAACCGTTCAAACAAATGATGATCAATCGATCAAGTTTCGAAAGGTTGAAGTTTTGAAGTATAGCTTTAAAACATTTCTCGCGTTGAGTAACATACAGGCGTATCTGCAGTGATCGATTTCTATTAGTCGATTTTCTCTTTGCATTACTATACGAAATTCAATCGATTTTCGAAATATTTTACGGTGCAGAACTATGAAGGATGATGAGTACTTCAGACTGAGTCGAAAATAGCAGTCGAAAGCAGTCACTCAGCCAAGTAATAAATTGAAGAGAAAATCGATGAAAAGAAATCGATCATTGCGGTTACGCCCTTATGATACTAAACGCGAGATTTTACCTTTTAATAAATAGCTCATAAAATTACCATTTATATGGTCAGAAGTGAATTCGTAACAACTATTGCATTTTTATCATCGTTAAAATCTCGGTAAAACTCTTTTTCTTAAATAAATTATTGTAGATATTGCCAAACCACTTATTTTTCATAAGTATAATACATTTGGTCAATTTTCCAATTTAAATGTTCAACAAATCTCTGAATGTAATTTATTATCGACATTTTGTTGACATGAAAAAAAACTAAGAGAATATTTTCAATGAATTTCAACTTCTTGAAGAATGGACAATGAATAAATTAATTCTAAATTAATTCCAAGATTTTGATTTTTATGAAAGTTGTTCAAAGAATTCTTGCGAAACAATTTTAAAGGACCTATGTACAAATGAGAGGCTCTCTTTGTTTACTTTCTCTTTGATCAAAAACTGAGTCACATTAACCTCTTCTGTTGCGTTTTTTGTATGAAACGCTAGTCAAAGAAATTGCTTTTCGATCTGTAGTGAAAAAGTTCCCAAAAGCTTTAGTATTCCAATGTTATAATCGAAACAGAGCGAGAGAGGAGAGAATCTCTCATTTGTACATTTGAAATATACTGTTATCAGTCAGCTTAAAGCATTTGTTTGGAGAAACTTAACTTACGAATAATAACCAACTTTATGTTCTTTCAATGGTAAACAATTCTCTGAGAACTATATTTACGATTCGTTTATAATTGTGCTCAGTATTTCATCTTAATTTTGGCTAAGACTATATGAGAATTTTGTACAAGTTCCATGAGAACACCGTCTAGTAATACTAAAGCATCCTGTTTAAATTTATTATTTTTTCATTAGGGTTATGGATGGACATGACTTTCAATGGGAAATGCGTCTCGGATTGTGTGAAATTCAAACCAAGACTTCTGTGGCGTCCGCTGTATTAGCTTCGATTTGCCTGTTTTCTACACACTAACTATTGACACAGGCACCATGCGTAAACTGATTTACAAATAATTGTCATGAAGAGCTATTTAAGGAAATCTTTAATAAATTTGAAATGACTTATCTGAAAATTCCTTCAACACCTTGTGGGATGCTTACAATATATTATGTTATAATCGATTCAGAAATTGTAATGTTTATGTTTTCAAACATTGAATTAAAAGATGTTTTTCTTGTATTTTGTGTATGTATTTCCAAAACATTGACCGTCACGCATTTTGGCGCCCCCCTGATCGCTTGCGCCCTTGGCGGACGCCAACCTGGCCAACCGCATGCTACGGCACTGCACACAGTTAAAGCGAAGTTTTATTATTACTTGTATATAAAATTAGCAGAATTATAAATGTGCAAAATTTTCGAACGGGTCAAATTACTAACTTATCGAATTGATTTTACAAATTTTACACGGAAACATCTAATCAACTCCTGCGGAAATAAAGTTCAGCTCCTAATTCATTCCAGTAAACTCATTTTTGTTTTCTAAAATCTAAAACAGTCAAATATTTTCCGTTATTAGCAGGATGTTTACTTCATAGCTCAGAAGAATTTGGAGTTTTCAAAAAAAGCTGATATAATTATTCTGATTCTGCTGAGCTGATGAACTTTTGTCAATTCTGTATACATCCGACTTTTTTGAATCAAAGCAATCAGTTTGAATATTCTTCAAGCAAAACTGCTTAACTTCCTTCGGAAAGGTAGTTAAGCCGTTGCTTCCGAGATGAACTAGCCTTAAATTCTCGAAATAATGAAAATCAAGCGGAACAACACATGCTTTTCGAATGTAATCTTGCGCAACTCAAACTGTTAAGGAGATGCTGGTTTGTATTGTTTTCAACAAGAGCAAGCAATGCTGCTTCAACGTTTAGTGCAGCGGCTAACTATCTCGCCTTGTCTCCTCAGTCAGCCATAGTTTTTAACTGTTCTCAGAAAACATGAAAAAAAATTCTACTTACAGATGTATTCGTTTTTTTTTTTCAATCTTTTCCAGACTGACAGTAGGGTCCTAAAGCCCTGTCCCAATTTTAGTGCCGAACGCTTAAGTTTAGGCCAAAAACACATGTTTACTCAATTTTTAATGTTCTTCGTTTGTTTAAGCCCAAAAAAACATTTTTTAAAGTTTTTGTTGGATTTTGTCACATCCTCAAATTTTGGATGTATTTTGTTTTCCGTGTCCCTTCCATAATTTCAGATAGTAACAATGACAGTGTTAAAACTAAAATTCCTGTGGTGTTTTTATGACTAAGCGAACGTCAAACATGATCAGAAGTGTCAAGGTTCATTTTTGCAACCAATTTTTAAATTTAAGTTTAAATATGATATAGCCAATATTTGAGCAGGGAAAATTACGAAAGTAGTTACAGTAACATGCTCTTTCGTGATATTAAATAAAACAAAATTTCTTTAAATATTTTAGGACCCTATTCACTCCACAATCATTTTTCAAACACTGACTTTCATCAGCGAAGTCGGAAGGCTAATCGATACAAACACATTTTCCTGTGGACACTCCCGCTTGCTAACAAATCCAGGCTCTCGAGGAACACGAAAATAAGTTTTACATTCTGGTAGGATCGCCAAATGTGGAGTTCTGAATTGTTGTTGGCAAGCGGGAGCCCCACGAAGAGCTTGATATTCCACTCTGACGTTACTACAGGAGTGAGTGCGTCGAAGTTGTACCATGCCTACTAGATCGTTTGATGTGCGATCCGATGCTACATTCTCGGAGCCATTTTAAAGGGCTTTTGATTGTCAGCCATCCTAACAGGGTTGGAAGCCAAGAGCCATGATAATATTTATTCAGTGCCACACAGTATGTGAAACCATTTTTTGTTTTTTTTTGCTACATTGACTTAATAGTTGCACGATGCACAGCATATTAGAAAATTCTATTCATAATTTACCTAATAGCACACAAATTGAAAACAGCCAATATTATGAAAATACACTGGGAATTGGTCGTTCATAAAAAAAAACAGTGAAAATACGTCTAACATTAGAGTAATCTTCAAAATATTTTGAACATTGCACTGAACAAATAGAGCCCTTTTTTCATGGTTCATTTTTTAATTTTTGTAGAAAATATGCCAATACTTGCCTCTACCGCACAAGGTGATTCATTGAAACAAAAGTGGAGATGATCAGATTTTGAGTGCCATCATACAGCTTTAGTAAAACTAAGACTACAAAACACTTTAAAGATCATTAACGTTATATAACGCTTTCGTCTACGAGAGGCATATCGCGATTGTGATTTGCATGGGAATTCATTATTTATTTTTGAGTTTAAATTTTTTAACAAAAAATTCACTGCAGTGTAGTGCAAGATCCCCAGTCCCGGATACTTCATAATTCAAAAAATGTTGTTTTATTTTTTTGTTATGATAATTTATGATAAATATTATCAATTTTGTAACGTACAAAACTAAACTCAAGAATATGAACATGAATTTTGAGATTTCATTCTAATGATGTTTTCTATTTAAATTTAAGATTTACTTAGTTTGCAAATGTCCTTCAGAAACTTCTTTCATATATGATGTAAAATAACACATTTTAAGATGTCGTTCTGATATAACAAATCAAGCTGTCCGAAACTGGAGAACAGGAGGTACTTGACCAAAATTGTGGTTTGTCCACATTTAGTTTAAATGTGGCACAAAATACATTCATACTTTAAAATTATGATTATATTCGATCATGCTTGTGTGATTCAAACTAGTTTGACAAATTCCAAAAAATGACTGCTGAGGTTCAAATTTAGGATGATATGTCAACTTTTAAACGATTTTCAAACATCTCTACTTTTTCATAAAGCCATGCATAATTCAAGGTTGTGTTATTCTACGGAAACATTACTCTTCATAGTAGCTCTCTTTTCTTCTAATACAGGCCTGCTCAACGTACGGCCCGCCACTCCATTTTGTTCGGCCTGCGAAGAGCTTGAAGATTCTTCTTATATCTTTCCCCTTCATTGCTCTAGAAGATCTAGAACTAAATATTTTAATATTTCAAGGATCTTTTCGTAATGGAAATTTCCTTGACCTCCCTGGGCATAGAGTATTATCGTACCTGCCACACGATTATATGAATACAAAAATGGCAACTTAGGCAAAGAAAGCTCTCAGTTAATAACTATGCAAGTGCTCATAAGAACACTAAGCTGAGAAGCCGGCTCTGTCCCAGTGAGGACGTTAATGCCAAGAAGAAGAAGAAGAAGAAGAAGATAATTTGTCGGCAAAATGTTGAGCCGATCGTTATATTATTGAATCATAGATTGGATTTTTAAAACCCTGGAGCATGTATTCTATAGATCAGAAAGATTATATCAAATATTAGGCAGATCCAGAGGCAGGTAAATAATGTTTAAATTTTAATACAGGATTCTCAGATAAATTTTACGGACAACATAAACAGGATTCTCACAAAGAGCAATTTTGTCACAGAATCTTAGAAGGATTTCACAGAATGATAGCAATGACTAGCACCGAATACTGGATATTAGTATACAAAATTGGCTTAGCCTTTCCTTACTGAATTTCTTACCGAATTCTGAGTAGGGCAGACTTCTCCAGATTCTAGATCAGGATTTTATATTAATTTGAGAGTGGGGTTCTGAGAAATATTGAGGACAATTTTCACAAAATCCTACGGATTATAGTAAAATTCATAGCCTGAATCTGGTCAGGGTTTTTTAAACAATACTAGATTCTGGCTGAATCTTACGAAAATTTCTGATAGAATTCTGAGGATGATTTTATAAAATGCTGAGAATCATTCTCACAGAATTGTGAAGAATTTCTCAAAAATATCCTGGGCTCAATTCAGCCGTATTCATAAGCACAATTCTGACAGAATTATCTAGATTACCATAGAAGCAAATACTTTTGATATATCACCAAATATTTATTTTGTAAATTTTATTTCATCCCATAATGTTTTTTTTTTAATTTCTGCAATAACACTTCAGTCGTCGCGCTGTTGTATTTTGTACAACACTGTTGAAAAAACCTCGCTTTTCGTTCACAACAGCAGCGTGGTGATTTTGACGGTGACAAACCGCGCGACGACTGGAAGGAAAATAAAAATTAAGGTTCTAAAAAGTCTCTTAAACAAATAAAAACTCCTCACAGTTCGATGGTGCTGGAAATATTCACACTGCGTCTAAAAGAGTAAATTTCATAAAATTTAGACACCTCGCAAAAAGATACTAGTATGTTGTACAATGATGTTTTAAAATGGACCAGCTTAATGTTTAAGAAACTAACATAACCTCAGAAAATCCATTCTTGTCAATTTTATCACGGAACAATTCTTAACCATTTGCCATTTCCACCTTACTTCAAGTCGACAGGTACCTGAACCAGACTGCTGGGGGCACCCTTCGTACCGCATTGTTTTTTTTTTTTTGCCGGTAGGTATACGGTCTATTTCCCCCTCTTTCGAACAGAACAAACCATATTCCCACGCTCATAGAAAGCCATCAACGATCAAGTGCCCTCTACCATCAACGCATAGCGATACGGATAGCTCTGCGAGGAGAGCATTGGATGATGTTCCGGCATTCCGTTACCGACACCCTTGGGCACAACAACAAGTAGCTACGGCACCGTACAGTGGCGCATTGTCGGGAAAAATCTCAGAAAATGGAGTTCTCAAAATGGACGTTGTTATTTTTACAGCTTTCTTTTGTTGGAACAATATGCTTTAATTCTGCCTTTATTAATGTATTCGAATCCTCTGAGCAGAATCTCAATAGAGAAACTTAAAAGTAGATGGAGTGCCTTGTGTCTTTCAATTCCACCCCTAAATACTTATCTTTGACAGATACGCGTATTTCGACTACCACTTGCAGCCTTCTTCAGTGTCAGTTACTTGCATCAAACAGATAGAGATAAGCATTCAGGGGCGGAATTAAAAGGTACAAGATACTCCATCTACTTGCCAGTCAATTTTCGCAAGTCAGTTTGGAGCAAATTTACTTGCTGCCCAGAGCATTGAAAAGCTATAAAAGTATATTTACCAAGCTGTGTTTCAACAGAAACACCCAAAGTTTCAAAAACTTTAGTTTCAAATGACGAACAAAATTGATGTTTTATACGCCTATAAATGATGGTTGCAACTCCTCCACTAGCTCCATCCAGTCAATCATTACGATAAACAAAAAAGTTTGGATCTTTTTTTGGTTTAGATCCAGGTTTCAAATAAGCTTCAGTAATATCTGCTACATGTATCTTATTAGCTGTTAGAAAATTAAACAACTCGTCCTCTTTACCATTCAAAGAACGAGTATTCCAATTTAAAATATTCAACAAAACATTTGGATCCATTAAAGAAACGTAATCCAATAACAATTTGATTATCAAATTTTACACCAACTTGGACTGCTTCAGCCATAGTAATGGTTTTCTAGGACCTCACCATGGTTTCCAATCGTTAAGGACCACCTTCGAGTTTCTGTTCGACATGTATGGAGGCGCGCCACTGTGCATAGCACCAAAAAATCGTGTGTAGGTAAAAGTGATGGCAAGTGGATGATGAGCATGGCAAAATCGGTGTAGTTTTTCCCTCCTCCATTGCTCGTTACGCTGCTGCTGCTGCTGCGGGTGCTAACAGCCTGCTCTGGGGGAGGTTGAGGCGTAGAACGGTAATAATGGATCATACATTTCTCCATTGACGGAATGGTGGCGCGACGACGACGACGACCACTGGTAGTTACTAACATGCAAGAGCGGCGGCGGGGTAATGTTTTATTGTTGTTATTATAAACACTTATGGGCAGAGGAGATTGGGTGTTTCTGTGTTTTGGGGTTGTGGGTCTTCCGTTGGTCGACCAATGTGAAGCCTGTTACTTTACCGGTTTGGATGAGCTTTGGCGAGGAGCTCATATTAAACGTCATTTAACGGAATCGAGGTGAGAGGTGTTTCATTTAGTGCAATATGAATTAATTACTGCGTCATTTGTGTGGACAGGTCACAAAGTTAGGAGAAATTTTATTAATCATTTAGAAAAAGAGAATCCAATCTGGCATTGTTCTGAAAGGGATTTCTCAAAAACATTGTTTAGTTCCCTTTAACAAAAAAGATCTAAATAATATTAAAGCAAAAGTGGGGTCAGGGTACAAAAAATTGTCGCACTTATGCTAAATGCATGATTTGCGGAAATTCTTCTCACGCCAAGGACGTCTGTTCAGTGAAGGAAGATACCGATAAGTTCATATGCGCCAATTGCGGGGGCAATCATAAGTCCAATTTTTGAGCTTGCCCTTCTCGTAGGCGAGTCGTCGAGGCTCGTGCCAGGCAGCTGAACAGTAATATACGTTACGATAACGTTCGTTTCCGGAATTTCCTTGGTAGAGTATCGAACAATGCTCATTTTTCAGTTAACGACCGCTTGATCAAAAATCATACCCATCAAGACGATAATAAACATGCTCATTCACAAACTTATTTTAATCCCCAGGGAAATTCTTTGCCTATATCGTAGCAGGTAATTTGAACTCCTCCCCTTCACATACTATGAGTACCCATTCTACTTGTTTCAAATCATATGAAAAAAAAACCCTGCCTCAACAGGTAATATCTACTCCGCCATTCTAACGGAAAATCATCAAATGTTCCCACTTCAAGAGATATGTCTGCCTCTGATTTAAATTTACTAACTGAACAATTGAATCTAATGATTGATGCAATGCTCAAAGCCACCACTATGACTGAAGCAGTCCAAGTTGGTGTAAAATTTACTAATCAAATTGTTATTGGATTACGTCTTCCTAATGGATCCAATATATAATAATTTAAATATTTTGAATTGGAATGCTCGTTCTTTGAATGGTAAAGAGCACGAGCTGTTTGATTTTCTTACAGCTAATAACGTGCATATAGCAGTTATTACTGACACATATTAAAAAACTGGATCCTAACTAAAAAAAGATCTAAACTTTTTTGTTTATCGTGATGATCGACTTGATGAGGCATGTGGGGGATTTGCAATCATCATTCATAGGCGTATAAAACATCAACTGATTACGTCATTTGAAACTAAAGTTTTTGAAACTTTAGGTGTTTCAGTTGATACACAGCTTGGTAAATATACTTTCATAGCTGCCTATTTGCCTTTTCAATGCTCTGGACAGCAAGTTAATTTGCTCCAAACTGACTTGCGAAAATTGACTCGCAATAAGTCAAAATTTTTTGTCATTGGTGACTTTAATGCCAAACATCGGTCATGGAATAATTCTCAAATTAATTCCAACGGCAGAATTTTATTTGATGAGTGCTCTTCAGGATATTTCTCAATTCAATACCCTGATAGCCCTACATGTTTTACCTCTTCCAGAAATCCATCAGCGATAAACTTGGTCTTAACCGACTCTTGTCATCTTTGTAGCCAATTAGTTACTCATGCTGATTTTTGGTTCTGATCATGTCCCAGTTACATTTCAAATATCCCATGAAGCTATTCTCAATCCTATCAGCTCCATTTTCAATTATTTTCGAGCCGACTGGAATATATATGAAATATATATTGACGCTAATCTTGATGTTAACATTTCTTTACAAACAAAACATGATATTGACAATGCTCTTGAAACTTTAACAAATTCCATTGTTGAAGCCAGGAGCATTGAAATTCCAAAAAATATTAACCCATGATTATAGACTAGGATTTTCAACTCTTGATGCGCCTTAAAAATTGTGAGGAGCAGACAATTTCAACGCACTTGCGATCCTGCTATGAAAATTATATGGCAGGATTTGCAGAAAGAAACCAAGAAACGCACAATTAAGAAACAAAAATTTTGAAAATAAGATTTCTCAATTGGACTTTGGCTCTAAGCCCTTTTGGAAATTATCTAAAATCTTGAAAAAACCTCAGAAGCCAATACCGGCATTGAAAGAGGAAAACAAATTATTACTAACTAATTGCGAAAAAGCTCAAAACTTGCTATGCAGTTTGAAATCGCGCACAATTTTAAATTAGGACTTACTAGTCCAATTGAAAATCAAGTTACTCAGGACTTTGAAAGTATTCTCAATCAAGAGAACGTTTTCAAAAAATCCTGGGAGACTGATTTGGAAAAAGTGAGAACTATTATCAAAAAAAAATACAAAAATCAATTTGCTTCCCTCCATCAGTAAATTTTTTAAAAAGGTCATTTTGAACAGAATTATGGTCCACATCAACGAAAAATCAATTTTTGCCAATGAACAGGATTCCGCCATGGACATTCGACCACTCATCAACTTTTACGTGTAACAAATTTGATCCGTTCCAACAAATTTTAAGGCTATTCGAGTATACCCCATTAGGCATAAAGACGTTAGGCATAAGGAGGATAGGCATATGGATGTTAGGCATAATATACGTTAGGCATAATGGACGTTTGCCATAAAATAACTTGCGCATGTGCCATTTGAAATTTTCGGGCCCATTTACAAATTCAATTACGCTGATGTGAGTGGGTATGTGTCCTTAAGGTGTGACAGCTCATAAAAAAGTGCGATGTTCAAACAAAAAGCGTTACGAGGGGGTGGATTGATTGGCTGGTATTAAATCACTTTTTTCGGTGCTATGAAATGTGACCATGAACCGAATGACAGATATGGAAGAAAATTGGTTGTCATTGTTATTGTTATCATTCTAAAATACAGCTCAATCCATTTTTGTAGGTACCAATTTAAATTTGCGATGTGCGATCAAAGTGTTATTTGTTTCTAAAGATGTTTATTTTAATGAGTATATGAAATTTTTTTTTTTTGTTATATTTCTCTCACATAATTGAGTTATTTCTAAAAAGGAGAAATATAAATATTCATACTTATAAAGGAAATGAGTACCTTGAAGACAATAATCGAGCGGCAAGTCAAGAATTTATGTTATGACAGGTGACATTATCTTCAGCAATAATTTGCTGATAGTATGATAACTATCTTCTTGGCGTTACATTGCTACTTCGAGTCTGCTCATCAATTAAATGTAGTGCGAACGGTTCCTTTGCTACTTATGCAAACAATTTTCGATGATTTTCAATCAATTTCTTCAAAATTCGTCGAGTTTGAAAAGTCAAATTTGATTAAATATTTATTTTAATTACAAAAGTCAAGTTCAAATTCAACATAGCACAGTATCCAGCATTCAACATGGCGTGCATTCAGGAGCAAAATGGTATTCCCAATGTTACTGCATAGAGCTCCTACAACTTATCTGATTACCCAGTGTTACTCATAATCAATCAACAGCAAGTCGAAATGAAAATTTCGGATGGAAATATTTACATCTACAATTCCAAAAACTATTAGACAAATAAGAATACAAATAAAAACATATATTGGAAGAAGGTGATTTCTCAAACAGTCTTTTCCTCCAGCCATTTAATTAACAGAATTAGTATAAAGAAAAGCCTATGATTCAAAGAAGGGAAAATGTATGATGGAAATATTAAAAGCAATAATTACATTAATGTCTCGAAAGAACAGCTTATTTATAGAAAAAGGGAAATTTTCTGATTAAGACATTAGCAGCACTAACTCCAATAATTTTGTTGACATCAAAACTATAAATAACAGCCTTCAATTTAAAGAAGGAATAATCTCTGATGAAAAACTTGCCAGTTATATGTGTAGAACCAAACCCAAAAGATGAGCAACAGATCATGTACAGCGTCGTTCTTATTCTTGGCTTTCTCATTTGTGCACGATACACGATTCTGCTTCATTGCCAAGAAAGTGAAGAAAACGAAAAGATGCTTGATCGACTAGGGACCGAACTAAGCTACCTTCAGCATGGCTTTGCTCTATGGTTAGAACTCACGCCACTCACGCCGAGGACCTGGGATCAAATCCCATCCCTGGGATAGTCACTTATGACGTGAAAGTAATAGTTACGACTTCCTTCGGAAGGGAAGTAAAGCCGTTGGTCCCGAAACTAGCCCAGGGCTATAAATTTCGTTAATAAAGATAGGAAAAAAAAATATCAAAAAAGTTAGTACACTTTTCCAGTAAACGATTCCTATTTTCATTTTAAAAATTATGCCTATCGTCCTTTATGCCTAACGTCCATTATGCCAAACATCTATTATGCCAAACGTCCATTATGCCTATCGTATTTATGCCTATCGTACTTATGCCTAACGTCTTTATGCCTAACGTATTTATGCCTAACGTCGTGCACCCAAATTATAAAACTTTAATTTTCCAACAAACATTGTTGTCGTAACCTGCTGAGGATGGTAAGCATCCTCAGCCAAACCGTCGCAACACGTCTGACTCAATTTTTCTTCTGTGATCATTGCATAGTCAGCAGACCTCCCTATGACTGTGTTTGTGATCGTATCACTCGCGAACACACTCTCTCGTTCTGTTCTTTGCTGAAAGAGAGAGAGAGAAACAGAAACGGCTTCTTCCAACCAAAGTCTACACAGATTCGAATAACGCACCCACATCCAGCGTGATGCTCAATCGAGCGTTATTATTGAAATGGTCCTATTTTAAAATAATGCTTATCGACATCATTTATTTAAGATCAAATTTGAATGTATTTTTTTTATAGCTTCAATATATTGAAACTTTAAGTATTATATAGAGCTATGAATCCATTACCACAATTGTTAGAATAATTCAAAGTTATCTGTCAAATCGTACACTTCAGGTTAATTATCAGAACTCCAGATCTGATAGACTTCCTGTAAGAGCTGGTGTTCCTCAATGCAGCATTTTGGGACCAATGTTATACAATATTTTCACATCTGACTTACCTGAGTTACCTCAGGGATGTCAAAAATCTTTGTTTGTGGATGACACAAGCCTCTCCGCCAAAGGACGAGGCCTGCGTGTCATCTGTAGTCGATTGCAAAAAAGTTTGGATATTTTTTCTTCATACTTGCAAAAATGGAAGATTTCTCCTAATGCTTCCAAAACTCAACTAATAATATTCCCACATAAACCAGAAGCTCGTCATTTGAAACCTTCAAGTGGACATGTTGTCACGATGAGAGGGGTTCCAATAAATTGATTAGATGAAGTTTAGTATCTAGGGCTCATGCTAGATAAGAATTTAACTTTCAAAAATCACATTGAGGGCATTCAAGCCAAATGTAATAAATATGTAAAATGTCTCTATACCCTTATTAATAGACAATCAAAACTTTGTCTTAAGAACAAGCCTTTGATATTCAAACAAATTTTCAGGCCAGCCATGTTGTATGCTGTACCAATATGGACTAGCTGTTGTAATACTAGGAAAAAAGATCTGCAGAGAATTCAAAATAAAATTTTGAAAATGATTCTTAAGCTTCCTCCCTGGTATAGTACCAATGAGTTGCATAGAATATCCAATGTTGAAACATTGGAACAAATGTCAAATAAAATAATTAATAATTTCAGGCAATAATCGGTACAATCTTCTATTGTCACGATTAATGCGTTATATGTTAAGGTTAAGTTAGGTTAAGTATATTCAAAGCGTTTTTCTCTTATAAGCAGGTGAAATCTACTCACCTGTAAAAAATCTGAACTGCTACGGCAAATGAAATGTAATATGTTGTTAACAAAATGTTAATTAAATCTTAAATTTGTTTTACCAAATTAGGATGATAGTGTTGTCAAATAACACAGAACACCTAGATATAAGAAATGAATGTAATAAAGAAAATTAAAATAAAATAACCGAAAAAATAAGCAGGTGAAAAACCTGAATTTAGTACTATACCATTTAATTCCACTGGAGTTTGTATTTTTTGACAGATACGCGTATTTCGACCTCAACTGTAAGTCCGTCTTCAGTGTCGTGTACTAAAGTCGAGTATAGTACACGACACTGAAGACGGCCTTACAGTTGAGGTCGAAATACGCATATCTGTCAAATGATACAAATTCTATACGGAAAAAAAATCCGTTGCCGAGTTCATGAACAAAAAGTCATGAATGATTTTTTTTTTTTTTTGTTTCTTCGATATCATGACTAAAAGTCATGAAATCGTGACTATTATGCAACAACTCGTATGCTCAGGGCGTTACACAAATCCAACTGTCACTTTCTTCGCCTTAGTCAACGTGTCTCATGGCGATCGGTGATGTTTTCTAGTGAAATTATAAAAATAGATTTGTCATCATTTTTGGCATTCCCGTGAGCTCCTACATTGTTTTACGGCACAATCAATCTGCCGGAGCTACTGAATGTTCCATAATGTGCTTACTTCATCCTGACTATGCAGAACCGGGCAATGTTTGGCTTCGAACGAAAATTTTGCTTGACAAGCTTGTCGGCGATTTTAACTGTTCGGAACTGATGCATTCCCCACGTTCTGTAACAGAGCAGCTCACAAAAGGCCTTCGGCAACCGGATGTTCCAGTTCCACTTTGCACACCAGTAGAGTTGTTAAGGAGTGTTCCATCAATCCACCAGCCCAGGGACCATTTACCAACTCAATTGATGCTCGAAACACCATTTTGCGTACAAACCTAACCACCGAATGTTTGCACTCGTTAGGTTGACATTTGTGGAATGTTTTCACAGTTTAGGCTACCGGCACAAAAGCAGTAACAATTTTAATCTTAATATATTTTGTTTACCAATGGCAAATATAAACTGGGATCTAAATTGACGTATAATGTTTCGTTTTCATGAAATGAGTTCATGATTCAAGGATCCTGCTTCATGATTTAATGACTCAACTTGCCACTTTTCGGCACCAAAATTAGAATCATAAATGACAGGCATCTGAATACATGTTTATGTTTTCATGACCTATGTTCATGATATCAGATCCTGCTTCATAATTTCATGACCGAAATTGCCACTTTTCGTATCAAAAATAGGAATCATAATTGACAGATGACTAAATCCATGACATTTTTCTTTGCTTAAAATTGAAAACGTAACGTACAGCCAGCATTACGGTGAGTTCATGACTTTTGGTCATGGTGTATTTTCATAACATGAAAACACACCTTCCTCCCGAAATCATGATTGTTTCTCCTGTTTTAGAGTACCGCATTTTTACCCGTGTACTAGATCTTTTAAAATGGCTTAGAAAGCGTTAGGTACAATTATGTTTTCATTAAAAACTTTATTGTGAAGCTATCATTTTGTTCTTATGGATGTAAGAAAGATTACACTTGAATGACAAAAGTTCCTAAACTTTTCACCTTTTTATAAATTTCTTTATCGACCATATTTATAACAAGCTTAGTCGTGAGAAAGTGGGAAAGCAACTTGAAACAACTTAGAACGAATTTAATCCACCATATGAAGAAAAGTATCTCTCTCAATAGGCTATTAATAAAAACAAACGATTATAGATTTTTAATTCGATATGAGCTAAATCCAACAGGTGCTTTCCCACGTGCAACATATTAACCCACCCTCAAAGACCTTGACGAAGCAGTAATGTACCGCAAGGTAACCTCGAAACAAGTCAGCCTTTGGGCCTCCTGACACAGCCCGGTCCGACTCACAATCCCCACATTAGCAACGCATGGCCTACTACTCACTATGTTGCATGTTTCGTTTTCCCCGGTCAGTGTCCATCACCGGCAACAACGTGCAACGGTTTTATGTTCCGCCCGCTCGACAACCGTGCTGTGGCTGCTGCTGCTATTTCGGTGCAACCACCGCCGATTCCGTTGCACTTCCAAACGTGTATATCAACGCGCGTGTTCCGCAAACGACGATCCCATCAACCGCAGTACGTACAGTATCGAACATATAAAGTGTACCAATGCCGTTTTCTCATACTAAATTGCTAGCTTTAGAGAGTTTGTCGTTTCTCGACCGATTATTTTTTAGTTTTTCTGTGACGAACTACAAATTACCTTAATGTTTTATAACTGTTGAAAAACTTGTGTGCAAACTATTGATTCAAAATGACATAGGTTAGATAGGTTGAGTTTTGACAAAAATTGCATCAAAAGAAAAAGCTATGTACAGTCAACACTCCACAGCTCGATATTGAAGAGACCATCGAGTTAAAGAACACAAAATCAATTCGAATGCGATCTAACGGACCATCGAAGTAGTAATCAAACCCAAATTTTACATCGAGTAAGTGAGAGCTAACTATGCCCGATACTGTAGATACCGACGAACAGAAGTCGCGTGAATATCACTCGCGCGCTCTGCACGTGGTATCAAAAGCAACAACTCGCGAGCAGCAATCGCCGGCAACGTGCGAAGCCAAAACAAACCGAAACGAATAAAAAAGCGCGCTTGCACTGAGCACGATGGAATAAGGCATGGGGCATCACCAACAGCCAGCAACAGCATAAATCTGGACAAACATTTGAAAAGGGCTCAAGAGGTCTTGAGCCGTTTTTTAGAAACGTTGCTGTTGAGCCCTTTTTAGCCCGCGCACGCAAACTAACCCCACTATCAGAAAGATTGGTGTTAGCTCTTCCTGATAGTGGTATTGGTGAGCGTGATCGAGTTGAATTGGGCTCAAGAGCGGCTGGCAAAGCCAATGTTTACCAATGTCGATGTGCCCTTTTGAAATGTTTGTCCAGAAATAACGAAGCCAGTCTTGCTCATGCCGGGCGCGAGGATAAAAAATGTAAACAAAACGGCATGATCGCAGTCGGCTATGCGCGTCATATTCTGAGATGCTTGCTTTGATTGCCTCCACCCGTGCTTTCATGTTAGAATTTCTCGGGTGAAAAATGAAAGGGTTGCTTTGATTGGATTTTCCAAACGATTTCTTATCAGACCTAACTGTCGTCCGGCTCAAGAGTGGGATGGATTTCATAACAACATGGTTCGACATGGATGAAGCAAAACACGTGGGATGACTAAAAAAATCAAAATAAGAAGGTCCTTCGAGGTTCCAAAGCAATTAAGAATGCCTTAATTGTCTCCTTTTTAGTGGGTCGTGAACGGTTTTCCTAACAAAACCGGTGCAACGGAGACAATGTAAAAAAATCGTGGGATGAGGAACTTTCTCACGATCCTGAAGCAAGGATTCCGTGTACATACAAAAGGTGCAATGGAAGTAGGATACATATTGCAACAGCTTCTCAATAGGCAGCATCAGCAGTGAAAAACGGGGATTAATTGATTATGAATGAAGCATCCCATAACAGACAGGACACAATGAGAAACCTCTTCGCAGTTTTATGTTTCTCTTAACAGTTTCCCATGCTCTGAATACACAAACAGGAGTGTTTTTTCGTCCTCTCTCTTCCTTGGTCCACGCATATAATATGAGGCCAGAGCATATCGCCTTTTTATCCTGCGCTACACAAAATATAATCACCCTCGCTAACCATCTGCCCTTTTTTTCGGGGCTTCGAGGCTGTGGGAAAATGTAAAAGATTTGAGTTCCCACGATTTCGAAAATTCTGCTTTTCCTATACACTGTTGTTTATTAAATTACGCTCCTTTTTTGCCGTCGTCCTACCCTACCACAACTTGCTATCCTTTTTCGTCCCACGCCGCAACCCTAGTGCACAAGTGTGGTTCCCTCTCAGGTTTCTCTGATTACACAGTCTCGGAGCCGAGAACGGAACACCTGCCCCTATACTGAGCCCTGATTCGACGAGCGCGTTTATGCTTTTTACGTTCGTCGTTTCCCTTGTCCCTCTGGCACTGCCTGCGCGCTACACTTTGCTTTCCTCCTTCGCCTTCGCATGCATTCACGCACCGCACTGGGTCGAGTCGGTGATGATCCTTTTTTCGTCATGCTGCCTATGCGAGCGAGTGAGAGGGGATGCATTTTTTGGAAATCTACCCCCTGAGATAAGGCCGTCGACGGGTATATAAGGGACCGTCCTCGCTTTGGGATAGCATACTCAGTTAAACACTCGATCAGTTCACAAGTGCATTCACTTACCAGAACGCTAAACGTTCGTTTCAAGTTAAACTCGAAACCAACTCAAAAAGTGCCAAGTGCCATACAGTGCCTACACAGAAAAACGAAAAACTCAAATCAGTGAAGATGCATTCTCACGGATACAACGTTGCCCACAGCAACAACAGCATCAACGAAAACAAATACAACAACATGAAGCTGATGAAGTCTTCGCCAGTGTACAAGCTGAAGAAGATCTTGAAGCCGATCGCCGCTTTGCTCAAGTCGAAAAAGGAAGCCAAGCGAATCAAGGACACCCAGGAACAGTTTTACTACGTTCCAGAACAGAACTTTGTACCGGATTACGACTACGATAACGATGCCAACGAGCGTTTGGAAGCCCAGCTCTTGTCGGAAATCGCAGAGTGCCATGCCAATGCAGCCATCATTGTTTACGAGGATAATCAGGTTCAAATCCAACCAGTTGAACCCGAGGAACAATACGTCCCAGTGCACTTTGCCCGCACCGAAGCCGGTACCTTCTTCTGGACCACGATGGCCCGCGAAGCCGACAGTGATCTGATCCAACCGTGCCATTGCTTCTCCGATCACCAAGTTCCACAGCAGGAATTCTGCGATAGATGGGCTCAGGCTTAAGCCACTTCTCCTCCTCAAGAAAAAACGCGTCAGACTGACAATACCTGCAACAAAATCATGATCTCTTCCATCGTTTTAGTTACTAAATCGGTTTACGAAAAAAACGGATAAAGCTTTAATTAGTTCTCGTAAGGTTGCCAGCTTTAATTTTAATTGTGATATTAGAATTTTAAGCCTCAATGTGATCCAATGTCTTCCAATTGTTTATTTTTAAAATACAAAAAAGCAAAAACAAAAACCCATTTACTCTTCTCATTCATGAAGATAATATCACACGCATGGTTTTCTTAGTCCACCTAAACGTTGTTTACATTCCACCTCTCGGAGTTCATTAATGATCGTAGCAAACTGGTTTCCTCCTCGCCTACTTCGACTTCGCCCCGCAATACGGTTTGACACAACAACAAATTGCCAATGATACGGCTACTTGTTTTTCCATCGGCATTTCCTCCACGCTCTTTATCCAGTAGCTTCAATTATACGATTGTGCAAAATAAGACGAAAGGAAAAACTCTTTGGAGAAAGAGCGAAAGGAGCATGACGATCAGCAACAGACAGCGGTAGCAAACCGTGGGAATACGCATCAGGTGTTACACGTGTGCTCTGCCACAACTGATACCCTTCGCTCATCAATAATTAAACCGTTTAACGCATGGTGGTGTTTTTGTTTTGGTTTCCATCATCGGTGTGCGCGATCGAGACTTGGGTTGCTCATTGGCGTTAATAAGGAGGGGTCCTTCTCCAAACATAGACTTGCCCCCTAAAATTTTCTGAAGAAAAATTGACGAGATAGTTTTCAAATTAGGCATCTAAGTATTTTAAAAATTGTTGGATGATCATTATTCCAAACATTACATTCATTTCTTATATCTATGTGTTCTGTGTTAGGCAACATTTTTATACTTATTTGGCAAAACTGAATTGAGCATTTATTAACATTTTGTTAAGGTGATTATAAAACAAAGCCAAGCTTTGAATTTTCAAGTGCACAAGACGAAAGTATCTGACAACAGTTCGCGTTGAAAACCAATCAAATTGCTTGCTAGCTGGTGGTGACCAATGAGATAGATTTTCAACGTAGAGCGCTGTTTGGTTCTCAAGTCTTGTGCTCTTGAAAACTTGAGATGTGGCTTCGTTCTATAATAACTTTAACAACACATTACATTTCACTTGCCGAAGCCGTTAAATTGTTTACAGATGAATTGATTTCACCTGCTTATAAGAGAGAAAAAAAATTACTTAGCCTAACTAAACCTAAATGTATATCGTATTAATCGTGACAATAGAGGATTGCAAGGATTCTTGTCTGAAATTATTAATTATTTTAATTGACATTTGTTCCAATGTGTCAACTCATTAGTACTATACCAGGGAGGAAGCTTCAGAATCATTTTTAAAATTTAGTTTTGAATTCTCTGCAGAACTTTTTTTCTGATATTACAACAGCTAGTCCATATTGGTACAGCATACAACATGGCTGGCCTGAAAATTTGTTTGAATATCAAAAGCTTGTTCTTAAGACAAAGTTTTGATTTTCTATTAATAAGGGGATAGAGTCATTTTACATATTTATCACATTTGGCTTGAATGCCCTCAATGTGATTTTTGAAAGTCAAATTCTTATCTAGCATGAGCCCTAGATGCTTAACTTCGTCTGACCAATTTATTGGGACCTCTCTTATCGTAACAACATGGCCACTTGAAGGCTGCAAACAAAGCTTTTGGTCTTTGTGGGAATATTATAAGTTGAGTTTTGGAAGCATTAGGAGAAATCTTCCATTTTCGCAAGTATGAAGGTAAAATATCCAAACTTTTTTGCAATCTATTACAGACGACACGTAGGCCTAATCGCGGAGAGGCCTGTGTCATCCGAAAACAAAAATTTTTGACCTCCCAGAGATAACTTAAATAAGTCAGATGTGAAAATATTGTTTAATATTGTTGGATACTTTTAAGATTTTGTCCTACCATTCTATGGCCCTGTGATTGGTACACGAATATTATCGAAATTTAGCTTCATTCCACTTCCAATGCGAAAGGGTTTTGCCTCCCTTCTTAATCTGATGACTATTTACGCCCATGGTCCCGCTGGCGTCGGTACCGGAGTAGAGCGTGCTCTACTAATTGTAGGGTACTTTACTGCCTGGTGGTTGTTGGCTGCTGACGATGACGGGCTTTCATTGTTCACTGGTGATGGAAGTTAATCGCTACACATGGGCCAATTATGGTTTACCCCCAAACAGCAGCAGCAGTAGCAGCAAGTGGATCGAAGTTTACGGGATGCCATTGACGTCACGCGCTGCGGAGTGGTGGTTAATTATTTTTTTAGGAATCTGGCGCCCGTCCGGTGTTCAGGGAGTAATTAAAATGGGGAACGATGGGACTCCCAGAGTGCAATCGCGACTACAGATGGGGCCGGACTGGGACTGCGCAGCATCAATCATAGATCAAGTTGAAGAGGCACGCGGGCGAGATGGATAAATACTGTGGAAAAGCTTTTCTGACGACTTAGACTGCCAAATGCTATCACAGGAATCATCACATTGTCACACCATAAGAGAGGTTGTGACAAAATAAAGACATAATACCTAGTCGGGCTCGGAATGAGTACTACTTCGAGTATTGGGGTCCCCTGGTGCTACCAAAGACGAAATAAAAACATAACCATAGTTTTCGGGCTCAGTATGATACCACTTGTAGAACCACATTCGATCCCTTGTTTCGTTATGGGCTTCGTGGCCGTGCGGTTAGCGGCGTCAGTCGTTCAGGCGTATAGTGTCACGAGCTGTGGGTTCGATTTCCGCTCCAGTCGGTGGAAACTTTTCGTCAAACGAAAAATTCATCACTGGGCTACTGGGTGTTTCGTGTTGTCCGTTGCCTAATGTTAATGATTGTTCATTCTGTGTGGCCTTTGGCTGAAGACGGTGTAAATTGTATTTTTTATAAAACACTTGGTAGTACAGGGGAAGCATATCTCTTCCATAAGGTATTTCAACAATTTCAAGATATTATACGTGTTTGTTTCATAATAAGAATGTACAAAAGATTGTCCCACTACAGTAGTAAATTAATCGGATTAAAATGTAAAATTTTAAAATGTATTTAAATTTTAATTAGTATCAAAAATTTGAAGCTTTTCAAAATATTTGATATTTAATTTCAAAATAAAGAATTGGCCAATGCTATGTAAAATAAACTTTATTTGCAGATGTAAAGCTATTACATTGAGTTTTTGAAATAAAAATCGAACATCTTTTCAAATTGTATTGCTGTGTGCATTTGAAACGCAAATATCAAATGCGGGAGCACCAAATGCGGTAAGATTTTCTACAAGAAATGCGATGTCAAAGATAGATTTTTCATGCTAGGTCGGCGGTGATTTTGAAAAACGTTTGCTAGGTGTCCTTTGATTGTTTTGTTTTACCGCATTTGGAGGACGTTTAGTCAAAATTTGCATCTCAAATGCAAACAGCAATAATATGATATCAAAATTTATTCATTTCGAGATATGATTTTGAATTTTCCTTCTTCCTGGGAATTAATGCATAGTTTTTTTTTATAGAAAGGTACAATGCACTACGCTCTTTTTCAGCTATTTTTTAGGATGAATGCCGTCCGACTGCAATTTAGTTCGCTGGGTTGAAACCAACCATAGCATTGTTATAGTAGTTTACGGAACAAGTTGCAGAATGATGATTTTTACAGCACGAGTCGTACATTTATCCTACGAGGCTTGCCGAGTAGGATAATTACGACGAGTGCTGTAAAAATCGAGTTCTGCAACGAGTTACGTACAACATTTTTTGCAATTTCGTAAAAGACAACTTGAGGGTATCAGAAATTATGCTGGAATGCATTCACCATTATTTTATAATTTCTGAAAAATTGTTGTGTTATGATTCATTACGCAACTCAAAACAGTTGCGTAATGAGAAAGCGTTGCGTAATGAATCATTACAGCACTAGTTTCAGTTAGGTAATGACTATTCCCGCACTGCATACTTCAGTGCAGGAAAGTAGGCCGTTTCATGACAGATTGGCGTGATGAAAAACAGCCTATTACGATGAGAAATTGCAAAAAAATATTTTTTTTTTTTTTTTTTTTTTTTTTTTTTATTAAGGCACTCCGTGCTCGTGGCCACTACTGTGCCGGAATCAGTTTTATCTGTATCTTCCTTACCGATACAGTTCTATTTTTAACTAATCTATATTTACATTTGCTTTCACTCTCTTCTGCTCTTTTGCTCTCACACCGAGCAGGTAGGAGAGTGCTCTGCTGTTGGTCCAATCGATTTCCATAAGCCATAGTCCGTTGCTCTTTTGCGGTGGTTCGTTTTGCCGTTTTTCCTGAGTCGTTTGAGGCTAGCTGCCTGCGAAGTGGGTCAATTTGTCTCAGTCACCATCTGATACTGACGGAGGATGGATGTGCTCCCCTATGCACGGTCCTCCGTGCGGCGTCTTCTGGTGGCTGGACGGTTTATTTTTTGGAGGGGCTGGGAATTGAATCCATGACCTTCCGCTTATGAAGCGAAAGCGTAACCTCAAGGCTACGGACCCCCCCTACAAAAAAAAATATTTATCACAAACAAAAAAATCTGTAATGAAATTCGAAAGCTAAGCTAATTGATTAACATCATACATTAAGGCTGGTTTGCTACTGACAAGAAAAGGAAACGCCTATCTCGATGCGTGGAAAATTTCTTCCCAGAAATGGTCCAGAAAATCACATTTTTCTGATCGCAGTACGCAGTTGAGAAGAAATGTCATTTCAAATGGGGCTCTCTGTAGGAAATTTCTTGACCCGTTCAATCAAGGAATTTCTTTAATTTTCTTGAACAAAACAGCATACTTAGCTTTAGGGGAAAAGCACTTACTTTTGACCCACCCACCCAAGTAGGCCAAAGCCTACTTGAAAATTGATGTCTTTCCTTATGAACAAAGTGGCACAAATCAATGTTAGTCGAACTTCAACATGATGATCATGGTTGTAGGCAAAACACACTGACTCCAAGTTGAGTGATGATCTATCCACCCATAGGCTAACACATACTGGTATCTTACAGGTAAACCAGATGAACTCATGTGGAAAAATATTAAATATCCGTTGATGGCTTATGACTCAGTACATACCAAAGAATTTAACGAGTAAAACGAATATAATTTGGAAAAAACAAACACAGCGAATCATTATTGTGGTTTTTGAATCAATCCATAACATAAGCCCACAGATCAAACGTGCAACTTTTTATTAGTGTAAATCAGTGTAACTGTTGCCTAGGTGTCCGAAAGAATCTTGATTGGATGTACCTGCAGTAGTTCCTCAAAAATATCATAAAATATAATACACATTGGTCTCAAAGCCGTATACAGAAAGACAAACATGTTCGCGCCTAAACCGTCAGTTTTTTCGTTGAAGAATCTCCATATGTTTTCAAACATTTTTTCAGTGATGTGAAATTAGGGTGGGTCGCATATTTTACGAGATCAGAATACGAACTTTTTTGCTGACGCAATAATCCTATACAATGTTCTAGAATGTTTCAGAACAACTGATTTGAATCAACTTTGCTGAAGAACTAAAATTTATACCACATATTGTTCGCGAGTTATGATTTTTTTAAACAAATAAGTTAGGGTGGTCCTGAAAAATCAGTTTTTTCTTGATAACTTTTTATGCGATAATTTCTCACAAAAACTTTGTTCGGAGCACTTTTCCAACATTTGATTTCACAACTTTTTGCTACTTCTGTTCTATCTCTTATGGTTGCAGACTTATAAGAGATTTTCATCGCAAAAAAAAGTGTTTTCAACTGCCAATATCTCTGAAAGGCGTAAACGGATCCTCAATTTTTTATCGCCATTGGAGAGATACGCTTTCTCTCTGTTCATGGTGGCAAAACTGTTAGGAGGTTTTTTGTTTGCACAGATCGACAAGTATGTTTTTAAACGGAAAACTTCCCTAACTTGAAAAATAATCGAGGTAGATCTTCGATGACTTCAGCAAATTGAACAATTGAAAGATCAAAAAGTGTTTGATATAAAGTACACACATACACAAACTTTTTGAGTACGGTTAACGAAATCACCGAAACCGATCTGTAATTCATAAAAATACTGATGTATCGGTATATGGACAGCTTTTGACACTGCGTCATTAACAAAATTACTGAATTTCGGTAAGCTGGGGTAAAAATTTACCGAACATTTTGTAAATCTACGACATTACCGAAGACTATAAAATATTACACTGATAATTTGGTAATCAATTAGTTAGACTACCGACAGCTCAGTAATCTGGCCCAATCGAAACGTCAAAACAAAACTTTCGGTATTCACGTCGAGCTTGATTTTTAATTTTATGTAGCTACTAGCTTCTTTTTCTTGTTAGAAACAACTTTCCGGGAAAAAATCACTGGTTCTAAGCTACAGATTTTCGGTAAACGATTACCGAATGTTCAGTAATTTTGACAGATTCCATCCCAATCGCAAATTACGGACCGTTCGGTAATCTTTTCATTTACCGAACCGAAAACCGACCACTCAGCTGTTTCGGTAGATATATTACCGACTTCGGTGATTTGTTCTAAGTGTGTATTCATAAAAAATCAACACTTTAGGATTAATCCACCGCAAGCCCAAATGTTTATGCTAAAGATACTTAGGAACTAAATCAATAAAAAAGAGATACATACTAGAGCAACCAAAATAACTGTATGTAAAGTAAATAAAAATTGAATTTACATGTATTGATATTAGATCGATCACAGTAAGCGGAATCTAAGAAGATGAAACTAGGAAAATTATTTGCTGTAGCAGTTTTAAAGTAATCCAGGTTTACGTTATAGTTCGCTACCTTAGACAAATATTTGAGACTTATATCTGGCTCTTGCACAAGATCCATGCATTTTTCAACAGACGAATGCTCCACTGGCTACTTAGTTATGGCAAATGAAATGAATTGACTTGAATTGAATGTTGGATGCCGAGATAAGATAATTGCAGATACATCTATATATCTAAGAGAGAATATCACGGGAAGTAGGGTTTTGTTATTCGTCAAAGGATACGTTTTGCTATCAAGAAAAATAAAACTGATTTTTGGGTTTTGGGACTATTTGGGTTCTTTGGCAAAGTTGCTCCACATCGGTTTTTCTAAAACATTGCAGAACATTGTATAGGCCTGAATGCGTCAGCAAAAACGTGTAAGTCATGCGGGTCACCCTAATTTCACATAACTGAAAAAATGTCTGAGATATATGGAGAAATTTTCCCGAAGACACCATACATATATCTAAAACTGACGGTTTGAGCGCAAACTTTTTCGTCTTCCTAGATATGGCTTTGGGATCAATGTATGAGAGTTATCGTTAAATTACTTCAATAAATACAGAAATAGTTTAAATCTGTTCAGAATTCTTGAAGTGACAAGTCCTCAAAGTTGAAAAATTTCTGGAGAAGCCACACCTGACGATATTCTGAAAAATCTTATGATGTTATACTGACTAATATTCTCTAAAATACCATCAAACTGGGTTGCTTTATACACGTTTTGGTCATAGTTCAACTTTAAAAACTTGGAACATTAAGAGTTATGGAGCGAATTCCATTATTTTTGTAGAAATCAAAGTTGTTTATGCAACTACTTGAACTGTAACTACTACAAATATAAATTTAAATTTAATAGCATCGAAATTATGTTCTAAAAATTACAATGGTACTGTTTTTGGCATTAATAAAAATTAGTCAATTGATTGATTGATGATCATGATCAATCGACAGTTTTATAAATAATAACGTTTTGTGATTTGTGAAAAAATTAAGCAATGTTAACATAACAGATGTTATGCCGCCTATGAGGTATTTTCCTGATTATCCAGCTATTGGTGAAGGCAGGAAATTCAATGCTGTAAAAAAAAAACAAAATGTGAAATTTCAAATTCCTATATCTTAAAGTTGCACCAAGAACTATCCTGAATACATTCTATTGTTATAATGCACAAATATGCGTATGAAATTTGACAAAAATCAGTAGAGAAATAAAGCAAATTTCTTTTGGAGAGTTTGAAAAACAGATAACTGTCTTGAAGCATCATGAAGAATATTTATATTTCAAAATCATGCAATGATCTTGCTCAAGATATCTTGTCTCGCCGGAGCGCCATCGTGCCAGCTATGTTAAACGTCCCAACTAACACTAGGACTATCGCGCTGATGGGGCTACCACCTTGAATTTAGCTGTGCACGATTCAGCATTTCTTACTCAGCCGCTGGATACCAGAACAGACGCTGTTTGAGCCGCACCTCCTGGTGAACAGACGCTCGAGACGTACCTCCTCAATCAAGCTGATGTCAGAAGGACAACAGTGCCTAGGCTGCACTACCAGCTAAGTACGCAACCCTTAGCTGGCGGTCTTTGCCATCGTTTGACCCGTGGAAGCGTGAGGTAGGAACTTGTAAGGTCCAGAGCTGTGTTGAACGCTCCTGCTTAGTTGTCGACTCACCGTTTTGCAGCCCAATGAAAGACGTTTCCTACTTACAGCAGAGGCCACCCAGGCCTCAGCCTGACTGGTAAGGTAAGTAAAGAATAAGTCTACACAATCAGTTAAGCTCGGCCAATTTTCATTTCATTCATTTAAGAGTGTATGAAATCCTGTTGAAGATTCTGTGAGGATCCTTCTAAAGCTTTTCGTGAAAGTCATGTTCTTTGAGAATTTTGTCTAAGATATTGTTGAAAGACAATCTGTTTTTGTAATCCTGCCAAGGAGTCTGCGTGAATTACTCCTGGGAATTGGTAAAAATCGTTTTCAGGATTCTGTAAAATTTTTGACATTTGTAGGGTTCGATTCAGTAAAATTAATATTTTATTGAATTTATGTTTTTTTTTTCAATTTTTGTCCCTGTTTCATTTATTGAATGTTGAAGGAATTAATTGTAGAAAAGTTGTTGTTAATCCTCACCAGATTAATTTTATAAATCTCTTTTTTTAATAAACGATCTTCTCAAGCCAGATTTATGTGTATAGAAATTTGAACAGTTATTGAATCTTCAATCGATATTGCCAAAAAAATTAACTGCAAATATCCAGAAATTTTTCAAATTTGAAATTAGAACGATTCATAAATTCGAATATATGGAAGACGTCTCCTACTTACAGCAAAATGATTCGAAAAAGTAATTTAAAAAATTACCGAGCTAAAATATTAGCTTGATACTGAATTGTAAACTATTAGCTTCGGTATGTTCGAATTGTAAGTTGTCAATAGACCAAATATGAAGAAAATCTTTCGTGGGGCAGCTTTGGTTTCGGAATAAAAGTTGGATATATTTTTCAACAATATCTGTGAAAATGTTCTTCAAGAATGAAGAAACTGTTCGTCATCTCAGGATAACGTATTCTACAATATTCATAAGATATAGATATATAGATATATACATAAAGATAAAAAAAAACTTTTCTTTCCAGCAAACAGAACTTTACAACCTTTCAAAATTGATAGTATTTCGAATCTGCAGTTTTGATTCACGAGTCCATCCCGCTGAAGATGACCAATTTATGAGTACCTACATTTAATATTAGTCTTGTTCTAGATTACTCGTTTCAATGCCAACTTTTTATCCATAGTTGATAATGAGCATCAAAAATATACCAAGAACTAGGTATCATGCCATTAGGCCTTCAGATGTGCCAAGGTAGATGAATGTGTTCTGTGTTAATACTATAACATTCGACAAAAGTAGGCATTGAGTAAATGGAACACCAAGTGTGCATTTTATGGTAGTATGGGAAGAAACTGAAATTTCTTAAAATTACCATGAACTCAAAAGTGCTTATTCGAGGCTGAATCTTTGTACAGCTCATAACGTATATTTGATGAATAGTCAGAAAATATTTCTGATGAAAATTTCATTGCTACTTCACATTACAAGGCTCATGTATAATCTCAATGTGACTGTTATGTGGTTACAATTACCAATGTGACAAAACAACTTGGTATTTTATTCGAATTTTCTAGAACAAAACCACAGATTCTAGTAAGTTGATCGATACTATACATCATTTGATGACTCTCCACGGTATCAACTCGAAATTGTCAAAAATGTCGAATGTGACTAATATGCAGTTATGGGCGAACTTTACGAAACGGCACCGTTAATACATGAAATCGAGTGGATATTTTTTTCCAAAAAGTCTATACAAAAACAGATTATCACGTCATCACAACCGAACCCATCAAGCCAACATCTGCTGATGACGACGACGTTGGATTGCATCGCAAACAACGCCACAATGTCCCAGAGAGTACCCGATCGTGTCAATAAAAGCCACTTCCAGATGTTCCTCCTTTATCCGGCAACCAAAAGACTACTAAATAGCCTCTGTAATTTCCAAAGAACTCGAATCAAATGGCATCCCGGGACAATGAATAATCGATAAATCCCGCCAATTTCGTCCCAGAAAAACTAATAAAAACCCAGGAAAAGGGCAGCGATGTCAATTGCTTCGAGTTGACATTGTGTTCGATAATTATTGATGTCCATCCAGAATAATAAGTCACCACACCTCCGGGACTCCACCCGCACCATCGGATTTGTACGTGTCGAAACACGTCCATTTACCGACCGGAGGACGAAAAAAATACAATTTTCTCCGTTTTCTAAGCCGGACGTTTTTTGTTGCAACATCGAAGAAAAGAAACCTGGGCCTACTTTGTCCCATATATTTTTTCAACCTCTCCAGGCTTCCATCCCAGCAACCGTACTGAATGCAAGCGATTGTTTGTGCTGGACGGAAAATTCTTGAACAGCATGACAAATGTGTTTCGGTCGATTCTTCAAGATTCCGTGCTTGCAGAGCATGGAAGGCGCGCATGTTGACTTTCCGATAACCGAACACGTTTTATCGAGTCGCATCCTGTCGGCCAGGAGTGTTATCAGTATCAGGGCTTGTGCGCGCGATTGCGAAAAAAGGTACAACGCTTTTTCAGTGTTGACATTTCCCACGATCGTCTTATCTTGCGGTCGTGGCTTAATAGAATTGGGTTGTTTCCAAGGAAACTCAAAACGACTTTTGATGCTCGGTAACTTTTTTTAGGTCGCCATAGGAACAGGTTATATTTGAACTGGGTTCCCTATAATCCCATAAAAAGAGGCGATTACGTGATCAAAAAAATAGTTAATTACAGTTAACTCTCCCTTACTCGATATTCCGTATCTCGATATCGAGTTAGAGAACCATAGTAAAAGTTCGTTTTCATGGCTAACTCGATGGTCCCTTGAAACGCAGTTGCACTGCTTTTGTGTTCTGTAACTCGATACCTCCCTAACTCGATGGTCCCTTCAATATCGAGTAAGGGAGAGATGACTGTATATTCCAATTAAACGATCAAGTGTGTTGAGTCCTAAAACCGGAATCGAATTATCCCTTGAAAAATCTTCCACAATGAAAATGAATCCGGTGAAACCGGTTTTAAAATCCTAGAATCCCTCGACCACCATCGAGAACGGTTCGACGCGGGATAATTGACCGGTTTTTTTTTTCTATTATGTATCACACGTTCATAGACGGGGTCATCATAATTAGGGAGAGAGAAATTTAAAAATCTGGTCCCTTTTCGGTGTCCGAACTGACCAAGCTTCCCAGCATCAATCTCAACATAGAACGTGAGCAAGTGACTTTTTCCCCTGCCGTGTTTACTCCGCAAATGGGAAACTTTGTTCAAGTCACGCAGCATCACCCAGGAGGGTCGGTTTTGAAGGCAATTGTACTTGCGTTCATGGAAATCAAAACGTGCCACTTTGCAAGGGTTGTCGATTTTTCACTCTACCCAACACTTCCGCAAGTTGCTGTTCACACCAGATGTGAGAGACTTCCCGAAGAGAAGTTATTTACGGCAAGGATTATAGTTAGAGGGAAATTTGCATAGCCATATGTAAGGTTGTTCAAGATGCACTTTTCCCAAATGTGCAGATGCAGGTTTATTCGAATATGTACCTGACCGGACTACTTGATCTCTTCCGTCGGAAATACAGGTAAGAGTCTTTCCAAAATTTCCCATAGAATGCAGAGGTTGCTGAGATCATGAATATTCAAGCTTCATTTTCACAGCAAGTGCCAATTGCACTGTCTAAAGAGTAGGTACTATAGAATCGTGGGAACAATTTTCAAAAAAATTACCATTACCTGTTCAAAATCCCATTCCATATTTTATGACACTCATTAGCATTCGAAGAGAAATCGCTGCAAATGCATTTTTAAAAGCGGAAGCAGGTACCCCGAACCTGTTTTACTTCCCGTATCCCGTATGCACACAAAGACGTATGCACTGATAAGACCTCAGATAAGGAAAAACATGTCCATCTAGCTCTAGGAAAAGTCCTTTCGAAAAAAAAACCTGACTTTATTGCTAACGCACGGTCAGGTACGAGGGTAAGATCTTTTTCCTAAATCCTTGGGGGTCTAAGATTCTCGTGCACAGGAACTGCCATCATAAATCTTCATCGTCGGATAGGAGTCTCTGAAATTACCTGTTACAAACCATCGACTTAGGGATTTATGTTTTTTGGATTCGAAAGGTCCGGAAGAGCAGGGAGCAGGTACCTGTGCGTTTCGTGTGAGGCGGAGAACGGTTATCTCTAGAATGTAGTGTGGGTATTAGTAAGCTTTCCATCCCCGTAGATTGATCGATTACGAAACGAGGGTGTACCGAAAATACTGGTCCTCGAAATGCATGCACTAAAACCATCAAACGAAACTGCTTCAGTGCTATATTTGATTTTCGATCCCGGGTTTTTCGATCCAGTCTCGAACCCGTAAAAAATGATCCCTTCCATTGTCAGCGTTCCTCACCTCATCAACGGTTCCTTTCAAGCGTATCAAGCGAAGGGAAAATATTTTCGTCACTGTGCCAATGGAAGAAACGTCAAATTGCCTAAATTAACCTGCCTTTTTGTGTGAGGCACAACAAAGCAAAATCCTTATGCTTCTTCCCTAGAAGCTTCGACCGGTCTTTCAGGATTGTTAATTTGAAACCTCTAAGAAACCAAACACAAGCGGTAATGGTTCATTATAAGAAATCCAAACGAAACTGAAGACGTTCGAATTTAATCTGGCTTAGCAGGGCGGAAGTGATTACATTCATCCGATCTTTATTTGTTTATTGCTTGCCGAAATCGAAAAGATACGTATTAATTTCACATCGAACAGTTTTCAAAACGAAAGCCGAATGCATCCGACCCAAGGTCCGTTCTAAAAGGCGTGGTAAATGCACTCATTTTTGAGTTTCGAATCGATTTTCGGTATTTGCGTGACTTCCACATTCCGTTATCGTTGGGTAACACCTCCCGCAACGCCTTCAACCGATAGATTTGGCGGCGGTCCAGTTTGAAGTGACCCTCCATGTCGACACGGTTCCGTTTGATGTGGCAAGTGCAAAACCTTTCACCTGTCGTATTTCACATGTCCAACTGTCGTTCCGAGGAATAGATCCAAGAAAAGGCGCACACATTTCGCCAAAACCACCCAGAAGAAATTTAGGGATCCTAAGTCGAATGTCAGCTGGCGTGGAAAGCATTATTGCATGATTTGGGGTGTTGCAGAGCCACAGTTGCCGGTCATGATAAATGTTAAAAACTGCTTCAAGCGTTTGAAAACTTTTCGTAAAACAAGAAATTGATCAGACCAGTGTAAAATTTTAAGCACGAACATTCATAAGTATAAGTGAAATATCAAGGAAAAATAAGTTATGTATAATGCTTTGTGCTAACTTATGCTTAAAAGAACATTTTTAAATTTGATTTTTTCAACATTTTGTCCTAAGAGATAACAATTTACAATTCATATGGGATTTGCAGAATCTCATTTTCCAAAGTCTCTCGAATGTTTTGTCTCTTAGACCAAAGTCAGAATAACTAAACAAGAAAAATAAAAATCAAGAATACCATATAAGCATAAAAACTAGTTTTTAAAGGACAAAGTGCTATGACGCGCAATCTGATGAACGGCAGGAGCACTGATTTCTGTTAGAAATATACCGTTTTGACTCATATTCCGAACACTTAAGGCCGACAGTGACTTCAAATGCATCTAATTGGCATAAATTGGCTGATATTTGTGAAAATTCAAATTTCATCGCAAAGTCCAACTGTTAGCTGTTAGGTGTACCGATAATAATGTTGATTTAATTAGTTTTAGCATTGATTTTACGTAAAAGTATGGAACAACATTTTGATTCAAATGCCGAACACTGTGCTCATTCTGTCTCATATTCCGAACACCTTGATTCAAATTCCGAACAGCCCGAATAAATCGTATTCACATAAACAATTTCGCAAAAAAATTGATCTTAGCTTGTTCTATTGGTCTCAAACTAGAGAATCATCTCTACTCCTGCGTTAAAAATTATATTCGAGGCGTTTAAATTGAATTGCAAGTGGCTGCCATTTTCATGTTATTTGGTGACATATTTCAGCGAAACATTTCAACCAAATCACCATACAAAACCCGAGTGTTCGGAATATGAGTCTGTTCGGAATTTGAGACAAAACGGTACTCCTTGGTCCTTGCTAGTATCCAAGCAAACCACGAAACTCATATTTGCGCGTCAAAGCTCATTCTTCAAAGGTCTCATGTTGATTCGATGCCTTTCTTAATCTTGATGAAATCAACTAAAAATTAAGTCTTTTTTTCGTAACCTCCATCAGTTGTGCTGTAAATTTCCGATCGGACGTCAAGAGATGTATCGCAAGACTAAAATTACCTTTGGATCCTCAAGTGCTACGTCATTTAACACATTGTACTAAATTATGGCCACACATCCCTTGATATTGTTCTGCGAAAATGCCTCTAGTTTTGAAAACGATTAAAACTAACAAAAAAATTGCATTCAAATATTTGAAGGTGTTCGTGGAGAACCTTCCCCGCGTGGGCAGATACAGGTTCAGTCCAATTGGGTACCTGACCAAACAACTTGATCTTCTCTTTTGGGACGACAAGTAAGAATCCATTCAACATATCCCTTCGAAAGGTTGCTGTGGTTATGAATATTCTAACTTTATTATCACAGCCGGTGTCAATTGCACACTGGTAACATGGCCTTGCAGAATCGTGGGAAAGGCTTTCAACGAACTTACAATACCTGTTCAAACGCCCCTTCCGTGCTTTATGGTTCTAATTAGCATTTGAAGCAGAAAATCCTATTGTGGAGTGCATTATTCTAAGATCGCAAGCAGGTAGTGCGATCCTATTCTGCATTCTGTTCCACGCTATATAAATTATCTTATTGTAAAAGTATAATGTACATCGGATTTTTTTCTCATCTAACCTCAGTATTTTAGCTATAGATTCCAAATCAAATGGTTTTAAAGCATTCTGCTGATTTTTCCATACATTTTGTATGGATACGCAACATCACAAAATATAATTTGCATTTGTTTTAATATGCGAAACAGTTTAAAAGTAGGAAAAATCATATATCATAAATAGAATGTGTGGTGCCTGGCGCACTGTAAATGGTTCTACCTTAAATAAAGATACGTTGATATGTTGAAGTGTTAATCTTTGGGTTGATGACTTGGGATTGAAGAGAGTAAACAAAGCTGGCATTTACGACGTGCGGAATACAACAATCATATTATTCGAATATTAGTGGTATATTGGGGAATATAAATAATTCGGAGGTCAAGTCTCCACAGTGGCGACGAGGATCGGTATGGATGGAAACGGTAAGAAGGGTGGATAATTGTTATTTATTTACAGTTGAAGCATCTGGAAGATTGGGCCGAGAAATTTGAAGAGGTTATGGAAACGGCAATTGATAGCAGTCCATTGAAATGAGTAAATAATTGGAATGGCGTATTAAAATCATGAATAACCGATTCAGTTATGGTCCCGGAGACCGTTTTCATAAAAAAGTGGCCGGTGTACTACACGGCATTGCTCCCGGAGAGCGTATGTAAGAAAAGTGGATGATGCATTGCATAGTACTGCTCCCGGAGAGCGTTCCATAAGTTTTAGTGAATAGTGCGTTGCACAGTATAGCTCCATGGGAGCGCGAAAAATGAACGGCTGGTGCATTGCACAGCAAGGCTCCCGGAGAGCGTTTCATATAAACAACCGAAAGTGGTACAGGGTACAGTGTTGCTCCTAGAGAACGGTTCAGAAAATGTTGAATTATAAAACAATTCTAAATCGTGTACATAGGGTACAGAACCACTTGGGCACTTTTATGATTCACTTTGGCATGGGATGTTTTTTTTTTCTCGACTGAATTGTCTGAAACTTTGCAATAAGAAGCGTTTCAGTACGACTTGTATCGTAGCCAAATATTAACTCTGTAGCTTTAAAAAAAAGTAAATCAAAAGTGCCAAGAATAAGATCCGACACCTTACTGTTGTAGTAATCACAGAACTATTGCATTGCAGGACATCAAATCGACAGAATCGACGAAATCGAGATTGTTTGAGGAGCGCCTCGAAGCATTACAGGTAAACAAATGAACAGATGAAACTAAATTGAATCTAATCCATTTTACGTTTTTAGCAAGTTAATCGAAATGGATAAGTGGGACCTGGCCCCTTTCAGTTATAAACTGATGCCTCAAAACGAAATTCGAGATGAATGGCAACGATACAAGCGGAATTTCGAATACCTAGCATTGGAAAATGGAATGACGAATAAAACACGTCTTAAGAACATATTCCTTGCCCGTGCAGGCCCCGACGTCCAAGATGTGTTCAAAACACTTCCTGGTGCTGATGTGGAAGAGCGGATGGGCATTGATCCGTTCAAGATCATGCTGGACAAATTGGACGAATATTTTGCTCCGAAACAACACGAAGCATACCAGCGATTTTTGTTCTGGTCGATGACCCGCAATGATAAAGATGAGCCGTTGGATAAGTTCATTTTGCGAGCCACAGATGCCGCAGGCAAGTGCAATTTCGGACAGAGTAAGAAAGAAGCGCAAGAAATAAGCGTTATTGATAAGATCATTCAGTTGGCACCTCCTGATCTACGGGAGAAACTTTTGCAAAGGGAAAATCTGGTTTTGGACGAGGTTATCAAATTAGTTAACTCCCATGAAGCCATCAAGTTCCAAGCAAATCAAATGACGTCTTCGAATGCTTGCCAACCCTCTACGTCAAATGGAGTCAACAAAATCCAGAATACCACAAAAAGCGTATTTCAAGGAGTTCCTGATGGATGTTCGCGCTGCGGCCGAAAAGGACACTATGGAAATGACAAGGTGTGCCGGGCAAGAACAAAGACATGTGACCGTTGTGGAAGACTAGGACATTTTGCTATTCGGTGCCAACCCTCCAAACCGATTCAGAAGAACAAGCAAGAAGGAAAGGATGATCTTTATCGGAAACGTTTCCGTTTCCAACCACAGCAGATCAGAGCGATTGAAGATGATGTAGATGAGAAAGGTATTACTTCAAGTTTTATTTTTGCTGTTGGTGAAGCAGATGAGTATTTGTGGATTGCTATTGGTGGGGTACTTGTTCAGATCTTGATCGATTCAGGAAGTCAGAAAAACATTCTCGACGATGTGACCTGGGAAAAAATGAAGGCTCAAAGAGTGAATGTTAAGAACTTACGGTCAAACTCTGACCAAACTTTCAAAGCATATGGGAGGAGTGCAAAGCCTCTAGTGGTTCGACACGTGTTTGAAAGTACCATTGAAATTCTCGGAGGAAACCAGCGTATTTGTAAAGATGCAACCTTTTACGTCAGTGATTCCCAAAGTGGGCGATTTCGCCCCCCTGGGGGCGATTTTCAGGCTCAAGGGGGCGAAAATTTGTAAAACAGAATTTGGGGGGCGAAAAATCCAGAAAGGGGGCGAAAAAGATAACACGGGAGCATTTGAAAACAATTACTTTTAACCTTTGAAGGGCACAATCAATTCCAAACTTACCTAATTCCAGGACTAGTTTGCATTAGATCATCTCTTATTATGGCTATTTTAAAGTTATTATAGACAACATTTGATGATTGTCTGACACAAAATATTAGTATTATGCATTCGGCTTTTTAATATTATGTGAGTTTTAAGAATGGTCCGTATTTGAGATTTTCACTAGGTCGGTCGGAGTGATAAGTCACAGATAACAATTTAAACACACAACATAATTTGGATGTACAAAACATGTATCTGAGAATTATTAGAAATGTTTGAAACTTAGGCTTATCATTTCTTACGGTACAAATCATATAAGAAACAAATTTAGAAAAATTGAGCAGAAAAAACAACGGACAACAACGATGAAACCGTTTGATGATGAAGACGAAAAACACTCTATTTATTTACAGATTTGAAGAAATATTTGTTTTGTAGTGCATCCCCCCAACTTCGTCACAAGTTGGCGCCTACATTGTAATACAGTCAACTCTCCATAACTCGATATTGAAGGGACCATCGAGTTAGGGAGGTATCGAGTTATAGAACACAAAACCAGTGCAAATGCGATCCAAGGGACCATCGAGTTAGCCATGAAAAACAACTTTTACAATGTTTCTCTAACTCGATATCGAGATATGGAATATCGAGTAAGGGAGAGTTAACTGTAGTTGAAACTGATCTGAACTTGTATCAAAAACTGATTCATCAGCCTGTAATGCACGCAAGAAATAGTTCAAATTGGTATTATAAACAACATTCCAGTAAACCATTCTTAATCATTTTGGGTTATCGATATTCAAGAAAATATTTTTAAACGTACAAAATAGTTATTCTATTATGATTATACGGATAAGCGATTCGAATACATTTTTGGCGTACAGCGCTTACAAATAAAATGTTTGAATCACATATCAGGGGGGCGATTCTAGATTAATATTGGCCTCAAGGGGGCGAAAGCTAAAAAAGTTTGGGAAGCACTGTTTTACGTGATAGAAGGAGGATCGCAACCACTCCTGGGGAAAGTAACAGCTTTGGAACTAGGCGTTTTGTCATTGGGTTTGCCTAGTACCCAATCTGATGAAGTTTACCGTTTGCATACTGAACGGAAAAGACCTTTTCCTAAAATGAAAGGTATAAAACTGAATATTCCAATTGATACCACTGTCACACCTGTAATACAACACGCTCGACGTCCACCTCTAGCTCTGATGGACAAAATTGAGGAGAAGTTGGATTATTTATTAGCGTCAGATATAATTGAACCAGTCTACGATTTTAGTCAGTGGACCTCTCTTTGGTTACAATTATTAAGGAAAACGGTGACCTGCGACTTTGTGTGGACATGCGGCGAGCGAATTTGGCTATTAAACGAGAAGCACATTTGATGCCGACTTTCGAGGATTTCCTTCCTCGACTGACAAATGCTAAAATTTTCAGTAGACTGGACATCAAAGATGCATTTCATCAAGTCGAATTAATCGAACCTTCTCGTTACATCACGACTTTCATAACGCACAGAGGAATGTATCGTTAGACTGATGTTTGGCATTTCGTGTGCTCCAGAAATGTTCCAGAAGGTCCTGGAGCAAATCCTCTCAGATTGTGAAAACGTTATTAGTTTTATCGATGACGTATTGGTTTTCGGTAATACTCCAGAAGAGCATGATCGAGCTTTACAGAAGGTGTTGGACACTCTCAAAAGCAAAAACATTCTACTAAATCATGCCAAGTGTGTTTTCCGCGTCACCGAACTAGATTTTCTAGGACACCATCTATCAGGAAAAGGAGTGAGACCTACTGAAGAAAAAATAGCTGCTTTAAAATCTTTTCGGGCGCCTCAAACGGCAGAAGAATTGAGGAGTTTTCTGGGGCTCGTTACGTACGTTGGTAAATTTCTTCCGGATTTAGCAACTGTATGTGCATCTTTACGAGAGCTGACCCACAAAGGAACGACGTTCAAGTGGCTGCCATATCATGAGAAGGCGTTCCAAAAGCTAAAAGAAATGATTGCAGATATAAAAATGTTAAGATTTTTCGACAATTCACTACGTACCAGAGTGATTGCAGATGCATCGCCGGTAGGATTAGCTGCTGTACTGGTACAGTTTAGTGATACTTCAAACGTAGGTAGGAAATTTGAACTAGAGACGGACCATAAGCCTCTCGAAGCCATATTTTCAACAACCTCTAGACCGTGTGCTCGTATTGAACGGTGGGTCCTCCGTTTACAATCCTTCAACTTTGAAGTGCGATATCGGAAAGGTGTCAATAATATAGCTGATCCTTTCTCTCGTCTAGCAACGTTAAGTTCGGAAGATGCATTTGATGGAGATAATCAATTTTTAGTATTAGCTATTTCGGAATCAGCAGCAATTGATACAGTGGAACTAGAAAATGCATCGTTAGAAGATGAAGAGCTTTCTATAGTTAAAAGTTGTTTGCAACGTGGAACATGGGACAGTGACAAAGTCAAATCATACGAAATGATTCAGAGCGAGCTTGGAGTTGTAGGAGATATGTTAGTTAGAGGAAATAAACTAGTTGTTCCTAAAGTTTTGAGAAAAAGAATGCTAATATTAGCTCATGAGGGCCATCCCGGTGAAACTGTTATTAAACGTCGGCTTCGAGATCGCGTTTGGTGGCCAGGTATGGACCGAGAGGTTACGGCACACGTTTCAGCATGTCAAGGTTGTCGTCTAGTATCTCTTCCCAACAAGCATGAGCCAATGCATCGTAGAGAACTTCCGGTGAGACCTTGGCTTGATGTTGCTCTGGATTTTCTTGGACCTTTACCTTCGGGGGAATACCTGTTAGTTATAATTGACTACTATATTCGATATAAGGAGGTCGAGATAATGAAACACATAACCGCTGAAGAAACAATTGCTCGTCTACGTAAATTTTTTACGAGATTGGGTTTGCCAGTGACAATTACTTTGGACAATGCCAGACAATTTGTGAGTGTATCATTTGAGGACTATTGCAAACAGAACGGAATCATGCTGAACTATTCCACTTCTTATTGGCCCCAAGAAAATGGTCTTGTGGAACGTCAAAATCGCTTGTTATTGAAGCGTCTTCAAATAAGCCACTCAATGGGTCGTGATTGGAAATCAGATCTACAAGACTATCTTCTAATGTACTACACGTCTCCTCATTCCATAACCGGGAAAACCCCCACGGAGCTTTGCTATGGGCGAACCATTCGATCTAAAATTCCTTCCTTAATAGATTTTGAAACTGTGCCATCTAGAGCTGAGATAACAGATAGAGATAAAATCTTGAAAGAAAGGAGTAAGGAGAATGAAAATGCAAAACGACAAGCCAAGCTATCCGATCTTGAAGTTGGCGATACCGTGTTAATGAAAAATTTAACTCCTGGAAATAAGCTTATGCCGAACTTCAACCCAAGTGAGTGTGTGGTTGTGAACAAAGAAGGATCGAGAGTAACTGTGAGGAATAAGGAATCGAGTAAAGTTTATCAACGTAATGCAGCACATCTAAAGAAAGTTCCCAGTTGTACATCTGTCGAAGAAGAGGTCGAAGACCCTCCTTCGTGAGTCGATGCTGAACAGACACCCACCATACAATCTGAAACAAGAAACCAAATGTTATCTTATAATTTTTCTAGAGTACGACGTCAAACCAAACAACCCTCTTATTTGAAGGATTTTGTTATCCACGAAGTGTCTTCAGAGTGAATTATAATTCTATGAGAAAAAAGGAGATGTGGTGCCTGGCGCACTGTAAATGGTTCTACCTTAAATAAAGATACGTTGATATGTTGAAGTGTTAATCTTTGGGTTGATGACTTGGGATTGAAGAGAGTAAACAAAGCTGGCATTTACGACGTGCGGAATACAACAATCATATTATTCGAATATTAGTGGAATATTGGGGAATATAAATAATTCGGAGATCAAGTCTCCACAGAATGTTTAAATTTCCGAATATGAAATTGTATAGCCCAACTTATCAGCAATAGCAAATTCTTCATTTCAATGTGCTAGGGGTTTTGTCCTATTGTACCCTTTGATATTTCGTGAATAGGGTTACCATATATGCTCTTACCGGAAAGAGTACATTTTTTCGAATTCTATGAAAGAGTACTAAAGAGCACACTTAGCCTAATAGTTTAAAATTTTGAAATTGCTCTTTTTAGTAACGTGTTTATCTGAATTTCCTAGTTTTGATCATTTTTATATTATTTTATAATCTCAAGTAGTTGCTCTTATTAACTTTAATGACATTGATTCTAAGTGAGTAGATTTGTTCAGTCGTTTTTTATATTGTTTTGTATATCATAAAGAAAGCCGTTCGAATTTTGGCAATGGTCTAATCCACCGGTGTACTAAATTCACTCGGTCTGAAAATTGTGACACTTGAGCGGGCACGCTTCTGTATGCTCCCCACGTGTTTCGGACCCGCTCAAGTGTCAAAATTCTTGAACCGAGTGAATTTAGTACGCCGGTGGATTAGACCATACTTTAGTCTATCAATTATTTTTTTAGTACTTAGCAAGAATGTTCTATACCAAATGTAGAACAATATTGATTTGTACAGGAAACTAGAACTGAGAAGACCGCTTTTTCAAACGCTGGATCTGAAAAGAATTTCGAGTATTATCATTAAATTAAGTTTTTCTAAGGAATTGTTGAAGCAATATAGAAGACGCAAGCTTGATTAGTTTAATAGTTTATTTTCCTCTTTTAGGCACTATATTTAAAAGTTAAATCCTTCTATTCCCAGAGCTGCGTTCACTATTGGAACATTGGAAAACGACGTTCTAATAAAAGTGGCTGAGCAGAAGTTGTTCCCAATAGTTCAAAACTAAATCAATAATCAATAATGAACTGTAAACTAAAAATCAATTGTTAGCTAATTATTTAACAAAAGTTTTACCGTTAAGTCACTTATATTTATAGTTAGTGAGATATATGAGCTTATGAATACTTGCTGATCATTATTGAGCTAATCGTACCAATTCAAATCAGCTATAATTTAACGAAAATCGTTGGATCCCTGTTTTTATGGAAAATATCTGGTTTCTTCAAAATATTTTTTGGTTTGTTTACCAATCGTCAGTAATAACTAGAAAAGAGTACAATTGAACCCATTTAGCAAAAAGAATAGTACACAAATTTTTAAGACGAAAAAGAGTACATGTACTCTAAAAAGAGTACGTCTGGTAACCCTATTCGTGAAATCTTGAGCAATTGCATTTTATATAGTTAGAAAAACAGGTCAAACGGACTATTTTTAACTGCTGCTTACAAATTCTCAGATCCTTGAACAGCACCAAGATTTATTACGAGCTCGGAGATTTATTATTATTGCAGATCCCTAAAATCAGACGTCGAAAACGCTGGCATTACTGTCATATGATACAATATTTGCATCAGTGGCGCGGGAAGTGGGTAGGACAGGTAGGACATGTACTACGTACAAAGTCACCTGGGTACAGTCAAAGGATTGTCCTACCCACGATAAACGAAAAAAAAGAGGTCAGATGAAAGCATGAAAAATAAATTAAATAATTTAGTATTTTTGCAATATGAAACATTTTCATGAAGCATCTTCAGTTTCTCCTTAAAACATAAGCTTTGCCAGGTCACTTTGGTGCAAAGATAAAAAATCTACACAAATTCACAGAATTTTTGCTGTTCCATTTGTTATCTGTAAATAGGAGAGAAAACTAGAACAACCTCACTGGCAAGCAGTTTTCTCTATTTTTGTCAAATTTGTTTAATAAAATTGATCTTAAAAGGGTATATATATATAATGATAAAGAGATTTTTCTACCAATTCTTCCAGCGATTTTTTAAAAGATGTTTAGCAGATTTTCTCCAGAATTTACTCCAAGAAATCCTTGAGCACTCCAAACCTACTACCTCCTGTGATTTCCTCAGGTATTTCTTTGATTTTTTTTTTCAAATCAAATCAATTTAATCCTTCAGATAAATTCTCCAGTTTTTACTCTAGGTGATTTTCCAAAAAATCCTACAGAATTTCTTTAGAGGAAATCCACATAGGTTTATTCCAGAGTGTTTGAAAAATACAGCCTAATGTTTTTTTTTTTGATGAAACCCTGCAAGAGTTCCTCCTAATTGTAATATGAATTTCTTCAATTTTCAAAATTTCTTGATGAGTTATTCGAACAAATCTATTTTTTACAATCTTAGAAAGTTTATTTAAGTTTTCACACCAGTTTATACTACAACCTTTTTTTTCTAATAATCCCTCCGATGATTCATATACAAATTTCTATAGATATTCTGTTTAATGCTTTATGATAAATTTCTTTAGAAAATCTTGCGGAATACTATCGTGAGATATATTTTTAAATTATCTTAGCAAGTTATAGATAATTTTATAGGAAATCTTCTAAAACTCCCTCAAAAGTCCAGGAGTTATTTAGGAGATTCTTGTTCATTAAGGGTGACTTCCAAACTAACACAGGTTTCATCAGAAGTTACTCTGGAGACATTTCTGGATGAATTCCTAAAAAATCAACGCTTATTTGAGAAAATCTCAAAGAATCACTGGAAGAATTTCTGTAGAACAAGATTTCTAAGAAGGAATTGAAATCTTATATGAATCCTAAAATACAATTTGAAAGAAAATTCTTGAAAATTTCTGAAGTAGTTATTGATTGAATTTTAGAAGAAGTTTTGACCGGAAACCTTAGAGGATGTCCCAGGGAAATTGATGGATGACAAATTGTATCTCAAAGAATATTTGGAGAATTTAGGAAATATTTGGAATTCAGATGATTTCTGACATAATCTTTGGATAAATTCCATTTCTGTGGCTCTCATTGAAAGAATCCAGCATTAATTATTGAGGTATCCTATTCTTGGAGAAATTCAGGAGTCATATCTTAACATTTGGACAAATAGGGTAGAAGCACCAGTTTTCGCCATACGCCAGTTTTAGCCATAGTGGAATATACACAGTTTTAGAGAGCCAATCAGCATGAAGCCTTTTGTGTTCAGTAGATCACATTCAAATGATAGTGCTACACTCATTTACTCATCCGAATTGATCCTATAACGTTTTTTTGACTCTTTTTTTTCTGGCAAGAGGTGTCTAATTTCCTATTTTAATCAGTAACAAAAACCTAGTTACTATTTTGATTTTTTTTCCGGCAATTTTTCATATTATACAAATTATGTGGGAGTCAAAAAAACAGTCTACTAAGAATCATGTAATTTTTCTGTTGAGCAGAAACATCATCTGAAAATATCTCAAGAATGCTTTGAAACAGTAGAATATCATCAACTCAAAACCCACCCAAATGTCACTTACACTCCTTTGCGTTTGAGCCCCTTAAATATGGTAACTTTCAATTTCCAGTACAGGATTACAATTTTTCTCACAACATATTTGTCAACGTTTGTCCTACCCATAGTTTCAAACGTGGACGCGCCTATGCATCACTTTTCTTCCTATGAAAGCTAGATTTTACATAGTACCTCCACGCTCAAAGAAGCGTTCTGGAAAACGTGAACTGTCAAAAATACACCGTGAACTACCATGAACGTTCTCGTATACATGATCTAGTTCACGGTGTATTTTTGCTTGTTGACGAGTTCACGCCTGCTGTTCACGGATTTTTTTCTGTGTCTCCATATTTCTTCTAAGCATCAACATTAAACGTCAGATAGAATGGTTTTCCATAACGCTATGAATAAGCAAAAAGGAAATGAAGAATGATGCTCCTCTATGTATGAATGGTGTGAATTATAATAAAGTTTTAAATCCATCTGGAAGAAATTTGGCTATGCACATTTCAATTATATTTTACCTGAAGATTACCCAAAGATTAGAGTAGCACTAAAAATGCTTACACGCTTCATAACAGCACTTCCATCGCATAGAAACACTATTACTACATCACTAATGCTTATAAGCTTGAGGTAAAAAGATATTTAATAAGCACTACAGGGTGTCCGCAAATTATCCGAACAGCAAAATATTGGAAAGATGATCTCGCATTGAAAACAATGAAAAATCAATTTCCATGCTCCTTTTATAATACATCTATATGTTAACCAAGGATGGAAATCTAGTGATCATGATAAAACAAATGATGCATCATGGTTGTTCTTTATCATGCGATCATAGCAACAACAATAAACCCTTAGTCGTCAAGCCATCATAACAAACTTCGCTCCGCGAAAAATTAATCGCTCGTCATGTGTGCTAACGATCAATTGTTCGCAAACCGAATTCATAAATTTTGGAAGATTTTCACGCTTTCACTCTACGATATGACCTCTACCATACCATTTTTGATCCTAAAGTCAATCGTGCATGGAATGTGAGAAAGTTTTTCCGTGAATTTAAAATTGATTCGCATTAATCGCAACTTGTTACAATATCCGACAAACCCTTTGTCCTACGACAAACAGTTTATCGGATGCTCGATATATCTATGACTAGCGCGCGTGGTGAAATCATGTTGCTGCAAGAGCAATGGCCCTCTTGGACCGTTCAAATACCGTGTTGTTTGTCGTTAGAGCTGATTTTTTCCCATCCTTGATGTTAACACAAAATACAACGTCAAAAAAAATTCGAAATGCCAAATCGAAATGATTGCTTGTTACTGAGATAGGCAAATTCAATTTTTTCGGAGACGTTTTTCCTGAGGGCCGCTAGTCATGCTGGAGATATGTTATCCCTAAAACCTAAAAGAGATGAATCTAAATGTCCTTTTATTATTTGAAGTAATCTACAAGTTAGTGGCTTCAAGTTAGACTGGAAATAGAAAATTGTACGGTTCAAATCCAGTGAGTTCTATGGACATTTCTCTTCCGTCATAAAACTCGGAAAACAACTCCCATTAAGACACCTCAATACATTTGGGTTGGTTTAGCAATTATTTGAAATTGTAAATGTGTCAAACTTACTTCTTAAGAATATAATAAGCCAATGTTTAAAACCATGCTAGAATATTGAATTTCTTATGCTTGATTGTATAGAGCCATGTCTTCAAAGTTTGGACGGATAATTTGCGGACACCCTGTATATTGGTTCTACATCTGCATATAGGGCATGTGTCAATGCTTTCCAGAGTTTTGACAGATATACCAAGTGTTCTGTGTTTTCTTGTATTGGTAAGAGGAAGCAAAACATAAATCTCCTCACTACTACAATAGCAGATTTTATGACGAGAGAAAATGATGTTTTTTTTTTCTCCCAAACAATATTTGTCTTCTGTGGCCGAAGGAGCAAAGAAGCAGTACTTCAATGACGATTATTTCCCTTTAAAAACTGGCTCACAGTAGACCGGATATACCCCTGCATCTCAAACAGTTCATGCGAGATGGTATAGGGGTGAGCTAATTTTATGGCAGAGAGGCTTGCTTTTGGTTAGCAGACTGATATACAAGTCGTCGCGCTGTTGTATTTTGTACAACAGTGGTGAAAAAACATCGCTTATCGTACACAGCATCAGGCGAAAAAATTAAATAATCCAAAGCAATTAGATTTTCATTAAAAAAAACATGTTTTTGTGTAGTTATTGTTGAATAACAAGTCAAAACCACTCTTTAGACAAATGTGTTGTATGAACAGTTTAAAAACGACTAAACTTGCTTCAACAACATGTTAAAACATTTGGAATCGGTTGAGTATGTATGAAGTTATGGTAAAACAATTATTTTTTTAGTAAAATGAGGATAAATTTGGAAAAAAAATATTTATTTTATCTAAGACTAGTTTCGATTTCAGACAAATTTGATGTTTTACAAAGTTGTCATAAATTTAATTTTGCAAATAAGGGTGCTGCAAGCTTCAAAACTGGTTAGAAAATAACGAAGTTATGGTGACTTCATTGGCGGCCATTTTTATAACTTGAAAATTCACCTTCAATACGCTTCAATATTTTTAGTTCAAAATTTGAGGTTTCTCTTTTAATGTTTTGAATTCATAAGAGCACAAGAATTTCCGATTTTGAGATTTTTTGAAAAAAATAAGCCGCAACCTTATGTGTTGGCGTGTTAATATTTTTTGTTATAAAAGCGTATTTTCGTTTCTAAACTTTTATTTTGAATTAATGTTTGTAGTTATTGAAGTTACTTTTTATTCACTTGTTGGTCACTTTTTTGGTAATTTTAGTCACTGATGTCACTTTTGTTTTGCTGGCTAATCGCTACCAACCCTGCATTTTAATTTATTGTTATACAATAAGTTGTCTTGAGAGCAGAGCATTGGCCTCAATTACCATACCATTCGTAGATGCTGCTCCCTAGTTGACCTCATCCATCGAAATTCAACACCAGTCTAGTACAAGTGCTAGGCAAAATGATTCAAATAAGCAAAATAAACATCCTGAAATCAGAAATTATTAGGGAATTTTGGGCTCCATCAGCGAAATTCCTTTGAATCAAAATACGTGGTAGACTATGTCCTATTTGTGGCACTATGGTAGGTCCTTTGGCATAATGTGGTTTGGCATGAAGTCAATTCGGATCATGGTCATTTGGCATAGAGTCATTTGACATAACTTTTGTTTGACATAATGATCGTTTGGTATAACGAGTTTCGAACTAAGGATTTCTCAAGATGACTTTTGTTATTACTTTTGTACTGAATCTCATCGACGACATCGGGCATACTTTGGAATCATTTGGAGAAAAAAATGACACTTTGTTCAACAATCCCATGGTCTTGAATAAGCTAAGGCATATTATGACTCATAGATTACCGACAGTGAGAAATATATTGCCAATATTATTTTATTAAACTGCGGAACACTTTTTGTTTCAAGCATCAATATACCGCTATTAACTTAAGCAAGGGTTGCTGAATCCAGTGTTGTTTTCAAAAATATCAGCACGTCTAATTTCTTGAAATATTGGCTGTTGAAAATGCAAAATTTGTTTATTTCAGCTGACTTACATGCAAGTTTGCCAGCTTGTGTGGCAATTTTATTGCTTAATTTGCTACATAAGTCAAACTCCATGTGTATAACAATACTTATCATCAAAGTCCATCATACTTTCGACGCTCAAAAGTTATTTTTTGGTAGTTTAGAAAAATATTGTATTTTGCCATGAAAGAGAAACGAAGAATTTGGTATGGAGAATCTGATAAACAGTTACACCCGATTCTGTTTTTGCACGGTTTTTTTTTACACGGCCGTGCAAAAAAAGTTTCCATACATTTTTTTCCGCCAAAACCTTATTTTTTCATGAAACGTCGAGAAATGGTGTTACTTTTTTTGCACGGTTTTTGAAATTTTGAACTGAAAACTTTTTTTCTACTCCGATTATTCTAAACACAATTTTTACGTCCTTTCGTTTTATTATGATGAAATCCTTTTTGGCGTTCGATCTTCTGGCGTTTTATCATTATGCCAAACGACTTTATACCAAATGACTTCATGCCAAATCACCATATTCAGAAACAACGAACGTACAATGTCGATCTTCTTATATCTAACTTATTGCTAGTGCACAAAGCTTAAATATAAATTTCATAGTCGTCTGATGCTTCTTTCGTGAGAGTTTTGCTACATCATTGAATTTGAGTACCGAATTTCACTTTAATTGTTCAGTGTTTTTTTTTCACGATAACACATGCTAAGACTAGAAAGCAGTACTTGAGCACAAGCTTATAAAAGCCAGCTCATTTCTCAGTTCTAGTTAAGTGTCGTTTCATGAGCATATGAAAACATGGTTTGTTTACAACATTTAAAAATTTAACTCAAAAAAGTTAGTTTTGGCCATTTTACAAACACAATCAAATTTGGAGGAAAATGGATATACAGTCGAAGCTTGTTATAACGACATCGCAAGGGACCGTCGTAATAGAGAAAAGTCGTTATAGAGAATCAAAATATTTTTTCAAGAGATCGAAAAATGCTATCGTTATAACGAGCTTCTACTGCAATTGAAAAAGGTACAGAACCTGCCTCATTTCCCCAAGATATAATCTGGAAAATACAAAACATTTTTCAGACAAACATTCGGGGTACACCACTGATAATAAATCTTTTCAAATTCTAAGATTGTTTTTTCTTTATGTTGAAATTCATATTAAAAGGGAAACGTCAAAGACTTTGAATGAACTTGCTCTGTATAAGTACGTTATGTACAGAAATAGTAAAAAGTTCGGAAAATGCGAGCTATTTCCACACAAAATTGACAAGATTAGCTCACACCAATAAATCTAAAGCGGTTATGAACTCATTCTTAAGCGAAATTTTGACATGTTATAACTTCAGATTACTACTGTAATTGAAAACTAGGTTTCTGAATATCTGCAAGTTCTTCCTTCGCATCAATAAAAGTCCTGAAAAACATTAGCATATAGTAGAGTTTCCATCCATCAGGATTTCCCGTTTCCCGGGATTTTAGTTCTGACATCCCGAGAATTCCGGGATTCCCGAAATGAACGTAGAATTACCTAAAACCACTAAATTTTAATGAAAAACAACGACATTTTTCCGCACTATCAAGCCTTATTTGATAAAATAGAAAAGCGTCTCGTTAATAAAGAAAATTCATTCATTCATTCAAAATAGAAAAGCATCATGAAAAAGAGTATAAACGAGTAATTATTTTCATGAAAAGACCAGTCCAGCTAGTGAGGAACACATATTTTTTGTCTTGTTGCAAAATTTCAATGCTTTTCTCTTCAACATTAGCCGGTTTTCTAATTCTAGGCTGAGAAAGCAAATTTGAAAATACACCTCAACTTTAGTCAATAACTTTTAAATGTCAACTTTTTCCATGATCTTCTACAATACCTTCAATGATCTTTAATCATTTCTTTAGAACCGTTTTGATGGCTTTTCAAATGTTTGAAGCAAAATGCTTAAAAATTGTGACTTAATTTTAACCATACTTCCATTCATAGGCGATATAGATAACTTGAAAAATCCTTAGCAAAAATTAGTCACTCTAAATTTTGATTGTTATTAAGTTACTTCATCAGAAGAAAAAAGTCATACATGAAATGTAATATGTTATAATTAACATATTATCTTGAAAGTTACATTCTTCTTCTTCTTCTTGGCATTAACGTCCCCACTGGGACAGAGCCTGCTTCTCAGCTTAGTGTTCTAATGAGCACTTCCACAGTTATTAACTGAGAGCTTTCTATGCCAACATTGCCATTTTCGCATTCGTATATCGTTTGGCAGGTACGATTATACTCTATGCCCAGGGAAGTCAAGGAAATTTCCATTACGAGAAGATCCTGGACTGACCGGAAATTAAACCCAGACACCTTCAGCATGGCTTTGCTTTGTAGCCGTGGACTCTAACCACTCGGCTAGAGAAGGCCCCTTAAAGTTACATTATCTTTTTCTTTATTGAAAAAACATTGTATTGTTCAATTGATACCTTTATTTTAATACTTAGTTTTATTAATAATCTAAGCTAAAATTTTTGTCCCGAATCCCGGGACGACCAAAACGGCCGAGAAATGGGCACTCTACATATTAGCATTAAAGGTACAAGTTACAAAACCAATACTATTCGAAAATTAAGTGGAATCCCGTCATAGACCATTTTCTATAGATTCCACTCTGATGGTTAGCGACTCTTCCATATTATTTGAGAACCATATCTATTTTCTTAATTGAATAAAAAACTTTTTTTGCTTTATGTTGTTTTCATTGATATTTATTTCATCGTCTTTTTTCGGTGAATACTCTATATTGTTTACAGATGTGAACATTGATCTTTTTTTCATTTTTTAACATAAAAGTTCATTTATAAAACCCTTTTTGGGTTTGTAATTAAACGCATTTCCAATATAATCTTCCAAAACACTATGTATGGGGAAGTTAATTGGAAGCGTTAAACCAATTAATAAAATACCGGTAAAAATTGATTATTATATTTTTTCGTGGACTTTTAAGAACTATCTATGCGGATTATTGTTTAGTCATTTAAATTATTCGCTAATCATTGGATTGAAGTTTTTCTTGAACCCGGAATTATTTTGTCAAACCTGAAAAGATTAGGGAATTTCATTTTTGTAAACGAGCAGACACCCTGTAGATGCCCTCACTACTCTGTAATAGATTCCAAGTGGCCTCAATATAGAACACAACCACATCAATATGGGTATCTAACTTCAAGTTTTTGAAAGCGATACTTTCGCAAGCATTTCAGAACCATAGGATGCCATGACATTCTATAGAAGGTTCCAGGTACCCTAGAGGAAGTGTTCAATATGAAACATGTCCGGACCCATATTGATATAGGTATCAAACTTCAAGATTTTTAGAGATGGTTTCTTTCGACAGCATTTTAAGGCATGTTAAGTTCGCTCTTTAGTAGGTTCCAAGTGTCCCTGGGGAATTGACCAATTTGAACAAAACCAGAACCATATCAATTCTGAATGCTATTCAATAGTCACCGGCTGGCATGACCATTCTAAGTTTAAAAAGCCCCGCTGAATGTGGTCAATACGGAACATGTTCTGAACCTGGGTTTGCTTCCTGGACATCTTGAACCTACTATAGAATGATCAATGCGTCTAACTATTCAGAATATGCTTGTTGAACTGTGAAATGTGATTGGATTTGGATTTTTTTTCTGTACAACTAACATAGGTTTGAAGCCGGAATAATGGCGAACAAAAATAAATGAGTACAAACGACATTACCCAACCATATAAATCACAATCCTCTTATACAGCGCACGTTGTTCAACCCGCTACGAAGTGCGCCATGAACTTGAAAAATCTCCCGCCTGCTGTGACAATTTTACCCCCATCTGCTAGCACTCGAATGCGTGTAAATATGATACGATAGGCGACTAACAACCGAACGATAAACACCACAACCCGTCACCATCGGTTGACAGTTACCAGAGACATCCAGAGCATGCTATATGGGCGCCGCCAGTGCCACCAGCCAAGAAACCAATTTCCAATCCATTAGTTTAGTGCAACATCTCACACAGATGAATTACCAGACCAACGCGGTAATAGGAGAATTTAAAAAAAAAACATGCACAAAGCAAAGCTATGAAATTACCAGAAATGCTACGCATAGATGCATAACTCATAGATTAGGATCTCGTTCGCCGCCCGCGTCATTTGTTTTTCTTCGTGTGTTTTTCCACATAACGCACATTTGTTCGGCAAACAACAAGTCTCCGGCAGAGGGAGCATTCCTCTGTCAACGCAGTCGGTCCTCTAATTACGGATCCCGAAATGCAAATGTGCCTCTCATCTGTATGCACTCGAGCGCGCACTTGACACACACGCGGAGGGCTCCGAAACATAAAATATATGACAAGTGCCTCTAAGCGGCCACGCCGACCAAAAACCCATCGACAGTTCTATGGTACCTAGCGTCTTCGTGATGATGGAATGTCTAACACTGCCTTCGTCTCCCTGTTGGCACCACTGCGCGCCTCTGCCATCATTCTATCCTTTGATGAGTGTTGAGTAAATATCTATCCTGGGGATGTAAAGATCAATAAAAAACATTGATCAGTTCCACCGAAGGTTTGTATGAGCTTTCTCATGCCAACTAATAACGCTACGAAAAAAAATAATGCTAATCGAGCTCGATTTAACTCAAACCAGGTAGTTTTGGATCAGGTGAAATTCAAATGTTTCATTTACTACAATTAAACCTATTTCAAATGGCCAAATTATTGATTTTTGTCTGTTCTTTTGAAAAAAAAAGGTTTTCAGAACGCTTTCGAACTAAATTAATTAGAATTTACCAAAGAAAATATACGAAGTTTACAATGATTAAGAGTTAAAACATGTACTCAACTTTGAGATCGTTTCAAAAAATTTGAATCTGCATAGGGTACGTACACCAATTTCGCAAGGCTTCGAACTAGTAATCGACATCAAAAAGTCATGCTTAATTTTAAAAACGCGGGTTTAAACCTGAATTTAATTCATACTGTTGATATATTGCATGCATATTTAGTACACCTAGCCTATATGGAACAATACAAGACTGTACGAATGCCATTTTTGAAAATTCATTGCATTATTTGATTAAACTTTCTGTATTGCTACTCTGAGCCATCTTAAGAGTGACATCAAAGCCTTTCATCATATCCTCTAGTAAAAGAAGGTAAGGGCTTCCAAAATCCCTACCATAAGATGTGAGGAACAGAACAACACATCATCACATAAGCATTGGACGAAACCGCTATAGGGCTCTGCACAAAAATCATTCCATCTCTATCACTCTCCCATGAAATTTGTAAACAACAAGGCCAGTAAACGTCAAAACCCCATACAAAATCAAAACAGTGCAGAGGCCCATATGCGTGGCCATGGCGGCGACGAAGAATGCCAACGCATCCTTTTCACTTTTTTTTTCCTCCATCATCGAGATCTAATGTTTCAAAAATATCCGAAGGGTTTTTTGGGCAACAATAGGAGAAACTCGTACAAATTGCACCGCCTAAGGTTTTTAAACTTAAAATGAACTTGGATAAAATTATGAAATATACCATTTTTGCCCCAATTTATAATCTTTTATGACAGGTTATATGCAACAGTAATAGTAAACAACTAACTAGCATTACATGCTGGTAATGAAAATACATAATTGGATAATTAATCACTTGTTTGATATTGAAACAATACAATAATAAGGATAACATAAATGGACACGCAACGATATCATGCCTGTGCATTTTGAATCATCCTCCTCTAAGGACAGTAGCGTAACAGAAAAAAAAACTATGAAAAGATGAATGCCCAAGTGTTCCGATATGGGATGCAATCGTATGTGACGGATAGATTGGGTGGAATATGGGCGTGGAGGAGAAGGATGACGGAATGAAAAGTGTAAGCACAATGAGTGGAAGCGATGAATCCACCTAAAAGGTCAATTCTTCGAATGTCGTTTCTCTTTCGGAGGTTTTCTTCCCGAGTTCAGTTGGTAATTTCCCTAGAAGACATTTCAATGGGGCCTTCCTTAGTCGAGTGGTTAGAATCCGTGGCTACATAGCAAAGCTATGCTGAAGGTGTCTGGGTTCGATTCCCGGTCGGTCCAGGATCTTCTTGTGATGGAAATTTCCTTGATTTTCCTGGGAGTAAAGTATCATCATACCTGCCACACGATATACGAATGCAAAAATGGCAACTTTGGCAAAGAAAGCTCTCAATTAATAACTGTGGAAATGCTCATAAGAATACTTAGCTGAGAAGCAGGCTCTGTCCCAGTGAGGACGTTAATGCCAAGAAGAACAAGAACATTTTAATGGAAATTTACGCAACATGTTCATTTTTACAGTATGAGTCGTACATTATATGCAACTAGGCTTGCCGAGTTGGATAATTACGGAAGCTGCTGCAAAAATCGAATTCTTCAACGAGTTGCGCACAACATGTTTTTGCAATTTCGTAAAACACCACTTCAAGGTATCAGGAATCATATCAGAATGGATTAATCATTATTTTGTAAATTCGTCAAATTGTACATCACCAAATTTCTGACTTTGGTAACAGACGGGAAAGAGGCAACCCTCTAACAATGGTCTAGGACAGTACCAACTACGATTTTTTTCCGAAATGATTAATGCTAATGCTAGTGCTTATACTGTGAATTCGGCAAACTGTTGTGTAATGATTCATTACGAAACTCTTAACCGTTGTGTATTGGAAAATAAAATTGCGTAGTACTCATTAAGGTCAATAGCAAAGAAGGTCGGTTAATGACTAACAGGCGTGATGAAAAATAGTCTACTACGATGAGAAATTGCAATATACATAAAAATCCAGTTATCTTGGAAAGGCGTTTCTCGGAAAAAATGAGATACAAAAAATGATTACCAAAAACTCACTTTAAATCGGGCACTCCTCAATTTTCAGGGATTAAATAACTACTTATTAGCTATGATTTGGCATAAATTATTTATCAAATTTCCTCCCCAAGCTGAATACTCGTACATTTCTCTTAACACTGCTGATGAGATCTTGGACGTGGCTTTTTCCATCTTTCTTACACAATTTCTCCCAGTTTTTCTTCAAATCCTCATCGGTTTTAAATATTTTTCCGCTTTTATTCAACTTCTTCTTCATTATCGCCCAAAACTTTTCGATCGAATGAAGTTCTGTTGTATTTGGCGGGTTTGCCTCCTTCGGGACAACATTAACGCCCTTCGCTTTGCACCAATCCATTACAGGCTTGGCGTAATGACAAGACGCGAGATCTACCCGTTTATAGTGCCGGTTGTAACGAACGGCTTGCTGTACGATCCGAACTTGCAGATCGCCTGACACAACGGATTTGCCCACCTTTCTCTTCCGGAACCTCCATGCGGGACGTACCGACAAAAAACTCGAGGCCAGGGAGTTGTTTGGTGTCCGCCTTGATGTTTGTCTCGTCGTCCATGACGAGGTAGTCTTTCTTGACCAGCCACTCCCAGAACAGGTTCCGCACACGCAATTTGGCCACCATGTTTTGCTTATCAGTCCGGTTTGGCGCCTTCCTGACCTTAAAAACACGTAGCCCAGCCCGTTTTCCGTTTTTTTTTTTTTGGGCCGCTTTCAGCTCAATGCTCTTCGTCTCCTGGAACATCTTCACAACGCGGGACACGTGGAAAGGTGGATTCCAAGCCTTGTGCCGATCCAGCTGTGCGACTGACCAGGATTATCGATCACCGCGCCCAAGATTTGCAGGTGCAGCTCTTCTAGTTTGAAATGCATCTTTAAAACTACTTGACAGATCGCGATAAAATTTTGCACGCATGAACATAACACTCTAAACTAGTATTGATCAAAATTTCATCAATTTTACCCACGCGATATAAAGTTACTCCCAAAACTGTGTCGCATTTTTTCCGAATCCAATCTTTACATGCTAAATTTTATTTATAGGCAAACAAGCTAAAATATGGGTATTTTGTAGTGAAATAAATTTTGAGTGTAATCTCGAATTTGTATTTCTACTCAAACATGAATTTTGGTTCATTGGCAATCAGTTAAGAAAAAAAAGTTTCTTAGTTCTCTTTAGTAAATTAAATTTTAAGTGTAATCGAAAATATATTTTTCTGGTCAAACAAGTCTTCTGCAATTCTATAAGCAAATTTGTGTTAAATGACAACATGACAGAAGGAAGTTTTTAACTCTAAAAATCCCAAAACGCACTTTGAATATTTAAACGGCTACAATTCGGAGACCAGTAGATCAATTAATTTGAAATAAAGTTTTTGGTAAAAGTGGTTAGTTGGGTGAGACCTACCCTAACCCCTCCCCCTTTTCTAGGTAACGGAAAAAAACTTGGACACAAGGGTCCAAAATTGGCCTCAATCTTCTCTACTTCAAGATCCTTATCAGCTAGAAGGTTGGTGTCTTCGGTAAAGCCGTTCAGAAGATTAAGGACTATCTTGTGGTGGAAAATCTGATCTGATACACAGTCTAAGTGGCACATGTAAGAAATTTTCTTTATACTTCCGTATTCAAAATCTTTTTCAGCTAGAATGATGGTGATTTTGGTAGTGTTCAGTATCTCGAGATACTGATCAGCAAGGTAAAAAGATTAACAGAAGGGCTAAATATAAAGGTGCTTAATTTAGAGTTATGAAGATATGACTACAGCGCCATCTATCAGATTATTACTCAATTAGATTCCACCGATAGACACAATCCTTTATTTTTCCAGTATATCAAGACACTAAAGATTGAAGACAATTCGTTACCACCATCACCTAGCGGTTGAATTCTCAATTAGAATTTATGGCCGGATAGCGCTTAATCAGCCGATAGGATCTTGAGAACAAAAGATTGAAAATAAATGTTACTAGCGCCACCTAGAGGATGTATTTCCAATCAGATTTTCCATTACAAGATAGCCCTTAACTGTCACGAAACGGTGCTAAAAATTAGCGTTACACAGATTTTTGAACAGTCATTACTCTAACACTAGTCACTCGATTTTAAATCTTCTTTCACAGTCATAAAACTCAACTCTTCAATTAATAAACAAAAATATTCTACATAGTCGTAGCAATGTACAAAGAGTCTTAAGGGGGTGTGAAAATATGTCTTCCTAAAAAAAGAGCGTTACAATGGTTCAGAGCTCATATCTCAGCCATCAGACAAGAATATTATAATTTTATTTCACAGCCGGAAACTTTCAAGACCAGCATTGCAGGGAAAATATCAAACAGAGTCGTAGCAAGGCAAATGGAGAATGGGAGGCTCCCATTTGGAATGTTTATCAAACCTATAAAAAAATATTTCGATGCTGCTATGTAATCAATTTTTGATTTTGTTTCACGATTCGACACTTCTTGTGTAGATCTTCAATAGAAAAATACTAAACATGGTCGTAGCTAGGAAAAACAGAAATAAGGGGCTTCCATTAAAAAATGGTTCAATACTTTCGAAAATTCATCACTTCACACTAAATAAACCGATTTTTGATTTTCTTTTGCTAATTAAATGCTTAAATTTATAGCTTTCAGGGAAAAATAATATTGCACATATTTAAGGGGTATACCCTATTTCTTGGTCCCGTTTGCCTGTAAATCAAAATTTAAAGCGATGAATTTGTTTATAGAAAATAAGTGAACATGTTTGAGAAGAAATAGATATTATCTAATAACACTTCAAATTTATTTTACCTACAAAACTACGAAACACTGATTTCATGAGCTTGTTTGCCTGTTAATCTAAATTCAGAGCGATGGCACATAGCTTTTTCGAAATAGACTTACTAAGAGAAGTTAGAAGAACCTGTTAAAGTAGTAATAGTAGTTTTTTAGTACACACAAAATGTGTTTACCCAAGAAACTACGTAAAACCTAAATTCATGAATATATATGTTTGTGAATAAAAACTCAAAGCTATAATATGTTATTTTTTCATCAACAAATTGTTTATAGAAATTAAGTAAATATGTTTGAAAAGTAATAAACATTTTTGATTACACTCAAAATTTATTTCACCCAAGAAACTACGTGAATTCCTATTGAAAAAATACTTATGTTCGTAAAGAAATATTCAAAGCAATGATATATTGGTTTTCCAACATCAAATTGATTGTAGAAGTTGAGTTAACATATAAAATAAGTTGTAGCACGTTTTTGATTACATATAAAATAGGTAACAGTACACTTAACATAAATTTTGTTAACTAGGAAACTAAGAAAAATCTATTCCACGAGCCTGTTTGCCTTTAAGGCAAAAATCAAAGCGGTGACATCAAGTTTTTTCGATATAAATTTCTTTATAGCAGTGAAGTAAACATGTTTGAGGAAAAAAATGTTTTTAAATTGCATTCAAAAATAATTTTACTTAAATACTATGAAAATCGCAATGAAATCAAAAAGCTGAAGCAATATGCAGTTTTTTGACATTGAATTGATTGTAGAAGCCAAGTGAACATGTTTGTGTGGAAATAAAATGTTTGATTATTCTCAAACTTCAATTCATTTAAAGCTATGATATTCATACAGTTAACTCTCCCTTAGTCGATTTTCCGTATCTCGATATCGAGTTAGAGAACCATAGTAAAAGCTGGTTTCCAAAATTTGAAGTTAGTTTTTTAAGTATAATTAATTTTGAGAGCAATCAAAAATTATATTCTAAACTCAAATACGCTCAAATAACTTCTATTAGTAAATTTATAATAAAAAAATGAATGTCATCGCTTTGAATTATGGTTTACAGGCAAACAGGCTCGTGATTGAGGATTTACCTTAGTTTCTTATGTGAAATAAATTTTGATTGTAATTAAAAATTTGCATTACATCTTAAACCTATTTACTGAAATTCTTCAAGCAATTTGATGTTAAAAAAAAAACAAAGTATTATTGCTTTGATCATTTTTTTACAAGCATAAATGTCTTTTGCACTTGTATTTTTTTAAATTCATTAAATTTGAAGTGTTGAAAGAAAAAGTTCGTTTCTTCTCAAACGTGTTCACCTAGCTTCTATAAATCAGTTTATGCAAAAAAAAACTACTTGTCATTACATTGGATTTCGAATTACAGACAAACAAATTCATGAAATAGGGTTTTGAGCACAGTTTTAGATAAAATAAATTTTTAGTGTAATCAGAAGTATCTTTTCTTATTCGAATAGGTTTAGTTGGTTTCAACAATTAAATTTATGTTAACAGACGCATGTAATTGCATTGAATTTTAAGTTACAGACAAACAGGAGAAAACAAGTTGTTTCCTTAGTTTTAGGTTAAATAAATTTTGAGTGTTTTCAAAAATGTCTATTCAAATTTCATAACTTGACTTCTACAATCCATTTTATAGAGCAAAAATTGATGGCATCGCTTTGAACTTTGATTTACAGGAAAAATGAGACCAAGAAATAGACTAATAGAGAAATAGACCCCTCAAAAACTTTATATCTTACTACGTCTGTGTGCAATATTATTTTTCTCTGCAAGACATAACTTTAAGCATTCAAATGGTAAAAGAAAATCAAAAATCGGTTTGTTTATCATGAAGTTATGATATTTTGAAAATATTGAACGATTTATTAATTGAAGCCCCTAATTCTGTTTTTCCTAGCTACGACCATGTTTAGTATTTTCTATTGAAGATCTACACTAGAAGTGCATAGTGGCAGCGAAATATTTTTTTATAGATTTGGTAAACATTCCAAATGGGAGCCCCCCATTCTCCATTTTCCTGGATACGACTCTGTTTGATATTTTTTCCTACAAAGCTGGTCTTGAATGTTTCCAACGGTTAAATAATATTATGATAATTTTGTCTGATGGCTGAGATATGGGCTCTAAACCATTGTAACGCTGTTTTTTCTGAGGTTGACCATATTTGCTCAGCCCCTCACGGACCATCTACCTTGCTAAAAATCTCGTTAATAAAGTCAAACCAATCAACCTTGCTACGACCATGTGTGTTATTTTTCTATAAGCGTTTGACCTCAATGTTTTTCCGTTAGTGAAAAATTTTCAGCATTTAGACAAATATTTGTAAAGTTATGATTTTTTGAAAGGTCCGTGTACCGCTGTTTTGGGGTCACCGTCGTCTACGGGTTTTTTTTTCTCACAGTAGCGTGACAGTTAATATATTGAAAGACTTGGCCGAAGACATAAACCTTGAAGCTGGTAAGAATCTTGATGTAGAGAAGTTTAAGATTCATTTTTTTCAAGATCGCGAGATGCAGAAAATTAAAAAAATATTACTAGCGCCACCTAGCGGAAATATTCTCAATCAGACTGTTCACCGCCAGATATAGCCCTTGATCTACAGAACAGTTTTTCCCAATACACCAACCTTCTAGCTACTATGGATATTGAGATACAGTTCACAGTGGTCCAGGAATCAGTTTTACACGGAAAGATGCATTTTGAGCTTTAGAATGAAACATTAGACAAAAACGGTCTTCTACAAAGTTGTTTGTATTAGTTAAGCCCTTTGTTTGGTGTTATTGAAAATTAGGGTGGACCACGTTTTCATAGAAATTGTGTAACTAACTTTCTTATTTGTAGAAATTATATTATACATGCTTCAGCAAAGTTGTAGACCATTCAATTTCAAGCAACTTTGCCAAAAAAAGTTTTTAAATTGACCGATGTAGAGCTTTTTTCCTACGGTGACATAGGGTGGTCCGAACAAAACTGGTTTTCTGGCTCTAGAGTTTTCAATTCAAATTTCTCATCAAAGTAGTCTATTAAACACTTTTAGAGCTTTGAAAAATGCGTAATTTGGTGAGTGAAGAAACTCGCTATCTCCTTCCGTTTAGGAGTTATTGTTGTTTTTCTCTCAAAAACATGCCTACTTTAATTGTGAATATCTCTGATTGGGGCAAACATAAAAAATATCTTTTGACGGCATTCAAAAGACAAAATAAAATTGTATATTATATCAAAAAAATACAGATGTGTTATTTTTGTAACTCTAATAAAACGTCTTGAAAGTCAAATATTTTTTATCACAAAAACTTTAATAACTTTTGAACTAAAATAGATATCATCAATATTTTTGCATGAAAATTTGGGTTTTATTAAGTTTTTAAAGTCGTTCATAGACCGCTTTGACGAAAAACCTGAAATAAGAGAGATAGGGCTCTAAAACTATTTTGAAGATTTTCATAGTATGTATTTCTTTATTATTTTGCATTTTGAGCATGAAAAAGAAATTTAAGACAAAAATGATCTTCTACAAAATAGTTTCTTAAAATGTAAGCTTACATATTGTGTCATTTGAAACTAGGGTGGTCCACAATATCACACATATAATATAATCAACTTTTTTATTTGCAAAAAATACTGGTATATGCTCTTAGGCAAAGCGGTAGAACTTGAAATTTTGATCAACTTTGCCAAAAAAAGTTTTTCTGTAGCTAAAAATTGGCCAATCTAGAGCATTTTTTCCTAATCATCGCAGGGTGGTCCAACAAAAATAAGTTTTTCAACTCTAGTTTTTTTAATATTATTTTCTCGTCAAAGTCGTCTGTGAACGACTTTTAGAACTTAACAAAACGCAAATTTTCAGATTGTTGATATCTATTTCAGTTCAAAAGTTATTAAAGTTTTTGTGGTAAAAAATATTTGACTTTCAAGACGTTTTATTAGAGTTACAAAAATAACACATCTGTAATTTTTTGATATAATATACAATTTTATTTTGTCTTTTGAATGCCGTCAAAAGATATTCTTTATGTTTGCCCCAATCAGAGATATTCACAATCAAAGTAGGCATGTTTTTGAGAGAAAAACAACAATAACTCCTAAACGGAAGGAGATAGCGAGTTACTTCACTCACCAAATTACGCATTTTTCAAAGCTCTAAAAGTGTTTCATAGACTACTTTGATGAGAAATTTGAATTGAAAACTCTAGAGCCAGAAAACCAGTTTTGTTCGGACCTTCCTATGTCACCGTAGGAAAAAAGCTCTAAATCGGTCAATTTAAGAGATACAAAAAAACTTTTTTTGGCAAAGTTGCTTGAAATTGAATGGTCTACAACTTTGCTGAAGCATGTATAATATAATTTCTACAAATAAGAAAGTTAGTTACACAATTTCTATGAAAATGTGGTCCACCCTAATTTTCAAGAAAACCAAACAAAGGGCTCAACTAATACAAACAACTTTGTAGAAGACCGTTTTTGTCTAATGTTTCATTCTAAAGCTCAAAATGCATCTTTCCGCATAAAACTGATTCCTGGACCATAGTGCAGTTGATTGAATAAATCTTGTCACCTATCAGATGAATTCTCAATAAAATTTTTCATCGCAAATCAAATTTTTCATTTGCTGAATAATTTAGCCGAAGACACCAACCTTCTAGCTCATTTGGAATTTGAGATATCCGTTTGAAGCCAATTTTGTATTCATGCTTTTTCCGTTACCTAGAAAAGGGGGAAGGAGTTCGGGGGGATGTCTCGCTCAAGGATTGTAAGATCAACTAATCGCATTTACTCAAAACTTTATTTGAAATTAATTGATCTACTGGTCTCCGAATTGAAGCCATTTGAAATTGTTCGTCTAGGGCTTTCAGGAGTTAACTAAGACGTTCCTATCGAGAGATTAGTTTTAAGTTATCTAGATCAAATCCAAATGGATCAAAATGTAATGATCAGACAAAAAGTGACCCGCAAAAAAAACGATCCGACTCTTTTCCCCTATTCTCCTTCGCTCGTTTTTCGATTTTTTATTACGCTTGACACGTGATTTGCTTTGCGCGGCACGCCACTCATGCAAGCATTGTTTTGAGACCGTGGTCTCTGTGCCGTGCGCACTCATTATACGCAGACAAACTTGCCCCACCGACTTGCTCACAGAAAGATGTAAGATAGAGTATGTACGAAGAATGGGAAAGAGAAAGATACGAATGGGGTCATTCATACAAAAAGCGTTACGAGGGGTTGGGTGGGTTTCGAAAATGGTCATTTTTGGCGTTAATAAATTTGTGAATAAACCCAAGGAACGACGCATGTCGCGCAACAGGGAGTGAACCGTTCTTTTTCCGATCGCTCGGTTCAATTCGCTGTTCTTTCGAGGCGGCTGAGCCACTGAACCGTTCAAAAGATCCGGTTCACTAAAATTAATGATTTGGATCGCCGATCCGTTCACTGAAATTATCCGTTTTGCCCATCTCTAGTGCAACTAAATCCAAATTACTTTGTCGAGGATTCCAAACCTCTAGCATGCATAACCAGATCACTAAAGGTATTGGCATGCGAAATCCGCAATCTACACAAATCTGCCTCGTTGGGAACACTCAAAATATTGTTTTTGCTTTACATGCATTATTTGTCTTGTTATCTAGGGTCATTCGGATTTAAAGAAACCTTAAATATAACTTTTGTGGTAAAATTCGACATGATGCTCATGCCGCTTCAGTAATTAAACCAATACAAAAAATTGTATTGGTTTAATTTCTTTTGGGAAAATTTGCACACCCCTAGGAACACTAGCCTATGGAATATGAACAGGAGATACGCGGATGGCTGATATAAATTTAAAAACATTTTATCCCGGTGCTCCTAGTGTTAATCGAGGCATTTACTGAGATTTCTCGAAAATTTTTAGATACTTCCTCGAGTTTATGTCTTGATTGAATTGATTTCTACCCATTATTTCAACATCTTTTAAATTTCTTTAGAAAATTCAATATCAAGAGGTTCCTTTGTATATTCAACTGAAATTTCTTTCATTTACCAATGTAGTGCTGCCTAGAGTACTGCCGTGAATCGCAGGTCAGTCCTATCTGCAGCTTCGTCGAAATTGAGGTCATACCAATTTTTCAACATATATTTCAATAGTCTTTCTATTAGATGTACTAGAAAGAAACCACGATTTGAATTCATTATGGTACAAATGGAAAGTAATCACATATCATTCCCACGGCTAAAACTATTCCTCAAAGCGTTCCACCATTAGTTTCTTCCTGAAATTTACGAAGTATACCACAATTCTGGATTTCGACTTAAAAAAGCGATTATCGGGAATTCCATCAGAACTTACTTTCATACGGACAGCTCGCCATAACCCGATATTGAAATGGACACAAATTTAGGGAGATAACTCGATAATTAATAATGAAATGCAAAACTTGAAACTGCGGTTCAAGTGACAGTCGAGGTAGCCAATTTTATCTTTGGTTATTTAACTTAATCACGACTTATGGAGAGTTCAATGTAATTTCATTGGGTCTTGAGCAACGAATCCCGATGGATATATTTTTACTAATAAATGTTAATATTACCTGCCACTGCTCCAATGCATTCTGGGAGTACAAATAAATAAGACTTTTTTGATTATATCGTGCAAATGATTCTCATTTCTTCGCTTTTTCAACAAGAATGATTTAACAAAATCAATGGCGGTATTGCATCAAAGTCTCTTCAGTCGAGTCTAGTACACGACACTGAAGACGGCCTTACAGTTGAGGTCGAAATACGCGTATTTGTCAAAGGATATAAACTCTAGTGGGATTAAATGGTATGGTACTAAATTCGGCTTTTCACTTATTCCACTAAACAGCTCGAAGATTTATTATCTCTTCAGACGTTCATTCAAAATGTTAGGGAAATACAATTCAAATCAAATAATAAAATATACTTCAACAATCCAATCTCAAATAAAATTCATACCATTAGCGCGAGCCGCCAACTAATCTACCCAAAACCCGCTAAGAACAATAAGCCATCCCGAAATAAAAATCATAAAAAAATCCTTTTCGAGCCCAAAGGCCATTAACGATCTACCAGTAATTTAAGGAGGCTATCGGATCGACCGAACTAACCGAACCAACGAGAACAGCTCACCACACCACACAGAAGACATAAAAAATACGGCTTTTCAATTTGAACACGTGCATCCCAAAATGATGAGCGTTTTTTTTTTCTCGGTTTGGTGTTCCGTTCGCTTCTTAGCGTGGTCCGGCAGGGACCACTAAACCAATTGCTCAGGCCCAGAACCAGGACCCGGCGAAGAACACCGAGAGAATGCGGAGGATAAAGGTTCCTTCTCCGTGTCGTTATTTTTATCGTGTCTTCTTCTTCGCTGACGAACTTGAGCCTTATACATGTTTTCAGTCAAATTGCTATGAAAATTAACTCACAGGGTGGTTCGGAATAGGTTTCATCGAAGATCTCCAGAATAGCATTCGATCTAATCACAGTTAGCACTGGCATCTATCGCAAATCAACGATTAGTGGGCGATCAACGCCTACTGTTCATAGGAACCACCCTGTACCGTCCAGACCGGGCTTCGGTGCCTCGGGATGTTTTTCTGTTTTGCTTTAACAGAGTGCACGTGTTCAATGAAAGTGTGGGAAAATATCTCGAAACTCAGTCACTTGATTTTTTTTTCTTTATTTATGTTTTTGCTGCTGTCCGCTTTGGGTCGTTGTTTCGGTTCGGTTCTCGGTTATGCTACGGCACGGCGAGCATAAAAGGGCCCTAGGACAACCCGGTAACTACAGCAGCAGAAGCAGTAACATCAACCCTTGGCGAGACGGAAGGGACGAAGGACAGACAAAGTTAGGGTGAATTTAAAGTAAGCAAACATCATAAAAAGAACGATGATGAAGGAAATGTATAAAATTACCCCATACTGACAGAGACGCGTCTGAATACGCATGCGGACATGACTCCTAGGAGAGTGCGGGAGGAAGGGAACTCAGTAGAAAAGGTTGCATCCCAGGCGAGAAATAAGGACACTTGTTCGCTAGTCATGGGAAAGTAGGAATTTTGAGGTCTGTTTAGAATTCTATGAACCAGAAAGAAGGATCGTTTGACGAGGAACAGCTAGAATTCTACGATTGCTGTGATCCCGAATTCAGGACAAGTATTGCACCGTCCACAACGAGATTTGCTGCTTATCCAGGCTACTCTGTTAGGTGGATTGCTTGGTAACCGTTTCATAACCCACACCTACCTAGATTGAACCGAAATGATAATCTTTTTTCTTGATGCCAGCAAATTACGTGTCGTTTCTGACGATTCCTGAAAACAAAGTGTGACTAAAAGGTTTTCGAGTCCTTTTTTGCTTCCTTTTTTCGTCTAGCTAACAGAAATTTCGATTCCCGATTCTGTTACCAACGAAGTAGTCTCTTAAGGCTTATTTCGTGGGATAGTTTTCGGGTGGAACAATACCAAAGTTTTATTTTTATTTAACAGTTTCTTGGATGTCTGAATGCTGCTGCTGAGGCAGAGTTTTGTTCTGTGGTGGACAAAAGCCAAATTGAAAGTATTTCTTCTGGTAACACAATACGTGTATCCCTTTGGCAGTGAAGCGGAGAGGGATTTCTTTTGGCTTTGGCTTCCTGTGCCATTGGGCAGAATCAGCAGCAGTGAGATGTTACAACAATTGAAAAGTTATAACAATATCATCAAAGTGTATAACCTCGGGGCGAATCGAAGTAGGCCGTTGGTTTCCTCGCAAATCATTCGATGTGTGGGATTCGGGCATTTTTCTTTCGGGTGGCGAAAAATCGATTTGGAAGAATTTGCCGGGTTCCGTGCTGCATTGTGCGAGTGGAGATCTTTTCAAATATTGACCCTTGTCAGGAGAGGGGTTTTTAGCTCTTTGGTGAGGTTTGCCCGCATGTATTGCAGTTTCGCACGTGTTCAAAAGGATGAAAGGAAGGAGTTCTGGTCGTTGGACTGATTGGGATCTTTTTATGCGCTGGAACAATTATGCGATCGCTATACAATTTTGGTTCGATTTTTATTCCACATTCATCGGATGGCGATCATATGGAGGAGTTTTGCAGCTTGCTTGGAAAGAGGAAGAGAACTGCTGATCATTGCCTTGCAGCTCCCTTTTTATGGAAATTTGCGTCGGTTGAAGAATTGTTGTGTTTTGATTATAATATGTCCATCTTCATTTTTTTATTTTTTTTTCTATTGAGAGGTTAACAAATGGACAACATTTAATATGATAATAAATCTTCTAGCTGTTTAGTGGAATTCTTATAAATGAAAACCGAATTTAGTACTATACCGTTTAATTCCACTAGAGTTTGTATCCTTTGACATATACTGCGTATTTCGACCTTATCTGTAAAGTAATCGTCAGTGTCGTTTACTAGACTCGAGTCGAGTCCAGTACAAGACACTGATGTCGATTTTACAGTTGAGGTCGAAATATGCGTATCTGTCTAAGGATACAAACTCTAGTGCCTAATGGAATTAAACGGTATAGTACTAAATTCGGATTTCATTTAACATTAACCAGCTAAATCTGAACTACCAAGAAAATATTGACAGCGATCTAGAGTGCTTTACCATATTCATGCTATTGGGTTACTCATTATTTGACATTTGATTATTAATGCAGCACGATGATTGCTGGGACTGATTTTCTTTTTATCTGTGTAAATAAAACTTGAATGGTGTTCGTACATTACAAAATGGCTTGAGAAAGAGTCAACAAATTTGAATGATTCTTTCTCGATTTGGTTATCAACAGTATTCGTGTGAACAAATAGTTTTAGAAAGTAAATGGAAATGCTTGGAAAACTGAGCGAAAATATTGCTGTCACTTTGTATGGAAGTCTTCATAGCATAATAAAACGGCCTATTGGGTAGCAATACCACGATTTCCGGGCCAATTAGTTTGTCATAAAGATTCCCATATTTTCATCACAAATTTCTCTTTTCATTAAACATCAGCTTCATAATTGATTGCTTCAGTTGATTCAAGATAATTGATGTTATAGCTATTATTTTTTTTTTTTCAAAGTAATGGAGAAATGAAATACGAGGGAATATCATTCAAACATGGCACCTGTTTGAATGTAGTTACAGATCCGCTCAGTCGAACATTCATTCGATTCAATGCCTGTTGCTTAATTGAGTGCTGTCATTGAGGTAACATATCCTATTATTATCTGTATAATAGTCCTATAAATCCAAAAAGGTGTATTAACGAGCTAGTAGTTACTTGGAATATTGTTGCGGTACAGATTTTCGGACCTCTGCTATCAAACTAGACTTTTCAAATCATGATCAATGGATGATACACTCAGGTTTCAGATTCGTCCAATCGATTGTGGTGAGATCAGGTCCGTCCCACTCGGGCTCAGATTGGGTACCACTTCTAGTACTGCATTTGGTCCCTCGGTAGTGCAAAAGGTACCCAAGTTTGACAGATCGCAGTACACTTTGAACGGCATTCTAGATTACCTATTGAGCCATTAAATTTTGGGCAACTGCAAGGGACATGGGGGTCTTTAATTTGTCTTTGGTGAGATTATGTAGCTAATTTCATAATGTAACGTCTAAGCCATAAACATTCAATCAACTTAATTTCATTTCAAACTACTGAGAAATTACGTTGAGAGAGTCTTACAGGAAACCTTACTTCATCATCATTGTTTCTGCCCCAGCTTTTACGATCTCCAATTATACTCACTTAGAAAAAATCATTGAAATTTACGTCATATTCTCCCTACGGTTGTAGGACAAAAGGCCGAAAGACAGAAGGTCGAAGTTCTCTATAGGGTGGGTGTACCAATTAAGGATGTAATCTGTTAACAGTATGGATTCGAATTAGATTTTAGCCGCGTTTTTTTAGCCTAAGTATGACTTGTTGGTGCGTTTAGTTTGAAGCCTTGTGAATCAGACTTTATGAATACTTTAGTAATAAGGTTTCTATAAATTGGTTTTTAAATCGTTATCTTTGTACCAATTACGGCAAAGGGTTCCTGACATTCGCCATACAAGTGTACCAATTAGAAACTATCGATTACTTGCACGAAATTAGCTCAAACGCCATCCAGTGTGATTGATCATGCAACGCTAATGCAATGAATTAATTACTCATAACATTTTCCAGAAATGTTATGTTTAATTGATATAAGGCCAATTTTTTGCAATGCGTTGCTGGGAGTACATACATTTTCGAAAAGGAACAAAAATATTATGAAAATTAAAAATATAAACACATTAATGAGCACACCGACTCGTTATGGAAGTCACCCGTAAAACCAAGAATCTGTGTTCTTCAAGAATCTTTCTGAAGAGCTTACCCTAGCATGGCTTTTTCAAAGGCCGCTCGACAACCTCCAATCTGCTAGAATTTGTATCGTTCATTCTTAACGCAATGCACAATGGACCGAATCGACAATTTAGCCGGAAAAAAGTGTTTTTTCTGTTCTCGTCGATTTTAGACGTTCGATGTCTTCAGAGAAGTTATTCGTAATTGAGTTTTGCATCTTTTAAGAAAAAAGTTGATAAGGGTGGCCCATATTTAAGTTAAAATGTTGACTCAAACTTTTTTGTTTGATGAAATTTATGGCTGTGCTCTACTGCAAACTTTTAGAAAATGTTATTTTGAACAACTTTGTCGAAGACACTTTTGATCTAACTCTTCATTTGAGCTAAGTAAATTGATTTTGAAAGTTTTAACTTAGGGTGGACCCAAAAAATCAGTTATTTTGGTCTAACTTTTTTATTTTCAGTCTTACGTGAATGTGGTCTTCAGAAGAAGTGCAGAGGAAGTAAAGATACACATTTTTTGCTGAACATCGAAAGTTTGCATTTCTTGTGATTTTGAAGTTATAAGCAAATTTAAGTGAAAAACTATGAAATCTTCAGATGCCCATAACTCAATGAGTCGATATTGAAGGGTCCATCGACTCATGGAAATATCGAGTCATGGAACAGCAATGCTATGGGGAGACTTTTGAGGGGATCATCATAGTAACCATGAAATTCGATTTTTAGTATAGTTCCATGAGTCGATATCGAGTAATGGAACATCGACTCATGGAGGTTTAACTGTAACATGATAAACAACTAAAAACAATAAATTGTTTTGCTCACCATCTAATTTTGTGCATTTGTTTTCACTTGGCAACAACCATTCATTGGTTGAAGTAGTTTTGCCGAACGAAAACATAAGAAGGAGAACAGGTGCGTGATTCAATTTTTCGAAATGCTCGTCTTTTGAAGAGTAATGCACGAATATTCTTATCAAGGCAGAAACAAATAGTTTTATCATTATTGCAGTCGCGTAGCTAGGGGGGTGCGGTGAGTGCGGTCCGCACCGGGCCCCAAGATCATAGGGGCCTTAAAATTGCAGTGCGGATTTCTCATAGCATTGAAAGTTTGACCTAGCTTGACAATTTGTATGTTCTCAAACTAAAAATTAGTATAATAAGCATAGGTTTTGAAGGAGATTTGGATCAGCTATGTACAGGGGCCCCTTCATTATCCCATATTTTCAATACTCAATGGCAAGATTTAGAACCAGCAGAGGGGCCCAGAGGGATCGTCGCTTCGGGCACCCCATTCTAGGGGCCTCCACAAATATTTGTTGTTGTTAAATCGATTGGGCGCATGAAAGAACTGAGCTTTCCAAAAGGGCCGCGTTTAGCTAATCCTCATGTGGATACTTAAGTAGGCTCAGAAACCTTTTTTTAAATGTCGAGTCTAATTATGGCTTTGGATTTATAAATATTTACTTTATGAATTTTCATTTTTAATTAAATGTACCTTAGGCCTCCAAAAATCTGGAGCATTGGTGAGCTTTGAGCTTGAGGTAATCAAAATCATCCAAAAATACTTACCAAAAATAATCTGAATTTATTCTCGGGTGGCTTTAAATAATTATTCAGGATATTTCTTTTAAAAAATCTCCTGGTTATTTATATGAAATTATTCAATGAATTTTACCAATTTTTTGTAAAACTTATTTTGAGAACCCTCAAGGTTTCGTAATATTTCTTCCAAGAATTTGTTTAGAAATTCTTTCAGGATTTTTTACAGAAATTTTAACTGGGTTTCTTCAGAATGAACATTAGCAACAAATTCAGGAATCTTTTTCCAGTGCTATCACGTAAAGAACATGCTGAGCAAAGCAACCTGGAATTTTTCAATTAATATCTGAAAGAATTGCTTGGGGCGTAAAACCACTATAAAATAGCTAGTAATAATCGTTTTGGCTTTCCGATATGGACGTCAATTAATTAGGGGTTTTAAAAATTGCCTCAGAGATTCCGAAAATGATTACCCTGATTTTTTTCAAGGATCCTGGAAGGTTGCATATAGGAATCGTTCAAGGAGTTTATCAAGGTTTCAACCAAGAATTTCATTGAGTTGACTTCTAAGCATTTTCCCCTAAAAACAACTGAAGGGTTTTCTTGGCGTACGCTTGGTCAAGCCCGAGATTTTCCCGAGTACTTCTTTACCAATGCAATGACTCCAAAGAATCTTCCACGAATTATACCTTTTTAAATATACCCATAAAGATTTAACTTTTTTTTGGTATTCATAATAGAAGTTTGCGAGAATTCCTCAGATGATTGGAAATCTTTTTAGATTTGTCCTTCATTGTTCCCTGGGAGCCCTTCTTCATTACTATAGGGTGTCCGTAAATTACAAAACAAAATATGTGAAGGATTATCTCTCATTTAAAACAATAAAAATCTATGTCGATGTATGTATTTTAACCCTCTAATACCCAACCCCACCTTAAGACGGGGTACACATTGGAATTTTGTGTATTTTTTCGTAGCTCGGAAATCAAAATGATTTTATTTTTGGCTTAAACCTTGACTCATAACACGCATATGAGGAAAGTTTTTTATGACTTTTGAAACTTTTTTGTATATTTGAAAATTGTTTGAAAAATTGTATTCTTATATAACCTACAAATGCCTGGGGTATATTTAACGTGAAATATGTAAAAAAAATATCTTTTATATGTTTATACTATTAACCGATAACAGAAGAAGAACTTGGTGATATTAAAATAATTTCCAACCTGTTTTCCGTTAATTACACGGAAAATAAAAAAAAAATCAGAAAAATATTTATTATTTTTAAAAGTACCCTAAAAATAAGAATTTTATAATTGCCAAAAATCAGTAACTAGAAGAGACTTCAATAATAAATGAAAAAGGATAAAGATGTTCAAAAATAAAATTATAAAAATCAAAAACCAAAATTCATAGATTTGCGCAAAAAAAAATCATTGCCCAAAACGGTTTTAGATAACTCAAAATGATATTTAGATCGAAAATAAAAATTTGGGTTTCAAAGGGTGATAAATCTATGAAATAGCGAAAAATACAATGATGGGTAATTTCAAAATTAGAGATAATCAAATTGAAATTTATTGGAGACATTTTTTGAGGGGTGCTAGCCATATTAGATATAATTTCTATAAGATGAGTTCAAATATTCTTTTTATGATTGAAATTTTCTACAGAATCTTGGCTGTAGGATAGACTGGAAACAGAAAATCATTCAGTTTAAATCCATTGAGATCGAAGGGCTTTTCTCTTCCATCATAAAGCCCGAAAAACGGCGTTCGTTAAAACAGCCCAACACGATTGGGTAGGATTTTACAAATATTTGACATCAGAAATGGGTTAAATTTGTTGCTTGAGAATATAATATTAAACCATGTAGGAATGCTCAATGTATCTATTTCGGTTGCATAGAGGCATGCTTCAAATTTAGTACGGATAATATGCGAATACCCTGTACGAGAAGTTCTTCAGGCGATAAAAGCAGAAATTTCCCCAGGAACTCCTGCCAGTTTTTTTTTATCAAGAATTCTTTCAAATATTCCTGCAAAATGTCTTCCAAGACTTCTATTACAAGGAGTTTTTTATTCAAGAATTTAGGGAATTTCTAGTAGTTCCAAAATTTTACTTCAGAAGAATCTGCTCATGTTGTTTTTTCTTCTTTCTTCTAATTTTTTAGGGTACCTCTATGAATTTTTTTGGGATTTCCTCATAAATAAAAACATAAAAAAGTCAATGATATTATCTTGATTGCCTCCTAGATCTGCACAAAAAAACACAACAACGAATTTGTCCAATGATTGCACCAGATATTTACCGACGAACTGTTCTAAATGTTTTTCACGAGTTTTCAAATATATCAAATATAAATAACCGTAAGCAGACTACTAAATACCGTAGAACATACAGTAATGTATCCAAGAGTATCTTCAAAGATCTTTTTAAATAAAAATAGATAGAAGCTTCATATACACTTATATCATTTCGTCGACCTCAGCAAAACGAATAGCCGGGAATCCAACAGCTGAGAATTCGGTACTTTTCAATACCGAATATCGGTTATTAGTTTACCGAGATTTTGGCAATCGCTATCGACATTCGGTATACGTTTGTCGAGATCTCGGTAAAAAAAAATCCGACATATCAGCTGTTGGAAGTCTGTATATACCTATATATTTTTTTAGGTTCCACAAGAAGTAGAAACGAAAACGATTTCTTGGCCGAAATTGTAATTTTTAAAGGCAGATTATTTTTTGAACCTTTAACCCCTCTACCGGCAGCTTCATTTTTTTTACCGCTAAATATATTCAAAACATGATAACTCTTTGGTTCTCAAAATTTTTGCACCATTTTTACACAAGATCTCAAAAAATTCTTTTAAATTAAGATTAAAATTCCTTGGGGACCGACGAGTAGCCATAACCCACGTGAATATCTCAGGATACAGAATTTTTATAGTATTTGGATATTCATTCCGCGGAATGAAACATTAATGCGAGTATGTTGTGAAAAAATTTGGCAATTTGGTGCAGCTGTCTTTGAGTAATGAGCATTTCTGTTTCTGGTACCACGCTGGATAAATAAAGATCTTGAGAACTCATAAGACCTCATATCGTAATTTCCAGATTTCTCCAAGAATATTGAACCGATTTGTATGATTTTTTCAGAGTAGATCCTTATGACCTGGCTTTGTATAATACACATTTTTTTTTTTTTGATCAATTATCCTAAAACAAAATGGCCACCAACGACATTTTATATGGAGCATGTCGGTCCTCCAAGGAACACGGAATATCTTCAAAACCAGATCACCAATGATTATTATCGATACGGATTCTTAAATTAGAAGAATTTTTTGAAATCTTGTGAAAAATGGTGCAAAAATATCGAGAAACAAAAAAGGTATCGCGATTTGAATATTTTTAGCGGTAAAAAATTGCTGCCGGTAGAGGGGTTAATCACGATTTTTTTACAAATACTGATGGTACGTGTGAACTCGCTAATAAAAGACATATCTTGCAAACCTCTTTTCGAGGGGCCCCCAAACCTACCTCCACACCGGGCCCCCAAAACTCTAGCTACGCCACAGCATTATTGCGAATATAAGCCGTTATATTCTAGTGAAACAATGAAATAAACTGCTTATTGTTCCCACTATTGCCATAATTGGTACTATACTTCTATTCTATTTATGCTTTTTAAATTTGAGGTGTGCATTCGACTTATTTTTATCTTCAATAAAGTCCGTTCTTCCAAATTGTACTTTTGAAAAGATTGATTTACACTCAGTTGCTAACATTTTCAACACATTTATTCCTTTCTCGTTTGTGATGGTTCTTTCTTTTAAATAATAGCTGTTCTTGAGAAATACCATTTGAAGCAATTATTAATGTTTGGACTTTTATTTTCCAAACTTTCTGAACGTCGATTGTCATTATTTTGAATTATGCTTTAGAGTAGTTATTAGTCTTCTATTTGATGCGTTTTTAATAGAGATTTGTATCGACCATTATTCCTTCTTTTAAACATTATCTGTTCTTTATATGTACCTTTATATCGTAATATACATTTAAGCTGTTGTTTCGGGAAATTTTAGTACATTTAGCATAGTGACACTTTTTGCATGGTCTTCAAAAATTCATTTTTTTATCATCCTGAAATGACTTGTTAACCTTCATTTTACTATCACTTTAATCATAATTATCAAATGTATGAAATTTACTAACATTTGAAGGATATTTGAAAATTTTCATGGAAATATCTAGTTAGAGAGGTAAACTTGCATAGGAAACTGAAACAGATTGCATCGAGTTAGAGAACATCGAGCTAGAGAGGTATTGACTTACAGAGAGATCAAAGTATGCTAGATTGAAGAGACTGCATATTCCATCAAGTTAGGGGAAATATCGAGACACAGAATATCGAGTAAGGGAGAGTTAACTGTAGTATCATCTGACTGTTGGTTTTGAATAATTTCTGTTAGCATCAGAGAATAATCATCATCCATTTTGTATCAGCATGTAACAACTGGAACAAGGCCGGCTTCTCAACTACACTTGCATTGACAGAGAGCTTCCTTTGCCATTTGATCATTTATCCATTCGACTTTTCATCAATTCGACCTTCTGTCATAGATTCGCTCCGGACATACTAAAGCAAATAAAATGACGTAAATTTAATTTACACATTTTCCGTCACATTGAATTTATCATGCAGTCATGATGAAAGCTTTTAGAACGTCAATGATCTGGTGAAATACTCCGCAGGCCTTGTCTCGAACATTTGCGCTTATAAAATGAAAGAAAGTGTTTATATCTGAGCGCTGGAGACATGAACACAATTTAGCTCAAAATATGTGTTCTGAAGTAGTGATTTAGGTTTCATTTTAGTATGAGAAACGGCTTTGTTTTGTTGGAAAAATATGAGGTGGTGTTAATCAAAGTAGCGTAGGTGTACCAGATATGGCCATAGTGGACCCCTATTTGGTTATATGTGTCTTCTCGAAAACTTTCACATTTTGAACATTTTTAAATGTTTTAGCATCAAGATATATTTGATGTCAAACTGCTTAACCACACAGAATGATCAAATATTTGAAGATAATCAAATTATCCTGTATGGCGAAATAGGGAATTATTATGTCCATAACTGGTACACCTACCCTAGTCTTTAGTCAAAGGAACGAATATTTTTCAAACATTTCGTACAAACCTCTGTGTTTACATTCAACTAAACTCTGAAAAAATTGAAGCACAATTATTACGCAATTGCTTCCCAAATCATGACTCTTGCAAAACATGCTCTAGGGTGCCGGCTCCAATGGTTGTAATGTACCCATAGTTTAAACTATGGGATAAACCGTATAGTTTCGAAAAAAAAAATACGCCCGCAATTTTTTCGTGGAAAGATCGATTTGCTAAATTTCAGCTTTTTATCTCATCAAAAAGTCATATGAGCAATTAAGTTTTCGCAAAAATTTGGCTCCCTTGCACCAGTAGTCTAGTTCCAGTAGTGAAACAACTAATGGAAGCAGTTTTTCGAATAAATATATAAAATTAAAAAAGCCCCAAAGATTATCTTTATGCTTCATTCGAAAGATTTTATTTGCAACTCCGTGGGTAAAATGTTAAACCAATGTTAAAATCAAGTATTTAGTTTGAAATTCCTTGCATCATTTTAAAACTTCTACTACTGGAGCGTGAGCGCAACTACTGGAGCACGTGTACCAATGGTGGCTCTAGCGGTTTTATGTTGAAAAATATGTTTTTATTTCCTCATAGTAGAGGTTAAAATCTTTCGATTGACACCAAAGGATCTCTTAAAAACTTTGCGTTATTTGGTTATGACTTTTATATATTTGGTACACCAAAATATGCCTCTCTGGAATTTTGACATCCGTTTCATCAAGTAGGGGAAGGGGTGGTAAAATGAACACCTGAAGGAAATCATCTTGTTTTTGATAGAAAAACGAGGAATTTGTATAGTTCTATCGCACAACATCAAAAATAGGGATGTAATCTATAGCAACGACATGGATTCAGACTTAAATAGCTAAATTATCACATATTTTCATCACTATCAAAAAGCGATGCAAATGTTCATTTTACCTGCACTATGTGGGTAAAATGAACAGCAATTGGTGGTAAAATGAACACCACGCAAAAAACGTGAGCAAAACAAATATTTCTGAAAATTTTCATTGCCGAAAAAACATCCATTAATGATTGTAACCCATTCAAAAATAATTCTAAAGGTTCATATTTGACATCATATCATAACGATATTCACCTCACTAAAAAACCTCAAGTCTTCCGAGCTAAAAGTTACGTCAGTTCTAATTTTCCAACGTGGTTTTCTAAAATCTTAGTATTTGTTGATATTTTCACTTCAATTGACCTACGTATCAACTCGAATACGCAGATTTATGCTCTAAATCGTCCGTGCGTGATAAACAATCATCGATATTTGTTTTTTCTCGGTAAAAGGCACGGTGTTCATTTTACCACCACTGTTCATTTTATCACCACTGTTCATTTTACCACCACTTCCTCTATTGCTCTATGTTGCTTGCGATTTTTTGCGCTTTTGGAGATATTAAGGTTTAAAAATTGCTCTATTATTCAAGTTTTTTCATAATTTCTTAGGTTTTATGCGTCGTATTATTATTTTTTTCCACCAGAGCTTGCGTTCGTTGTATATTTATCAGCAAAAAATATTATAGGAAAAATGTCGAATTCGGTGAAAAAAATCGTTTCTTCACTAATTTTCTCTAATTTCGCCAATAACTCGAAAACAGTAGGCTGTGGAATTTTGACGTCTTCGAAAGAGTTGTTTATTTTATCAAAATGAACAACTTTGCCGAACATGCCAAGTCTCTAGAACGTCACAGTAAAAAGTTAGATTGTGGCACCACCTATGCGGACGATTTACGAACTATCCGTTTATGCCAGTAGATGGTCCTCGTTGTTACAAAAAACTTTGCCGAAGACACCAAATACCGGAAACGCTTCATGACCTTGTTATTAATTTTGTCCCGCCAGATTGCGTCCCTGACCCATAGTGCATTGCACATTGGTCCCAAAGCCATATCTAGGAAGACAAAAATGATTGCGCCTAAACCGTCAATTTTAGATACATGGTGTCTTCGGCAATGTTTCTCCATATTTTTCAGACATTTTTTTTCAGATATGTGAAATTAGGGTGGCCCACATGGTTTACGAGATCAGCACATAAACTTTTTTGCTGACGCATTTAGGACTACACAATGTTGTACAATGTTTTAGAACAACCGATTTGGAGCAACTTTGCCGAAGAACCCAAATTTCTATCTTTTATGGTTTGCGAGTTATGATTTTTTTTTAACAAAAAAGTTAGAGTGGTACTGAAAAATCAGTTTTTTCTTAATAACTTTTTATACCATCATTTCTCGCAAAAACTTTGTTCCGAGCACTTTTAGAACTTTTGATTGCGCAACTTTTTGCCGAAAAAACTACTGTTCTATCTCTTATGGTTACAGAGTAATCAGAATTTTTCTTCGAAAAAATGGTTGTTTTCAAATGCCGATATCTCCGAAAGGCGCAAACGGATTTTCAATCTTTTGTCGGCATTAGAAAAATTATTTCTTTCTCTGTTTATGGTGAAAAAAACTGTAAAGACGTTTTTTGTTTGAAAAGATTGACAAAATTTTGAAAATAATATGTTTTTAACCGAAAATTGTCTATAATTTGAAAAATATTCGAGATAGCTCTTTGATGCCTTCAGCAACAATGTGCAAAATTGAAAGTTCTGGTAGTGCTTCATACAAGGTATTCATAAACAATCATTGCTTTATGATATATTCACCATAAACCGAATTTTGTATGGTAAAGAAAGCGAAAAAAAGAGATATTTGCTGCAACAACCGGAATAACTGTATGTAAAGTCATTTAAAATTGAAAATATATGTAATGAAATAAGATCGATCACAGTAACCGAAATGTTTGGAGTTAGGGAAAGTTAGTTGCTGAAGCAGTTTTAACAGTGATCCGTGGAACATTAATCCATAAACGGTGTCTTGTTATTTCACGCGACATAATGTTTGTCCAGCAAACCTATGCCGTGGTTGGTTATAAATTGCTACCACTTCGGCCTTGTTATATGTGCATTAGTAGCGGGAACAGTTTACCAATAAGAACCATAAATCCATTTCTTTGCTTCAATAACAACCTCTTACAGAACTTTATTATTATTATTATAGCTTTATTAAGGAGATTTTCAGCCCTAGGCTGGTTCATCTCCGTTACAGAACTTTCAGTAGATGAGTGGAGGCAGTCAAAGAGAACATGTTGTTAAGAGATTATGAAGTGCTTTCTTATTTTAACTCTATATGGTAACGATAAAAAAAACGTCTTAAGTTACATGAATTAAATAAATGAAATACAGAAATCAATAAAGTAAGGACCTGAGACTCACCTTTAGTTGATAATGCGATCCATGATATTTCACGCCCAACCGGATTGGCGATATAACTCGACCACCGCACGCTGAACAAATGTTATCCTTATTGCATCGCTCGCCTCCGCACGAGCAGCCAAATTTCCAACGGTCCAAATCCTGCTCGAAAAAGATTCCTTGAATGATGTAAATAGAAAGTTATATTACATCAGAGTAACATCAACACAAAACTTTATGTACAGCCTTATACTACGTCAAAGCCTGTTTTGTAGGAAGAAAAAGGTACCATTTAGTTAGGGATATATCGAGTGAAAAAAAAAAAACATCAATGTAACTGCGTTCTAAGAGCTCATCAATGAAGCCATGAGCTTTTACTATAATTCTACATATAAAACGATATCGTTAGATTGTAGGTATGAAGAGTTGACTGTACTACTAAATAATGACATAGTTACAGATTCAGTCCAGTTCAAGTATATTTGCTCAACTCAGGTAACTTCAGCGAATAAGCGACGAACCTGATTAACGAATAGGCTGGATGAGTATACTACCTATGTATTCATTTTATTGCGTCCTATAGCATCATCCCATCTACAATCTGAGATTATGAGAATAAGATTATAATCTTCCATATGGTCCTTCATGAATCCAGGAAAATATGCTTACTCAAAGAATAAAAAATAATCTAATTTGTGCGTTAATTTGCAGAGCTCTGACACTAATCAAACTAAATCAATCTTGCGAAATTGCGTGGTTGCTATTTATAGGACCGTGATTACTATACAACATTCATGGAACACGTGCTTGCTTCTAAGCAACCACATGCCACCCCGTTGATCTGCGCAAATCTGTGCGCCACGCTTGACGCCAGCCAACATCCATCGATTCCATCATTTCCATCACCCATCCATCCGTTCAAACCATTTCCCTTTCCACCAACTTGCCACGATCCCCCCCCCCCCCCACTGGTAGTATCCTTAATTATAGCAACAACAACCAGCAGCAACACGTCGAATCAAGTCCAACCCGGAGCCGGAGTGGATCCGTGGGAAAAAGAGCCATCTGTAACACACTCGCCGGTTTGCTACTGCTGTTATTTCGGTGCACTTGCGCAGCAGCAGCAGCAGCAGCAGCAAAAAATAAGCAATTTAAAAAAACGGACAAGAAAACAGCCCGACTAACAACAACGACACGGCCAAAAAGACATTTTCATAACATTTCTTCGAGCCATCACAGCCGACCACAGTGGTAACGCGCATAGGGCAAAAAAAAAAGGTTATGTGGTTTGTCAGTTCCTGACCTTTCCATGTATCAACTATGATTTTCAGAATGTAGAAATATTATAATTATTATTTTACACGCTTCTGTCGGATACTTATTGTAAAACCGTGCATGATGGAGTAGATTCTTTTTTTTTATTTGTCAAAACAATCTAGCATTTTCTAAATTCCTTTAATTGGCTCGTAAACCAAAATCAATTGTTTTTATTTGACACAGCTTGTTATTGTCCAAAATATGATCGGAAGAGTAGTTTTGATTAAAATTTTAGCTCCTTTGAAACTTTACTAGTAATACTAAGAGTAACATTTTTTTTATAAAACTAAATCAAGGAAGCATTAGGATCTTTTTCACATTAATCGAAAGCTTTTGATCTATTCTTCATAGGAAAAATATAAAAGTTTTGTAAGCTTCTGACTAGTGTTTTCCAGCGCAACAAGTGCTACTAAAGGAACATTATAAAATTTGAATAGTGCTACTATAGGCACATGTGTTCCTAAAGTAGCTCAAGCGATGTTAAGTACAAGAATATGTTTGTTTTTGTAGTTTTCACATTTCTTTTCTACAAAACTAAACAAACAAACAACCTTGATATGGTGTAAAAACAATACCGTAGGCTTTATTATTCGATTTTATTCAAATATTTGGTATGGTACATGGTACATCGACCTTACCAAATCTTATGAAATTTGATAATCCATATTATTTGGTTAAGCATTTGGATTTCATGATCATTTGAACAAAATATTCATTGATTTTAGTTGATTTTGAACACGGAAAGAAGCATGCTAGCAAAGTCACCTACATCAGAATTTTTGATGACATTCACGAGTATTTTTTTATGATAAACCAATTGATTTAACTATTTCCGATGATAGTTTCTATCAAATGCTTTGTAAAAAGATTTATGACCACTTCGTACAACAAATAGAATCACTGTGCCCCGGTTGCTTGGATGCTCTGCTGGATGAAGCCCCCCCCCCCTGCTCATGTGTCCCATTCATGCGAATTGGCGCGTCGTCCTCACTGAAACAAAACAACGCGAAAGACAACGATGGAAAAGATCGAAAATTGCTACCAGGTGCACGAGCTACGACGAGCTGCTTTTTCCTGTGTTGTGATACCGTGGCCCGCCCTGGTCACAGCCGAAAAAAACATAACAACAAACCTGATGTGCCTTTATACGAAACACATACACGCCACCTTATGGAAGATATCGACCGAAAAAAATCTCTTTTACAAGCGTGAGAACCTTGCTTACTTCACAGTTCTCACAAAATAAATAATAATAGTGATAAAATAAAGAGGTTGCGATACACCTGCTTTATTAAATAAGAATATATTCTTTCCCGGGAGTTGGCTCTTTCTCCTTTCGAAAAGGGGAATCGCAGGAAGCCGTGGAAAGCGGAGGAGGAAGTAAGTGGCTGATGCCGAGGAGCCACACAAAATGATATACGCATCACTTGACTGCCGAAGTAATGCCAACCGGGCTTTTCTCCTGTCTCTTCGCATACTGTGCGTTGTACTTTTTGGGGATTTTCCCACCGATCGCAGTGAGCCTTATTTTGTCTTCGCTTTTTTCTTTCTTTTTCTGGTCGACTTTGTTTTTTTGGATTGTGCTGTACACGCGGTTGACGCGAGCGTGCTTATTGAAGACGCACACGCGGTGACTATGAAAATAACACCCCACCGGATTCGAAATGCCTATACCACAGTTTCCCAAACTATGGGGCGTGACCCCCTGGGGTGGATTCCCAGGGGATGACGGAAAAAGTCTTATGTTGTTATTCATCGTCTATGTTGTCGAATGCTTCTTAGAAATTATTTCACAATAAATAACCAGAAAAAATTTTAAAAGTTCCGCTATAATCAATAGGGGTGGATGATCCAGTGGTAGTCCACTATTACAGAAACAGAATTTAGTAAATACCGCTCTTAGTGAAAAATTTTCCAATAATAGATAATGTGCTTTTTTCAAAATTTTATAATTTCATATTGATAATAATAATATAATTAATAATTTAATAATTATTTTTTCGTGAAATAAAATTTAAAAGTTTTTGAATGACGTATTCAGTTTTGAAAAGCAAGTTCCGTTAATATTTGCAACTTTTCATTATTCAACCCATTACTATTGCCTCTACCATCAGAACAGACGCCCCATAAAGATTCTACTAGAGACGAGTGTTCTATATAAAAGTTTTAGTGGAGCGTTTGGACTACAAGAAAAAAAATACACTGGAAATATAATGTATTTTTCTCGTTAAAATTCAAAAAATAAATGTTATTTTAAATTACACAAAAATTCTACTTCTTTTTTATTCTCATCATAGAATTTTGATAGCAAGCAAGATGTTTATGGCACATTTTCATGATGGAGACTTTTTTATAAAACAAGAACAAAGAACTAAGAACTAAGAACTAAGAACTAAGAACTAAGAACTAAGAACTAAGAACTAAGAACTAAGCACTAAGAACTAAGAACTAAGAACTAAGAACTAAGAACTAAGAACTAAGAACTAAGAACTAAGAACTAAGAACTAAGAACTAAGAACTAAGAACTAAGAACTAAGAACTAAGAACTAAGAACTAAGAACTAAGAACTAAGAACTAAGAACTAAGAACTAAGAACTAAGAACTAAGAACTAAGAACTAAGAACTAAGAACTAAGAACTAAGAACTAAGAACTAAGAACTAAGAACTAAGAACTAAGAACTAAGAACTAAGAACTAAGAACTAAGAACTAAGAACTAAGAACTAAGAACTAAGAACTAAGAACTAAGAACTAAGAACTAAGAACTAAGAACTAAGAACTAAGAACTAAGAACTAAGAACTAAGAACTAAGAACTAAGAACTAAGAACTAAGAACTAAGAACTAAGAACTAAGAACTAAGAACTAAGAACTAAGAACTAAGAACTAAGAACTAAGAACTAAGAACTAAGAACTAAGAACTAAGAACTAAGAACTAAGAACTAAGAACTAAGAACTAAGAACTAAGAACTAAGAACTAAGAACTAAGAACTAAGAACTAAGAACTAAGAACTAAGAACTAAGAACTAAGAACTAAGAACTAAGAACTAAGAACTAAGAACTAAGAACTAAGAACTAAGAACTAAGAACTAAGAACTAAGAACTAAGAACTAAGAACTAAGAACTAAGAACTAAGAACTAAGAACTAAGAACTAAGAACTAAGAACTAAGAACTAAGAACTAAGAACTAAGAACTAAGAACTAAGAACTAAGAACTAAGAACTAAGATCTAAAAACTAAGAACTAAGTACTAAGAACTAAGAGCTGAAAACTTTTTAATTAGTTATTCGTTGTGACGTGTGGGCTCGAACATTAAGTTCGTTCAAGGAAAACACAATATTTTCCTCAATTGCTAACCGTTGTTAACGCAGGAAACCACAACGTGGACACTTAAACTATTTCACCTAAAGCTTCGTCAGTTCAATGCAGGCAACAAACCCAGCCATAATCAGAAAGTTTCTAGCCGTATGGTAGTAAGAAACACGTTTTAGGCATGATGTAAAAGACCTATGCATAATTTGGACCTAGCACAACTTTCTTTCAACAATTGACGGTCTTTGTGTTATATGAAGTGCATATCAAATTTTAGCATATTGAAATGCTCTACCCCGTGAAAATCTTCGCAACTTGGGAGAAAATCACAGAAGATGTAAGATCGATCGATGTTGCTTTTGTTTCTGTTGCGTTGTGATCACGAAAAAGTCCTCGAAAAAAATTAAGAAATACGATAGATGAGTCGACAACAAGGAAGGAGCGTCCAACATAACTCTGGTCCAGAGGGGGGCCAGGTGGGAGCTTGGGATTCTTACCTTTTCCAAGCGAAACTGGTACATACAGCCGATATGATACAAATATTAAAATGCGCAGACTTTGGGGTTGAAGAAGATTGAAAAAATCGTGACGATTAGGTAATTCACGCATGAATAAACTGATAGACGCAAAATTTTCAATTTTTAGAAGGAGAAACGGGGACAACCGTACCAACCGTTTGGATTCAGAGTTATAGGTAAAATCGTTGGAAGTGGCGTTGCTAAGAAAGTTAATGCACACCTCATTGTTGTTCTCCTGGGATGGGACATAGGCATTTCTTCTTTATGTCCTGGCTCTAGAGCCTTGATTAAAGCGCCTTTGCTCGCTCTCTGAAACGAGATGAAAAATAATGTTGCCCCTTTCCCGCTATACAGAAACCGAAACCGTTAGCCATAAATCTAAAAACTTTGTGCAATATAAAGAACATAATTTCAAAAATAATTGTACAACAGGTTTCTGTACAAATAAAATAGGAACTACAAGAATATTATAACATGGTTTAACATACCAAAAGTGAGACCATGTATGCAATTTGAAAAAAAAATTATAATACTGAGTATTAAAAACGATCTCACCAGATTTCATTTGAACACGTTTGATGGTTTCGTATTCAATGGTCAAAGATCCCGTTTTTCCGCCAATCATTGTAAGTTACACTTGAAGCAATCGACGGGATTTTTTTCCATTTAGGGGTGCCTTGGATTATTGACAAATTGTTCCATCTGCTGTTTATGTAACCGATGCCAAGACTGATTGTTGGTTTATCCACAAGCCAAGGTCACTTGCAAGCGAAACTCGCCTGAACTCGGGCTCACAAATTGACGGAAGTTCATTATTTTCGGAAACAGCAGCAACACTTGAAACACAGAAACATTCCAGTACTTCCCACCGATCGTTAATTCTGTTTTTCTTTCCGCAACAATGAATGTTCTAAATTATCGTAGGTCACGTTAAAATGCACTTATTATGAGAAAAAAGAATCTCAGCTTTACTCGAACCAGCCACTTGATAATTTCTCAAGCCAGCCGACTTGAAATCACTCGCGGAGACGGAAAAAACGTGACATTAAATTTCAAACAACGGGTATTAAATCATCAGGATTCGCCTAAAAAGCCAGCGATGAACCCAGAGTATTTGTAATTTACTTGTTTTTAATTTAATCTCTTGAATGGCGGCAATCAAAAGAGAAGTCTTTTATTATTTACTTTATGGATAATTATGTTTCGAGGAGTACTATTAGATTAATCGCTTTTTCTGCTTAGTAGTAAGTTGAATGCAGAAACGATCTCTCTAGGGTCATCGTATAGTTCCAAAACTATTTTTTAGAATTATATAAAAAGAAAAAAACTACTGTCCGTTCATAAAGTATTGAATATTGAAAATACTTAACCAGAAATAAAAATCATGGTGCTCCGCGTTTGTTGCGGCCAATTCACTTGATCGGCGAAATAATGGACTGTAATATTGTTTGTGGAATAACTAACACATTGTTTTTCAACTCAAAACGATTTAATGAATAAAAATTGACTTTACATGTGTTTGCGTTCACTGCTCTCGAAAGAATGAAAAAGCGAATGGAATGATGCAAAGAATAGAGCAAAAGTTTTTTTTTCTTCTTGTTGGTGCCACTGGTACGCTTCCGTCACGTTCGTCCATCATGGTAGGCACCGCCACTGGTAAAACCAAAATTCATCGCAGCAACCGTGCTGCTGGTTTTGCAGCAAATTTTCATTTACGTCAAATCACCGAAGCTTGAAGATGGGTTTCCATCGAACATCCTGCCCGCGGCTGCGAAGCTGACTTCGAACTTTCCTGGAGGTAGTCGTTGTCTTCAATTGGTAGCGGAGCCAGCTTGGAGATTGGCCGTTTGAAAATCCCTGAAGAAGTTTTCACGTCCACGACTCGTACAAGTGAATCTCTTCCTGCGTACGTTTTCAAAATTATTCCCATAGTCCAGGTTTGCGGCGGAAGATTGTCCTCAATCAGAAGCACAACCATTCCTGGCTGAACGTTGGATTCCCTTGATGTCCATTTACTACGGGTTTGAAGCGTTGTCAAGTACTCCCGTGACCATCGGCCCCAGAAGTGCTCTTTCAGCCTATCCAAATATCTCCACCTCGATAGACGATTCACCGGAACATCAAGACAGGTAGGCTTTGAAACACTCTGCAACGGTCTGCCGATTTGTAGATGAGCTGGAGTAATTGGCATCGGATCGTCTGGATTGTCGTTCAAGCTGAACAGTGGACGTGAATTCAAAATAGCCTCAACGTGTGTCAAGGCAGTGGCAAACTCTTCAAAAGTAAGAACTGCATTCTGGAAAGTTCTTTTCAGGTGAGTTTTGGTGCTTTTCACCCCAGGCTCCCAAAGGCCACCAAAATTTGGTGCCTTGGGAGGGATAAAATGCCACTCGATGTCTCTTGGCAACAACAAATTGTTTATACCTTGAGATTGTACATCATCATGGAGCTGCTGGTACAACTGACGAAGCTCACGTGACGCTCCCACGAAATTTGTTCCGTTATCAGAGAACATTTTTCGCACCAATCCTCGACGGTTCACGAAGCGTTCCAACGCAGCTATGAACGCTTCTGTCGTTAGTTCGGACACTAACTCCAAATGTATATTTTTTGTCGCCAAGCATACAAAAACGGCAATATAACCTTTGACCAGTTTCGGACGATATTTACCTTGCTTTACTGTTACAGGGCCCGCATAATCGACTCCAGTGTACTCGAAAGGTGCGGAGACGTTTACTCGTTCATCGGGTAGACTACCCATTAGCTGCTGGATCCTCGATGGTTTGGTTCGGAAACAGTTCAAGCACCGACGAATAATTTTTCGAACCGCAGATCGGCCACGCAGTAACCAAAATTGCCGACGAACAATTGCAAGCAGTCCGGTCGGCCCAACGTGCATATTTTCTACGTGGAGGGTCCGGATCAGTGCTTCAGTCACAGGATGCGGCGGCAGTATCAACTGATGCTTTGACTCGAATGGCAGGTTGGCATTTTCCAAACGCCCCCCCACTCTCAACAACTTGTCACGGTCCATGAAGGGGCTCAAACCGGCAAAACGCTTCGACGGTTCACCTCTCTCAGCAGCTCTTACTTCTTCTGGCAACTCCATCATTTGGATCACCATAACGATATACTTCAACGCTTGTCTCATTTCAGGAACAGTGAGGTATTTCGATACGATCTTTGGTTGATTGATGACGCGGCTTCGACAATTGAAAATGAATCTACGCACATACGCAATCACTCGTTGCAGTTTCCGAAAATCACTGTATCTGGTGAAGACCGGCAGCATCTCTTCAACGCAAATGGAATCTGATATAACCAGGGTCTTAATCTCCGGAATCTCATTTTCTGGAACCGGTGGGGGTTCCTCTACCACGTACTCCGATTGTTGCAGAAACACTGGTCCCTGCCACCACGATCCTATAACATTTCCCCGAATACCATTACCCCGAAAACCATCACCCCGAAAGTCAATACCCCGAATGGTCAAGTACCCCGAAAACCAATACCCCGAAAACCATTACCCCGAATAGTCCGTTACCCCGAATACCATTTCCCCGAATGGACCATAACCCCGAATTTTCTTGGCACGAAAAATTGAAGATCCGACAAATGAATCCCATATACCTATTTCATAGAATATTGATTTTCATTTGAATTCATGTTCTTCATGTTATCAAAGATTTTTATTATTCTTTTAATCAACAGCTATTCTTCATGAGCCAAGTGAGAACCCAAATTTTACTCACAGGCGTGTACTTGATTTTGTGAGAATGATTGTGTTCACAGCAATAAATCATTTTTCGAACTGATGATAATGCTGACATGTTAATATTAGAGACCTTTCCCGCCCTCTTTCAAAAGCGTTATATTATTCGGTAATGCATAATTATATTTTTATATTGCTGGAGGCAATGCGAGTTCAACATATTCTAAAATGTCATTAGACTATGGTTTGAAAAATGTCAGATGAAAATGATAACTGATATTAAACTGACCACTATTCCAAAAGTACATCGCTAAAGAACAGCCTATGATAAAAGAAGAAAAAACCACTGTTGAAAGCGTCAATAACTGTGATGCCAACAATCACTTTGCAAGTGCAACTTCCGAAAGAATAGCCGATAACTAAAAGAAGGACAAATCTCTTGTTGGAAATTGTAATACTGACAAGATGTAATACAGACAAGTAATACAGGGGCTTATTTTCATTTATTTTTTGAAGTCACTGTCAACTTTGAATTTCGCTCAAGACAATTTTGTCAGTCGATTTTTTTTACCGCTGTCGCTCAGACTTCAACTCAAACGGTACAACTCGAAAGAACAGCCTATAACTCTATGAAGAGAAAATCATTGATTAAAATTTTTACACTTCCATTATACAACCTCGAAAGAACAGCCGATGATTGAATAAAAAATCACTAATAGGAATAGTAGTAGTTACTAAGTCGAAAACTTTCAGGCTCAAATTCGCGAGCTTCCTTGAAGAATTTCTTGAAGTGCATCACTGATTTTCGGGGAAGTGTCGTATTAGGGGAACTTGTTTTCGGGGTAATTTACTATTCGGGGTAATGGTTTTCGGGGTAATGTGTCATTCGGGGTAACGTTACATTCGGGGTAATGGTTTTCGGGGTACTGGTTTTCGGGGAAATGGTTTTCGGGGTAATGGTATTCGGGGAAGTGTTATAGGACCGCCACCACAGCTTGTTCACACTCAACAGTAATGGCATTTGCCCACGTGATACAATATCGGCAGGGTTTTCAGTGGTTCTCACATACTTCCACGTACAACTAGCAGTGAGATTGTTGATCTGTACCACCCGATTACGAACGAACACCTCAAGGGTTCCGGGTGCTCGTTTCAACCATGCCAGTACAATTTGGCTATCGGACCATAACACAGTAGCGGACACATTTATCTGGACGATGGTTGCCACCTTGGAAACGAGGCGGGATAGCAAAAGAGCCGCAAGAAGCTCCATCCTCGGAATGGTAATGCCCTTCAACGGAGCGACTCTTGATTTTGCACACAGTAAACTCGTAGTTATCAAGTCGCCTTCTCCTAGGCACCGTAAGTATACACATGCACCGTACGCAAGGAGTGAGGCATCCGCAAATCCATGGAGCTCCAAGCGCACGACGCCACTACTCAAGACACACCGCGGCACACTGATTTTGGTAAGTGTAGGCATTGAGCGCTGAAAATTCTTCCACTCTTGGAGAATATCTCCCTCCAACTCTTCGTCCCAGTTCAATTGACATGCCCACAACTTTTGCAACAACATTTTAGCTAACACTACCACCGGTGACACTAAGCCCAACGGGTCGAACAGTTTCGCAATGGTCGAAAGTACATATCTTTTCGTAATCTTATCACTTTCTTCTTGTTTGCACTCAATGCCATAAAGCAATTTGTCTTCTCGTGGATCCCACAATACACCCAATGCCTTTGTTGCTTCACCACACTCTTGAATTTTAATTAGTTTTTCTTGATTTTCTTCAGGTACGTTTTTTAACACTGCTGGCGAATTCGAGCACCACTTTCTTATGGGGAATCCTCCTTCTGCTAGAAGCTCCGTCACTTCACGTTGACGTTCGATGGCTTCTTCTTCCGTTGCGGCACCTGACAGCAAGTCATCAACGTACACATCCTTCTTGACCATTTCGGACGCAACCGGATACCGTTCTGCTTCCTCTTCTGCCAATTGAACCAAGCACCTAGTTGCCAGATAGGGAGCCGACGATGTCCCATATGTGACCGTTGCCAGTTCAAGTACTCGAATAGGATCCGCAGGATGCTTTCTCCAGAAAATTCTCAAAAAAGCAGTTTGGCTGGCGTCTATACCAATCTGCCTATACATTTTGGTTACGTCACCCGAAAAGGCATACAAGTAGCAGCGAAATCGAAGAAGGACAGAGAACAGGTCACTCTGCACAGTCGGGCCGATCTTCAATACCTCGTTTAGCGAATATCGGCCAGATTTTGAACTGGCATTGAAGACCACCCTCAACTTTGTCGACGAACTGGATGGTTTCAGGACCGCATGGTGCGGTAAGTAATAATTTCCTTTGCCGGGTACGTCGTCTTTCTCGTAAACCTCTTTGCAGTGTCCGAGTGCCTCATATTCTTCGATGAATGCTGTGTACTGCCGCTTTAATTCCGGATTACGCGACAATCTCCTTTCAAGCTGATGAAACCTTTTGAGGGCAAGTTCACGATTGTCGTCTAGCTCACTGACGATATCCTTGAAAGGCATTTTGACAACAAACCTGCCGGTTTCATCTCGGCGATACGTTTCTAGAAAGTGTGCTTCAACTTCCATTTCTTCATTGGTGTTTGGCGAAGAGTCGCCTATTTCTTCGACCGTCCAAAATTTCTCAATGGCATCGTACAAGGGTTCTTGCAAAGTAACGTTGGAAAGCAAAATGGATTGACTCACCTGAGCATAAGGATCAAACGTACCAGTTACGATCCATCCCAAGTCTGTTTCTCGAAGTGAAGTAGTACCGTTGGCTAATTTCACAGTATTCATTCGCAGCAGGTCCCAAACGTAATTTGATGCCAAAATAAGATCAATCTCGTGTGGCTCGTAGAAACGTGGATCCGCGAGCTGTATTCCGTCGGGGATGTTCCATTCTGTCACGTTGATTGTTGCTCCAGGTATCGTTCCGGTTGGACGATCTGAGACCAAACACTCAATACGGTCCTTGTAGTTCGAGTATCGGGACGAAAATTCTATAATCATCCCCTTTCTAGCCTGAGTTTTCACAGCATTTGCTCCAACAACCATGACGTTGCATTTTGTAGACGGCAATTCCAGGACTCGTGCCATGGACTCCGACAAAATATGAGCCTGTGAGCCGGAATCCAGCAACGTGCGGCACGGATGCAGCCGCCCATGCTTGTCCACTACGTCAATAATGGCTGTTTGCAGAAATACCTGTTTAGTTGACTGAAGCATTCCTCCGTTGTAGCACGGCGTTGTTACCGACGCACTATTCCTGGTATTCGGCTCTACTGGTACGGAACTGGTCGGTTCAACAGCACCTGACTGCACCAGTGGACCAGTGGCTTGCACAGCACTAACATTTGCTTTATCTTCCTGCTTAGGTGGCGGCAACGATCGAGATGATTCTTCCTCTGGATGCAACATTCCGTGATGCTTGGCACTACACTTGGAACAACTTCGCTCAGATGTACATGCAGCACTACGATGTCCTTTCCGCAGACAGTTGAAGCACACATTTGCTTGCTTCGCTTTTGCATATCTTTGACTGACACTCATGCTTCGAAATGCACTGCACTTAAAGTTCAAATGAGATCCACCACATAGCTCGCAAACAATTTCACTGGTTGTTGATACTGCAGCGGACACTTTAGTGGAACTCTTCATTGACGTCGATCCTTTGGAAACTACCGGCTTGGCAGATGATATCACTGATTTACTCGTTTCACAACGCTCAAGAACAAGACACCTTTTCTTCAAGAACTCCACTGTTTCTTCATATTCCGGCAGCTCGCCATGTTCAATGGTACTTTCCCACAATTCACGGGTTTCATTGTCCAAACACGAAGCGAGAATGTGCACCACAATCAACTCGGACACACCTGTAAGCTCTTGATCATGGAACCGCAGGTTCTCGACATGCCTTGTACACTCATTAATTAGCTCTCTTAGCTCTCTGGATGATTTCTTCTCAACTTTCTTCAGCTGCAAAATACCTTCAATATGGATGTCGATGATTCGTCGCTTGTTTTCGTATCGTTCCTCCAGGATCCTCCAGGCCTGCTGGTAGTTATTGTCTTGGCGTCCAGGATACCTTCAGCCTCGCCTACTAGGGCCTTCTCCAGGTGGAATAATTTAATAGCATCGGAATCTGGCGAGTTTCTCATCAAGTCAACGAACATTGATTTAAACTTCGGCCAGTTTTCATATTTCCCGTTGAAAGTGGGCAAAGGCGCCTTCAAAGATTGCTGGTGAATCACATACTGTGGTTTGCCAGCAGCGACCGAACCACTCTGTGGGTTCTCCTGCTGAACTGCTGTAGCGTGAGCATCCAGAAGCGTTTCGATGACCACCAGTGTGTTGTTGTAGATGTCTTCGAACTCGATCAGCTTGCCTTCGTGAACTTCCACTTGCTTATCCGGGACCAGCGAAATGATCCGGTCGTTGACCTCGTTGTACTCGGTGTAGTACTTCTCGATATTTCTTGCGTGGACTCGTAGCTGCTGCTGGGAGATTGTCAGCTCCTGTCCTGGATCAGTCTGGATAGCGTTCCAGATTCGGGTAACTTTCCCTTTAACCTGGCCACGCTTGGTGATGAGTGACTTCAGCTCTTGTTCAGCCATTTTTAATTTCCTCTTTTGCTGCTTTGTGTTCGGAGTATCTTTCTCGGTGTTCTCTACATGGGATGACTCCAGCTTCTCATCGTCTTCTTGACCCACAAGCTTTCGCCACATAGGAACCACGGGAATATTAACGGAACTGCTTTCCGTCGTTGGTACACAACAGGAATTTTCACCGAGGAATCTCCACGCTTTGGAAACTTCTCGACAAAATGGCGGCACTCAACCCAAACACGACGCTTCTTGCACTCGCGCTGCGGTCAATGCACTACGATACTTTCCGATGCGACTCGACGAGATTCACGATGTTGGAGCCTCGTGAAACGCTCTTGTCCGGAACTCATCCGGATCGAATGGACCAATGTTGCGGCCAATTCACTTGATCGGCGAAATAATGGACTGTAATATTGTTTGTGGAATAACTAACACATTGTTTTTCAACTCAAAACGATTTAATGAATAAAAATTGACTTTACATGTGTTTGCGTTCACTGCTCTCGAAAGAATGAAAAAGCGAATGGAATGATGCAAAGAATAGAGCAAAAGTTTTTTTTTCTTCTTGTTGGTGCCACTGGTACGCTTCCGTCACGTTCGTCCATCATGGTAGGCACCGCCACTGGTAAAACCAAAATTCATCGCAGCAACCGTGCTGCTGGTTTTGCAGCAAATTTTCATTTACGTCAAATCACCGAAGCTTGAAGATGGGTTTCCATCGAACAGCGTTGCAATTAAAACGCGCATTGTATCATAACGTAGTGTTGCAAAGAAAACAAAAAAAAAGAAACGAAGAGAAGCAAAAACGGTAACAAATTTAGGAAAACAAAAAGCGCGGACACGAGCTACTTAAATTTAGTGAAATTAAACAGGCGATACACAAATTTACAAATAAAGCAACACCTATTCTTTTCCGTTGCTACAAGGTTTATCTATAGCTATTTAAAATAATATGTGTAGAATAATTTGGAACAAACTCACCGGATCACCCAACCGTTCCTATTTCAGAGGTGATATTCGTAATACCGCAGGAAGCCAGCCAAGCGATACAATAGTGGGCTTCGCGGCCGTGCGGTTAGTGTTACCAAGCATTTAGTCGCATCCAAGGTGGGTTCGATTCCCGTTTCAGTCCGGAAAACACGACAGGAAAGTATTTCGACTGTGCCACTGGGCGTTGCATGCTAGTCCGTTGTCTAGTGTGGTGCTTCCTTCAAAGGACATAAACGTCCACTGGAAGCATTACCGTGTCCGTATCTCTTCTCGTCTTTTTTTAGTCTAATAGCATTCCAACGAACACAATTTTGTAATCCATAATTCCACTTATAAGTACGTCGGATCGTTCGAAAAAAAAAACACAAATAAATATATCTTCGGCAATCAGCTCATTACTTTACGGTCTTCAGACCATTGCGTCCATAGAGAATTCTAATAGATTCTGTATTAGATATATTGCAAAATTATAGCACCAATGTACCGGGTATTCCGCAATTCACTATTTTCCACTTTATCCACTATTCTCAGTTCTCTATACTTTGAAATTAGTGCTGGGTGGCATAGCACCATCTGCCGAATCTAAAATAACGCGGTACCGAGAAAAAACCGTGACAGGAAATTTCGAATTCGTCGATAAAAGAAGCAATGTGCACAAAGACTTCAAGACCATTGGCGTAGGAACAGGGGGGGCCAGGGGGGCCTGGCCCCCTCCAGAATCATTCAGGCCCCCCCCCCCCCCAGAAAATTTTGATGATAATAAAAACGAAAATTTTAACAAAAACTATTTAACATGAAGCGAAATCTTCTGATTCAATGTACATGACTCTTGTTATTGACAAAAATCTCTTCTATAGTAACGTTATTTTATGGTGAACATCTATAGTGATAAAACCTCGCTTGTCGCTTGTCCGAGATCTTAACCGCTCGGCCGTCGATTGAATGGTTATTTGTTAGAAATAGCTTCTTGTTGTTTGCGATAAGCGCATTTCGACATTTTCGTTGCAAAAAATATCGTGGTACAAAAAAAGGCAATATCCGGGAAATTGGATTCCCAACATTCTTTTTTTTCTGAACAATCCAAGTAAATGCTGTTTCAGCATAAAGCAGCATATTCACTGCATTATAATGTCTCATGTTTTTGGAGGATACCATGCTCAAGGTAATGTCCGAAAAATATTGAAAAAATATACAAAATTACTAAAGGAATTTCTCAGGCAGAAAATAGCGAGAATTTGAAATTCTTGAAGAAATATTGAAAGGTGGCTTCAGAAATTTTGAAAATCTCTTGAAAATTAGTCGAGTAATATTGTGGGACTTGTTCATACTTTCAAAGCAATTTCCTCCTGATGGACATTCGTTTTATGTTTACTATTTATTAGAAAACTGATTCCGGAATATAATCCCGGATAAACCAAAAAAAATGTTACCTAATCTTTTAAAAGTTCAGCATTCCTCTAAAAATAATTGATTCTGTCAAATCTTATACTGGGATATTTCGCTGAAAGTTCTATAAGAAATTCTTCTGTTCCTTCAAATATTTTTCCCAAAAAAATGATTACTAATTCTTTCACGAAGTTTATCAAAAGCCCTTAAGAAATATTTCTAAAATACATAAAAAAAATTGCGTTAAAAATTCTCTTATGTTTTCCTTTTCTAGAAATTTTGCTACAAGTCCCCGGATTATTCAAGAATTGAAAAGAAAATTGTTTTTGGAATGTCTCTTGCCTGCGAATCTTTGGAGGAAATTAGTTGAAAAACTCCAGGAAATTTTTGCTTCCAAAATAAGCATAGCGGTAAAGAAATCTGTAGAGAACCATGTAGCGAAATAACAGGAAAGGGAGTGAGGATTCATTAAGATATTCATAAAGACATTTGTATTGATCTTCCTTTAAAAAACTTCTTCAGAAATAATTTTACTATTGTTTGGCAGAATCCATATTTTTGGATTGCATTTTTCAGCGATACGAGGGCGGAATTTTAGGAGGCTTTTTGGCAGAATTCCAGAAAACCAGAAGTCAAGGAAGGATAGATTCCAAAGACAATTTCCAAAGAAGATTCTGATGGAACTTCTTGAGAAATTTGTTTTATTAGTAAATTCATTAGAGAGATGCAACTATCCTGTAATTTTCCAGGTTATAAATAATAAGGACTGTTCATTTTATAAAGAGGTCACTTTGTTAATTAAATTAAAAAGATAAATAATTTATTGATAAAATCGAAATCGGTTTCCTGTGCATCGTTCAACTATTATTCTATAATGCTATGAAAATATAAAATCTTAGAACATGTTTTTGGTTGATGAGCTAAATAGTTTTTCCAAAAACTCATAAGAAAAGCTGTTAGTCAAAGTTTAACATTGTTATTCGCAAAACAAAAATCCTAATTTTTATGAACAAATTTTATGTTTGTATTCTTTACTATCCCACTGAAGGTATAGCTTTAAAAAAAATCAATTATATTCCACCATTCTCTGACATTAGGTAACTTTAGTGATTTACCCATTTATGGCCAAATTTGCTGATACACCATCCTTTCACTCCCAGCAAAAAAGAAAAGTAGAAAGCGTGTTCATAACTAGCTGGCTTACTAAAGAAACTATATTTGTACAAACGAGAGCTAAATCGTGCGTTAAACCATAGTCTTAAATACACATTTTACTGTTTATGGTAGTTTTACCGTTAAGTCACCAGTCACCGTGCGGCCTCCATTCACCGTGCACATATACAAATTCCTGCAGAATATTCATACAATTTTCAAATATTATTCTTTTGTCAGCAAAATAAGATAAAACTGATGAAACGAAGTAGTTCTTATCACAAAGCATTTTGAAAAACCTAGTTTATGTAGTCAAAATCATGTGAATTCTGTTTGCTAATGAGATTTTGCAACATTCTTAGTAGAAACGCCAAAAATTCACATTTTCCATTTTAACGATTGACTATGAATTTTTTTAAATTTCAACAAGTTTTCATTGTGGATACTATTAGTAAGATGTATTTCATCGTATGAGCAATGAGATTTTATGCAAATTCGAATTTTTTATTGTTTTTCAGTCGAAACCCAAATGCACGGTGAATGGATCCGTTTCAATATATATGGTTCCTATTACCGTGCATCAGTGTAAAAGGCATGAAATCATTCGGTAATATTAGCTTTATTGTTATGTGGTCATTAAATTACTTCATATTTAGTTTTTGAGTGAACATAAAATGGTTTGGACAATACAGTCAAACCGCTTATAACGATTTTAATGAAAAAATAATTATTTAACCAATTTTCAAACTTTTTATGGTTTTTATTGTAAATGAAGATTTGAATACTCTTAGAAATGAGTGCGCACACTATTAGCAACATAGTTGCTCCATCAACAACGTTTCTTCAAGATACAAAATTGAATCATGACGAAAACTATACGCACGGTAAATGGTGACATAGAACGGAACAAGGCGACCTTAACATGACATTTTCAAACATTATTTTTGAGGAACTTTTTGTTATTCATCACTAGTTTTAGATTTTTCCCTGAATTATTATATAATTGCACGCTACGTAGTGGTATTCTAGAACGCTTCAAATTATTTGGAAAAGTTATATGATTTTTTGAAGTGCAAATTTTTCTTAAATGCACGGTGAATGGTAGCTTGACGGTACTAAAAAGTCTCATACTTTTAAAATTGTGTATGCATATTTATCGATCTACAGCAAATTGTTTTTCTACAAATATTTCATTTGGTAATCTCAGACTAACATACACTGAAAATAATATGTGGAAAATTAAATCGATTTTTTTTTACACAGTGTTGCCAATTTTGATGATTGTTATTGCAATTTGAAAGGTCTTCTAAGAATAAAGCAATTGTGTTTCTAATGTTCTTTAGATGTGACGTGGGGACTAGATAAGCAACTCTATGAAGGCGTTAGTTGTTTTTCATATTAATACTATATTAGGACTTCCGTCAGGACATACCTTTAACCAAAAAATTATATTCATATCAGTTCCTTTCAAATTCTAAATTGTTTTCTCTGAAAAATATAGAGGAAAAGTGATTTTATTCTATCTGTAAAATTGTTGTTCCAAAAATAGCTTGATTTCTTCCATCAGGCTTCTGATTGATAATGCTTTCGAAGAACAAGCCTTTTTTGAAAATAAAAAATATAAATTGTCGAATTTTCCAATCAATCATTGATTTTGATAACCTCCAAAAATCGACCGTTCTAATCGTTGTGCCATATTCGTGTGAAATTTAATTATTTTGGAGAATTTTTATTATCACAACATTGTACAATACTAGTCGAACGATGTGCAGAAAACCGCTTGAAATTTCATTGATAAATTAAAAAGATACAGTCCACTTTATAAAATGAACAGTCCTTGAGGTGATTATAAAACAAAGCCTAACCTTGAATTTTCAAGTGCACAATACTGGAGAATCTGACAATAGTTCGCGTTGAAAATCAATCAAATTGCTTGCTTGCTGGTGGTGACCGTTGGGATAATTTTTCAATGTGGAGCGCTGTTTGGTTCTCAAGACTTGTGCTCTTAACAATCTGAGGTGTGGCTTCGTTCTATAATCACCTTAACTTAATTTTCATTGTACCATTGCCCATCTATTGTTCTACCTGCTTCAACAATTTGTTGTTTCTCCTTCCTTCCCATGACGCTTTAAGGAACTTCGTAAAAAAATCTTTCCATACTACAAAAACCAACATTTCAAAGAATCTGTAGAAAGGTAAATTATGATAGTTTAAAAAATGCAGAATTCTTATACGTATGGTTTTGGATTTCTCAAAGCTCATCAGGAATTCCTCAACAAATTTTCAAAGTAATGCAAAGTTTACCCAAAGATTTGAATTCATTAAAAACTTACATTACGCATTTTACCGCAATATATCTTCCGTAATGTTCTTAAAAAAATACCGGCAATATTTTCGCGTTAAATTTCTACAGTACTACAAAATAATCGATAATACACCCTTTAAAAAAGTTTGCTTGGAATTTCTAAAGTTAGGAAAATGGGCTCTACATTAATATGTTCTACATAATATCATGAAACTGTCGAGTTCATACAAAATGTTATGTAAGATTTTAACAACTACTTTCAGTTGAAATTCCATCCATTTTAACACCAATGATTTTCTGTTATAGAAGACGAAGGAAAAAGAGCAAGAATTTTTGTAGTAAATCCTTGGACATTTTTCTCTGAAATACATTGTCAACAAATTTCAGAAATTCTACGATATATTACTTGAATTTAACGACAGGAATTTAGTAATTTTTCGAGAATTATTTCTAAGGTGCAATTATTAAAAAATAAAAAATACCAAAAAAGCTCTTTCATTTTTTTTGTGTGTTTATTTTTTATGGAGTGATTCGTAGGAGGAGTTTGTAAAGCAATCACTGAAAAATTAATATGGATAGCGGATACATTTTTAAATATTATTTATGGAAGAATCCTGAGATTACCATTTGAAAAAATTGGAGTTATTTCTAGAGTCCGAAGAAATACTTGATGGAACTGTAACTTTGATGAAAACTTTCTTTGAAAATTCCCATTTGGTAAAGAACATGTAAAGAAAAAATTCTCTGGAAAATACTTGGAAGAATCTCTGGTAAATTTTTCGGCTGAATCTTAGGGAAACAATAATATAATTCTTTAAGAAAAATATTCAAATTAGTTGAGGAATTTCTTTCTTTCGCGGAAGAGTGAAAGAACAGTTGAACGTATTCCTAGGAATGTTAGAGTTGAAATTTTTGAAAAAATAAAAAAAACATATTGAGGGGGATTACTAAGTGATCTTGAAGACATTTTTGGTGATACTCCTAGTTTTTTTGTACTATTTTTTGGAGAAATTCTAAGAAATTTCTAACAATTCTTAACAACTTATAAATGAACTGCTGGAGGATTCTTCGAACTTACAATGGGAATGTATATGTAATAAGTACGTAGAGGATTTTCCAAGAGAAATCATTAAAAGGTTTTCTAATGCATTCTCTGGCGAAATTCTTCAAGAGATTTTTTTAATCCAATTCGTTCGAGAAATTTTTTGGTGAGATCAGAAAGCCTGGAAATGATTTTCCGTTGGAATCCCAGGACAAACTCAGTGAAAACTAATGAAAAAGTTCTTTAAGAAAGCACTGAAAACTACGAAAACAATTCATGAACAAATCTCCGTAGGAATTCTCAGAGAAATCTATTCAAAGCACATGTTTAAGTACTTGCGAAATTCGTGGAAGAATCACAAAGGACATTCCTTGTAAGTTTTTTTTTTCTAGAAATCTTGACTGGATTACAAAAAAATTGAATCTTTTCCGTTGCGAAAATTGAAAATAATAAATATCACTGATGTGCCGTGAAATGAAGCAAAATAATAAATAAATAAAAATCCGTTGAAATTACGAAATTTGTGGAAATCCTACTTATTGCTGTTGACAGTACTTTTGAAAACCAAGTATTTGCTAGGTCCCCCCTAGGCCCCCTCCAGAAAAAAATCCTTGCTACGCCAATGTTCAAGACACTGGTGATGGAGACTCAAGGAACCCTGTCAAGGAATGGGCGGCCGCTGCAGAAGGAGTTTTCGGTGACCAAGACTGCCTAAGAAATAAGGCAAGCGTCGACTCAACAATCAGCGATGCCAACTACTGGAGGGAAACCAACGCAAAGAGGGGCAAATCCCAAAGAACGGAAAGCGTGCCCTTCACGCCGAAGAGGCCAAGAGCATCACCAAGAGATGCAAGACCGGGCGGTTCCAAGAAACACAAGGACGTCCGCGTTTATGAGACAGGCCCAACGAACGCACCAGCTATTGAGGAAGGGAACAATACCCCATGGGAAATTGTCAAGAACAAAAAACAGAAAGAAGAAAACAAAGAGCAGGTCCGAAAAACAAAAACTCTTTAGAGCCGGAAGAGAGGCGAGGCACTTAAAGTCAAAGCAGAGTATGATTCGTACAAGAAAGTGTTCCGTGCAATGCGGGCAAACCAGAGATATGATCCTGGAGCTAAACAGAGACTTGATGGCCAGCAGCTCTTCCTACAAAGAGCTCACCGAGAAAGCCATGGATAATTCGGTACAAGTGAGAACCGTGTGTCCGGAAGTGGTCCTTGAATGCAAGAACTTGGACGCAGACAAAGATGTAAGGGTTGCCATGAAGGAGCAGTGCGAGCTAGGAGAAGTGTAGATGTTGATCCGCATAAGGAACGGGCCATTTGGAAAGCTAATAGAATCAATCAGGCTTCCAATTGAAGCGGCCGTCAAGGTACTAAAAATGGAGAAGATAATAGAAGGCTGATCGGTATGTCCACTGATTGTCTCTCAGGAACCAGAAGCATGCTATAGAAGCCACGAGTACGGTCATCTTGCTAGATTCTGCAAGGGGCCTGTCAGAGGTAATTTATGCAGAAGGTGCGGAGAAGAAGGCCACAAGGCGCAAGCCTGCCGGAAGCCTCCAAAGTGTATGATCTGCGCAAACTGAGAGAGTAACAACCAAGTAACAGGAGGCCTGCGATGCCCGACTTTCATAAAGGCGACTGCTACCAAACCACAGTAGAGGTGATTCAAATGAACCTCAACCACTGCGACACAGCATAACACTTGCTGAGGAAGTCTGTGTCGGAGTACGAGTATGTAACCGGTTGGTTCCCGTATTTAGATTTTCGTGTGCGTATGAGTTTATGTTGTTGTGAAAATTCATGTTTTTAGATATAAATGCAGAAGGTTACGCAGGAGCGAGAAATCTTCGTACCACTGTAAGCATCTTTAAAAATAATCAATTGGGCAGAGTTATATCAGGCGTCCGTGTGTTCAGATCGTGAAGTAGTTTAGTGCAGTGCAATTCGACCCATATGTTTGTAGGCATATTCCGATCATTTTTTTGAAAATTTCGGTTTGACAGAAGCCTGGTTGCTTGTGGATTTTCAGTTCGCATTCCTTAGATTATTCGTGATTCTCCACTAAGAACAATAAGTCAGTTGTAGAGAAATATGGCCTAAACTCTCGAAAACCTATTGTTCTTGATGGATTGCGGCTTATTGTATCACTTAATAAATACATTTTTGCAATAAACTTGTAATAACTCGAAAATGGCTACTGCTAAAAAAGTGATCATAATCATCAGTATATATACTGATATATTAGTAATCATTGATAAGTTTAAAAGTTCGAGTTGACAGATTCAGGGCAGACAATCGTCAGATTCGTCACAGTGGGGTGACGAAATAAAAAAATACATCGTCATCCAGTATAATAACTCTGACAGGTCGTTGTCTCGTCATCGACGAAAGAATGCACGACTAACTTCAATCCAAAATCGTCAACGAGCAAATTTTTCTTCATTCTGCTTGCTCCCCTTACTCACAAGCAGAAGGCGTTAACTGTATATTCGCTTGCTTCGCGCCAATCAACGAATGACATCACATAATTGCTTGTATTGGCAAATGAACCAACTCTCCCCATGGTTGTTCAATAGCTCTGTTGGTAAGCGCGTGGAGTTGACGATTCAGAGATCGTTTGTTCGATTCCAAACGTGTTTTGTTTTTGTTTTATTTAAAAAAAAATGCTCTTAATCTGTCGAAGACACGATTCATATTTTTAGTCGACTCAGTGCTTCCGAACGAAAATTCGCCCGTAATGAAGGAATCATACAGTCGTAGCGCGTTATAACGACATCGCAAGGGACCGTCGAAATAGAGAAAAGTCGCTATAGAGAATAATTATAACATTGAAATGTTTTTCATGGGACCGAAAAGTGTCGCTATGGAGAGCTTTTGTCGTCATAAAAGTTGTAGTTATAACGAGCTTCGGCTGTATTTGTTCGTCATGACGCCCGTGCCTATGTGATCGGATAGTAGAAGCATTAGCCTAAGAATGCTAATGTCGCTGTTGTTCGTGTTACCAACATCTAGTTTGCCACGAATTGACAGCCTGAGTACCGGGCATCAAAATGTCAAATCAATTATAAACACATAAACAACAACAAGGCATTGAACAAACAATGAAAAACCATAATTAAAGGTAATAATAATTAAAATCAGTTTTGTGACATCAGCGCTACTAGCGTTCTACTACTAATATTTCTATTGATCGGATCTCTGCGGCAAATCGTCATCCGACGCTGATTGAGTGACGATGACGATGCTTCTTTTAGTTTCGTCGCCTACTTTTCCCATTTGACGGTAGCGATTGTCTAGGCTGGGCAGATTACTCTACATTAATTCTAAATATTCATTGATACACTGAATAATGTTTGCAGAATTAATGATGGTAATCAAAGAATCGAGAAATATCCTAAGATTTTTCATTAAGTACAAAAATATTAGCTAGCTGAGCTATTCAAAGAAGTCAATGAACCAAAAATATTCAATTATTCTACAATACTTTAATGGTGTGGATTATTCATTCTCCAGGAAATACTAATTTTTCATAATTAGATATCCAAGAGAAAACAAAGAATGACCAACAATTTTTCATTTAGTTTGGGAAAGTATGGGATATGATTGTAAAAATTGAGACTTTACTAAAATTGAAAACCAAACAGTCTTTCTTCTTACAGTTTTTCTTTGGTGATTTGCGAAAAATGAACTTGATGTCTAGGTGGGTTGTACACCCAAAATGTTCGGGAACCTATGGCCTATACCATCGTAAAGCTTCGCATCGCGCTGGTTATGCCTCGGTGGACTCGGCGCTCCAATGTGGAAGGTGGATGAGCTGTAATAATAGCGAAGAGGGAAGGCATTAACTATTAGCGCTGGCGTTTGCTTTGAGCGTGCGCTAATCGCTATCACGAGCGAGAGGATTGAACTTGCAAATTTAAAGCAATTGAATTGGAAGATTAGAGATTGATACATTAAGATTACTGTTGATATTTATTTGTGATATATTTTTCCCAGTCTAACTATTACGAGCCTAACTTTAGCTGAATGGTAACGAGCACTTTAAACAATCAAAGTAACAGTCGACTTCACCCTACGCGATATTCCGTATTTCGATATCGAGTTAGAGAACCATAGTGAAAGTTGGTTTTAAGCATAAGCATAAGCATAGATAACCGTACAATTAGTAGTTGCTACTCCGTGATTGACCAGAACAAACGAAGTTGCACAGGGAATTAATGAATGGGGCTTGGGATTAGCTTACCATTCTTCAATGTACACAAATCGAGAGCTCAAATTTAAAAGTCAATAACGGCGCCGGCCACGTCCTTACGGTCGTCGGGGAACGGAAGGAATGTTAGTGTGACCTGCCCTCATCGCCCGCCCCCGCAGGAGCAAGCGTCAAGGTCGAAGGATCAAACACTACTCCCATAGTGAAAGTTGGTTTTCATGGATAACTCGATGATTCCTTGGATCGCAGTTGCACTGATTTTGTGTTTTGTAACTTGTTACCTCCCAAACTCGATGGTCCCCTCAATATCTGGTTATAGAGAATTTACTGTATATTGAACAATTTGTCTTAACTTCCATTTTCAGGAGACACTTTTCCTACATTTGACTTTAGTTTGGTTTGAGAGTACACTACACAGTAATACTAATAAATCTTCTCTCCGGCGAAATACCTGTCAATAAATGAAAACCGAAATTTATATTACATATACCATTTAATTTTAACTAGAGTTTGTAACCTTCAAGAGATAAGCGTTTTTTGACCTCGATCTAAAGGCCGTCTTCAGTGATATGTACCGTAATTCGGGGTCAATTTGATTATTACTTTGAATTTGATCAGGCCATTTGCTTCACAGACATTTCATGTTGTCTAGTCTATAGATGAACAATAACGATTTTAAACTACTTTATTTTTATCAAGGTCAGTTATGCATTAGGCAAGCACGGAGATACTGGGCAAACAAAACTGGAAAAAATTTCAAACCGAAAACATCTTCAAATGGCTGGATTCGAGGTTCAGTTATAGTTGAGATAAAAAGAAGAAGAAAATCACATCAGATGGATTTTTTTTTTTTGTCAATTATATAATTTCAAAAAGCCACACCTCAATTTGGAGTATAACAAAAAGTACGAATGCAGCATGGCTCGAAAAAAAAAACAAAATCGTTGGTCGATGCAACCTTCCTCTTTATCAACTCATAGCACCCCGTAGTGAGACATCATTTCGATGCGTTTGTGCGCTACTCACAATGATCTTGCCGTCAATATTTTGCACTATGTTTGCAGACAAAAACCGTCCACAGCAACCTTTCAATTCCCTGGAGAAATTGACTTCGCCCTTTCGATGCATTCTGGCTGATCAAATCAATCCTGCAGTTTAACAAACTATACATTTGTAGCCATGGAATTGTGGGCCGCAGAGCAAACCGACGATAAGTAGGCTACGTTTGATGAAAACCATTTATCAGGAAGTCTATTCACGTAGTTTTGGCAACGATTTCGGCAATGCTCTTTGTCGCCTTAAATTGTTGGGATTGAAAATGAACGGTAAGATGAATCATATTCTCAGGAGAACAGATGGCAGACTTTTGAAAGCAACGCTTTTCTTCGATTTCTGCCTTAATACAATGTTGAATATTCGCCAAATCCATACCGACTAATAAGCTTCTGTGTTACCCGCACAGTTGGCACAAAATTGCACTCAAACCCTAAATATGTTTTTTGTTAACCAAGTCCAAGCGACCAAATTCAATTTCACCCATTAATAACTCATTATGTTCTCAATTAGTTACAAAGATCGAATAACGATTACAAAAATTTTACGTTATTCTTCCATCGATCCTCGATCTAACAGCTCAAATTTCGTTGATAGCAAAAGTCTTCCTCTTAAAAACGAAAATAACAAAATGAATTCACAACAATAAAATTTGTTATTGGTTATTGTTTTGCCACTGTTATTCGATTTTTTAAGATTGTATTACCATTCCTAGCACTGGTTCTTATTATTCTACTTTTGTTAGACAGAAGTAAACATCTGCCCAGAGTAAGAACAAATGCAGTTTATGCCTTTTTCAAGTATAATTAACTATGAAAAAGTGTGAAAGGATGAGACTGTTTCTTTAAATAGACAATACTTCCTTACACCCACTCATATCGAGTTTTGTGATAGTACTCTTGTGCTCACATTCAAGAATCATTCCTTTATGCGTCCACTTTTATGACTTCAGCTGAAGCATCGTCCATGAAATTCAATTTTACTACAGTCAACCAGAACCTCAGGGACAATGAAAGTAAAATTCCTTCAATGAAGCACGTATTTCAATGGCCCACCACGTGGGCTCTTCAAAGCCCATTCAAATGCAGACGAAATCTCTCCTCGAAGGGCATAATTGCCCTTAGCGTAGGCACTTCACGTGGACAGGAAGTTGTAACGCACACCTGAGCAACATCCCGCGGCGAGATCTCTCGACTATTGTCCTCCGCTATTGTCTCTTGGGAGATCTTGTCCAGCGCTCAAGCATTTCAAACTTTTGTTAAATCCAGTTGGACTCTCACTGTGTATGAACGCAAAAGGCACATGCCAATATCGGACACCAACGCTGGCCATGTTCGCATAGCTGACGTAACCACCAACACTATCATTGCTAAAAAAAGCGGTTTAGTGTTTTCGGACGCATTAACAATTTTAATCAAATGATCTGGGCAATTTATTGAAAGTCGTAGTTCGAAAGTTAACAGAGGGAGTTTTTTATTCATTCCATCGCATTCAATTATTTTTGAACGATTGTATGCATGAATTGACGTGCACACCTGCTCGCATATCAAACAAGTGTATTGTTAGGTAAATAATGAAATACGATGATAAACTGCATTTTAGTCATATTGGCGCTTACGTCAACTATGCGAACAAGGCCAGAACAGGATGTGCTTCGCCGCGCTTATTTGACTGCCAATTGAGGCAATTGATACTCGCTTTGAATGGGAGCGACAGGGATTCCGGCGAAAGATGAACAGAACACACTCCAATGTGTTCCGTTGCTAAGTGGGTCCTTCTCAGAAACACTTTTTTCTTTGGTTCAAAGTAAGGTTGAAACACGTGACAAAAATCTCGCAAGTAAGCCAATGGCTTACTTTGATGAGCCGCTTCGGAGTGGTAGCTAAGTTAATATTTATGTATTACTCAATAATTAACCCAGAACGAAAGTCATCTGAGCATAATGATAGAAATGCGTGGGAATGCCAACACTTCATTTCGAAAAAGGTTGTCCAAAGTTACTGATTTCCTCTAATAAACCCACTAATTGCCAACCATTTCAAGTGACATAACCCTTTGGGTTGATCATAAACAATCTTGCTTTTCTCCATAAGCTCGGGATAGGCGAGCTCCTATCCGTCAATGATAATATTAAGATATCTTTTTACGTACCCCTTTTGCCTAACAACTAAAGTCGTTTTGTTGGAAATGTCTCCAATTAAAACGCGCCCGTACCTTCCCAAAAACTGTGTGACGCAATATTTGAATTAGACCTGTAAGCCGAAATATATCAACTGGCGGCAGGATATTTTTTCAAAAAGCGGCGTCATTGACGTCAGTAAATTAAACTTTTGAATCTAAGTAACATTTGAGTAACATAATCACAAAGAAACTTCTGAAGAAGTTTTGGGAACACATGGAGAAATCTCATCAATACGACACTAAGAAGACATTTTTGTTTCCTAGGAGTATTCCAGTGAAAACTCGTGCTTTTTTAGCTTTACTGGAAATATTACTGAAGAAGTCTTTGGATGAATCTTGAGAGCATACCTTAGCGAAATTTATGTACAAAATTATATTGAATTATGCTGAAAAGCATCGCAGTAGGCAGCGTGCGTGCGAATGTGCTGAAAATTGATCTGTCACTTTTTTATCGTCTCCGCAAATTATTGGATTTGGCTGGTGCAATTTGTGAAAAAAAAGTGTCTATGACAGAAAAGGAACGGTTTATTCTGCACGCGTTCTGCTGGGCAGTGCTTCGTCAAAGCCCAAGCTAAAGGTGAAGATGCATTGATTCCAAGCCTCAAATTTTCGGGAACACAAGTCTGGAGAGCCGGGCAGCAGATCGAGCTGAGGGCTTGATCGAATGGTCACTCGCTGGTCTAGTATTCTAGATTTTTTGTCTTGAGGGTTTGAGTTTCGGCTTCGTTTCATCTTCACCAGGATTTTTTTTTTTTGCTTCGCCGCGTCGCCGAAGTCTTTTGTTTTTTTTTTTCGCGTGCATTCTGAGTACAATCGAATTCAGGTTTTCGCCTCGCCGGAGTTATATTTTGCTTTTGTGATATGAGCATGCTGATTAAAGGAGCTACAGCTGCTCAATCAAGGATAGATGATCAATTTGGTGAGCTCGTTTCATGCTTTTATTTAAAATATACAATATATTATAAGTATTAATTTCTTTATTAGTATCATTCCAAACATTATATTCAATATTTCTTCTATCTAGGTGTTCTGTGTTATTAGACAACACTATCAACCTAATTTGGTAAAACAAATCTAAGATTTTATTAACATTTTGTTAACAACTTATTACATTTCATTTGCCGTAGCAGTTCAGATTTTTTACAGGTGAGTTGATTTCACCTGCTTATAAGAGAAAAAAAACCTTTTGAATATACTTAACCTAACGTTACCTAAACATATAACGCATTAATCGTGGCAATAGAAGATTGTTTTGCCTGAAATTATTAATTATTTTATTTGACATTTGTTCCAATGTTTCAACATTGGATATTCTATGTAACTCATTGGTACTATACCAGGAGGAAGCTTCAGAATCATTTTCAAAATTTTATTTTGAATTCTCTGCAGAGCTCTCTTCCTGGTATTACAACGGTTAGTCCATATTGGTACAGCATACAACATGGCTTGCCTGAAAACTTGTTTGAATATCAAAAGCTTGTTCTTAAGACAAAGTTTTGATTTTATATTAATAAGTGGATAGAGACATTTTACATATTACATAGTTAAATTCTTATCTAACATGAGCATGAGATACTTAACTTCATCTGACCAATTTATTGGAACTCCTCTTATCGTGACAACATGTCTACTTGAAGGTTTGAAATAAAGAGCTTTTGGTTTATGTGGGAATATTATTAGTTGAGTTTTGGAAGCATTAGGAGAAATCTTCCATTTTTGCAAGTATGAAGAAAAAATATCCAAACTTTTTTGCAATCGACTACAGATGACACGCAGGCTTCGTCCTTTGGCGGAGAGCCCTGTGTCATCCGCAAACAAGGATTTTTGACATCCCTGAGGTAACTCAGGTAAGTCGGATGTGAAAATATTGTATAATATTGGTCCCAAAATGCTGCCTTGAGGAACACCAGCTCTTACAGGAAGTCTTTCAGATCTGGAGTTCTGATAATTAACCTGAAGTGTACGATTTGACAGATAACTTTGAATTATTCTAACAATGTATGTTGAAAAATTAAAGTTTTTTAATTTTACAATCAAACCTTCATGCCAAACACTGTCGAATGCTTTTTCTATGTCTAGAAGAGCAAGACCAGTAGAATAGCCTTCAGATTTGTTGGAACGGATCAAATTTGTTACACGTAAAAGTTGATGAGTGGTCCAATGTCCATGTCGGAATCCGAACTGTTCATTTGCAAAAATTGAATTTTCGTTGATGTGGGCCAACATTCTGTTCAAAATAACCTTTTCAAAAAGTTTACTGATGGAGAAAAGCAACGATTAGATTGGACGATAGCTTCTGCAGGATTTTTGTCTGGTTTTAAAATTGGAACAACCTTAGCATTTTTCCGTTTGTCAGGGAAATATGCTAATTGAAAATATTTTTTAAATATATCAACTAAAAATGATAAGCTACTTTCTGGAAGTTTCTTGATGAGGATGTAGAAAATTCCATCATCGCCAGGAGCTTTCATATTTTTGAATTTTTTAATAATAGTTCTCACTTCTTCCAAATCAGTCTCCCGTTCTCTTGATTGAGAATATTTTCGAACTCCTGAGTAACTTGATTTTCAATTAGACTAGTAAGTCCTAAATTGAAATTGTGCGCACTTTCAAACTGCATATCAAGTTTTTGAACTTTTTCGCAATTAGTTAGTAGTAATTTGTTTTCCTCTTTCAATGCCGGTATTGGCTTCTGAGGTTTTTTCAAGATTTTAGATAATTTCCAAAAGGGCTTAGAGCCAGGGTCCAATTGAGAAATTTTATTTTCAAAATTTTTGTTTCTTAATTGTGCAAAACGTTTCTTGATTTCTTTCTGCAAATCCTGCCACATAATTTTCATAGCAGGATCGCGAGTGCATTGAAATTGCCTTCTCCTCACGTTTTTAAGACGGATCAAGAGTTTAAGATCATCGTCTATAATCACGGATTCAAATTTTACTTCACATTTTGGAATTGCAATGCTCCTGGCTTCAACAATGAAATTTGTTAAAGTTTCAAGAGCATTGTCAATATCAAGTTTAGTTTCTAAAGAAATGTCTTGATGGATTTTCTTTGGACAAGCTTCTAGATAACGAGGGATATCACCGAAAAACGAAGCGCTGAAATGTGATCTCTACCACTTACTTTTCGCACGAGCTTTAGTACGCGGATCCTTGGTTGAGAATCATGTTTCATCTAGTTCTAGATGAATATCTGGTGAATTTCGAGATGGAATCCATGGTAGACTTCCTGGGCAAACCTCTGGTTGGTTGGTTTGACTTTATTAACGAGATTTTTAGCCCTGGGCTAGTTCATCTCGGGACCAACGGCTTTACTTCCCTTCCGAAGGAAGCCGTCACTATAACTTTTTACGTCATAAGTGACTATGTCGGGGATGGGATTCGATGGACAATAACTTGAACAGTTCGTTGGAGTGATATATTTGAAATTTTTTATAGGCATCAGTTGACAAAATTCCTGGATAAGTCAATTGAGAAATACATTCAGAAATTCTTAGAAACATCCTTGGAAGATCTTCTTCTGCAAAAACTCCTCAAAAAATTCAAGTACAGTAAAAAATGAATTAAGGCAAAATCCTTTGGAAATTTTGAAAAGAAATTCATGGAAAACTGAGCAAAATCATTGGACAGATTCTTGAAAGAATCCCTAAATTAATTCTGGTAGGATTTGCTAAAAAAAGTTTCGGAAGAATCATTAAAGAAAAAAAAAGTGATTACAAAAAGAACTTTCGAAATGGTTCTACTATAAATCACTGGAGGAACCCGAAAAAAAAATTGTTAAGGAATTACGTTAAGTTTTTGTGTCTCGTTCTAGAATCCTCGCCAGATTTTTTGAAGCCATTTTTAGGGGTATTTCAGGAATAATTACTAAATACTCCTGATTCTCGAAGGACTTTAAGTTTTTTTTTCGAAATACCTAAAAACGCATGGAGGAATTTTTAGATATTTTTGTGAAGCAATGTATGATAAAATCTATTACGAAATCGTTTAAAAATCCTCAAAAAATGCCTGTAGATAATTATTTAACAAGTTTTTGAATAATAGCTTGAAGGAACTCCCGAAGAAAATCTTGGTATAAGTTGTAATAATAATGTTTGAATAATTATTGAAAAAATCTATGTAGGAATCTCTAAAGAATTTCCTTAAAGCACCAATAATCAAGGAGGGGGTGGTATATTTCGCATAAAGTCGTTTCGCATAAGGACGTTTCGCATACAGACGTTTGGCATAATGGACATTTGGCATAATCAGAATTATATGCCTTCTTTAAAATGCTGCCTGTTCCTGCATGAAACTGCTTTATGCGAAACGTCCATTATGCCAAACGTTCGTATGCAAAACGTCCTTATGCAAAACGTCTTTGTGCGAAACGGGTCACCCCCGTCATGGGTGTAGCTAGAGGGGAGCATGCCAAAATTAATGTATGGAATCCTGATTAATAATAAAAAAACGATTCTTGGAATTCTATCAAAACATACCGAGAATTTTATAGACCTTCCTTCAAGTATATCTCTAAGATGACCATCTTTGTTATATATTCTACAAGAATATGTTTTGTTCATTTCATTCACACGATATACAATAATCAATTATATATTTTGAAAATACTATAATTATGGTTTATATTTTTTGGAAATAATTGAAGTTGTTCTCGAGTTAAGTCATCATAAAGGCGTATTTGCATTGATCGATTTCTCTTCGTCGATTATTGGTGTACTGAATCGAAAAAGCAATTAAAAACAGTCACCCGGCCAAGTAATTAGTTGAAGAGATAAACTGCCCACAACTGCAAAACAGTCACATTCGACATTTTTGACAAATTGGAGTTAATACCATGGAGAGTCATCAAATGACAAATACTTTCGATCAACTTACTGATTGATTGATTTATTGATTGACTGATTGATTGATGATTAAGTTGATCGAAAGTTTTTGTCATTTGATGACTTTTCATGGTATTAACTCCAATTTGTCAAAAAATGTCGAATGTGACTGTTTTGCAGTTGTGGACAGTAAAGAAGTCGATCACTTCTTTTATTTCTTGTTAAATTCATGTAGGTTTTGTGTCGGTTACTTCCCAAGATATACATTTTTTCCCGCTTCAGAGATTTTTCCCGATTCATTCATTCATTTTCTCGCTTACAGATATTTATAGATATTTATCAAAAAATAGCTACAAGAATCAATGTATAATTTAATAATTCAATAATTTGGCGTAAGTAGTTTAAGCTACTATATTAGCAAGCATAACATCACAGATTATACAAGGAATTTCTGCACGCTATTCTCTGGGATTTTGATAGCTTTCACATTTTAAATCTTTTTTATTGTTTTAACATCAAGATACAGCATAAATCTAACTACTACAACACACAAACATTTTCAAAATTAGAAGACTTTAAAGTAACCACGTATGGCGTAATAGGGAACCACTATTTCCATAACTGGTACACCCACCTTAATAGAAATTTTCCATTAAGTATTCTTCAGAACTTCTTCAAAAAATCATCAGAAATGCTCTCAGAGATTTCGAAAGTTTTCAAGAATACCTTCGATAACAAAAAATCAAGGAATTGAACTAGACGTACTTCTTTAAGTATTTCCAAGTATAGTATTTTAATTGTCGCAAGGAATTGCAGAAAACTTTATCATAAACGTTCTTCAGGGTAACTTTGATAGTTTTGTGGACAAAAATCTGAATATTTCAGCATGCTGATTTCAGAATATTTATTTTATATTTTTAAACAACTAGGGAAAGTGTACCAGTTATGGCCATAGTGGTTCCCTATTTGACCATATCCAAAATTTGGATAACTTTTACATTTTAAATCTTTTTAAATGTTTAAACATCAAGATTTATCCTTTATTTTACTGCTAAAACACAAAAGATTTTTCAAAATGTGAAGGCATTCAAGATATCACGTATGGCGAATTAGGGAACCACTATGGCCATAACTGGTACACCTACCCTACTGGTATCTTAGTTATCGATTGCAGTTGAAAGATTACATAACGATTCGTTTTGAATGCACCTATAATTTTTCAAACAATCGAAAGTTTATTTTTGTTATTGAAGTAACTTTGATAATGGGTAGATGAACATCAACAATCAAACTACTGTTTGACATTAAATAAGTAATAGTTGAATTGGAGAATGTTACTCGTGATTTTGAATTAGATTTTATTGATTGATGTACAAAATATATAAAAAGAATCATTTTAAAAAGTGTTTTCAGTCAAAACAAACATGACAAATCCCATTATAAGTTGATAATAATTTGTGTAAAATTATATCTCTGAAATGATGACTATTTTAATGTTTCGACATTTAATTAACCATTATTATTGATTTTTTGGTATACAAATAAGTTTACTTCAAACAAAAACGAATTAATTCTGTGAAGTATATAGGGCGTTGCATATCTATAGGCGTTAAACGTTATATGGAAATTTATGACTTTGATTACAAAAATGATCCCAATTTGTAAAACTACTTTTCGCTAAAACCTCTTAGCGAAGACTAAATTTATGTTCTACTATAACTAGGCTATCAAAAATTAGTGACGAACTGATTATAACTTCATCAAATAGTGATCGTAGAACAGAATGTTCGTAAGCGTTTGAAAAATGCTAAACTTTCATCAATTTTAAATATTCGAATATAAAGCCTCATATACTCTCGTTTCGAACGAAAACAGCTCTGACAAGAAGTGTTGTACAGGGTGTCCGCAAATTATCCGAACAGCAAAATATTGGAAAGATGATCTCGCATTGAAAACAATGAAAAATCAATGTCCATGTACCTTTTATAATACATCTATATGTTAACACAAAATACAACTTTAAAAAATTTCGAAATGATTGCTTGTTACTGAGATAGGCAAATTTAAATTTTTCGGAGACGTTTTTCCTGAGGGCCGCTAGTCATACTGGAGATGTGTTATCCCTAAAACTTAAAAGAGATGAATCCAAATGTCCTATTATTATTTGAAGTAATCTACAGGTTAGTGGCTTCAAGTTACACTGGAAATAGAAAATTGTACGGTTCAAATCCAGTGAGTTCTATTGACATTTCTCTTCCGTCATAAAGCTCAGAAAACAGCTCCCTTTAAGACTATTGAGGTTGGGTTGGTTTTGCAATTATTTGAAATCGGAAATGTGTCAAACTTACTTCTTAAGAATATAATAAGCCAATGTTTAAAACCATGCAAGAATATTGAATTTATTATGCTTGATTGTATAGAGCCATGTCTTCAAAGTTTGTACGGATAATTTGCGGACACCCTGTGTTAATACTCTTAACTTTTGTATTCGTTTTGCTTAACTGATTAATGGAACCTATGTTATTTCGTTTGGTATGTTGTGGGTTCCGCACTATCAAAGATATTACGTTTTACGGTACTTTAGAAATGATTTCAGAGATTTTAAATCAATCCCTGAATACCTTTCAGAAATCACCAAAAAATAATACCAAATGAGTTCTGGGAAAATTTATGTGAAGAACGGTTAATTCTGAAGCAAATTTTCAAACTAAAATTGTATTTGAAAGATGGTAATCAAACTATTGAAAATGTTATAGTGCATTAAATTGTTCAAATTTAATTCTCAACAATCATTTAAATTAAATGATTTAATATTTCTTTACAATCCTGAAACAAATTCATACAGAACAGAACAGAATTCATAATAAAATTCTTCGTACAATTCTTGAAAACAATTTGTAAAATTGGAAATTTGAAATGTTGGTGTTCATTCAAAAAAACTCGAAGCTTTCGGATGAATCTTAGAAATTGATCTAGAATCGAAAGAGCAGTTAAGAACAAAAACGATATTTTGAACCATCTTAGTAGATATCCTTTGAAGTTCTACGTCTCATGCAAAATGGGCTCAGAGGCTGTGTGTAATGATCGTTATTAGTGAATGAACTTTTGAGTCCTCGCCAAGTCAAACACGCTAGTCAAGCGACGGCTCACAGATCTAATATAAATGCCACCGCCAGAAAAACTACTGGTGCGTTGTCCAGAGACCATCATTACCCAATAGGCCATCAAATTTCACGCCCCAAACATCAGCACACGGCAATAGAAGAAAAAGCAAGCCAACACCTAGTAAACCGAAACGCGACGAGCGCTAATTAATTAGATTCGTATAAACGGCCGCTCGGCGAGTCATCAGGTAGCTGCTCTACGCGATCGAAATGAAAAACGTAGATTACACCGGCGTGGAGTACCGGGCCCAACCCGCAAGCCCAAGAGGCCGCCAGATGGCCATATGGTGGCCAGCAGAGGGAACCCATAGCTAAAGAGGAAATGAAGCCGTCGCCCCTTCCATACAGCAAGTCAGCAGCGGTGGCGGCAGCCAAATTTGCTTCTGCTGGCTGCTGTTGTTGCCATTGGCGTATTAACAAAGAGACTAAAACCCCCTTAAAATCCTGCAAACCCCTCTCGAATTGTTTTTTTTTTCTAGATAATGAAAAGCATTCAATATAAACAGATATAGATATGTTAGCCAGCATTAAGTGTAATTGTAGTAACATAATTCTAAATAATTATGTATTCAACAGGACATAAACCCTCAATTTACATTCAAATTTCAAGGATATCTCATTAATCATTACCAAGTATTTGTTTTTATTTCTCCATCTCTAAAAAATACTGAACCTACTGAAAATTTGTCTTCAAACTCTATGAAACATTAATTACATTCCCGATTTGAGAATATCCTCTATTTCTCCATATTTTTGTTCTAGTATTATTCCGGATTTTTTTCAGAAACCAACAAACGACTTTTGACTGTAATTTCATGAATTTTTTGAATCTCAAAAAAAATATTGACATATTTTTCTCATATTTCTGGCAAGAAATTCGTTAGTAGAATATTTTCCTAAAGCACACTAGAAATTCTTCTTCAATATTCATTCAAAAATAAATTGACGGAAATTCCGAAACTCCTCAAAAAATTGTTCACAAAAAATCTCGTAAAAATCTTTGGATGCAAAATTGTTCTAGTGATACCAGAACACGTTAGGCCCCTCCAGAAAAACAAATCCTACCTACGTCAACGGTTGTTGCCTTCTTGATTGGGTTCACACACAAAACGCATCAAAAAGGCGCAAGAGAACCGCAGAACAACCGCATCCATCATTGGGTCCGGTTTGAAAGAGCACCAGAAGCAATCACATTTCCCGCGCCACGACGACCAAAGCAGACCATATCCATCCACGCAGCCGCCGAAGCCACGAAAAAGCAATTTTCAACGCATCGATTTTTTTAGGGGAAACATTTTTCCAAGCACGCTGATTCATATCAATTCTCGCCGGCTCCCAGAAATAGTGGGAACCGGCTCGGACGGCGCGGGCTGCGGCAGAGTTGCCAGATATGAGGGATACTTATATGGAAGCACGGATGGGCTTCTGAAGGACTAAATGTTGAATAAATTATTGATCTTGAGGTGAAAATGAATCGAAGCCAAACCACAAATCTTCCAGAACACAAATCTAGAGAACCAGTAAGTCTGATAGCCGCTGCAGGTGAACAATCTATTAATTTTAAGCTTGAGCCGCGTATGTGCTCTTGGACATTTGAGTCTGATTGGAAATTTATCCGCTATCTTTGCCTTCTAGCTGATAAGGATCTTGATCACAGTATGTTGCGTATTGTTGCTGATTTGCTACAGTCATGTGTCCAATCAGTTTTTGAACAGCCATTCGAAATTTTGTCAGCGTTTTTAGGTACTTAGCTTTAGGCTACGGTATACTTTAAAACTATTTGAATAACGCATTGGTAATCATTTCTGATCGGCCGTACACTGCCACCAATATTTTCCACTTTCAGATAGCCCTCAACCAGCTGAATATCTTTGCCAAACACACCTTGAGGTAGAGCAGATTGTAGATTTACTTTTACCTATCGGATGAATTTCCTATCAGACTCTTCACCGCCAGATAGCCCTTGATCTTCTGAACAGCTTTGCCGAAGACACCAACTTTCTAGCTGATGAGGGTTTTAAGATACAGACAATTGAAGAACGTTTGTTGCTAGCGCCACCTTGTGCATAAATTCTCCATTAGATTTTTCACCTCCTGATAGCCTCAAATCTGCTGAATATCTTTGCCAAAGACACAAATCTTCTAGCTGATAAGAATTTTGAGAGGTAGTGAAGATTGAAGATTTCTTTTTACTAGTGCCACATAGCAAAATAACTGTCAATCAGACTCTTGACCTGCTGAACAGCTTTGTCAAAGACACCAGCCTTCCGGTTCTTTTGAATATTGAGATGTCCATTTGAGGCCAATTTTGGACCCTCGTGTCCACGCTTTTTCCGTAATCTAGAAAAGAAGGAAGAGTCAGGAGGTATAACCACCCAACGATGGGATGAGACATTTATGGACTATAAGACCAAGTAACTGCATTTATTTCATATCAATTGCTCCACTGGTCTTCGAATTATGGCCATTTGAAAATTCAAGGCTCGTCTCGGGCTTTTAAGGGATAAAAACAGCATACTGTTATAGACATACAGTTTTTGAGTTCATGTTTCATAACCATTCGATCGAATATTGTTACAATAGATAATAATAAATGCCTTTGAAAGAAATTTATATTCCCCTGGCTCTAGGGACTAGCGAACCATTTTTACCCCTGCATCTTTTTACTGTTCTTCTATTATTTTCACTTGATGCTTTGGCGTCCTATGGGGCTCTACACAACAGTCCACCTCTCTCTTTCACTTCTTCATGGAATTTATTAACAACAAGGCCAGTATCGATACTTTTATGACAAGTATACTTAACATAAATTTATTGTCAATAAAATACACACTAAGTTTTTACAAATAAAAAATATCCAAAACGATGTTAACTGTAATATTCTCAAAAATAGCTGTTTACACAAGATTAAGATAAATGAGAAATTATGATGACTTTTTTCGCACGATCAGGCACATGTCTCTAAATTTGAAGATAATAAGTAGATTTTAGGCAATTTTCAAGTACTTCCATGAAATTTCCATTTCTTTAGAGCAGATTTGGGTGAAACTTAAATTATCCAGTTTCAATATTAGCGTTGAAGTCATATACCTTCCTTCCGATCGTAAAACGAGCGTAACTTGTATCAAAAACCACATGGAATCTATTGAATCAGTTTATTCCAATTTGAATGCACATGATCATGCCTTCATGTTCGGCGATTATCATCAATCCAGTTTATTGTGGAAAACAACATCGACCAAATCAACTGTGGATATTATGCGATCCACTGTATCATCTGCTTGCAGTAGTCTTCTTGATGGGTTCTGTTCGAATGGGCTTACTCAAATCAACCACGTTTTCAATCGGAATGGTCGTATCCTTGATTTAGTTCTGGTCAATGAAGCAGCATTCGGAAATTGCACTCTTTCAGGAGCCATTGAGCCTCTCACAGCTCTCGACAATGATAATCCTGCCTTGGAAGTTGAAGCATACTTGCCTGACCCCATAAAATCTGACGTAGCCACACCTGTTCCTTGTTTTGACTTCCGCAAAGCAGATTTCGATGGTTTAAATGAAGGTTTGCTTCGATATGATTGGAGTTTTTTGGAGACAGTTAATAGTATTGACGATGCTATTGAAAACTTTACACGTATTTGTAATGCTACCATATCCTACTATGTTCCTTTACGTAGACCTCCCGCTTTTTCATTTGAAACACCTCAAGCGAAAAAGATCAAAAGCACTTCGGAAATACTGCAGAACTCATTGCAGGCTTGCCAAGCCGGCATTAATCAGAGCTAGCAACAAATATCGGTTATACAATTGGCTTCTATACAAACGTTACACTTCACGAATGCAAGAAAATTTACGGAAAACCCAAAGCTGTTCTGGAATTTTGCGAAATCTAAGCGCACAGAAACAGGCGAACCCACGGAAATGTTTTTGGGAGATGCTTTTGCTTCTTCAGACCTAAGTAAATGCAATCTATTTGCTAGACATTTTCAGAATGCATTCAACGACACTGCACAATGGTCGGAAAAAATACGAAGTTTGGCCAAAACTAGTTTTATCGCCTTAATCGATAAAATATGTAATCTGAATATGTTATTTGGTGTTTTTATTGTTTTAGAAGGGGTTTTTCACATATAACGTAACTCTTTTTAAAACAAGTTTTTTTTTATTTGAAATGCAATCAAGTTTGGCTGAAAGCAAAAATTTTGTTTGTATTTTACCGAACTTAATAAAAATATGTATGAAGAGTGGTTAAATATATTTTAAATCAACTTTGTATGGAAAATATCGTCAAAATGTATGAAAATATTGAATTATTCAAATAGCTCTAACTTGAAAATAAGCAAATTACTGCAAAAAATTTAAACGTTTTTTGTAAGATATAAGGATGATTTTTGATGTACAATATTCGAAATGGCGGCGACATGACGCGACAAGAGTTGTTTTTCATGTTCAAAATCATTAAAATTATTAAAGTGTAATATTCAAAAGTATTAAAACTTCAACAAACTATTTTTTTCCATCCTCATGTTCGATAAAAGTGTTGAACCATAAGCTTTCAGATAGTGCGTAACTTTGGGGAAATATTGCATTCCTTAAATATGAATTTTGTGCTGTATTTTATTGATACATTTTTAAATTTTTTGACTTCAGCCTATTTAACGTTATAGAAGTCAAAGAAATTTAAATGTTAGTTCTATTTCAATTAAGAATCATAATAATATAATACATGAGGTATATTTTAAAATGATAAAAACCATAAAAATCTCAAAAAAAAGTTTTTGGTAGTTTTGGCCGCCCCTTTATATGGAGCCCGACCATTGTGGCACTGCATCTACTGATTCTCAGGTGGTAATAACGGTGCGACAAGTTGCTTCCGCAATAAATAAAATGAACTACTCAACCGCGGACAGCCCTGAAGGTATTCCGTCCTACGTATTGAAAAGATGCTGTGATGCTATAAGTCCTGTTCCTTGTAAAAACTATACATCGATCGAACAGCATGGTTTTTACCCAAGGAGATCAGTAAGCACAAATCTTGTCCACTTCGTTTCCAACTGCATACGGGCCATGTACAGTGGTTTACAAACGGATGTGATACATACCGATTTCAAATCTGCATTTGACCGTGTAGATCATTTTGTTAAAGCGCCTCGCAATATTGGCATCTATTCAGACTTTGTTTGCTGGTTGAAATCGTACCTGATAGATCGGAAACTCTGCGTATTGATTCTGATACTTTCTCAAACATATCAGGCGTTCCACAAGGAAGCAATCTTGGTCCACTGCAATTCTCGCTTTTTATTAACGACCTCTCCCGCCTATTACCGTCTGGATGCAAGTTGTTCTTTGCCGACGACGTGAAAATCTTCATGATCATTGAAAGTTTCAACGACTGTGAAAAACTTCAGCAAATGGTAGACAAATTTTCGCATTGGAGTTTGAGAAACATGCTTACCTTAAGTATCAACAAATGCAGTGTCATATCGTTTCATCACAAGCGAACACCTATTGTCTATGATTATGCAATCAACAGCATTCAGCTACAGCGAGTCTATCAAGTACGAGACTTAGGCGTTACGCTGTATTCAAAACTCAGCTTCCGGATTCACTTCGAGGATATCATCTCAAGAGCTAACAAACAGTTGGGCTTCATCTTCAAAATTTGTGGCGAATTCACGGACCCACTTTGCCTCCGGTCATTATATTGTGCACTCGTGAGATCTTTATTAGAATCCAATGTTTTTGTACGGTGCCCACATCAACTGACATGGATAAATAGGATAGAGACAATTCAAAGACGATTTGTAAGACGTAATCTACCGTGGCGTGATTCGATGAACTTGTCACCGTACGAGGACCGATGTCGTCTTCTTGGCATTGATACCCTTGTCAACAGAACAAGCGGCTTTTGAGGCAAAAGTACTCAACGGAGAGTTGGATTCGCCTGAAATTCTGTCCCGTTTGAAAATCTACGCACCTCAACGAATTTTGCAGCAACGTGATTTTTTAACAGTTACTCCCAGTAATACGGTTTATGGTCAAAATGATCCAATAAGTGCCATGTCCACTGTTTTCAACGAAGTTTACGTATATTTAGTCTTAACGTGCCTGCTGCAGCATTTTCAAGAAGACTTCAACAACTCAACAACAATTATTATTATTGATAAAATAATACCCCCTCGGCTGTTCCGGCTAACTTTGAACTGCCCCAGAACTTAAACTTCAATTACTGAGTAATGCACTTTAGTCCAAACTATAGAACTCTAGATCACTTTCGATACTTTTGTAATCATTTGTAGCATACATTACAACATTTAGGTTTTTCACAAATCTACAATTTTAACTTTGGGTTTCCCGGTCTTTTTGATTAAACAAACAGGTAAGGACCCTAGATAAATGCAATAGTAAAAGAGTTGTATAAAGCAGTCAAACCAAGCTAACTCGTGAAGAGAAAGCCTTAGTACTAGAAATACGCTTAGGTAAAATAAGAAACATTCGTTATTATTTGGTTTCATTGAATTTAAAATGATAACACTTGCTGAGCTTAATGTCATGTTAATACATGTCTTCCTTAAAAATCAAAGCTCTCTTGAGAAGATTCTATACCTCAACCCAGAATTTCATTTCCATGAATTTCATTAACCCGAGTGTCATCACCCTGAACGCACTGTTACGCTAAATGCTTTTGTCCCGTATATTTAATTACCTTGAATTACATTGCCCTGTTATAATGTAATTCGAAGTAATGCCATTCTTGGAACTGGAACTCGAGATGATGGTCTTCAGGTATTCAAGGTAATTGAATTCAAAGTAAAGGGGAATAATTTTAAAAAGGTATATGAAATATGATGAAAACAGAGCTGTTCATAGATTCTACGTAAATTCCAGTTTTGGTTATCAGAAAATCGTAAATTGTTCTGTGGCCCTGTTGATTACCTACTGGTTTTCCTACCATAATATGGTTTGAATCCTGCACAAACTGAAGATTTCTATACAGTCAGTGACATAAGTTAGTAACCAAATGTTGTTTTTCCATACAAAATGCCCAAGTTTGAGGTGCTGTATCTCAGCTTTTGGTAGGCCGAATTGGCTGAAATTTGGATGACGAACTACAAACAACTTGAAATTTTGCCTGTAAGGAAATTGTTACATTGCAGTCATTTTACATAGAGTTTCAGAGGGTTGTTCAAAGACAAAAGTTAGTAACCGAGAGACTTTTCAATTAAATTCGAAAACGATAAGTCGTGGAAAGTTGGTCTGTTCCACAAAGTTGTTCAATTTCAGAAATCACACAAATTTGCAGAACATACCAACTTTCCACGACTTACCGTTTTCGAATTAAATTGAAAAGTCTCTCGGTTACTAACTTTTGTCTTTGAACAACCCTCTGAAACTCTATGTAAAATGACTGCAATGTAACAATTTCCTTTCAGGCAAAATTTCAAGTTATTTGTAGTTCGTCATCCAAATTTCAGCCAATTCGGCCTACTAGAAGCTGAGATACAGAACCTCAAACTTAGGCATTTTGTATGGAAAAACAGCATTTGGTTACTAACTTATGTCACTGACTGTATAAACTTTTTTTTCGATTGCAAACCCTTCACAAACGAAAAAGATTACTTTGGAAGCTAAACAAAGTTTTCAAACTGACAAAGGCAAACATTTAAAATTGAGCTCTGTGAATGCTATTTTTTTATTCCATACACTACTACCCATAACCGAAAACTCAACTTATAAAGTATTCCTTGATGTATACTTTGCTTCGATATTTGTTGTATAGCAATCAGTTGCATGTAAAATAAACTGAATTGTAAGTACATGGGTTCTCACAACTAGCAAGACACAATATTCTTGCTATTGCTATGCTAAAAGGACTATTTTGGTTACATGATGAAATTAGCTCCGTAATGCCTCAAAGCACTTGAGCCTATGAAAAATCAGTAGATTGTGAAAAACTTTTGCGGCATGTAAGTGCAATGTGTCGTTGAAAACATTTGACAAGCTCAACGGTTTTAGAATGCCTAATTATTCTATTTAAAATTAGTGTTTTTTGGTTGCACTTCAAAACGGACATAACCCCATTTATTTTTTTTATCTACTCATTCAAAACTCCTCCCAGATGTTACAATTAACTATATAAACCAACTTTGATACTAATTTTAATATTTACTTTCTTCTGATAATCGCGGCTTTGAAAACCCCTTTGAATATTTCAGATTTTCTTTGAATTAGTGCACTTATACATTCAAAAGGGCGTAACTTCAAAACGGGCCCTACGATTTTTTTTTAAATTTTGCCCAGACATGCAGCATAGCTATAAAAAACGATTGGTAAGCACAGATTTGATGGAGATTTTTTTCTGATAATAACGGTCAGGAGAACACCGTGTAATTCGATTCTAGCGAATGTGTCCTCCCAAAATTTTAGCTAATTGGGATGAAAACTGACTTTGCACAAGCCCATTGTATGGGAATAAACTCATGGCCAAATTATCGCATGTTAAATTGTCTGAAAATCGACAGTAAGATGCGTTTAAATGCAAAGAATATCAATTCATAGATTCCATGACGAAGAGAACAAAGCTGCTGAAAATAGAACAAGTCAATATAGTTCCATATTTCCAAAACCGTAATCGTAATTTGATTAAAATAACATATCTGCCAACACTTCCATCGTCAGCTCATCATTGAAGCAACGCACAGGAAGAACCTATCTCCGATCAAGCAAATCCCAACTCCACACTCCGCGCCACCCCAAAAGTGGCAACAAGCACAAACCGCACCGCCTCACACAACAGCCACCTCATTTTCATCGACTATGGAGGCCTATCCACCTCGCTTGTTGCGAGGAGAGACGCGAAAAAATGGTCCGAAGCACGCTACATATTTGCTACCATAACCGACCCAAAGCCAAAAACTCATTCTCAGGTCCCAAGCCCAAGCGCTTCCTTCGCCGCAACTTCTTCGTCTTATTTAAGCCTCATTTTCGTATCTGTGCTCGCGTTTTTTGCTCCACTCGCGCAAAACTCCTTTTCCCAGGCTCAGACTCTTTTTGGTCGCTATCTCACTCAATGCCTCTTCTGCTTCATCCCATCATCCGTAGCTTGTGCGGATGTTCGTATACATTATAGTTTTATTAAGCTAAATTGGCTCGAGCTCAACACGTGATACAAAGAGCACCACCAATCTCCCATCTCCAAACACACAGCAACTCTCGCTCGTCGTCGAAAAAATGGGTAAAGTACTCGAGAGGGGCGGCGGCTGGCGGAAGGCTTGGCTTGGCCGAGAAAAGTGGCACCGCCAGAAGAGCAGAGCAGAGCAGCGCACAGGCCAATGAATGGGCTGGTGGTTGGTGCTGAATGGCCTGCTCGGTCGACTCTTGGATCGTGCGCTGTCTCACTCTGGCTAACTGATTTGTTAACCGTTAAAGAATTATATGTATAATGTATAATGCTTCCCTTTTATAAAACATGTTTCTCTTATTGGGCTTGGAGCCGCGCATCGGATGGGTGTGAATCGAAATGCAGTAAGTGATGAAAAGCGACTTCCAAGATTATTAGGGGGCATGATGAATACACGGGCGAAATGGACTTATTCTCTATGAATAAGTATATTTCACCAATACTTTACACAATGTATGTAATCTGCATTATAAAATAGTGGTTTGATAAAATTTTAAATTCTGCTTTTGCCCTCTACTAGCAGCACTGTTTTTTCACCAAAAAAAAAACAAATTCCTATTAACTTTTTTGTTTCTCATTATTTTTGCTCCATTCTTTTAAGTCTATATGTATTGTCGCTAAATACGTTTGAGATGAACGTCTTTTTTACATAATGGAGATAAACAAAACAAGCATCATAGTGTACCCATGGAAACGCCCTTACAACCACTGAGGGAAGGGAAGAAATGTTAGTGAAACATCTATTGCGGGGAAATTTAAAAATTTGGATTGCTTCGCGGAAATAACGCGCAGTGAGCAATCCCCGCAGAGAACAAATGAACCGCAGCAAGCATTGCTACTCCGGAGAGTACCGTTTTGACTCATATTCCGAACACTTAAGGCCAACAGTGACTTCAAATGCATCTGATTGGCATAAATTGGCTGATATTTGTGTAAATTGTAATTTCTTCGCAAAGTTTAACTGTTAACTGTTGGGTGTGCCGATAATAATGTTGATTTAGTTAAACTGACACTTATATTGAGCTGTTCGGTAATCCAATCCGCATGGTTATTAAATTAATTAACTCATTACGCGTGGTAAAGAAAGACAAATTAATCCCAGCTGAGCACGTGGATTTTTTTTCATAATTTCACCCATAATTTGTCCATCTTTACCACGCGTAATGAGTTAATTATTTTGATTTAGTTAGTTTTAGTATTGTTTTTCATAAAAGTATGGAACAACATTTTGCTTCAAATGCCGAACACTGTGATCATTCTGTCTCATATTCCGAACACCTTGATTCAAATTCCGAACAGCACGAATAAATCCTATTCAAATGAATAATTTCGCGAATAAATTAATCTGAGCTTGTTCTACTGGTCTCAAAATACAGAATCATCTCTACTCCCGCAGAATAAATTATATACGAGTCGTTAAAATTGAATTGCAATTGACTACCATTTCCTTGTTATTTGGTGACATATTTCAGCGAAACATTTCAACCAAATCGCCATACAAAAACCGAGTGTTCGGAATATGAGTCTGTTCGGAATTTGAGACAAAACGGTACCTAGATTGAATTCAATGTCAGTGAATAAAGCAGCCAAACTAAAGTCCAATGGACTCATGCACGAGTTTACGAATTTGACGTTTGAGCAGTGCCGAATTCACTCGTTGCTATGGTCACGTAAATCACACGGCACCGCTCAAACGTCAGATAGTGAACTCGTGCATCGGTCCATTGCTGCAACTTCTCCTCGTGAACCAATGCGTGGAAATTTAAATCCTTTTCATTGGTATTAGTTACCGTTTCTAACCGGGATAGGAGTTGATGACCCTAATCAGTTAAACCTAATCAAATCATGCTTTTTCAGTAGGTTTAGAAAGGAGATATTGTAATCTGGAGTGGTTCGGAATCGTTTAACTGAAAATTAGTTTAAGTGAATAAGCGACCCGGGCTATTTTGTTATGGAGAAACTAATCACTTATTCTGCATTTTCTCCTACGACTCATAAAGAAATAAGTTGCTTGTTCTCCCTTACTTTCTTTTGCTTAACGATCAACGCTCCGTCATCGTAATCATCGTCATCATCGAAACTTGAAAAGCAGTTTTTCTGTTCAAAACTAAAAATTATTCGATGAAAATATGTTCACTGTGTTTCGGTAGGAGAACAGAATACAGTGAACACATTTGTCTGTAAATTTTCTTGATTTTGAACGAAAAAATTGCTTTTGAAAATTCCGAAATCAATGACGGATCCTGCCCCCTTTAAATTACTTTTTACTACTCTCCTTACCTCATCTCATGTTTCTTTCTTTAAGCCATTTGATTCATTCAAATTATCTGAATTAGAGAACATGAATACACAAGTTCTCTAATTTGAATTTCAGGTTATCTCTAACCATAATTATCGAATACAAAATTCAACATAATGAATTTGGTACCGCAGGTCAAAACTATCCGTTGACAGCATGCAACATAGACAAACATAATTCAACATTTGACGTCGCGGGTGACTATGATTGATATGGTGGAAAATTTTTCAATGAATTACTCTGGATTTTCCAGGAATCTTAATTTTTCTTGCAACGCGTAATACTAAAGAAGATACAAAAACCCAAACTATCTTCATAGACGTGACGGGATACGGAGGTTGTATTAGTAGGGCAGGGTGTAGGGGAAAAGCACTAATTTTTGACCTACAAGAATTTTGTGTCGAAAATCGATGCTCTTACCCTATATTAGGATGAGCTCAATTCTAAATTATTAAAAATACTACTCTATCATCACGATCAAAGGATCAATCTTCACTGAACTTATTTGCGATTCACGACACTTTTTTTACTACGCGACGCACAAAATTTTTCTTATGTTCGATTACTCGTTTTTCAAAATATTAATTTGATAAGAGCATGTTTTGAAAAAAAAATGAAGAATCTATGACAAAAGGTCGAAAGACAAAAGGTCGAAAGGACAGAAGGTCGAAAGACAAAAGGTCGAAAGGACAAAAGGTCGAAGAACAAAAAAGGAGGGACAAAAGGTCGAAAATATATTTTCAAAGAAGGAAAAAATTCCCACCAAGCAAATCATTTTCGACCTTTTGTCCTTTCGACCTTTTGTCCTTCGACCTTTTGTCCTTTCGACGTTTCGTCTTTCGATCTTTTGTCCATAAACCCAGATCTAAAAATATACGAAAAACATCATTTTATTATTATTATTATTGATTTTTACTAAAATTTTTAAAGAGGAAAAATCCCCCTTTGAGTGAAATATGAGATCATATTCTATTTGTGTTTGGAAGGATTTAAATATTTAAATTCAATATTATCGCGAATTTCAATTAAAACTCCGCCAAATGATGTGTCTCTATATTTTCGAATAGTATTATAATTAGGGATGCGGATAATTCTAGCTACCACGTTTCATTCAAACAAAACACATCTACATCGAAATTACTCAATAAAGCTTTTAATCCATCAATTTTAGGAATAATAGGTACTACGTGTAGTTTCTTGGAATTGATTAAAGCCATTAGGATGCAAATAGAGAAAATATAAGAGTAACAAATGAATTAAATTTATCTAAAAGAGAGACTAATAATAATAGAATCAATTCGGTTTTTTCCAAAAATCACTTAACCCCAAAAAATCTAAAATTTATTCCAAAATATTCAAAATTGATTGACAAGAATTTTTATTGCTTTTGCCACTGAAAATATTGTTAGAATTTATATTATTTTTGTTAGTTGAATGGGTCAACGAATCATTTCTTTTAAATACAGGAATATTATTTTTGAGTACCGATGCACTAAGGGGAGGGAAAATCGTATCAAAATTAGTAGATAGTTGAGGTTCAAAAAACAGGATTTGGATTGAGGTTTGTAAGCATAATTACTCAAATTTTGTGATGGTTCATTCTCAACATCATCATGCAAAATATCAAATGAAATGGAAGATGAAAAATTATCAATGGATTTTGTTAATTTAGCGTATGACAATAGATTTTTATTTTTATTTTTTTGATTGAAGTTAGATTGATGATCAATATAAACAACACATTCTTTCAGAGAACTGTGCTTTTGTTTGCAGTAAAAACATAGATCCAAGATTTTATTACACTCGGATGACTGATAAAGTTCTCCACATTTAGAACACTTCTGTTTGTTTGAACAAAATTTTGAATTGTGTAGAAAAAGAAGACATTTGTCACAATGAATGAGCTTTGGATAACAAAATCTCACGCGAAATGTAACATAATCAATCATAACGTAATCCGGAAGCACTGACCCGGAAAACGTTATTTTTATACATTGAATGAATGAATGTATTTTGAATCATTTCCAACAAAAAAATAAATGAATACAATCCAAAACCTCACCCAAGGATTCATCGTATATTATTCAATTAATTTCGCATGCATTAGAAGGAGCATAAACGCGAAAGGAATCTATAAAAATAATTTGGATTCAAGAAGAGCGTTAACATCATCTCTAAATCCAAAAATTACACGTAATTTATCCAGAGATTTTTTTTTTAAATTTCTTTTACGGCCGTGTACAAATTGTAAATCTTAGGGGAGATCAATAAAATATTGATAGGTTTCTCTTCCCAGTACAGTAGTTCAAAAACGTGAATCTCATCAAGTAGCCCATGTTGGGTGCATGAATTTTCTAAAACTTCAGTGTCATTGAAGGCTCTAAATGCGGGAAATGCAGCGGGAAATAGAACATTTTTCTGCAGTTATTTTGGGTTGCCCTTAGCAACGGGTGTTTTGCAATTTTCAAGGCTTTTTGCCTACAGCAGCGATGGGCGCGAGTTTCACTGGCTTCGCTGACTGGGATTAGCTTTGCTTGGCTACTGTAGAGTGAATTTCAGAATTTTCCCCAACCCTGATTATAATTTGAAAGAATAGAAAAATATAAAAAAATAACTCAACAAACTTCAGCTAAACCAATGTGGCTTCAAATTTCAATGATCCCAAGCGAATAACGTCCTCTTGATATACTCCTTCCGCGCCACACAGTCAATTCTATTCTCCTTCCGCACCACACAGGAATCAAATTTTCCGACTAAGAGTCCTTTCAGAGGTTAAACTAACGGGCAAAGTTCTACAAAGTATTCAAGCTTGCAAACCGCCCTCGAATAACTACTACTACCGCATCACACAGGGAATCGTCTACTACCGCTCCCCACAGGCAAAACATTCCAAACTTCGTTGCTCTTGAAAATTTTCTCACCTAGAAAAGAGAAAGGATTATCAGTCGTTAGGAAAATAACGTCCAGCGCCTGCCATTTCAAGGCCTACTACATAATTTTGTATATTAACACATAATTGAGCTGTTCGGTAATCCAATCCGCATGGCCTCCATTCACGTGGTAAAGATAGATATTGAATATGTTTTGAGTGAAATTATGAAAAAAAAATGCTCGTGCTCAAACGAAAGATTCGAACTTACGTCTCTTGTATGCTAGACAAGTGTTTTACCAACTTAGCTACCAAGCCACTTGGTGACTTGACAACTCAGAAAGTTACAAGTTTTGAATTCAAATCCCAAGAGATCACACATAACCCATATCCATCCATCTCATGTATACTCTTACACATGCGTGCAGGACGAGTACTATTTATTTAGTGTTGAAACTGTTTGCCTATCATAGTCACATCCACATCGCTTCTACAACAACTGTATTGTAGAAGTGTATATATGAAGAAAGGTTTGTTGTTCGCATTCAAGTGACGACATAGTTACTACAGAGAGATTGTTGGCAATTGGTACACCTACCCTAGTACTAAGGACTGTTCATTTAAGAAAGTGGACACCTAAATATTAGCATTTTGGTGTAAAAATTCCATAAAAACAAATAAAATTTTGTTTCAGTGTGATCTCAAGTGTTTATTTTGACAGCAGACAAAAGTTGACATAACAAAATTATAAATTCTAAACGATGGGTCGAATTGACATGGCGACTCTCAATTTTTTTCTGCACAAATGGTGTACAGAAAAACTGCCGTTCCGAGTTTTGGCTTAAATCGCGAAGTGTCCAAATTGAATTTTTTCAACGCTGTGGCCAAAACAGATATTCCTGACGACGTACGATACATCCCAACAGAAAAATTTGGGAAAAATGATTTGGTATGGCAAGCAATTTGCTCCTGCGGTATGGAAGTACTACATATTTCACGACGGGTTCAATCAACGGCGAAAATTACAGAACTGAATGCATTAAAAAATGACTTCTGCCCATCTACTGAAAGCATATCATGCCTCCATTATTTTTGCCAGACCTAGCATCGGCTCACTATGCTTCAGCTACTTTGGAGATGCTCAAGAAGGAATAAGTCGAATTTGTAGAAAAATGATCGAATCCATCAAATTGCCTCATTGAAACATATTGGGCAATAATCAAACGGCATCTTAAGAAGGATGGAAGAGAAGCAAGCTCCATCGATTTTTTCAAGAAAATGTGCTCAGCAGTTCCAAAAGCAGTTCGAAAAGTTCCGAAAAAAGTTGAAGAATTTTATGGGAGGTATCAAAAGAAAAGTAAGAGCATTCTCCAGCAATGCTCAATAAATGTTCAAATTTATGTGAATTTAATCGAAATTACGTTGATTTCCATGTATTTTAGGTAAACTCATGAATTTGTTCGAAAATAAACAGTTTACTGTAAAAAACACGTGTCCACTTTCTTAAATTAACAGTCCTTAAAATCGGGTTTTATTAATTCATAGATATTCCACTAATCAGCTCAAAGTTTTGTTACTTTTCATCAAGTTTATTTTCAACCTTATTTTCTTATACTTACTGAGGATCACAGAAGGCAATTCGCGCGAACGGATGTGTTAAAATTGGATCTTTCACGTTTTTATCATCTTCACAAACTATACTCGGCTGGTGAAATACCTGATGCAGTTTTTGAAAAAAATGTCTATAGTGGAAATGACACGGTTTATTCTGCACGCGTTCTGCTGGGCAGTACTTGAAGTACAGTAGTTGAAGCCCAAGCAAAAGGTGAAGATGCATCGAAGCCAAGCCTCAAATGTTCGGAAGTACAAGACTGGAGAGCCGAACAGTCGATCGGGCTGAGGGCTTGATCGAATGGTCGCTGGTGGTGACCAATCGATCAGATTTTCAGCTTGAACCGCTGTATGGTATTCTAGATTTGTGCTATTGAGGGTTTGAGAAAACGCAAAAGGCTTCGTTTCAATTTCACAAGGAAAATCATGAGCTCATGAGCAATAAGTTTGTTTTTTTTTTTTTTTGCATAATCACGTCACCGAAGTTTTTTTTTCTCGTTTTAATTTGCACGCGTTCTGAGTGCAATCGAATTCAGGTTTTCGAGTCGCCAGAGTGATATTTTGTTTTTAAAAACTTCATTAGCGTGAATTTTATGACATTTGGCTAGTTCTTCACTTAATTCCATCAATAATATGACAATATTTTTCAGCTACCTTTAGTTTTTTCCCTTGTTTTATAGACCTGCTGCATCAATTCATGGTGACATAAATCATATTAAATGTCTGAATAACGAGAAAGAAAATAAGGTCGAAAACAAACTAAGTGAAAATGTTTCGAGTGAAAATGAACACTTCCGTGGATTTTAGTAGCTACAGCACCCATATAGGCCAGAGTGAAAGAAAAATTACTAAAACTTGCACCGTTAAGCGAATACTTAACAGATTTAAATAGTTTTAGACTGTATACTGCTACATATATCTCATGACCTCTTGTGTTACCTTCATTTTCTGATGAACGCCTATTAAGATCAATTTCGATAAGAATGAATAAACCAAAAAAATATGTCGACTCTTTTATGTATACGAACACCCTGAGCAGAATCTCAAAAAATAATAAAAAAGTAGTTTTAGGTATTGTAACTAAAACTACTTTTTGATTCACGCAGAGTCGAGGTACTATTTCAGCTTCTTGTACACATATAAAATATATGCTCATACAAATTCGAGGTAACATTATTGCACTACCAAAGTGCAATGAAATATTGAAACATACGATTCTCCTACATTCAGTAAAGTTATTCCAAAAAAAGAAAAAGTGTATGAGAATATATTAACCATGGTGTACAACGGTCAACAGCGTTATAAGCAAAGGCGGATCCTATAGTTGTCCTTACCCGAGTGGTAGAGACCACAGCTACAAAGCAAAGCCATGCTGAAGGTGTCTGGGTTCGACTCCCGGTCGGTTCCAGGATCTTTCGGTAATTTCCTTGACTTTCATGGGCATAGAGTATCCACCGTGCCTGCCACACGATATATGAATGCGAAAATGGTACCTTTGACAAAGAAAGCTCTCAGCTAATAACTGTAGAAGTGCCCACTAAACACTAAACTAAAGTTGGGAAGCAGGCTCTGTCCCAGTGAGGACGTAATGTCAAGAAGAAGAAGAAGAAGAAGACGGATCCTATAGCCAAGACACAATCTTCATGAGATCCAATCATTTTGTTTGCTTTGCACTATGTATGAGGCATTGCATGAAGAGGCATTCGTGCCTAAAGAGGGAGACAGCGAGGATTGGACTTACCGTCAACACCAGCAAAACTAAGTACATGATTGCTGGTAGACAGTGTGGTTCCAATCGTGACGTTGGTAGTGAAGTGGTGCTGGGTGGTGAAAAATTTGATGTAGTGGAAGAATTTGTGTATCTTGGTACTTTAGGGACGTGCGATAATGATGTTACCCGCGAGGTGAAAAGACGTCTTGCAGCTGCGAATAGGGCTTTTTACGGGCATCGTAACCAGCTTAAGTCCCGTAGCCGGCAGACGAAAACAAAAGTCGCGCTATATAGGACACTTATCCTTCCGGTTGCTCTATACGGCCATGAATCCGGGACGTTAAAAGAGGTCGACCGGAAAGCGTTTGGAGTTTTTGAGCGTAAAGTGCTGCGAACAATACTCGGCGGTAAACAAGAAAATGGCATCTGGCGGCGTCGTATGAATCATGATTTGTAGCTCATAAAACACGGCAGGCTGCGTTGGGCTGGTCACGTGGTACGAATGCCGGAAGAACGACAAGCAAAAATAATATTCAGTAGAGAACCCGGACGAGGCCGTCGGCTTCGTGGTAGGCCGCGCACACGTTGGCTTTTTGCAGTTGAAGAGGACTTAAGGGCACTTAACGTTCAGGGCGACTGGAAGCGATTGGCTCAGGACCGAGCCCAGTGGAGAAGAATTATCCATTCGGCGTAGATTCAACGTAGTGAATTGTAGCCCATCAAGTATCAAGTAAGTATGTTTGGTGCAGCTTAATTAACTATTTTATTTTGAGCTTCAAGCGCTCTACCTTTTTCGCTAAATTAGTAAGCATATATTATATAGTTCATAAATCTAGTGGACAACAAGTGTTATGATTATTTATGCCAAGGAGAAAAATCAGTTTAATTGAGCAAAGTATGGGATTAAAATATTGAAACTGTTAAACAGTGACGTCTAAAGAATGTTATGTTAGAATAAGAACTTTAGAATTTCTATAACACAATTCAATGGAACCTTCATATGCCATCATAACGTTCCTAATCACTTACTGCATTTCGCGGATCGCCGTTCGGCAGCTGGTTGGCCCTGTCTGTGTGTAAGTCACCATCTGTTTACGTGTTTTCTGGTGCTGCTGCTGTCTCGCCCGCGCCTCGCCCCAAAACCGACCAGCGATCGCTCCTCCCGTGGTTTCCCGGCCGCATTGGGCCGTATAATGTGTGGCTCGACTCGTGGGAAAAATAATTTTTAACTCGAAATTCCCACACTGTTTTCATGTTTTTTATGCACGGACTATCATAGGCAGCATGGGCCCCGCGAAGCAGAAGAAACCCCCGCTTGGAAGAAGTGGAGAAATATAAGCCTTATGGAGCAGCGAAGTGGTGCTGCTTTTTTTTTCGAGCTCATGCTGTTGCCGTGATATAGGGGCTCTTACCATTGGCGCTGCTGTTTTGTTGTTGTATCGGAGCGCACGTGGTCTCGAACTCCGGCAAAGGGACGAAACGATGATCAGTCAGTCAGCGCAGTGATGGTGGGAGAGGGGTGGGCTGAGCGCGCCGCTGGTTGGCGATGTGTCGGATCGCGTTCGAAGCATGCTGGCTATCAGGCACCGATCAAAGCAACCACAGTGAGTGCGAGAGCGCGCCGCTTGCTTTGGTTGGCGATGGGCTTGTTTCTGGCGCATGCAAGCCGAGGTAGCACACAATGCACGTTCTCTCTATTATGTGTGCGGATCTAAAAAGGAAAAGGCCAGGCCAAATGATATGAAAGGGTATACGTTTTCATTGAAGGAGCATGTCTGAACTTAATTATTATTTTATGTTGTGATATTTAAATCCAACTGACAATTTCGATTCTGCTTGCTAGGTGAGAATTGATACTTTGACAGAGGAGGATGATACTAGAAGGTACATATGCACAGCAGAAGAATGATGGAAGGATTCTTTATAGGAAAAGAAATGCAAAGTAATGGATAACTTTATCATCAGGGCATGATGTTCTACATCTCGATATGTCTCACCATATTGTTTTTTTTTCTTTTGTCTGCATACAATTTATCTCTCAATTGGTCGTAGAGTTATCTGCATCTTTCTTAAGTAGGTGTTTAATCAATCATCCTTTCCCATTCCTCAGCTTTCGCAAGGACGTGGCCAGGACAGCTCTCGACTATTGGAGGATGCGCCAATCTTGTCTAAGAGTTAAAGGTTAGTCCCAAATTTCTGACTTCGGTAACGGACGGGAAGGAGGCAACCCGCATACAATGGTCTAGGACTGTACCACCTAGAATTTGTGCGAAATGCTTAATGCTAATGCTAATGCTAATACAATTTATCTCTCAATTGTTGATTTTTATTTCCGGGTTCTCTCCTTACTTCGATATCGATATCTATTTGTGGATTTCTAAGAAATTTAGAGAGTAATGACGGCATCAGCCACGTACTTACGGTTATCATGTAAGGGAAGGAATGTTAGTTAAACAATCAGTGTCAGACCGAATAAATCACAGTTGTCATGGAAAGAATATTGGGTTAGCGGAATAAGGTAAGGGTACGGAAATTGGTTGTACGTAATCCATTATATATCCACGCCCAATGAATCAATTCTCAACCAACACGCAGAAACAAAGACATTGTACACTACTATTCTTGTTGCAACAATTTCATTCCGCAACCAGAGTTTATCACACACATAATGTGAGAATGATTGCTTATCGCGTGCGTAGCAATTATCTAGGATTTGTATTGCATTTTTAGAGTATGTTCTTCGAGTTGTTAAACATTGCTATATTATCAAATAACAACCATAAAACATATTTGATTTTGTGTATGAAATGTGTTTTGTGTTTGAAACGGTTTGAACAATGTTGCTCCTTGGGTTTGTCATGACAATTTATCTTGAGATTGTATCTTAATCCGCGAAAGTTGGGACAAAGGAGCTTACTTTGTTGTTTACTTTGGGTCTGTTTCAATGACAATTATATTCAATTTGCATGTCTAATTAGATTTGAGATTTTACTTGAATGCAACTTAGCATGTCGAACAAGTGTGATCTCGATTATATCTCTCGTCCCCATATGAGCAAACAGCACAATCAAAAGTCCAAACACTATTTGTAATGGAAAATTTTGTAATAATAACAGAATAACTTATAATACTGATTTGTTTAGATTTGTTCTCAAGAACAACATCTCTTCCATAACATTCTCCCTAAAAAATAAGCAGATATCCCACAAATACCTAAGCAGAATACACACAAAATGTTGAACACGATATTCGACCTACTACTCTTTGCTGATGGTTGTGGAACCTATTCAGAGATGTTTGGAGACAGTTTAAATTAATAAAAAGTTTGTTCATACATAAATGGTATAGTACTAAATTCGGTTTCTCATTTACTTATAAATATTCCACTAAACAGCTCAAGGATTTATTATCATTTTGGATTGTGGGTAAATAGAAAAAAAATAATTTCTGTACAAATTATTAAGTATTTGCCCACGTCATGGATTTGACTTGAAATCAAGGAATATCCTATGTGTATCCTATACCCTATATATGCTGCAAAATCTGCAAAAGAGCATTGGTTTCATGACTTGGTACAATCGGAAAACATTTCACGCAAAAAAAACTTTCCGGGCTGAGGCTGAAACCGAACCTACCATCCTTTGCGGATAAATGCCTAATGACCGTAAGACTAGGAAGGCCAAATGAAAAGCATCGTTTAAAAAAGCGTTCATAAAAAAACTATAATTAGGGTAAGTGTACCAGTTATGGACATAGTGGTTTCCTATTTCGCCATACGTGATTACTTCAAGGAGAAGATGAATCAAACCAAACCACAAATTTTCAAGAGCACAAATCTGGAGAACCAAACATCCGTTTAAGCTAAAAACTTAATGGATTGGTAACTAGCTAGTGGTATCCAATCGATTAAGTGTTCAGCTCAAACGGGTGTTCGGTTCTCCAGATTTGTGCTCTTGAAAATTTGAAGTTTGGCTTCGTGTCATCTTCACCTTAAGGTGAAGATGAAACGAAGCCAAACCTCAAATTTTCAAGAGCACGGATCTGGAGAACCGAACACCCGTTTGAGCTGAAAACTTAATCGATTGGTCACCACCAGCGAGTGACCAATCAATTAAGTTTTCAGCTCAAACGGATGTTTGGTTTTCCAGATCCGTGCTCTTGAAAATTTGAGGTTTGGCTTCGATTCATCTTCACCTTAATGTCTTCAAATTTTGAAAATTTTTGTGGGTTGTAGCAGTTGGATTTAAGATATATCTTGATGTTAACGCATTCAAAAAGATTCAAAATGTGAAAGTTATCAAATTGTCTCATATGGCCTAATAGGGAACCACTATGGCCATAACTGGTACACTTTCCCTACATACCACACAAAACGTTTTTTTTAAGGAACGTCCATTAAATGCAGCATGTAAAATTTTGCCTACAACGATATTCTTATAGAATATCACCCCACTGTAATATGGTTATTTCTATGCCGGTATTTTTTTTTATTTTTTACATTCATTTGTTGGTTTGGAGTGCTCTGATGTACCGTCTTTTAGCACTACTTCCAGATTTCTGTAAGCAACAATAATTTATCAATCTATCATAATCGAATCCTCTTGGGCTAAGCTATTTTTCTGATATGTCTATACACTGTTTGTGCTCAACGAGATCAAAAATCACAAAATGTGTGTTGGTCTAATCCGGACCTTTTGACATGGTTCAATCCGGACCTTTTCATTTTCGGCTAGCAATCAACCTATCCAAAGAGCTTCACCATGTAAAAGTCTCCTCGATATGGTAGTAAACCATAGAAGTTGCAATATGGATCAATAATGCCTTTGTTTTTGTTGTTATCGAAATAGAGTTTTCGTAACGCTGTTTGCTGTTTAAATTTTTGTACCTGTAAGCTGTAACATCATAGAAACCTCTGTAGCGTTTTGAATATTGTGAATGGGCCCTTTTTCTATCCTATCTGTTCCAGTTTCCTATACAAGTTTACCTCTCTAACTCCATATTTCCATGAAAAATTTAAAAGTGTTTAATTTTTACTATTTTTTACGTTGAAATTACTATTTTGAACAATAAGTAATAAAAATTGTGTTCTACATCTCGATAGCTTCCCAACTTATTATAGTCCTCTCAAATAGAGTCAGGAAAGGTTGACTGTACTCATGTTTGAACCAGATTCGAATTCCACTTACTTTTTTTTAATGAATTTTAATTGAGCTAGATCTGACTGTGAAGAATTTGAAATTTTCTAACAATTGAGTTCAAAGTTTTAGTCTTGCATTTACAAAAAAGGTCAATAAACTTGATACCAAACAAATCGGAGTGATATTTTATTACTAGCATAACAAAAAATATAAAATACGGGGTGGTTCGAGTTTGAACATGGGGGTCCGGCTTGAAACAGGGTTGGTCCAATTCGGACCTTCTGAAGAATTTTGTTCATACATGTCTAATCAGTTCCGGTTGGAGATAGAAAAAAAAATTTGAGAGAAAAGTGCGCGCACTGAATCAGACTTTCGCAAAAACACAAAACTGTTCATGTCGTTATACTGTTTCAGAGATACCGTCAAACGGGGCTTATTTTGACATTATTTCCACATTCTTCAACTTTGAGGATTTGTAGCTCTTAGAATTATGGAAGGATTTCGATAATTCTTGCATATATCTTAGTTGTATATGTACGTAACAAATATGCAAAATATGAAGCAAATCCATCAAGAAATAAAAAAATTGCTTGAATAGCGAAAAATATGTGTCCTTCAAGACAAAAATGGGGCTACTTTGGATACTTTTAGAAAGCAATACAATTTGATAATAAAATGATTATTTTCGCATAAATTTTGAACTGATTCTATAGATTAACGTCTATTCTAACGTAGATGAATGTTTTTCGTTTACAAACATAATAAAGAAAATTGTAAAGCGCGAAAAAATACACATACCTATATAACACTTTTCAGCAAAATATATTTTTTATAGTGTTTAATTTCTAGTATGAAATTTCAAGTTCACTTTCTTTTAAATAAAACTGTCAGCTACGAATGCTTGATTGTTTAAGTTGACACAATCAAATGATGCAATTACCAAGTACTGTAACGATTAATAAGGTCTGATTAATAATGATTAACATCCGTTAAAATTCTGTAGAAGTAGATATGTAGAAGGATCTCATCAATTCCTGTAACAAAAAGTAACTTTTATTTAAAGTGCAATGCATGAAGTACAAGAAGAATGTTTCGCAAGATCGTAGGCAATTCAAATTTTACTTTTGGTGCTCTATAGTTTTGAGATGGCTTAAGTGTAGTTTATTTTTAGCAGATGAAGAGTGAAATTGTTTTGTACTACGGATTTATGTAAAATATGACCGAGAATTATTTTTTCCAAGAATATGGTTTGAGTTCACTACCAATACGTTACAAAATATATATATTTGATGACTATTAACTTTCCTGAATCCTTGGTTTAACCAACACTTTGACATAAAATAAAAGTCGTAAAACTAATACCTTTGTTCAATTATTTTTAAAAAGCAAAAATTTTTAACATAAAATTATCACAAATTTTTATGAAACATGACGATTCGATAGTTTTGTAACGCTTCCAATAACTTTCCACGATATGTGAAAAATTCGAACAATGTTTACATAGCAAATGTTTTGTGCCTTGTGAATCATATGTTAGGATTTTTTAATACATTTTCTTGTTTATCCTGTTATTGTTGATGTTGTTCCAAAAAATGTTCATGTCTGGTTGTAGAGCATGTTTTGGCTAATAAAAGTGCTGAAGACACAAAATAGCTCAGATTAATATTTATGCCGCAAATAAATCAACAACACGAGTGTCCAAAGTAGCCCCCGGAATCAAAAGTAGCCCCGTTTGACGGTATGGCCTAAAAACGGTTGTGCTACTTTTCCCCGAAAGTCTTTTCCCCGAACGCCAGTTCCCCGACTACCCCGTGTCCTCGAAAAATGTTCATAACTCATAATTGTAGGGGGAGATCCCCCAGTACCGGACACTTAAGCCGCTAAATTCATAATTCGTAAAATATTGATTTTATGCGCTCGTGTTACTCATTTATGATAAATATTATCATTTTTATAGTGTACAAAAATAAATTTGAAAATATAAATATGAATTTTGACATTGCATTTTGATGATGTATTTTAGTACCAAATTAATCGATTTTGAAAGGTGGCACCCAATACCGGACACGATCTGGAAATGCCTCGAATTCTGTAAATTTGAACATCATTGAATGTGTTTACTATAGGAATAGTATATAATTGCCATTTCAATGCATTTGCAACATTTACAAGAACAATTTGAATATTTCTTAGTTAGCAAGATGTACATAAAAAACCTCTTTCTTATATGATGAAAAATGACACATTTTATGATGTTGTTCTGAATGTTCATTTTCCTTATTTTTATTACATCTTTGATACCATGATCGACGGAATCCATGAAAAATGAATGCATTTTGAGACACTGGTGCAATAATTACAAAGATATCATATAACAAATCAGGCTGTCCGAAACTGGGGGACAGGAGGTGCTTAACCAAAATTGTGATTTGTCCATATTTAGTCCAATTATGGTACAAAATACATTCATACTATCAAAATAGGATTATGTTCGAATATGCTTGCGTGATCCAAAGTTTTTTTTTCATGTTCAAAATAATTACTAAATAGGCTCAAAATTAAGGCAACACGTAAATTTTTTTGAAATTTTCAAACTTTTGTACTTTTTTAAGAAGGCATGCATAATTCAAGGATGTGTTGTTCTACGCAAACATTAGTCTCCATAATAGCTTCCATTACTACTAATACACCATCTTGATTGGACCATGATTTCTCAATGTTTCGACTTTGTCCGGTATTGAGTGCTGTCCGGTACTGAGGGATCTCCCCCTAATAACTTTTTGTATTTCAAGGTGGTGAAAGAACCGGTGATTGGATATGCACCCTTTATTTGATTGGCGGTTCTTTCGAGTTTTACCGTCCTTAGCATTTTTGGCAATATGTGTTTTATCGAGAATGATCACATATATTCTTCTTTTGACTATTTTGTACGGAATATCGTAAAAATTGAAAAAAAATAAAAAATGGCCAACACTGTGGGATCATCCATAAACTACGTGATTATTGAAAGGAGAGGAGGGCCAATGACCTCGATCCATAAAAAAATATTTTTTGTCCAGCGCGTATTTTCTTCGCTGATGAGTTATGTAAGAAAATTTCTTCTGTTTGAAAAAAAAAATGTGCGCTCGAATTTACCTACTGGTTTGTGGACAATCTCTGCGTTAATCCTGGAATCCGTGTAAAAAGAACCATGTTAATTTTAAAAACCGTGTAAATAAGAAAATAAGCCGAGCTGTTTCCGAAATCCGTGTAAACAAGGAAAACATCCGTGGTAATTCCGAAATCCGTGCAAAAAAAACTTTAGTGTATAGTTAAAGTAAACCATCCAAAGGCTGAATATTTTGTTTTTTTTTTCTGTTCGGATAAGCCATTGCGTCCATTATATTTATCTATTATGGCATTTTCGGTATCCTTAGTGTACAGTGCATGTCGTGTTACTCCATCTCCATTGGAATGTAATGAAGTATGAATTTCCGCACAGCTCTTGTTTTGATTCCTCAGAGATTGATGAAAAAATCTAATGTGATCAAAAAGCACTTTACACACTTCATGTAAACTTGCAACGCTGCGCCCCTCATCAAACATAATCGATTTTAATTTAATTTCATTTTGCATCGTGTCCAACTCCAACCCAAATTGTACATTTATACAATTTGAAATAAACATCCTTACATGATCTCTGGTTTGCTGGGCTGGCTTCAAGTGTAGTCTCGAGACAAAGAAATGCTGTGTCTTTAACTATCTGCTAAGAAAAATAGATTTAATTTCAAAAACTTCAAGAACTTTGTACCTCGAATACTTGAATCACCAGAACATATTACCCTATCTCGAACAACAATATAAGACTACGATTCAGATTAGTATAACATAACGAAAAAGTGATTTAACCAATACTTAGGTCCCATTCAACCAACATACATTTGTAAGTTCTTATTTTAGTGGAAGTACTTTCATACCAAGCGAAACCAAAACGAAATTTGTGAATAATTTGTCGAATTTACTTAATGGTTCAATTAGTAAAGGAAGCTGAGAACTAATATACTGACAAAGAACGTCTACAATCCACGCAGCGTTCTCCATGGAAAGCACTGTTTCTACGAAATTTGCCGTTCCTAATATGGAGACGCATGGTAGTTAGTTACTTTGCAAAACTTTCCAACTAGCTCAATTCCTATACTTCTTTCTTCGTTTTTGACTCAAACAACATGAACGAAAACCGGAGATCCGTACAGCGTCAAGCCCTCCTTCCTGCACCCCCATTGGAGCTGACCTTTCTTCCATTCTCACCGCAATCATTTTCCAATCTGGACCAAAGTCAAAGTCCGCCTGCCACTTTGAAACTTCAAGAGTTCACCAGATTACATTCAGCGGCCGGGTTGTCTCGTTTTCTGTGGTCCGTGTGTCTCACCCATTTCGTTGCCGTTTTTTATGGTGCCTTATCGGCAATTCGGTTCAATGTTCAGAGTAGGTACCAACCTACCTTACGGACAAGAGAAAGAGTCGGCCCGTGCGCGCCATGTCGTGTCGTGCCATAAGCCAATCCCATCAGACATCAGCAAAGGCAGCTCGTGCGCGCGCGGTGGGAACCGAAATCAACGACGGAGACGGCTCACAATGGCGGGCTTTCATACAAAAGTCTGGACAAAAAGTACCTCAAAAATTGTCCAAAAAATGGCTAAAAGTTTAACTATTTGTTAATTTTGATATGTTAATTCCATTTTTGCGCAAATTTTTACATATAATGAGTAATTTGAGTTATAGTGATACATTAAATTATTTAATTTTGATTTTCAAAAACAAATTTTAACTCTATTCCACGCTAAAATTTTCAGTTCTTTTTTTTATATGGGAAGATAACACAGTTTCGGACAGCACCCAAAACCGGTATAATACGTCAAACAAAAATGGAGAAATCATGGTCCAGTCATGATAAAGTATTAAAGAAAACGAAGCTATTTTGATGGACAATTTTTGCAAAAAATGTCACAACTTTCAAATTTCGATAAAAAAAATCCACATATCACCTAATATCTGAACCTAGCAGGGATATTGATCATGAAATTTGTTCTTGGATCACACAAGCTTGATAACAAACAATTAAAGTATAAATATGTTTTGTACTACTTTCAAATTCTCGGCAAACTATGATATTGGTCAGGCATCTCATTTGTTATATTTGCACCAGTGTCTCAAAATACATTGATTACAGATGCAATATAGAGGAGATACAAATTGAAGAACTGTCACTATGCCTGTTAAATTTGAAAAATTCCTAACTAGTCAATTTTCATTCAATTGAATTGAAAATTTGACTTTTTCTCAGTTGTGGTATTGAAACACGAGAAAAATATTTTAAATATAAAACTTCGATATCATTTTTCGAGGTTCTGTCCGGCTTTCCGCCACAGTGCGGCGGCGACGGCGACGACAACAATAACAGATAGCTATACACAATGCCATTATGGGGTACACGGTGTGCCAGAAACCGTTATTAACAGAAAAAAATGTCCATGAATTCGGCACCTACCATTCGAAAGATATAGTATTCAAGCATCTTCTCCGTGAATTTGAAAATATTCTAACGAGGGAATCGAAAGTTATAGTGATTTGAAGGTTTTAAGCTATTTTGCATGGGATATTCATATGCTTAAAAATATTATTCAACGGTGCATCATTATTAACTTGTAAACAAGCCAAGTAACCATCAGCTTTGCATTAAGCATTCAAAACATGTGATATCCAAGCATCTTGCCTGTAAATTTGAAATCATTATGTCGAGAAAATCTGAAGTTACAGCGATTTGTATATTTACCATTATTTCTATGAAGTCTAAATTAGAGCTTTTTTATGGCTTTAATACACAGAATTTACAAATAAAAATGTCGAAATGACTGACATTCGGAATTCAAAAGATGATTATTCAAGCATCTTCGCAGCTAGTTTGAGAATACTTTATCTAGAGACTATACTACTAAAGTACTTTGAAGTTTTGGACCTATAATAAAGTAAATTTTGAGTATTCAATTACCACGTTCAATGTTTTTACCACTACTAATTGCAACAAATTCTTATCAATATGTTGATCAATGTGATTTAATAGCAAGATTGATCGCCTACTGTTGCTTCTCCGTTATTACAACTATACATGCACAAGGAACCAACGGATGTTACTTAGGATTAGTCGCAGCACTCTCAATGTGTAAGTAATGGTATTCTCATTCTTTGTACTAAGCAATACCGCGTCCGAATACATGTCAATTGGGGTTATGGAATAAGTATTTACGTGATACTATCTTTGAGAAAGCCGTTGGAATCCTCTGCACTTCCACGAGAAGTCAATAGGAGTTTGGAAAATTGGAAGTGGTTATATTACAGATTCGTCTTGGTAAACAAAACGCTTAATTACAATAGTCCTAGGAATCATCACATCATTTTCACTGGTTATACCCTGATATACCTCTCTTAAAACATAATGAAGTCATC